>NC_088859.1:45523421-46213421 GCF_963853765.1 Magallana gigas | reverse complement strand
GTCTAAATGCAGTTCAATCGAATTTTAACCGATTTTAATCAACAAAAATGTGGAGAGATGACCCACTATACTTTAAAAATGTCATTTTGTAGCCCAACAATTGAACGTTTTAGAAAAATAATATAAGTCCGTAAATTCGTAGCCATTGTCTCATATAGCATTTAAACAACGCACTTTGTTGTTAATGAAATGGCAAAGTGGATAGAGCACCACAAACAGGTAACTTTATAGAACTTGGGTTTTTAGGTTGTGGGTTCGATACCACCAAAACTTAGAGATTTATTATTTTTTCTTGTCTTTTTTGAAATATTTCATACTGATCATTGTTAGAAATAACCCTTTTGTAAACTTGAAGTATAAAAAATCAAATATATTTAATTGAAAAAAATGTGAAATTTGAAATTGTATTTTACGACTAAAACCAATTGGGCAGTTGCGCCATCTTATTCCCTTATCTTCTTAAGGGTTTAATTAATCCACATACATATGGTCGTCAGGATGAAACTTATCAGGTTAATTAATCAGAACAGGGTAAAAACAGGAAATACAATAAAGTACGCAAAGAACAGAAACTACTTCTGACTCTTAACCGTAACAGTCATTTTTCTTTGGAGTTTCGTCATCAAAACTTTGATGTAAATGCTACAATAAGCAGAGTACTTAATAAATATTGACCTGAATTTAAGTTTGTAGACAATTATCTGCGAGTGACCTCCTTTCTGAGAGTCTTTTATTTTGATGGAAAGGGTCCCTTGTTTATAACTTTGTTGTTCTGAAATATAAATAAGTTATTTCGATCATATAAATTTAAAAGCCAATATGAAGCTACGTAGACCCTACATTTAAGATGGCAATGAGAAGAATGGACCAATGAAGAGAATAAGATACTAAGACTTCGTGGTAAATAGTAAACTTTGCTGACATTCAAATCAATTCACATTGTTTCATTTACCTGTATATCTGTTTGTGCTTTTAAAGATAATAAAAGAAAATTACTTCAAAGCATTTGATCGGCTACCATTATATTGCATTCATTTCAATTCAGTTAGATACATGTATAAAAAAAAATTATATGCTAAACTCCATTAATTTTATGTGATTGTATGCAGTTCTGAATCGCTATCACAGGACCTTGACAATAAGAAGTAATTAGGAAATTAAAACTCAATAGGAAAGTATCCATTTTACAATGCGACTTTGATACTGTATCATCTAAGTTGAATTTCAAAGACAATAAGAGTACTGATAGTACTGAAAAGCCCTAAAACCCCTGCCACACCGGAGCTGCGTCCTCACGGCGATCCCGCTGAGTCCTTAAGTAATTTAAAACGCCAAGGTAAGCGCAGTAGAATCTCCTACTGCGCCGTAACAACGCAGCGCCATCTTCGTTCGTTGCGGTGGGATCGCCTAGAACGCCATGCGACGGCGCGCATTTTGAACATGCACAGAGTTATGCGTTCTGAGTTCTGCGTTCTGATAAACACGCCGTAGAAGCGTAGTGAAGTCGCAGTGACAACGCCGTAAGATCTCCAACAGCGCCACGACAGCTCCGTTCGCGCGCTCAAGGAACGCAGCTAATCGCAGTGTAGACGCAGTGATAAGTCATGCAATTGCGCTTGCACGGAGACCTGTCGGAGTCATTTTGGATCTCACTGCGTCTCTATTGCGCTCTCACTGCGCATCCACAGCGTTTTAACAAGTTGTTTTTCATTTGGTTGCGTTCACACAGCGACACCAAAGAGCTGTTGCTGTGGTCATCGCACTCTCTTCACGTTTCTTCTGCGTTTATTAGCGTTTGTAGCGCGCTCTCACATCGTCTCTAGTGCGTTGTCATCAAGGCTACGAAAACTCGAACAATGGCTGTTGTACAATAGCAAGCGATGTAGTAATTATCAAAATGGATGTGGATGACTATGTAAAAAGTAGCATTTGCAAATAATCCAGGACCTATCAAAGGACATAGATGAAATTCATGTCATTTGTTTCACATCTTTTCTATGTTTTCTAACAACTAATAACGGATTTTTTTGAAGACCTGACTACTAAGAGTTTTGTTCAAGCCATAGTCTTTCACAAATTATTTAGAAAGTAGTTACGTTTCAATTATTCATCAAAACAATTTTTTTTTATCATTTATTTACTAGTTGTAAATTCATGTATGTTTCCCATACAATGGAACAAATTAACATTAATCTACCAAGAACGTCTTGTGGACGCAGTCAGCGAGCAAAGCACGCCGTGGACACGTGGTAAAAACTCCTAGCACGTCACGAGCGCTCGGCGGACACTCAGGGATTGCGCAGTCAATCGTCAAGTAGGACTTTGGGAAAAAACAGTTACACGCCGTGGGAACTCCGTAAGAACGCCTTGGTTGCGTTTGGACGCCGTGAAATCTCCATTTGTAAAATTTTCAAATAAAATTGTACATTTATTCTGAATTTTCCTTGCAATCCTACGGCGATTTAATAAATTTTACAACGTTCTGAACACGCCGTGGGAACGCAACTTGGTGTGACAGGGCCTTAACCTAGCTTGGTTATAAAAACATTCACTTTGTGCAAACTAATTTGGAAAAAATCGATTTGATTTTTCTACATTTCAGCTTCTATATGTCCTCATTATTACGTGGCACCAACTGCAATGCTGTATATAAGCCCTGCACATTAGATTCACAACATCCCGTGCAATTATTTGGTAATCCCCTAAACTGGTTCCCTCGCCAGTTTAAATGATGTATATTTAAATTTATAATTTTAAAAAAAGTATTCAAAACAAAATATATCTAACATATCATCGATTTTTAACCTTTAAATATGTTCAATATATAAAATATGTTGACTCAGGCAAGCCGATACGTATCAAAATCTCCAAAGAGTGTCATTCTTTTTTAGAACCTTTCTATATTTTTCTCATAGTCTAAATTAGCTTCAGACCTTATGGAAAACAAACTGATTTTAATCAACAAAAAACGTTGAGAGATGACCCTCTATACGTTAAAATATCATTTTGTATCCAAAAAATTGAATGTTTTGAAAAAATTAAGTAAATTCGTGGCCAAAGTCACACAAAGTTTTAAAACAGAAAACCTAATTTGTTGTGTCTGAAATGGCTCAGTGGTCAAAGCACCATACTTAAGCTTACCTTAAACAACTGGGATTTTTATGTTGTGGGTTCAATGCCACCAAAATAACATGTTTATGCAAAGATTAACTTAAATAAAAAACAGAACTAACTCTTATCAAGGGTTTCCATATTTTGAAATTGAAATAAACCCCCCGATTTTAAAAGTTAAATCTCAAAAGGTTGCCATTTTTTTTTAAACTTCACATAAAAGTAAAATAGGTTTAACAATATTGTCAATATACTTAAATTAATTCAAAAAATTCCTTCCATCAATTTTGTTATCGATAAACAAAACGTCGTGTTCTAAATGGTTTATTTATTTATATTTTTATTTCTCAAATATTGGTGCTAAGGAACATTTATTCAGAACGATGAATCACAGAAAATAAAGACTCCTCGACGAACAACTGAAATCATTTTTAAGTAACGATCATGAATTATGTATCTTAATAGTAAAATGTGATATGATGATGCAGTATTTATCAATATTTAAATCAAGCAAGAGTAGTATAAATCTTCTTGTCTAATTAGAGAGCGTTAGTTCGATAACACCATCAGGACCAGAGGTACCAAAGCGAATTGCCATAAACCATAAGAGAAAATACACTTTTAGCAAGCAGAACCCAGAGCGTGGAATCAGAGGCAGATTATGGAAGAATGTAACTTTCTCCCTTATCCTACGGACGGTAAGAGAGAGAGAGAGAGAGAGAGAGAGAGAGAGAGAGAGAGAGAGAGAGCAATTCAATTTTCAAGAGTAAAAATTTCACGAGTTTTACTATGGTAACCATTTTTAATAGTTTTCAAGATTCGGAAAAGTAAAAATGACATTAACAGAAACCGAAACATCATATTAAAATATTGCTTTTTTGTGGATATTTTTTTAGATCAATATAAATTAACAACTTCAGGCACCTTATGCAAAAAAATTACCATTCCCTTTTTTTTTTTTTTTTTTAACTTCAAGGTAATCATAGTTCTCCCAAATGGTTCAGTGCAATAAATTGATGTCATTATTTTCTAATAGCATCAATTTCTAGACACTCTAATTGCTATAAATAATTAATTTCACTCGCATTGGGTTCGGTTTCATAATTCATTTGTGAATAAAATATGTTTGAACAATTTATCATAAATCAATCAACTGAAATCAGGTGTTAGGGTTGTGTTTGTGTTTTGCCCCCGTAGTTTATATCAAACAATTTACAAAAAAATGTGTTCTTTTTGCTGTGTGAACATATTAAGACATTGCCATGTATTAACTAAATTAAATAATATTTTGTTGGCGTGTAATGAATATCCATATGTGGATAATGAATATGTATGAATCTGTTGAAAATTGAATAGAGTTTGCGAACGATTATTAAGCGCATATTTGAAACTGGTCGTGGCTTTCTGCATATTCGAAGAATATTAATGAAATGTTATTCCAGTTAAGTAGATGTTCATTATTACACAGAAATTTTCATTTCGAACGACCTTAATTGTGTAGTCATAGTTTAAAATGTTACGATGAATAATTATAATTTATTTAGATCGGTTTGTAATGGTAGCTGCACGGTGATCAAGTACCAAATAAGGTTTCATGTAAATATTGTCTTTATTATTAAAAAGTAGCACCCCTCATATATTTGTTATATCAGATCACTCCAAATATAAACAGGCAACATGATTAGTTCGACAGCTGGTAATAATATATGAATGTTTCTTGTTTTACGTGTACGTATGGGAAATGAATCCAATTAGCATACAGCTTATATTTTATTCATAAATTTTTATTCCAACAGATTTAACAAACTATAAACGTGAACAGAAAACGAAACGTAATTGGATCATTAATATTTTAAATAATTTCACGAATTGATTGGTTTATCAAGCTTGAATTTTTAAGCAAATCAGTAATAACTAAGAGACAAAGAGAATCTTGAATTAAACTTATTTGAGAATGTGTGATCGTATGCGTGTCCTGTAAGAATACAGAATGAGAAAGTTTGACTGCGAGTTCCTATGAAAATAAATGTTCCTATTTAGATAGTGACAAACAATCCAACCTAAATACATGTAACACAGTACTGACAAAATGAATACATAAATTTCATAATATACACTCACAATGGAGTGCTCTACATACTTACTAGGTGAATTATATTGCAATGCCACCTTTGACGTGCAGTGTTGGAACTACACTCTAGCGGGAACAACTGCCCGTGGGGCGTGTCCAGAGAACCATCAATTTTCTATATTTTTTGATGATCCGGAAGGTAAGGAAATTCACCTTACAGAGCATAACTTAATGAGACATGAAGATTTCGTGCTAATTAAGAAAATACACACGGTGTCCAATCAGTCCAAGAAGTACACGGATTTTTAAAGCCATTGATAACAAAAGCTCTAGAAACGGTCCAAATGAACTTAAGCATGAACTATTTCATTGTTTACAGGTTATTCCTACAGAAAATGTGAAACGAACGGTCAGTGGTACAAACCAAATTATACCCCCTGTGTTTCTCCAGATTCCATAAAAGGATATAAAAGTGATGTATGCGAAACCTTTTAAACAGAATTTGATTTTTTGATGCATACTTTACATCAACTATCAATTTATTTGATTTGAGGTTAAAATAAGGAAAATATTGTTTTATAACTTTGAAAGGACAAACAATATATATGATAATTAACACAACAATGATGACGTATTTTACGTTTTAATTTTAGAGCACGCACTTACCGAGAATAACATATATCTACATCAGTGGATACGCATTATCAATATTGCTTCTCATAATTGCATTGATCATCTTTGGAACATTCAGGTATGTATACTAGTAAATTTATCATGAGTAGAAAAGCCTGATATGTCGGATATAACGTTCTCACCTGGCCCAATAGGCAACGTGATTTTATGCTATCACGTGGGGTTAGCCGTCGTTTTGGCTATTGTCATTTGAAAATCTTTTTTCCTACAACCACTGATTGAACTTTATCTAACTGTTAAAGCTATTGTGTGATTCACGATGACTGAAAACGATCCACTTTTTTCGACTCGATGAAAAACATGAAGCTACTGTAACTAGAACAATAGCTACATGCATATAAATAAAGTTCTTGCCATCGACTCTATATAGATCCACAACATATTACTTCAGTAAATTGAAAAATATCAGGAACATTTGAGAATTGTAAATTGAAACGTTTATATTTTCTTGAGAAGGTTGTAGCATGCTATAGATAACAATATTAAATGTGATTTCTAAAGTGATTTTTTGTTGTTTCTTTTGTACAGTTTAGCAACTTTCTAAAGTATCGTTAATGATAGAGAGTTCTTATCCATTAACATTTGGTCAACTGAACATGTAGCCTAGACAAATATGTTTGTTTCCGTGGATTCTCTTGTTCATAACATATAACAACCTGATTTTTTCAGACAACTCTGGTGCAAACGTGTCTTCATTCATTCCAATTTGTTCTCAGCATACATTCTGAATGGATTTGCATGGATTGCAGCTGACACAATATCTAAGGATTATACCCGCTTATCGGTAAATATGTGACTGTTTATACATCGACTCACATTTGATACACAAATATGCATAGAATAGTTTTCCTATCCACAGGTCATTGGGACATTTTTGTACTTAAATCAAACTCTATTCCCAGAATGCTTTGGGTTTCGTTGGATTGTACACCCTGTCAGGCTGTTACGGGTGGATGCTGGCCGAGGGAATATTCTTGCACTTCTGTTTGGTGAACGCTTTTTCTAATAAGAAAACTCTAGTGATTGTTTGTTGCATCGTCGGGTGGGGTAAGTATGTGTATTTAACTCCATAGCAAAAATAAACTTATGAATTAGAATAAACAAGAAAAGATTAGCAATATAACAAGCAAATTAGCATTTTTGCAGATATGATCAACTACAATGACTTTCAAAATTAGTTATTAAATTTGTTCTAGTCATAACTCTTGAGTAGGAAATATATCTACTAATGTCCCTACTCCGAAAAACAAAAGAGTATATCATTTGAACGCTCACTGTTGCAGAAAAGTTGAGTCTGAGTCATTGTCAGTGAAATAATAAATAGTCACGTGTTCAAAAGAAGGCCTTTCTTTGTAATTGTATCTTACATTATACCCAGACCAATCACGGTAAATAAACAAAGAGAAAGTTTATGCTCGTTAATTCATAATTATGCATAATACTTTCAAATATTTAACCTCAGCTATGGCAAGGATTAGGGCCCTCATACCCCAATTCGAAAACATCACGTTTACCTATAATATTTTACATTAGCTTACTAAATGAAAAGTCATTTTGAAATCTGATAAACCCTGTTTTGTCTTGTCTGGGCCCTGAAGCGCATACCCCTTGGTTGTCGTCTTTGAAGCACATAAATACAAAAAAATTGAAAAATGATGTTCTCTTTTAATCTTAATGAAAATGTTTTTCTTATAGTAAATTTTATGCAAATACTTTATTAGTTGCTATATGTAGAGGTAGAGAAGATTTCTTTAAAATAAGCTTTTACGGATTTTAAATTCTATTAACTTGTATTTCAGTTTGTCCTGTCATTTCAACGGGAACATATGCAGTGTTGATGGAAGAAGAAGGATCAATTATCAAGTAATTTTAAATTTAAACAAAATATCGCTCATAGAATTATTCATAGTCAAGGATTTGTTTCATCTTTAACTGTTATTTAACAGAACCATGTTTGAAAGGGGTTGTTTATTCATCTATACGTAAAAGATGTTGGTAAAAAAATAGTTTCGAAAAGAAGAACTGTTATTTGTGTTAGATTTTGACAGAAAAAGTTCCAAACTATTTTTCATTTCTAGGTATTGGCCGAAAAATATGGACTATCTATGGATAATACTTGTCCCTATCATTCTTTCTCAGTTGGTACGTCCACGTTTTTACTTTATCAATATACGTTAAAATCAAAATGCTTTCCCTAAAATGTTATTTTGTTTACAAACTTTATAGGGGTAACCCGTCCTATGTTTTGTATACTAGACTAATGCACCATAAAATGTAGATGTTGTCTGAGCAGTTGCATTGATATCGAGACAAAAAGAATGTAAAAAGATCTTTTAAATTAATTTCATAGATGATATTAAACTTGCCTTTTTTCATTAAAAGAATATTTAAGGACATGGAAATTGGAAATGCCCTAATACAAAGAGGAACTGGCGAAATTCAGAGCATATTATACGTATTTGTTACAGAAAACTACCTTTGGATTTACTGAAGCCAAAGAGCATACATAGATTTTTGAATGAAAAATAAGATACAATTATGAAGAAAAAAGGAGATAGTTTGCCTTGTTATAGAGTATATTGTGAGTTTCTTTGATCTCCGTCCATAAATACGCGTCGATCTCCTCTATTTTAAAATTGACGTCGAAGGTATTAAGCAACACAATCTGCTGCTCTTTCTTCAAATTCAAACTTCACTGTTGCCTCGTTTATAGTGATGAGATGGGAAACGGGAGAGAACTAATTTATATTATTGTTTATCGATATATTTGATATTAAAACAATTGTGGTTTAGCTCACCTGAGCTGAAGACTCAAGTCAGATTTTTTGGTCAAAATTTGTCCATTGTCTGTCGTCGTCAATGTTGTCGTTGGCGTCATAAACCTTTCACATTTTCATCTTCCTCTCCAGAACCACTGAGCCAATTTCAACCAAACTTTGCGTAAATTATATTTTGGTTGAACTGTTTTCAGGTTTGCTTAAATGAAAGTCCAGGTTCCATTAAGAGGGAAGATTAATTCGAATTGTTGAAAAATTGTTGATATTTTTCACAAATCTTCTTCTCAAATACTTTTTGGCCAGAAAAGCTGAAACATGTGTAAAAGCATCCTCATTTAGGTAGTGTACATTCAAGTTTGTCAAAATCGTGATCCCCGGGGTAAGGGTTGGAGTACAATCGGAGGGTGGTTCAAATTTTTTCATAGACTTTTAAAAAGAAAATACTCTTTAAAAAAATTCAGCTTAAAAAGCCAATTGCCCAGAAAAGCTGTTACTTGTATGAAACCATCCTCAGGTAGTGTAGATTCAAATTTATTTAAATCATGATCCCTGTGGGTAGGGTGGGCTACAATAGGGGTCAAATTTTTATATAGGATTATATGGAGAAAAATCTTTAAATATATTCTATATCCTAGTAGTAATGTAGATTTAAGTTTGTTCACATTATGATCCCAAGGATGGGGGGGGGCAACTAGAGGGGACAGGAATGGTGCTGGCAAATTTTTAAAACGTCTAGGGATAGGAGAATTCTTTTTAATAATCTTTTCTCAAAATCCACTTTCCCAGGGAAGTTTAAATTTGTGTAGAAGTATCCTCATAAGATATAGCTTCTAGGTTTTTGTCCAGACACATCATGATCCATTGGGAAAGGGTTTGACCAAAATGGAAGGGGGGAGGGGTTCTCAATTTAAAAAAAATTATTTCAACACTATATTCTCTACTAAGTTTTGAAGATATTTTAATTGTTACACTTTAAAGATAGTTGAAATCTTTTCTGATCAATCATGACTATTGTTTCTCAGGTGAGCAATGTGTTCCCTGGGCCTCTTGTTTGAAATTTCTGTATATTTTTTTTATTTGTTATCAGACTTTGTTGAGTATCAATGTTGTTTACACATTGCAGTTAAACATAATATTTCTGATCAACATCATAAGAATATTGCGATCTCAAGTACAAAGAGAGGACAATAGAAACTTATTGCGATACAGGTAAGAATTGGATTAAACATTTATCACAGTTTTCAAATTATTCAAATACTTTTGCATAATCAAGTGCATTTGCATATCTAAACTGGTTTTATTGTTTGTTTGGACGTTCCGTTTACTTGTTTTCCCGGGGTTTTTTTTATTTGTTAGAAAAATTGTCCGCGCCATACTAATACTGATACCTCTCCTGGGGTTGCAAAACCTCACAAAGGCAGTGACGATTGACTCGGTCTATTTTAGATACTTTGCTGCAGTCATATCGTCTTACCAGGTCTGTCTTTTAAAATAGAAGATATTTTAAAAATAATATGATTAACACTGGTATATGTATCTTGTTTAGTATTCACATACGTAAACAAAATTTGGTAAATGCATGTCACAAAGATTTATCTGTTTTTAATAACAGTTGTGCTGTTTATAAAATAGTTTTTTAAAACGAATTTAATGAACAAAATATTTTCTTTAACAATACATCCTGTTTTGTATCTGTTTTATCATTTATGAATACAACAGTTTTTCTTTGCTATCTGTTTTAGGGAGCTGTTGTTCCTGTTTTGTTCTGTTTCCTGAACAGAGAGGTAAATTGTACATTGCTTGTCAAGGCATTACAAATATAGAATCCTTTTAACTCATTCAAATTTTCACAATATATGTGTATTTTTCTCTTATAATAGATATTGCAATGTGTATCTTAATACGAAAACTTATTGAGGCTATTTAAAATGAAAAAAAAAATTTTGTTGTTTTTAACCGCAACATTTGCGTTGAATATCTCATCGTTCATTTGAATGCAAAATATTGCGTTTAATTAATCTCAAATATTTCCTTTAAATGATTGAACACAACATATGACGTCAATAAAACCTTTTCACAACCTTTTTGTAAATATTAAGTATATTAATTTACATCTTACTTGGCTAATGCATGATTTTATTGACCAGATTGTAGTATATCGCCCAAAATAAGAATTTAAAGGTTTTTTTTTAAACCAAGTTCAATTTAAGATGTTATAAGTCAAGCAGACTCTATTGATTCTATACAACATGGTTAACCAAAATCAATAGAGTCTGCTTGCCTTATAAAATCTTAAACTGAACTTGGTTTATAAAAACTTTCGTAAAATTAATCATAGGACTTTATCTTAAGATGGTCCCAAGATCTGACTTATAACAATCATATGTAGATAACTTCCGTTTTACAAAATTATCTTAACGATTAGAAATCTTATGAATAATTCTTAACAGACTTCATGCTTGCATGTACTAAAAATATCATCGCAAATTGTACAAACATATTACCAATGAGAAATCTCTATGTATTACTATTTTAGCTATAAAATATTAATAAGTGAGGAAATATTGCATACATTTTAGGTTTAAAATTCTATTGTTTTACTTATCTTAATACGGAATTATTCTTCTATGGTAGATAAATATAGTCTAAAAATGGCGACAACCACCCAGCCCTGTCACACGTCACAATGGGTTCATTTTAATAATTGCCATTGCCATTGATGATGACTATCACAAAATATAAACACTCATTTCATAAGAAGAATTCTATGATATCCACAAATAAATGTCAGATTTTTTCCTACCTTGCTCAGGAAAACGGAACCTTAAAATTTATGAAATGATTTCCGTAGTCCTTAGTCTGGAAACATACACGCCTACACCATCTTACTTATGATAGACATTGATTTTGTAGGTTTTAAGCGCTATGAACAAAAGGATTACCACTTGGAGAAGACTTTCTGCAAGTTTGTCGAGGGGATCAGATAAAGTTTCCATTTTGTTCAACATGAGAAGGAGTAGTAGCAATCAGAGTCCTAGCGCCGAAAAACTGGAACCAGAACCACTCCTGTAAAGACATGTTGTCACCTCTTACCCAACCAAGGTCCATACGAACAGCAAATAGCCACACTGTTTTTTGCTGGAAATTTGTTCAAGAAAAACATCTGCTGTCCAAGATTAAACTATTTTCTGCTGTAATATTGACATCCGTCTATCCGCTTCCATTTTTTCCGTTCTTTTTCGAATAGCAGCAGGTCGTCATCCATCATGGCATGGCTAGCGAATATCATCTCTCATGAATCCTAAAAAAAGGTAGAACGATGCACGAAAATCCTCCCTCCTTTACTTGTGTATATATAGTATGTATGTTCACCTGAAGACGGATGTTTAAATCAAGAAAGCGCTTGTATAGGAACTTTAGAACTGTGCATGTGTTTCTTTTTTTAATTCATGGACGCAATGTTTCTATTTCAATGTACATGTACTTTAACATATTAGAAAAAATACATACTAGTTCCTAGTAAAGTATATGTATGTTAATGATTATTTTATTGTTTTTCAAATAAAATAAGATGTATGTTGTTTTTAAATGGTTAAAAAATTTTTAATGGTTTAAAAAACATGAGGGGCTCAGAAACATGAGACGTCGTCGTAAAATTTATAATTATGCTTATTACTTTATTATTGTATAATTGTATTTTATATTAAAAATTGTATACTCTTTTTGTAAATAAAGTCGTGTTTTACAAGAGGGATGTTTATACTGTTTTAAGTCAATCAACTTGGAGTCCGCACAGATGAGAGAGGATCAAATACATTATTCGTGGTTTGTAACGAGGGGGGGGGGGGGGGGCGGGTGGGGGCGGGGTGGTTATGTTACTCTTTTGATTGTGAAATCAAATCCAGTTGTTGGGGTATTTTTGGAGTTGAGGTTTGTGATACTTGTACATACATGTTTCAGAGAAGCGCATCATGCTCCTTAATTTTGCATTTGGATGCTATCTTCACCAATCATATGACTGTATTAAAGGAATATAAGTCAATCGTTAGTAAGAAAGTGTACACATGAAATCAATTTATGTTACGTCAATGTTAATTAATAACTTTCAAAATAGCGAGGTCGATGATTCCATGGACATTAAAAGGACATGGTAACGATTTTGGTCAAGTTTGTTTTTTAAATTTTGATGTTTACAATGCTTCTGAGAGACATGTTTAAAAGTCAGTGTTAAAGAGATTACAATTCTTTGTTATATAAAGTTTTTGTTTACATTTTGAACGTTGAAGTGAAAAATCCAGCTCTCAGACCTTAAATGAATGTGGTAAACGTTAGGATCTGTGTATATATGCCTTAAATGAATAAGAAGGACAAATCAGTTTGATAAAGAACGTTTACTGGTATATTGAACTTATGTAAACAAATAGGGCGCGAGCCTTGTTTACATGACAAAGAATTGTGATCCTTATATCTTGTTACTTTACTACTGCCTTTCAAATTCCATTAGGTCATAGTAAATGCATTCCTAAAGCATTCTAAATAATAAAAACAGAAAAATAGAAATTGTGAAAATCGTGACCATGCATGCCCTTTAATTTGAATACAAATTACAAAAAGAGGCCCATGGGCCACATCGCTCACCTGAGGAACAATAGGTATGATAAAATCAGCTTAATGGAGTCATAATACAAACTATCTGGACAATGTACAATAATACATGTAGATCCTGTATAAATAAAATCCATTTTTCCCCTGGATATTCTTATGTTTATAATCATTAGTCCCTTTTCTAACAGGGTGATTTTATAGTCATATCATGTGTTGAGTATTGCAGTTCTCAAAGAGATCCTTAACAATTGTTTATATATGGGATATAAACGTACATCAAACTCTGAACCTTCTTGTGAGGCCAAAGAATTGTCCTGGGGCCAAAGTCTTAACAATTATAAAGAATCATCTGGCTGATTAGTTTCTGAGAAGAAGATTTTTAAAGATTTACTCTATATATTCCTATGTTAAATTTCGACCCCCCCATTGTGGCCCCACCCTATCCCCGGGGGTCATGATTTTCACAAATTAGAATCTACACTACCTGAGGATGCTTCCACACAAGTTTCAGCTTTCCTGGTCTTATGGTTCATGAGAAGAAGATTTTTAAAGATTTACTCTGTATATTCCTATGTAAAACTTCGACCCCCAATTGTGGCCCCACCCTATCTCCGGGGGTCATGATTTTCACAAATTAGAATCTACACTACCTGAGGATGCTTCCATACAAGTTTCAGCTTTCCAGGTCTTATGGTTCATGAGAAGAAGATTTTTAAAGATTTACTTTATATATTCCTATGTTAAATTTCGACCCCCCATTGTGGCCCCACCCTACCCCCGGGGGTCATGATTTTCACAAATTAGAATCTACACTACCTGAGGATGCTTCCACACAAGTTTCAGCTTTCCTGGTCTTATGGTTCATGAGAAGAAGATTTTTAAAGATTTACTCTGTATATTCCTATGTTAAATTTCGACCCCCCATTGTGGCCCCACCCTACCCCCGGGGGTCATGATTTTCACAAATTAGAATCTACACTACCTGAGGATGCTTCCACACAAGTTTCAGCTTTCCCGGTCTTATGGTTCATGAGAAGAAGATTTTTAAAGATTTACTCTGTATATTCCTATGTAAAACTTCGACCCCCAATTGTGGCCCCACCCTATCCCCGGGGGTCATGATTTTCACAAATTAGAATCTACACTACCTGAGGATGCTTCCACACAAGTTTCAGCTTTCCTGGTCTTATGGTTCATGAGAAGAAGATTTTTGAAAATTTCTCGGAAATTTTCATAAATTCCTAATTATCTCCCTTTGCAAAAGGGGGTGGTCCTTAATTTTCACAACTTTAAATCCCCTTAGGCTAAGGATGCTTTGTGCCAAGTTTGGTTGAAATTGACCCTGTGGTTCTTGAGAAGATGTTGAAAATGTGAAAAGTTTACAGACAGACGGACAGACGGACAGACAGACAGACGGACGGACGACAGACAAAATGTGATCAGAATAGCTCACTTGAGCTTTCAGCTCAGGTGAGCTAAAAACCATACAGCATGACACAGAAACTAGCACATGGAATCAAACGGTAAATATCAATACCTACTTGACGGATTTTATTTTAACAATCAAAAGTTCATGATCTACATGTATTTATGGTATAAATGTTATTGACTCGATTTTTTGTGCTAAACACATATGAATCGGATGAGAACTATCAATTATTATAGCTATTACAAACATTTTACCTAACTTCATTCTGCTTATGGGGACTTCTTTTTTTCCACTTGCATAAATTAATAATTTATGGAATTTAATCTAGAGTAAATTTTGTAATCGCCAAGACTCATACTTCTGCTTCAATTTCCATTAGAAAATCGGGGGGGGGGGGGATCAACATTTTACTTTATCACTGACCTTAACCTCCAACGGCTGTGCTTTTTATTTTCTACTGGGATTTGTTCTTTAATAGCTTGTTATATTTATAGTTTCTATGCTCCATTATTCACGTGTTTTCGTATTAAAAGAGTCTAATGAAAAGAATTTCAATTACAACAATTCATACAGGAACACACTTTTTGTTAGTCATCAATGTCAAAACGACTACAAGACACTTGAAATTATTTCCATAAGATTAACATGGTGCATAACCTTCTGATGCATCAACAGAGAAAAAATATTATTTAACGATGGATGCTGATATTGAATGTCATTGTTTATTTGCCACTGAAATCATTTGATTCTGAAGTCATATACAGGTAATTGTTTTGTGCAATCTAGATACCTAAATTTTATTACCTATATTACGGTATAATTGTTACTATACATGCTTGTTTCTAAATTATTTTTGTTAAAGCCACTATCAGGGTCAGAATAAATCTAGTTGTCTGAGTTTGTGCTTCTAATATCTAGTACGTATGATAAGATATTGTTTATATCAAATATTGCAATAGTTTGTACAGAGGAAAGGGAAAAAGTAAAACTATCAATGAATAAAAATTTAAAGAAATATACCGAATAATAGCTGTCGATATCGATTTTCATACACCTGGACCAAACATGCACAACATCATTTTATTCTTGCATTAATTATTGAACTTATTTTTTTTAAACCTTTGAAAGTGAGACTTTCTAAAAAAAAAAAATCACGCCACAAGCAAACATATCAATTGATAATGTCATCCCCGGAGAATACTGGAAAGATTTATTGTAAGCTTACTGGGGATTCAATTTTAAATAAATTCTTGTTTCTCTTTATTTGGGCAAAATTATGGGACCACAAAAACCAAAAATGTGTTTGGTGGTAAATGTCTTTGTAAACGATGTTTTATCAATTTCGTTTAAAAAATATTCATTTGAAGATACATTGGATAAAACCAGACATATTCATTTAACCAAAATCAAAGTGCGTTTCGTGGAACATTTAATTTTTAATAAGTTTGCATGTGTGTTGAAAAAACATATGGGAGATGAATTAAACATAAAGTTTTAGAGAGGATGATGTTGCATTCCAGTTTCAAGTATACGAGGAAACGTCACAGGGTCTTCTATATCTATTTGATTTTCCTTTTCGTTAACTTCAGTTATTTCAATTCATTATAATCTACAACATTTGTTTACAATACATTTGTATTGCAAGTTATTGTAGAGTTATAAATTCGTCAAGTGTTTTTTTATGTGAAAATTATTCCTACCTGACACCATTATTTTGTTAATTTGAATTGTTTTTTCGCAACAGATAAAAAAGATTAAGAAGATACAATGTTTCTTATTTTTTTATTTGATAGACATGCAACACCTATGTAGTTTTTTGAATTAGGTCTTTCAACAATCTGCTGGTATTCCAAGAGGTACCAATTGCGCCTTTAATTAGCAGACCTGTTTTTGTATTCATATGAAGCAGAATTTATTCAAAAACTTGTACGTGAAATAAAAATCACTCGCTGTGGCTTTCAACTCAAATTTAAATTATATCGACGACGTATTACGTACAAATGTATATCAATTAACAATAATCTTGTTACTTCCATACTTGCATCGACTCGATATACCGCAGTGAACTTGAAATAAAAGATATCACAGAGTCTGCATTATCTGTTTCATATTTGGATATTTTACTGGAAAGGGACAATGTTGGTAACATAACAACATAACTTTATGATAAACATGATGAGTTCAATTTTCCTTACTTATGTAGAAATATACCTTCATCGCCTGCATATGGAGTTTTATTCTCTCAGTTAATTCGATACACAAGGGCATGCTCTTTGTATGAACAATTTCTAAGGCGAGGCAAGCTACTGACAAACAAGTTGATAAAACAGGACTATCAACGGTCTCAACCGAAGTCATCCTTTCATAAGTTCTGTGGTCGATACAACGACCTTGTCAGCAAATGCAATCTTCCACTGAGTCGCGTGCTGACTGACGTTACTTATGGTTAAGTCATTATTAATCACCGTATTGTCTACGGATTATTTTACGTTTTCCCTCAATTACGACAAAGTACACACGGCGGGTGTGACCGGTCAGCAGAAGATGTCCACTCCTCCATGGCACCTGATCATACCTCTAGTTTTTGTAATGGTCCGTGTTTGCTCTGCTTCCGTTTTGTATTTTTCCTTTGGACTTTGGATTTTGTGGAACTCTCTCACCACATTTCATATTCAGACAATAATAACTAGAGGTACTGTGAGCAAGCTCACAATTGATACCCCCCGCTAAGATAAAAATCATAATGCGTGTATTTTTCCAATTATAGAAAGTATTGGATGAATCTATTTCACCGTCAATTTTCTTTAAATAACAACTGCTCTATTTTTTTTAAAACTGTTGGTCATAAGCAATATTTGTGTGAAGAAAGAACATTCAATGCTTCTCCATAAGAAAGATAATGACCAGACACGAATTTTGCTCTTTTTCTGCCAGTGACCTTAACCTTGCCCAAATGACCTTGGGTCAAGGTCATGACACACCCTTTGGTCCTAAGCAATATTTGTGTAAAGTAAGAACATTCAATGCTTCTCCATAAGAAAGATAATAACCAGACACGAATTTTGCACTATTTTCCCAACGACCTTGACCTTGCCCGAATGACCTTGGATCATGGTCATGACACACCCTTAGGTCATAAGCAATCTTTGTGTGAATTAAGAACTTCCAATGTTTCTCCATAAGAAAGATATGGGCCGGACACAAATTTTGCACTTTTTCTGCCAGTGACCTTAACCTTGCCTCAATGACCTTGGGTCAAGGTCATGACACACCCTTAGGTCATAAGCAATCTTTGTGTGAAGTAAGAACTTCCAATGTTTCTCCATACGAAAGATATGGACCGGACACGAATTTTTGTATTTTTTCTGCCAGTAACCTTGACCTTGCCCGAATGACCTTGGGTCAAGGTCATGACACACCCTTAGGTTATAAGCAATCTTTGTGTGAATTAAGAACTTCCAATGTTTCTCAATAAGAAAGATATGCACTGGACACGAATTTTGTATTTTTTCTGCCAGTGACCTTGACCTTGCCCGAAAGACCTTGGGTCAAGGTCATGACACACCCTTAGGTCATAAGCAATCTTTGTGTGAAGTAAGAACTTCCAATGTTTCTCCATAAGAAAGATATGGACCGGACACGATTGCACAGACAGACGGACGGACAGACGGACGGACGGACAGACGGACAAGGTGATTCCTATATACCCCCCCCCCCAAACTTCGTTTGCGGGGGGTATAATAACAACAGATAAAGTTGTTTCATGATGAACAAATCAAAAACGGTTTTTACTTTTTTGCAAAAAGACATAATTTTTTTTTTAAAAAGCAATTGCATATTGTCTTTGGCACATTGTGTTGTCCGATAATTTTTATCATTTAGATCATTTGAATAGTCTTCTTTATGTAAGTTTTGTTTAATTTTTGTGAAAAATGTAAAAAGTTAATGAAATTGTTACTCTAAACACAGGCCTCTTTCTATCAATAAGCCGTTAAATGTAGGGGGAGACCATATACCATAACTATATATAAATACGTGTATATATATATATATATATATATATATATATATATATATATATATAGATATATAGATATATAGATATAGATATAGATAGGGTATATATCTTTCTTTTCCCCTACATTTAACGGCTTATATTATTGATAGAAATTCAGAGGCTTGTGCTCTGAAAAGGAAGAAACAGTTCTGTTATTTGTCATCAAGCAAGAAATTGATCAAATAGTTCTCTGATTCAGTTTTGCTGTGAAAAAAGCTTGTCGAAGTTCCATTTATAAAATAATACCGATGTCTTAGTTACAACATTTTCTTGTACCTTCAATTAAAAAACACAACAAAAACACAATTCCTCGTATTAACGTTTGGAACTTTGAAAGGAACAGATGTCAAACTGTTATGACTAAATGGATTAGTAGATTGGAAATAAGAAAATGTTGTCCTTTATGACTGTGTTGCGTAAATTTGATAAGATCAAGCGGTATTTTTTTATTCCAGCAAATAGATTTCATTAATTATCACTTATAGAATAAATCACATACACATGTAGTCAGCCCGTCAAGTGACCTCAACAGGAAACACAAGACAGAAGGTAAAGAACATACAATACTTCCGACTCTTGATTTTTAACAATTATTTGTCCTTGAAGCCATTATCATCATCTAAATCTCGGCTTAAACACTACACTTAGCACAGTACTTAATAATAATTGACATAAATTGAAGTTTGCAGACACTCATCTGCAAGTACTTTATTTCTTCCTCTAATGGTGTCCTTGCGAGCCATCGGTTAATTAATACATAAATAAGGCTTTTCATTCGACGTTGCATTTGATAAAAAATGCTCAACAGTAGAATCGCCAAAGAAACCGTAACTTGAACTCATACAAGATAATCATTAGACCTCAGACCTCAGGGAATGAAATCACGAAGGTATTGATTAAGCCTTTCTTTCTTTCCGTCTTAAATATATAAGCATAACTATCCTAATTTAGTGTGATTGTGTGGAGTTCTAAATGATGATGACGTAACTTAATGATAAGAGGTCTTTGGTTAATGGTTTCAAAATAAATGTCAACAGGACATTATCCATTTCATTAAAGGACTTTGATACTGTGTTATCTAGGTTGAATTGCAAAAACAAACAAAAGTAGCGGTATAATGATATTATTTGATTATCGTTCTTACATGGTTAAACTTGATAAAAACAAGGTTAATTAACTCTTATCAAGACTTTTCACACTTAAAAAAAACAACGATTTCAAATTTTTTATATAATTGCTGCTTTACTTTTGGAAAAAAATCTAGTTGAAAAAAAATGTAATACAACGGGTATTGATTCAGAAAATCCACTCCGACAATTTGATAGTTATCATTGGCATGTTGCCTTCTGAATGGTTTGTTGATTTGTTGTACCATATCTAAGATATTTGCGTTAGCAAGTGCCTATTCGTTAGATTGAAAAATAGACAGCACGGAATCCCAGATGGAACAAGTGAAATCATTGTTCACGATATTGTAATGACAAGCCTAATTATGTATTTTGATCGGTTAATATATTATGACAGTATTTGCCACATACGAACCCACAGAAAAGCAAGAACGTTCGTTTCTGTGTAAACTTTTTATCGGGTAAAAAGGTCGTATTTCTGACGTTCTAACGATTATAGTGGTTGCAGTTTCATTTTTAAACATAAAACCAATGCAATGTTAACCATTCTGAACAATTTAACATTCTTAAGCGTTTATATTTTAAGGGAAAAATCATCATTAAAAATATTTTAAGAATCACTTTATCAACCAAGTCAATATCCTGATGAACTTATTAACTATTGTATTTGATTTCTTAATTAAATCTAAAGAGAATAGTATAATTTTTCTTGTTCAGTCAGAAAACATTGTTTGGAACACTCTAAAATAAGGACCTTATCATTCTTTCTCATAAATTTATGCGGAAAATCAGAGGCAGATTATGGAAGACTGTAACTTTTCTGAAAGTCCTACTTATGAGAGAGAGAGAGAGAGAGAGAGAGAGAGAGAGAGTCTTGGTGTAAAAAAAATTTCGTTTTCAATGCTTATCGATAAATCAATAAAACAATAATGTTTAAACTTTCATTAGAATTACGTTTACTGAAATATTATGAAATATTTTCGCACGTTTGCTCATTTTTAATAAATCGATTATCAAGTTCAGGTACCCATATAAAAATATGGCTATGTCATTATTTCAACTTCAGGGTCGTTATCGTCCTCCCCAATGGTTCATTGGAAATCACTGGTGTCATTTTTTCCTGTAAAAATAAAATCGCGACACACTGCTATCAATAATTAATTTCACTCGCACACGGTTCAGTTTTGCCACATTTCATTTGTGGAATCCCCCGTCCTCCGCTGTTAGTGTTTAACTAAACCAAATAAGTTTTAGTTGGTGGTAATAAAACTTCAGTTACCTCACATTGTGGAAAATATATATGAAAAAAAGAAACTGATGAAATTTAAAAGGGTTTATTCAAAGGGCGTATGTAAAATTGGCTGTGGGTATTGATTAGAGGGAGGTTCATTGGAATAATTTACAAACACTATAATTCTTCGGTAGAAAAAAGAAAAAAAATCTCTTATTTCTGGAACGCTGATGAAAACACAACCAGTGTCTTTAGGACGTTTGAAATGTCAGATGCGATCATCTTATCGGGCATTATTTTATTACAACGATTTTAAACGTCTTGAGAATGCCGCCAAACATATGTCATCCGTGTAGAGCGTTTAATATTTAATAACAGTACACAGAGAATATTCTATTTCTCAGCCACTTAATTAATTGTACTATAATATTCAAAACCCTGCTTTAAATACTCATGATACTGTTATAATTTATTCAGATCAAATTTGTTCCGGTAATTGCTCGACGATCAAGAACCATGGATGTTATAATCTTTCATCTAGGTTGTAAATGAGTTTTATTTCATATCACACCATATATAAAATAAACAGATGATAGTTTCGTAAGTCGGTAAAGACTAATGGTTCTTGTTCTACTGCTTTACGTCTGGGAAATGAATTCAATCTGCATACAATTTACTTTATTTTATCCATACGTAGTAAGAACAACAGATTAAACAGACATTAAACATCAACAGAAACCAAATTTTATCGGTTCATTATTATTTCATTCTTGCACGGTTCTATTGGTTTATCAAAAGTTAAAATACAGGCTAGTTTTGACTCGAAAATATTTGATACTCAATAATTAAGACCAAAGTGAATTTAATAATGCTCATTTGAAAATGTGGGCTTTTCTGTTTGTCTCGTGCGAATTCAAAAGTTCAATGACTGCAAGATAAGCATTCATTTGGCCAGCACCGAAACGGAACTCTGTTTACCATCTGGACAGAGGACCTCGTTTGATAAAACACCAGCCCAAACTAAAATCAAAATGAATCTCTTGTAAATACATGTTCCAGTATTTAACACAGTAATCAATGAAACGAATAATTAACTAGTATACTACATAATACTTTTATACACTGACAATGGACTGTTCTACACACTAAGGTCGATTATACAACAGCGTACAGTATTCGAATTACAATCTACCAGGAAATACAGCCATTGGGACTGTACACAGAACCATCTATAGTTTTATTTCTTTACTAATCCGAAAGGTGAGCAAAAAGGTCTTCGAGAAAATTACTGAATGACACGCAAATATTTGGAGCTTCTTAATAAAATATATTACAGAAAATAACTAAATAAGACAATCTAATATCTAAGCTACTGAAAAACCCAGAAACTCGGCCGAAAATAGTATCCAAATAAACCATGACTTGTTTTTATAAGTTTTTCCTTTAGAAAATGTAAAATTAATGGTCAGTAGTGGAACAATAGCAAAACTGGAACTCATTATTTCACCAAATTGAGTTACGTCCCTTATGTTTCCAAAGTACCAAAAACAAAATGAAAGTGTTGCATGTCAAACCTATTTCAAGGATACGTGATTATATTTTACATATATTCAGTTGATTTGCATTTAAATTTGATATCATATATTATACTTTTTAATAATTTTAATTATCATAGATTTTTAAAATAATTTGTTTTAAACGTTTTAAAGTAGTCCGAGTATCACACTACGTCATAATACGGATTTTACAATATTTGTTCGACTTTTACAAAGCGTTTTTGATACCCGGTATTGATTTTGCTCTACATCGCTGTTGTAAACAATGGCAATAATAAGCAATTAGAACGGTAATATATGTATTCTATGAGAGATAGAAATGATTAATGTTGAGAAACTCGATTTTGTTAAAGTAAAATGAAAAATGAAGTTTCTGATTAACCAGGATCTCAGGTATATGCTTATATTTTCTTTGTTTTGACCCCCACCCCCCCCCCCCACCCCCGAATTTTTATTTTTCTTTTACTAAAACCGGTTTAAATTTAGAGACAGAAGCTATTTCGAATTTAATCAGTCGTCAATTAATTAATGTTTAAATGATATCTAACATTGTTGACAGATCTAGGCAGAAAACTGTAGCAAAATATGATTTTTACGGATTTTTTCGTCAGGGTCTACTTGGTTTAGAGCTTATAGCGTGAAAAGTAATCCGTCAACATATAATTTATTTTACCAAATCTGTTTTCTAAGATGTCAATCTATAGAATAAACACCATGAATTTAAGTTTGAGTCCATAAAATAGTAAAAAAAATTACCAAACACGATACTAGCATTGCATTTTTTGTATTCTATTTTGATACATCAGGTCCATAAAGCGTACTTACTTACAAAAATTTGCGCAAAATTATTGATGAGATATGTACGAAAGCCGAATAGGGCCACATAAAAAAATATTTTTATCTCGTAATTACGAGAAAAGATCTCGTTATTACGAGTAAATTATCTCGTTATTACGAGTTAATTATCTCGTAATTACGAGAAAAGATCTCGTAATTACGAGAAAAGATCTCGTAATAACGAGAACAGATCTCGTTATTACGAGTTAATTATCTCGTAATTACGAGAAAAGATCTCGTAATAACGAGAAAAGATCTCGTTTTTACGAGTAAATTATATCGTTATTACGAGAAAAGACATTGCAGTAGTTCATACACTTTACATAAAAAGATTAGAATAATGAAACGCAACATTTTAAATAGATCTTTTCTCGTAATAACGAGATAATTAACTCGTAATAACGAGATCTTTTCTCGTAATAACGTGATTTTTTCTCGTAATTACGAGATCTTTTCTCGTAATTACGAGATCTTTTCTCGTAATAACGAGATAATTAACTCGTAATAACGAGATCTTTTCTCGTAATTACGAGAAAAGATCTCGTAATAACGAGATAATTAAATCGTTATAACGAGATAATTAACTCGTAATTACGAGATCTTTTCTCGTAATTACGAGATCTTTTCTCGTAATAACGAGATGATTAACTCGTAATTACGAGATCTTATCTCGTAATTACGAGATAAAAATATTTTTTTTAAGTGGCCCTATTCGTCTTTCGTAGATATGGCTTATATAAATATTTATACTCTATTTTGTATGTTCAGTTTTATTTTCCCAAAATTGGTCATTATTTTTTAGGAAAAACGGACGTCTGGAAAATTTCATAATTGTCAATAATTTTCGCAAGGTGGTACACCCGTCTGAGAGGTGATAACAAACAAACTAGCATGTAAACATACATATTTTCTTTTGTATATGTATTGCTAGAATGTATATATATCATTTAAAGCTAAGCTTTTAATGATTGAGCCCATTTAGTGCCGAGTATAGGACTAACTTAATTTTATAAATAATACTGTTTTTTATAACTTAAAACCTAAATAAAATGAAGAAATCGATTTAATATCAGTTTATTCCAATTCTCTTTCATGTGTAAAATACAAGAGTAACAAAAGTACGGGGGAGTAGTTTAAAGGGCATGGTCACAATTTTGGTCAAGTTTGATATTTCTATTTTTATTGCTTACAATGCTAAAGTATTTCATTTCTGAAACGGGCATGGTCACGATTTTGGTCAAAAATTATTTATTCGATTTAAATGTGTACAATGCTTCAAATTATGCATACAACAACAGATTTTTAAATCATCAAAATAAGCCTGTAGCTGTGGAGTTCGACAGCCGTTATGAATGATTAAAAAGGCATTCTCCTGTTTTTGAATACTTTTCAAACAAAATACATGTAGGACTTCATATTTATTGCTTTTATATCTTTTGGTGACATTTTTGGCCAGTTTTGGACAAAAACAAGCCCCTTCAAAAAATGTTCACATTCTTATCCTCATATGTACAAGATGGCCACACATACCCCTTAAACATAAGGAAACAGTTCCTGAAGTGGTCACATGGCTTTTAGATCTCAACTTGAAATTTTGTTGTCAACTTTCAGAATGTAAACAAAAAGACGAGTTTTGTTTACGCACCAAAGAACTGTGAGCTCTGTATCTCGCTTATAACAAGACGATTGACACTCAAATTTTGGTTGACTATGAGAAATGCTTTATTTACGCATTGTAAACATCAAAAACGGAAAAACAAATTTTGACAAATTTCTGGACCATGTCCCTATAATCTTTCACTTTAATTTGACTTTTTTCTTCATGTATCATTAAACTTTTTTATTTTATTTTGGAAAACAAATTTACAGATAATTACGTACATCCACATCAATGGATACGCATTATTCAAATTACTTCTTGTAATTGCATTAATCATCTTTGGAAATTTCAGGTATGTACACGATTCATTATTTTAAGCGGAAATCAAAGAATGGAAAAATCATATTTGTCAGATATAATTTTATTTTCCTTTCCTAATGGGCCAGATGACTTGTGCCACCACGTGATATTAGCCATCGGTTTTTTTTCTAATACCACTAATTGAATTTTATTTAACCGTTAAGTCAAAGTAAATTATCCATTAGATATGTCGAATTTTTTGAAAATAATATACATTTTAACCCATAAACTGTTATTTTGTTAAGAAATAATCCAAATATGTTGAGTTTAAAATTTAAATGATTCCCTATACTTTTTTTTAGAGCTTCAGGTCTTCTTAAGGTCTCATGGAGATAAGATACTATTAAAATTACCACAGGCATCGAACCTTCTTAAAACGAATATAAAATTTTCAGAATGGCATGCTTAATAACATTCCTATATTCATACATGTTGTAAAAACAGTACCAAAATGTCAGATTACAATCTTAAACTTTAGTATTTTGAAAAATATTAGGGATATATATGAATACTGTAAAAATAAGAATGAACAAAGCAAACAAAAATTACCAACAAAATAGCGCTTTGTCTAAGGCACTTAAAGAACTTGAAAATGTATTGCTATTTAGTTTTGCTAATCTTAGAATTAAGTTCATTCTACTCATAGATTTGTTTGCTATGGAGTTGAATGCATGCAATTTCCCTATCTGACTATCGTCAGTGTTTTCTTATTAGAGAGATGGTTAGAAATTTTTTTTACATCTTTGACTTTTATTTGAATACCTTGGCAAACAGAAACATGTAAATAAAATGTTTGTTATTCATTCATTTACAATGTATACGCAAAAGATATTGGTAGATAAAAATAGTTTTAAAAGGAAGTACTGATATTCAATTATGTTAGATACTATGTTGTATTCTATGATAATAATTTTGGTTTCTAGTTATTTGCCGAAAAATACGGATTGTTTATGGATTATTATTTTCCTGTTATCCTCTGTCAGTTGGTACGTCCACGTTACTTACTAATCCATTCACATTAAAATCAATTTGACAACTATCCATGGTGAAGCAGTGGCAACCAGAATGTAAGCCCCGAAATATTGGAACTAGACCCTCTCCTGTAATGATACTACTGTAAAAAGGCCATTACGTGTGGCAACATCCAACAAAGGACAATGATTTTGCAAACTTGAATTTATACACTACCCGAGGATGCCTCTACACAAGTTTAAGCTTTTCTGGCCAAATAGTTTTTAAAAAGAAGATTCTTAAAGATTTTCTGTATATATTCCTATGTAAAAATTCATCCCCCATTGTGGCCTCACTGTACCCTGAGACTATGATTTAAACAAACTTGAATCTATACGACCTGGGGATGCTTCCACTCAAATTTGGGCTTTCCTGGCCTAATAGTTTTCAGACGAAGATTTTTAAAGATTTTCTCTATATATAAAAATTTATCCCCCATTGTGGCCCCACCCTACCCCCAGGGACTATGATTTGAACAAACTTGAATCTACACTATCTAAGGATGCTTAAACGCCAATTTAAGCTTTCCTAGGGTAATAGTTTAAAAACACAAATTTAAAGATTCTTTCTATATATTCCTGTATAAAAATTCATACCCCAATTGTGGCCCCACCCTTCCTCCGCTGACCATGATTTGAACAAACTTGAATCTACATTATCTGAGGATGCTTCCGGTCAAATTTGAGCTTTTCTGGCCTAATAGTTTTTGAGAAAAAGATTTTTAAAGATTTTCTCTATATATTCCTATATAAAAACCCATTCCCCCATTGTGGCCCCGCCATACCCCCGGGGACCATGATTTGAACAAACTTGAACTTTTACTACCTGAGGATGCTTCCACTCATATTTGAGCTTTCCTGGCCTAATAGTTTTTGAGAAGAAGATTTTTAAAGAAATTCTCTATATATTCCTATGTAAAAATTCATTCCCCCATTGTAGCCCCGCCACACCCCAAGGGACTATGATTTGAAGAAACTTGAATTCACACTACCTCAGGATGCTTTCACTTTAATTTTAGCTTTTCTGGCCAAATAGTTTTTGAGAAGAAGATTTTTAAAGATATTCTCTATACATTCCTATGTAAAACTTTATCCCCATATTATGGCCCCACCCTACCCCCAGGGACTATGATTTGAACAAACTTGAATCTACACTACCTGAGGATGCCTCCACACAAGTTTAAGCTTTTCTGGCCAAATAGTTTTTGAGAAGAAGATTTTTGAAAAATACTAACAAATTTTCAATAATTCTCAATTATCTCCCCTTTAAAGAGGGCGTTGCCCTTCATTTGAACAAACTTGAATCCCCTTCACCCAGTGATGCTTTGTGCCAAATTTGGTTGAAATCTGCCCAGTGGTTCTGGAGAAGAAGAATAAAATGTGAAAAGTTTTCAACGACAACGGCAACGCCGACGACAGACAACGGACAAATTTTGATCAGAAAAGCTCACTTGAGCTTTCAGCTCAGGTGAGCTAAAAACGATGTGCATCTGAATTTGGAAACCAATACCTGTCGTGTTTATATAGAATGAAAGTACAATATTGACTTCCAGCGTGAAATTTATAATGAAAACAATCCATACAAGTCAAAAATTAATATTCTAACTTGAATTGAAATTCGTTCGTCTTCATTGCTCCGAGTGGGGGATATGCAACGCCTTGTACGCCCCTGTTCTTCCTTTCAAATAGCACAGCCACATAGTTTATTCTTGGACTTTTGTGCAAGAAAAATCTCAGCCGACTCCATACACGATATCATTTTCCAAAATATCTTCAACAATCCGCTCCTCATTTTTTGTTTCTCTTTAACGAGAGGAGGAGCGGATCATAACAAGAATATCTTTGGGTATATTTAAATGTAGTTAAAATAAACTCTTAACTTTACAAAGGTTCAACCCAAAGACATGTGACATGTGGGTCAGTATTCTAACTACTGAGTCACTGGCAATTATTAAACCTTATAAGCCACAACTTTATTAAATTTGCGAAATTTTACAGAAGTAAGAACTTGCTGAAACAAAACCGTGCTGAATGACAAAAATGCCAATTTTTCTTGTTTCACAAATTACTGAATTCCTGAGTACACTAGATAGAGCCATTTGAAGGAGACTATGGACTCCCACGGCCGACCTCAGATCTCCAAGAGGTAGTAGTTACTGTAGTAACCTTCATATGTAAGGTTAATTTGTTGTTCATTTTGTGTAATTCTATTGGTAATAATAATAATTCACATACTTATTACAAATAATGATTTTATGATTCAGAGATAGATGTAAATATAAACAGTAAAATGATTTTTTTTGTGATCTACGGGGGGCCATGAAGGTATATATCAAGCATTGCAGAAGAATTTACACAGCCTGCTAACGCAAGCTATGTATTATTCTGCAAGGCTAGATAACTATACCCACATGAATCACCAAAGAAAGCATGTTACTGTTTAAATATATGCAACATGTACCGATATATAATTATTCAGTGTAATAACTATAGACATGCATTTGGTTGGATGTATACTTATATGTACAGTGCATGTGTATAAATCATATTTCATCAGCAATTCCTTTGACTGTCATTTTCAGTTTTTTGGAAAAGAAATGAATATTCCATTGCTCCTAGATGAACTGGATTTGTCTCTGTATAAAGTCCTTTATTTCTGTAATGTGAATTTTCTCCTACAAAATAATTGCAATACAACAATGTAAGGAATATATATAACCTCAAAATGTCTCTCTGAAACCTGAATTAAAATAAGTATTAAGCAAAGTCGAATGAAAATTAGAAATATATCATCAATGTCCAATATGTTTAACTTACATTTTTACATATATCCAAATCAACTGATTGACTACAAGAGTATTTAAATTCATTTAAACAACCACAAAAACCCCGCGACCATCGAGCCCTGTCAATCAATTAATTGTATGATATTCTCCCTCACCTTCAGGGTGCTGTCTCGGTGTCTCACCCCAATAGAGGCCATGTCAATCGTGTCTTCATCTATTACAACACTGAAGGGGATTCCCAGCTCATCATTCCTGTTAAGAAAGCATACAGACATAATGATCAAAAGTCTATCATTACTAGGAGAAGGGCAGAAAAATAGGATCTGCTGAATTTCCCAATTATAAAGATTTTAAATGAAATTTGTTAAAACTTTCAACACCACTTTATCCTAATACACAGTACATTTTCAAAACCTTGATAATATACGAGTACAGTGACTAGCCTGATAAACTGATTCTCCAGGGAGTCACTGTTGGAGCTGACATCTAAAGACAAGATGTTGGACTGGTGAATCTCCTTACTGACTTGTTTGATGACCCGCTGGAGGGTGGGGTTCATACCCTCTGTCACAGCTATGGACACATTGTAAGGGGCAAAGGCGGGATGCAGTTGTAGAACCTGGAGAGACAGTGTGTATCAACAAGGTTACAAGTAAGGTACTGCAGGCTCAATTATGTACTTCAGAGTCCATATTCAAACAGAAACTTGGGTAAAATTGTTTTAATTGTTTTATGTAACCAAAAAAATTTTGGTGGTAATTTTAGGGGAAGTAAGTTTCAGTTAATAACCTGTTTCTGTCCCTATCAACTTGCTAATTGAAACTATTCAAGTGTATACAGTAACCTAGGTTATAGCGAAGTTCTAAGGACCAATGGATTTACTTCATTATATCCGTTATTTGTTATATCAGTATAACGAATTCGTAGTATTAACTATAGCAAATTCACTACATATGTCATGTTTTCTTTCACCAGACTATAATTTTAACTAATTGAAGCTTAGAATAAATATGAATAACTTTGATACCTTTTAATTAATGATCGGATTGTGAATCAAAAAATTTATATGAAAATAAATTCATTCAAACTATTATGTTAAATAGTAGTGAAAACTTTTTTAAACTGTAAAGTAATTTGTTATATTAAAAAGTGTTAAATTTCGTTATTATTCACTTCTACTGGACGCTATATTCGTAAATTTGTTATATCCGAATTCGTTATAACCATAAAATTTTGCAAAGGTTTGTTAAGTATTTTACTGGGGACTCAAAAACACCTCGCTATATCTGAGAATTTGCTATATCTGTGTTCGTACTTAACAAGTTTTACTTTAGTTTTATTAAAGGGTATCTAGAAAAAATATATGTCAATAACTCATGAAGGGTCTCTTGGTAATGAGAAAGCCATTTAAGCAGTTGGTCAAGCAGGTTTTTTTTATGTTGTCTCATGAAATAATACATGCTTCATCTGGAGAGGCCATACTTTTAAGTTAACTCTACTTGATGCTCATAAACTTTGTCAAAAATAAATAACTGTAAATAATCTGTGAGGATGTCTTGAGGGATAAACATAAGTTGAAGGGATTTTTATCGTACTGTTCTTGCTATTTTGCCTTTATTCTCAGAATCACTGTCCAGTGAGAATGTCCTTTTCTCTGTGTAGGCATCTATTAGGTATGCCAGCATGCCTCCCTCCAAGAACATATTACACTCGATCACTGACGGAAGAGAATGAGAATTTTCAACCGAGTTCTGTAAAGAAAAATGCAGGTGGTAGAAAATAAATCGAGGTGTATATTTTTTGAAAATAACTAAGGACTTCACAAACTTTATCATGGTTGTAAAAAATTGCATGGACAATTAGAGATAATATATTGTCTGAACACTGGAAAAAAATTCTCGTTTTATTTTCTGTCATTTCTTTTCATTGTCAGTGAGCATATCAATTGGCATATTAAAAGAGCGTGATTTTTAAACAGAACTTTTTTTTAAGGGCGACTCAATATGGGGCAACATCTTACATGTTTACATACATTTACATGTATAAAACTACATGTCTATTGTAAATATATAAATAGATGTATGTGTACATGTACCCATAAAAAAAATAATTAAATTACTATCACAAATTTACAATGAGTTGTATAAAATTAAAAACAATTGTGTTCTAAAACAATTTACTGCCAAAGTATATTTTTCATGCAATATTTACAGAAAATACTTATAACACAAATCTGATGAGTGACATCTTATCAATAAACATATCAGATATTGTACCTTTGAGTTTTGATTGGACGACATTAACTCCAAGACAGCAGGGCTTGAAGATTCCAGAAATTGGCTCCCATGATTCCTGATCACCTCCACCGAATCCTGTCCCCATGGAAACTCGTACAGTATATTGATGACATTTTCCTCTTCCTTTGATTCACTCTCTAAAAAACTGGAGGGGTTTTCTGCAAACTACAGAAGAAAAAATGAAATACTTCAGGTTCCAGAGAAGGTTTTTCGATCAAGCTTTATTTTATGTGCATTAAGAATGACATAGAACTTGGAAACTGACTACCAGTACTTTTTTTCCCTTGCTTTTGTTAACATGTCCCCCTTGTAGTACAGGGTAGTATCGGGACTAAATTAAATGTGCATATTGCCGAACAAATTAAAACTCTATTTATATGGTTTGAAGGTTTTTATCTATTTAATATTTAATTATATACATTTATAGACATGATTTTAAATAAAATCTCAATTCTTTTTTAGGGAATCTTTTTTTTTTTGCTACATGCACTATCTGAAGAATCTTTGTAACTTCTTCTGAGATCTTTTGCTATTTAGTGAGACTATTTGAAAGCTTTTGTTTCATAAACCCACCTTGCGCCACCACATTAAACGTGATGTCACCAGCTGATCAAACTTCTGAACTGATAGTTGCGATCTGCAGAAATTGAATGACACAAGATTGGTCATTTCTCTGGAGCTGAATGTAAAGATACGAACAACATATAAAAATCAAACAGAATAGTACCCAGTAATAATTTAAAGATACGAAAAACATATAAATATCAAACAGAATATTACCCAATAATAATCAAATTTCTCTGGAGCTGAATGTATAGATACGAACAACATATAAATATCAAACAGAATAGTACCCAATAATAATCAGAGTATTATCAATTTTTTCAATTTGAAAAAAAATATCCTATTTTAGTCAGACAATTGCAATTATTAATTTGCTAAATCAATCAAACTCACTCAAAAAGGAAATGATGCGGTTTGTTAGCAGTCTGTTTGAAACATTCACCAGTATGTACCAAAGAAAATGGAAGAGTTGTGTTGAACATCTTGTGAATGTCTCCAAAGTGATCCAAGCATTCTGTTAAATAACAGCATTCAATATTCTGAATACATGGCACCATGTGAATAAATATTTGCAACATTGGAAAAAAAGCCAATTAATACATATGTACATAGTGTCCAACCTTACCCTCTTTAAAGTCTTTTCTCAAAGCATCATCTGACCTAATAATGCAAATGAAACTGTTCTAACAAAGTTATCTAAAACACAACAAATGATACACTGATGTAAACTGATGTTATTCTATTACAGTTTATGTGAGCGTGAACAGAATTGCAGTAAGGGAGACAAATCTTACTTGAGGATTTCTCCCTCCACTGGGAACACCTTCCAGTCTTGTTTCACCACCACCCAGTCCCACCTGGAATTACATGTGTACAATGTTTACATGTTATGAGTGCATTTAAAACTTTCAGGATTTTTTATATTGCCATATCCATATACCGGTATTCATTGAGGTTCATTATTTGATGTAATTCATTATCTTAATTTCTTTCGATCATACTGCAGAAATCCTGATTTTTTTTTTGATAATTCATTCTTATATATCTTGATCTCTGTAAAAACCCAATCAACACACCTAAGTGTTAATAATAAAGAGTACAGTAAAACTCGTTTAGTACGAACACAGATATAGCGAATTCTTGGATATAGCGAATTTTTTTTTATTTCCTCTGTAAAATTCTTATAAAATCTTTGCAAAATTTTATGTTTATAATGAATTCAGAAATAACAAATTTATGGATATAGCGAACTGGTTTTGAGTCTTGTAGAGATGAATAATAACGAAATTTAACACTTTTATTACGAATCTCTTTTAAAAAATAAAAAAAAAATTGCACTGCCATTTAACATAAAAGTTAGATTAAATTTATTTTCAAATATTAAATTTTTCAATTCACAAAACAATTACATGTAGAAAGGTATCAACATAATGTATTTTTATTTTATGCCTCAATCAGCAAAAAAAAAATATAGTATGGTGAAAGAAAAAATGTATATAGTGAATTCGCAAAAGTTATTATTACCGATTCATTATATAAAGGATATAACGAAGTAAATCCATTGGTTCCTAGGACTTCGCTATAACCGAGTTTTACTGTAATAGATTCTTATAGTTTGTAACAGGTTTTTTCAAGATTATTATTTATTAATACTGACATTAAAAATATAAGTCTTCTCTTCAGATGTAAAACTTCAGTGTGAAAAATTTGTTCACGTCTCATTTGGTTGATTTATTTTAACTAAAATTTAATTGTAGAAACATTAATTTTAAGTTGATTTTTAATTATCAAATTTCTAGATATATATAGATAATCCTGAAAGTAATATAGAGTAAATCAACTTGCCATGTCCGTCGTATGTTGTTCTTCAGTAGGGTTCCCGCTGGACCAAACTTGTATATACATCCCCTCTGGTCCGCTGACTTTTCAGTGACAAAGCCCCTCAGCTGTAGCAAGCTCTTTAGCTTCGTCCACTGTTCCCCTGTAATCTTAGCCATTGGTTGGAATCATTCTGTTTTAATTAAACCAAAGCTTTTAAATTCATATTATTTCATTAAGTTATCAAACAGTTTATATATGATGATGTAAAGCATACACACTCTTTGAAATGCTATTATAGTGTAATGATTAAAAATACATATAAATACAGTAAATCAACAAGTTTTGTAGGGTTCTTGCCACTCCCCTGCAAAATTCTTCATGATTTCATGAGATGTTCATAATAAACATATCAAATAAAACAAATTTACAGATAAAAGTGATTTGGTGTTGAGTCCTGTAGAGGTGAAGAATAATAATAATACAATGTATATTGTTTTCACCTAAAAAAAAAAAAAGTTATCAAATTTCTTTTTAAAAAGATTTATAAATCTTTCAATCCAATAATTGTCGGTTCCAGATAAGCCTATAGGGTTTTGTATTATGATGTTTTATGGTGAGTATGTTTGCAGGCAAGCGTACATAGCAGGAACATGTACATATCTTGCATCATTGTCAGCTAAATCTCATAGACATGCCCCATCTTGTCTGACTGCATTATTTCTCTTTTGTTCCTATTTGATAATATCCAAGTTCTAATATAAAAAAAAATTTCACCTGTTTCATAAATTTTGCTTTTTAATTTTGTTCATTTTTGTGTATGCTGTTTTCAGCTTGGGCCCTCCCACTTGCTAGGTGCATGTTTACAGTAGATTCCTTATTTTACGTCAGTACTTAATTCCGCAATTTCACTGTTATGCATCAAATCGCAAGAATATAAAATTGCGAATGCCAAATTGTTTTAAAATTCCAAATAGTTTAATTGCATCTGTCCGAAAAAATAGAAATCCCTGAGAAGTGCTTCTTGCAATTTTACGCAGACGTTAATTCCTCACATTTAAATTAGGAATTTACAGTGATTACCAATTCCTATTTAAAAGCTTGACTCCCATTTATATGTTTCAACATATGCAACTTAATTCTATATTAAAATTTTCTCTCCATGCATTTAATTATTACAAAATGATAGAGCGGTACAGAATTATTTTATATTTTAATTCCTTAACCCCCACTGTTGGATCTATATAACAGTAATTGAACTTGCATATATTATATATTATCTCTTCATCCAACTGGGTAAGCGTATATTACGAATTAAGCGTAAGGGTAAACAGGACTTCATTACAATTGGGTTTTACTGTATGCATCTGACATCCTAATTATCAATGAATTCACCCTTTGCATTAAAGTTAATTTGATAATTAATAAACATTTTCCTCTCTCATACAGTGATTTACTCCCTCACATTTGATCTACTAACGCTTGGAGTTTAACGTTCTTCGGTATGACGTTCCCCACTCTGTAGAATTGTTTACGATCCTTCGTTATCCTTCCAGCAATCCGCACGTGCTTCCGGTGAAAAGGGAGAGAACTTCTTTGTTGTTGTCATGTGAGTGTCAACCAAGCAGGAACGACGAAAGTGTCGATCGAGTGTAATACGTAAAGGCATTCTAATGTGGAATTAAACGATGCCGGGCCTGATAGCCTTTAGGAGGAGATGGGGCATAGGATCGGACGATTTCGTTTTTCCTGCCTTGCTGGAGTTATTTTTGCGCTTAGTTTGGTAAACTTTTTAAAACAACCATTTCTTGTGTTAGTGTAGGTGCGTACGTACACATGTAGATCTATAGGTGCGTCAGTCTCAATCCCTAGAAACACATAAATAAAAGACAATTTAATGAAGGAGACATGCATTCTTGATTGTTAAAATGCCAGAACCTGAGATTAGTAAATTAGAGGGAATTTTATTTTGGTTATGTCAGAATATACATAAAATTAACACAAAAGTACTTGTAAACTAAGAAAGTTTATTCCAAAATATCTAGTTTCACTTTGCTGGCATATTCAAAGTAATACGTACTTCAAATTCAGGTGGCAATAAACTAATAACTTGCAGAAGTTAAAGTTAGATTTATAATAAACAACATATACTAGACATATATGGAATGTCTTATATGATATTATATTTGCAAGTTCATTATATTTTTTGATAGAATTATTTATTGAGAAAGTAATCCAAATATAATAAAATATATTTTTTGATAAATTATGTATTTAGAGATATCAAGAGATATATCAGTGAATATGGTCTGCTGTATTTTGATACATTAGATAAAAAAAAAGTGTATCTATTAATAACAATTGTCAATCATTTTTGTTACAGGATAACCGCCATATCCATCGTGTACAGTGTACATAGTGATGCTATCTTTGAGTGTAAAGATGGACGTCTGCTGAAGGCCTACTACATCGGTGTTCTGGTCCTGTTGAGTGTGACAGCGTTACTATGTGCCAGCATAGTGTATGTCAGTATGCAGGGCACAATAATGATCACCTCCCCTCGGAAAAAGCTCTCCAAGCTACTGTACTTAAAAATCATTATCACTTTACCAGAACTTGTATGGAATATTCTTGGGACATACTGGTCATTCCTGCAATCCAGTAACTGTCAGGAATTTGTGGTACGGACAGTGCAAGGAGCAGTTATCACTGGATGGGTTCTGGGAGTTATTGTTATGATAGGAATAGCCATTGTGTTTGATCCATTAGGGAAAGTCCATAAAAAACATGACAGTTCTTGCAGCGATTTACAGAGTGATGAAAAATCTCAGATCTTAGAAGGTGCTATGACTGCTGCCAAACAGGCATGGGAGAAAAGGTGTGGTTATGAGAGTATACTATCAAACATTGTCAATCTGCAGAATGGCTCAAAATCTTGATATTTATTTTTGAATTATCTGTTTTAACATGAGCTTGGACTTTTGGTGGGTGGTAACTATCTAGTTTGCTCATCAAAACAAGCTGTCAAATTTTGAGTACCAGTACATTCTTTCTAATTTGCTTCGAGTTCATAGACTGTCAAAATCTGAAGGTCTAGAATTTCATATGAATTGTGTGAAATTGAATTATAAACAGCCCTGGAGATAGCTGGGAAAGTGTTGTTGTCTTCAATGTATTCATATTTGTAGTCAATTACTGGCCAGTTAACAATGATAAGACTCCAACCTTCTTAAAACTGGAATTTGACATGCACTGCCCAAAGTCCAAGCTCTTGTTAAAATGTCTCTGTACTAACAAGTTTAGTGCACATATTATAATGATGTAGTACATTTTGATTTTATTTTTGATATTATATTTATGGATGCATGTTTTTGAAATTCAAAGTAACATGTACTTCAAGCAGAAAAGCTAATAATATAAACTTATACAATAAAGAACTCTGTTTTTAGGTGCAGACTTTTATGTTGCTGTATACTGGGGGATGAACAGAGCAAGGATGCTTTTGATGAAATCAGTAATCTATTAGCAGATTTCTTCCAGGTGTGTAAAATGATTCTTATATTCCATAGATGTATTTTTTAAACATATATATCACAATTAGTGCAGCTTCCTTAAAAAAATGTGAATAATAAATACTACAAAAGGAAAATACCTTGAATAATTTCCCTATGTAAAGAGATTCCTTGCTCTAAACCATGTTAACAAAGGTTGTATTGTATAGTACACAGTTTGCTCTTATGTTACAAATATTGCAAACATCAAGTTAATTTGTAATTTAATATATATAATGTTTTTCTATTTTTTATGGCACATGTGTTCAGCATGAATTTTTTTTGTGATCTTTTATCAATATAAATATATGACCATGAATGTAAAAAAAAACTTTAATGATATTCCAAAACAAAAGTAAATGATCTAATGTTTTGTTTCTGTTTTATTAGGACCTAGACTTGGTTCCCACAGACATTGCTGCTGGTCTCATACTGGTACAGAAGGACCAAGACAAAATCAGTGCTGGCTGTGGCCGTTCCTACAACACGTTTACAGAACTATCTACAAGGTAATGCCTCAATCAGTCCAGAGCTGAAAAAAGTAATGTTTTAGTCTTTAAAAAGCTGTAAACAAGATAAAACACCAGTCAAAAATAAGCTGTAAACAAAGTCAGATTTCAGTTTGAACAGAGCTGGAAACAAAGTATAACCTCAGTCTGAACAGAGCTAGACCTCATTTTATATGGAGCTGTAAACAAAATTAAACCTCAGTTTGAACAGAGTTATAAACAAGGTAAAATCTCAGTTTGAACTGAGCTTCTAGCATATGCAAAGTAATCATCAGTCTTAAATTGGCTATAAAAAGCTGAACAGAGCTGTAAACAAAATTAAACCCCAGTTTGAACAGAGCTATAAACAAAAGTAAACCTCAGTTGAAAAATAACTGTAAACAAATCTCAATCTCGTCGTAAAAAGAGCCAAAAACAAGGTTTGACCTCTCAGTCTGTAAAGAGCTGTGTACATTGTAACGCCCATGTATTTGCAGAGATAGCAACATGGTACATGTAAAAATGTCAATCTGTAAAGCACTGTAAATGAAAAAGGTTAAACTTCAGTCTTTACAAAGTTGTCAATAAGGTAAACATCAGACTATAATGATCTGTAAACAGGGTAAAACCTTGAGCTGAATAGAGCTGTAAACAAAAGTAAACCTCAGTTTAAACATAGCTGTAAACAAAACTAAACCTCGGTTTGAATAGAGCCAAAAACAAGGTTAGACCATGTAAAAACGTCAATCTGTAAAGCACTGTCAACAAGGTAAAACCTTAGTATTTACAGAGCTGTCAAAAGGTACATATGTTTAATGTGGCAGTCAACAAATTTTAACCTCAGTCACTGTAGAGCTGTCAAAAACACAGTGCCTCAGTCTGAACAGGGGTGCTTAATGCCTCAGTGTTTACAGAGCTGTAATATAAAGGGTAGTTAAGTCATTGTACCTCAGTTTCTATAGAGCTGTCAATTAGGTAATGTTCTAAATTATAAAGATAATAAGGGGGTCATGCTAGAGCTCTCAATGAGGTACAGGTCTATGTAGAAAGTAAATCTCTACAGAGCTTTCAACAAGGACTCTCAACAAGATTTTTCTTGTTTTTAAAAAGCTTTCAGAGGTAATGTGAATGTAATGACAAGTAGACACATAGCTTTTAACTTCTTCCTATTTTGAAGTGTTTAGTCATTCATCAGTCATAATTTAATGGGATTATTGCATGAACAAAAAGATCGAGTTCAGTATATTTTCATTTACATTACCGGTACTTATCAATTCATATACATGTACTTCATATAAGAAATATATATGGTATCTGTATGATGTAGGAAAATATATATCGATACAATGTCAATAATCATTATGTGTAGCTCTTTGCATAATTAAGGTTAACTGCAACATTTCTTGAATAAAACAAGAAAAAAAATTAGGGTAATAAAACCATGGTTGGTTGTCTTACATGTATAATGCACTCTGTTCATAAAAATCACTCAAAATAATGCATAATTCATGTTTGGTCCAATACACATGTACGTTTTATTCAGTGTGAAGCAGCCCGTCAGCAGCCCCAGTGATGTTCCCTTGGGACCTGCCCCTTGGATGACCTCCAAAAACATGCATCACTACATGAACTATGCGGTGGGCAGCTATGGATGGCCAATGTTTATGTTCAGTCACCTAGCAACAGGGCTCTGTCGACTTTGTGGGGCGTGTAGGTAAGAATGATTTTTACCTATTTGTGTAGAGGGGAAAACAGGTAGTCATATCAAGGTCCTGTTTCTGTGAAGGCAAGATGTTCCAGTAGCTAAAAATAGAAGTGTGGAAGAACCGAGATATTTGTTTAACATCTATTGATAAATCAATTGATAAAACCATATTGTTACTGTGATATTAAACATTTTTTGTGACAGATGTCAGGTGTGTTTCACTGGAGGGGAGGTGATAGATGACAACTGTTGCCAGTGTCACACAGCAGCCATTAGGCGACAGACAAGAATCTCTGATACAGACCTGGTGTATGTCAGCTTCCACAATAAGGTGAATATAAACTCAGTGTTGCCACTCGCCATTTCTGGACATTATTGCAACTGAAAATTGCAACTAAACGTGTCTTCTCTACTATTGTAAATGCCACATAAATTTTCCATTTTTAAGGGATTTTTTAAATGATTTGAAGTATGTCAGTTGGTTATTGCTGTAAAAAATGTTTAACATATTGGAGGAATGTGTAACTCTTGAAGATATCATTGATAAATTAACATTGTCTTGTGCTCTGTAGATTTACCAGATCCCCTTCTATGTGGCCATAGACAGAGGCCAGCAGACAGTGGTGGTATCAGTCAGGGGGACCCTCTCACTGAAGGTAACTGCTGGACTTTTATTATTAAGTTCATTAATACATTTGGAATGGGCATTAGAAAGTTGCCCTCGAAGCCATGTAATACATTTATATGTATAATATTCATCACAGAATGCTAGTCATTTACCTTTTCTAATTCTGAATTTACTATTAATATGGTTGTGGTCTGATGGCAGGATGCAGTGACGGACATGTCTGCAGAGAGTGACGCGCTAGAGATGGTGGAGAACGCTGTAGGACACAGGGGCATTCTACAGGCAGCTAAGTATATCAAGGACCAACTCCTGGGTAGAGGGATCCTAGAGGCTGCATTTCAACAGGCACAGGTAAATCAGGGAGTCACTGTTCTAGCTCAGCAATAGAAACCTTATAAAACTGAGCGTTTAAAGTTGGGACTGTAGAGCTAGAACACATTCGTATACGTAGCTTGAAAGAGAGTTACTGTAACTGTAGTTTGAATTTTCTAGTGTAACTGTGTTATATGTACAGGAAAGCAAGCATCTAATCTGTGTGTGTTTCAGGCTCATTTAGTTAAGCCTTACTTTTTGTGCTATCATTTTGACAGGGGGCTGGGCTTGTGATATGTGGGCATAGTTTAGGTGCCGGGGCAGCAGCTTTACTGGCCTTGCTACTGAAGTCAGAGTATCCTGACGTCCGATGCTTCGCCTACTCCCCGCCTGGTGGTCTCATGAGGCAAGATTTAAATTGACATTTTTTTTATACATGTACATTTACATTACAGTAGTAAACATTAGCTTTATCTTTAGGCCACACCAATATAATTTCAGTGAAATTCAGTGAAAAAAGGTACAAGTGGCCAAGCAATTAAATAAGAAAATTATTATTTTTTGCAGCCAAAAGTTTTAAGCGGTACATAAATAAATATTAGCGGTAGGTTATATTTCTTCTACCGGGTACTTGTTTCTGATTTATAAATTAAAACTGTTTAAAATACGAAAAATAGAGCAGAAATAACACAAAAACAGCGCTGAATTTCCTGGATGCGGGAAATTAATAAAATTATTTGTTTAGTTTTATTAGTTCACCTGAACCGAAGGTTCAAGTGAGCTTTTCTGATCATCCGTTGTCCGTCGTCCGTCCGTCCGTCCGTCTGTCTGTCTGTCCGTCCGTCTGTAAACTTTTCACATTTTCAACTTCTTCTCAAAAACCACTGGGCCAAATTTAACCAAATTTGGTACAAAGCATCCTTATGGAAAGGGGATTATAAATTGTTAAAATAAAGGGCACAGCCCTTTTCAAAAGGGAGATAATTGCAATACAGTGATTATAGGGTGCATGTCTTTAAAAATCTTCTTCTCAAGAACCACTGCACCAGAAATGCCAATATTTACACAAAAGCTTGTATATATAGTGAAGATTCTAAATTGTAAAAATCGTGACCCTCAGACCAAAACTGGGGCCCCAGGCGGGGTTCAAAGTTTAACATAGAAATACATAGGAAAATGTTTAAAAAATCTTCTTCTCAAGAACCACTGCACCAGAAATGCCAATATTTACACAAAAGCTTGTATACATAGTGAAGATTCTAAATTGTAAAAATCGTGACCCTCGGACCAAAACTGGGGCCCCAGGCGGGGTTCAAAGTTTAACATAGAAATACATTGGAAAATGTTTAAAAATTTTCTTCTCAAGAACCACTGCACCAAGAATGCCAATATTTACACAAAAGCTGGCATACAAAGTGAAGATTCTAAATTGTAAAAATCGTGACACTCGGACCAAAACTGGGGCCCCAGGCGGGGTTCAAAGTTTAACATAGAAATACATAGGAAAATGTTTAAAAAATCTTCTTCTCAAGAACCACTGCACCAGAAATGCCAATATTTACACAAAAGCTTGTATATATAGTGAAGATTCTAAATTGTAAAAATTGTGACCCTCGGACCAAAACTTGGGCCCCAGGCGGGGTTCAAAGTTTAACATAGAAATACATAGGAAAATGTTTAAAAAATCTTCTTCTCAAGAACCACTGCACCAGAAATGCCAATACATACACAAAAGCTTGTATATATAGTGAAGATTCTAAATTGTAAAAATCGTGACCCTCGGACCAAAACTGGGGCCCCAGGCGGGGTTCAAAGTTTAACATAGAAATACATAGGAAAATGTTTAAAAAATCTTCTTCTCAAGAACCACTGCACCAGAAATGCCAATATTTACACAAAAGCTTGTATGTATAATGAAGATTCTAAATTGTAAAAATCGTGACCCTCGGACCAAAACTGGGGCCCCAGGCGGGGATCAAAATTTAACATAGAACTACATATGAAAGATGTTTAAAAATTTTCTTCTCAAGAACCACTTCACCAAAAATGCCAATACATACACAAAAGGTTGTATATATAGTGAAGATTGTAAAAATCGTGACCCCCGAACAAAAGTGGGGCCCCAGGAGGGGTTTAGATTTTAACATATATAGGAAAATGTTTTAAAATCTTCTCAAGAACCATCGTGCAACTGTTTGGGATATTACTATGCATACATGTACATCCTTAAATAATGTAGATTCAAAAAATTGTAACTCCCGGACAATTGATGGGCACCAAGAGGGGTTCAAAATTTAAACATTTTAAAAAACAAAGGAAAAGTTTAAAAATTTTCTTCTCAAGAACTACAATGTTTTAGTTAGTGGAATATCTATGCATGCATCCTTCGCTTATGTAGATTCCTAATTCGTAAAATCGTGACCCCCGGACCAATAATGGGGCCCCAAGATGGGGTCAAAGTTTATTATAGAAATATAAAGGTAACAGGTTAAAAAATCTTCTTCTCGAGAACTACAATGCTTCAATTTGTGAGATTACTATCATGCATACAACCTTGGATAATGAAGGTTCGACAGTTTTAAAATAGTGACCCCTGGACTAATACTAGGGACCCAAGATGGGTTTAAAGTTAAATGTAGAAGTACCGGTATATATGGAAAATGTTTAAAAATCTTCTTTTCGAGAACTACAATGCATCAATTTGTCAGATAACTACGTAAGCACCCTCAAATAGTGTAGATTCGAAATTATAAAAGCCGTGACCTCAGTCTAATACTGGGGCCCCAAGAGGTGTTCAAAGTTTAGCATAGAAATATAGAGGGAAAATGTTGAAAAATCTTTTTCTAGGGAACTATAATGCTTCAGCTTGTGAGATAACTATGCAAGCATCCTTAAATAATGTAGATTCCAAATAATTAAAACTTTAGCACTGGACTAATACTGTGGCCCCAAAAGGGGTTCAAAGTTTAACATAGAAAGATATATTGAAAATGTTTTTAAAAAGTTCTTCTCGAGAACTATAATGCTACAGTTTGTGAGATTACTATGCAAGGATCCTCAAATTGTGTAAACTCTAATGTAGTGGAACCAAGAGTTATCTTTCTTAATGTTCTGTACAGTCTGAGAGTTATTCCTCTTGAAGTGGAACTCTTCTACGTTCAGTTTTTCAGGTTGTGTACGTGCGGTCCCACCGCAGTGCTACATATTTTCATTCCTATGTTACTATTTATGTTGTTCAAGCCAACCATAAACCTCGGACCATTACTGGGTCCCCAGAAAGGGGTTCAATGTTTAAAATAGAAAAAGCATATGCTACGAAATGTAATGTTACAAGGAACTGCTGTTCAGGTGAGCGATGTGGCCCATGGGCCTCTTGTTTAAGTAGGAGCAAGTGGGGTCTGACTAACAAGAAATTATATTGATGTGGCCTTAGCTATCATTTACTGAGACAGTTGTAGAAAAGTCAATATCATTCTTTGTTTTTCAACATGGATCTTAACATTAAATTGCCATAAGAAGTTAAAATTAGTGTGAATTAAGTTGATTTCGGACATTGAACTTCTGATTTTGCCCTAAGTTTCTTTGATTAAAATAAAACGTTATGCAATTAATCCAGCTTTTTAGAGTAACCAGATAAGCAAACAGAATTATAGTTTGGTATAGTCGTTTATGTATTAAGGTATCAATAATATGCGATGATTCTGACAGTCTGTATCCTATTTTTCAGTTACAATGCCAGCGTGTTCTGTCGAGACTTTGTGTGTTCAGTGATACTAGGGAAAGACTTCATCCCCAGGCTTGGTCTGGTATCAATGGAGGACTTAAAAGCAAAAACATTACAATGCATAGCCAATTCCAAAACTCCCAAGGTAGGAAAATTCATTTATAAATGTTTTATCTTAATAGTATTCACTCCAAATGATGGTAATATGTCTGGTTCACTTCTTCAGCAAAGAATAGATACATATTTACATATAACTTGAATGTTAGTATATAAATAGTGCCTGTTTGGGAGGGTAGTCAATTTCAACTGTTACCCTCCCAAACAGGCACTATTTATTTTGTTATACTGAATGTCTTAATTTTAAAGAAAACATCACTGCTTTTAGATAGGAATAACGTGAATTCTAAGGCAAACTGTACGCACATGATTTTCGCGCATGTAACAATTCATATTATTATACTTTCATGTTAAATACTGAAATCTGATTGGTTTAGACACAGTTGATAATCTGTTCTATTACCCTCAGTGTTAGCAACACACTTAGCAACGGGTAACACAACGAATTGTTACATGCGCGAAAATTATGCACATACAGTACGGTTCGCCGTAGAATTCACGTCTTTTCTATATAAAATCAATGGCTATAATAAAAAATTTCTAAAATTAAGACATTCGGTATAATAAAATAAATAGTGCCTGTTGGGGGGATAACAGTCGAAACAGTAAAATTTTTAAGAAAACTTTACTGCTTTCAAGTAGGAATAACGTGAATTCTACATCGAATCGTACGCACATAATTTTCGCGCATGTAACAATTTGTATTGTTATACTTTCATGTTAAATACTGAAATCTGATTGGTTAAGACACAGTTAATATTATTTACTATTACCCTCAGCGTTAGCAACGCACTTGGCAACGGGTAACATTAAAAAATGTTACATGCGCGAAAATTATGCGCGTACGGTTCGCTGTAGAATTCACGTTATTCCTATATAAAAGCAGTAAAATTTTCTTAAAAGTACATTGCTAACGCTGAGGGTAATAGAACGGATTATGAACTGCGTCTTAACCAATCAGATTTCAGTATTTAACATGAAAGTATAACAAAATACATTGGTATGATTGAAGGATTATAGTACTTCTCTAACATCATTGTATTACATTTGTACTGAACATTTTAGATGTATTGAGGAGTTAATGGGTATGCTATAGGCTGTTCAAAGTTAATTTTACGTTTAACGTCCGCATGCTTAGGTTTAGGAGAAATTGGGTTTTGGAGAAAACAAACAAATCCCTATTTTAATTTGATTTTTTCAAGTTTTATTATACAAAAATACTTTAATCTGTATAAATTCTTCATGTTTAGAGTACATTATGGGCTATAAATCAGATACTCAATAGGATTATCAGGAAAGATCACTATTAAAGTGATATTCTATATGTAGTTTGAATACTAACTGTATTTGTATTAATGTTATTGAATAAAAATCACTAGTTTGAAAATTTTGTTTGTTTTCATGTTATTGCCCTCCCTCTTATGTTTGGTATTTTGAAGTGACGTTAAACGTATAATTAATTTTGGGTGGCCATATAGAGAGAGTTTACTCTATGTGTCTAAAGATTTGCAATTTAATAGTAGTATGTCTGTTTCTAAATTTAGTGTGAAGTGCTTAGTAGTTGTCTTATATGTAAATCATATCTCTTCTTGAAAATACAAACGTATATGGGAAAAGAATATTTATAAATCAATTACATGTATTTCTATATCACTATTATTATTACAGTAGTGGGGTTTAGCAGTATGTAGATGGATTAGAATTGTTACAATTAGATCACATTAATTGATTGTTAGTCACAAAACTTGTTTAGTAGATTTTTTTGTTGTTAAAAAATGCTTATACCGGTAGTAGATGTTGAAGTTGAATTGCATAGTCAGATGTAGGGTATACTGTAAATTTTTTATTTTACGCAAATACTTAATTATGCGACTCCACTGTTTTGTATCAAATCACAAGAATATAAAATCGTGAGCATCATTTTTTGTTATAAGTTCAAAGCTGTTTGAAAGATGAAAGCAAGCTTTTAAAATTTGCGAGGGTTGCTTCTCTTGATTTCATGTGGATATTAATTCCTCTTGTTTCATCAGGAATCTACAATACCGGTATTTGTTTTACAGTTAGACATAGGTCTGTATGTTGTACACTTATGAGCTCCTGACCCAGGGGCCTTAATTTTCAAAATTTGGGTTTAGGGCTTTATGGACATCATAAACGTGCATTTATAGTTTTCTCAATAATGTATGGGAGTACAGAAGCAGGAACATGTATTTTTCTTAGGGTAATTGCTGTTTTGTCATCAATTAACAATTTAAATTTATCAATTAACAATTTAAACTTCATCTTGAAAACTAGAAGAAAAATTGTCACCTGGCAATATTGAATTAAATATTTGTTCTTTTTTTAGGAAAACTACTTTGATTTCCAATGCATTGTATGTTAGCTTGTAGAAATAAATTGTAAGCATGATGTGTGCATTATAAATGAATTTGTGAATATTTTAAAAGTTTAACCATTTAATGCCTGGGGGACTCTTTTTTCATACAATTTTTGTTAGGGTATAAATAATCTGAGATGACAAGAGATTCTGACAGGTCAATGTAAGGGCTATGGTACTCAGGTGGCCATCAAGGCTTATGGGCCTCTTGTTTGTTCAAAAAACAGTATTCTAATGCAATTACTTTGAGTTTACAGTACAGTATTCTGTTGCTATTACATGTGTTTACAGAAGAGCAATTCTGCTGCGATTGCATGCTGTGTACAATACAGTAATTATCTTGCTATTGCATGGTGTTTACATAACAGTAATTCTCTTGCTATTACATGGATTTTATGGTACAGTAATTCTGATGCTATTACATGCTGTCTACAGTACAGTAATTCTGATGCCATTGCATAGTGTTTACAGTACAGTAATTCTGATGCTATTACATGGTGTTTACAGTACAGTAATCTTGATGCTATTTCATGGTGTTTACAGTACAGTAATTCTGATGCTATTACATGGTGTTTACAGTACAGTAATTCTGATGCTAGTACACGGTGTTTACAGTACAGTAATTTTGATGCTATTGCATGGTGTTTACAGTACAGTATTTCTCATGATATTTCATGATGTTTACATAACAGTAATTCAGATGCTGTTTCATTGTGTTTACAGTACAGTAATTCTTATGCTAATGCATGGTGTTTACATAACAGTAATTCTGATCTTATTGCATTGTGTTTACAATACAGTAATTCTGATGCTATTGCATGGTGTTTACAGTACAGTAATTCTGATGCTATTGCATGGTGTTTACAGTACAGTCATTCTGATCTTTTTGCATTGTGTTTACAGTACAGTAATTCTGATGCTATTGCATGGTGTTTACAGTACAGTCATTCTGATGCTATTACATGCTATTTACAGTACAGTAATTCTGATCTTATTGCATGGTGTTTACAGTACAGGATTCTAATGAGAGGGATATGGCAGCTCTTCTGCAGCTGTAAGGATGAAAACTTGATAACAGAGAATGACAAAAGCATCCTAGTTGATAACGAGGAAAGCAATCACTCACAGCAGACTTTACAGGTATTCAGGCTTGGAGTGGATAATATATAATTTAAAAAATTGGAAAGGTGCAGAGAGAACAATATCCGTACATGTAAATATAAAATACGGTTACTTTTACACCATGTTAATTTTGACAAATCACGCTTTTAAAAGATTTCACCTAGAATTAAATTCACCCTAATAGAGTTGCATGTATGTTTAAGATCGGCCATCCTGTAAAGTTGATTTTAAAGAGATATTATTTACCTTTTTGAATTGGTATATTTGAATTGGACTTGTTACAGACTGTCTATAAAGCTTAATTAAAGATGGGGCAAAATTTTCTTGCATGTAAACAGTAGTTAGGTTTCCTCTTTTCAGAGAAATATCTCAATTCTGCAATACCAAACTTCTGTGTATGGTAGGAAGCTTCAGGTACCATTGTGATGTGTGACCAATAATACACTAGCCTTAAATTGGTGGAAAATAACCACATTTTGACTATAGAAGTTTATTTTCAATTTATAGCCAGTTTTTAATCCTGATACATATAATGCTTTAGAAATCTGATAGTACTGATGGTATAACCTTTCCCAGCTGAACGGGGATAACATACTCCTATCTATTACCAATCTCTCACTAACCAGTAGTTTATGCCCACATGTTCATTTGTTTTTAAGTAGGAAGGAGAGATTACTGAGCCTTTTTTTTCTCCTTTTCATTTGAGTTTTTCAGGGTTTATGATTTTATATATATACGGTACATACCCGATAATCATATGGGTGTAAATTATCTGATTTGTTCTATATGATCTATATTTAACTCAATTTAAGATGCACTGAAATCTCTTCATCTAGCTGCTACCTGATCTTAATACATGAATAAAGAGGCCCATGATAAGCTTTTCAACTCATTTGAAATTCGCACATGCTAAAAGATATACATACCGTATATATCCTGAATTATAATTCATATGTAACAGAGACAAATACTGCCTCTGCTTGGGTTTGAAGCCTGAACCTCTGGTATACCAATTGAGCAATCTACAGAGTAAATTGTCATAGTAGGAATGTCCTATAACTGACTCTACAACATTGTCCACTCCTAGGAAAGAGTTGTCTTCTACTCTACTGGAGTGGGTAAATATCTAGAGTTAGATCAATGTTTGTGTGCTTTTTTGTGCCTCTTTTTCATAATTAATTGATCTACACTGAAATGCAGTGGACATTCATGCAGTGAACTTTAATAGTGTGTCCTTTACACTAAACACAGTTGGAGTTTTGGATTAAAATCATCAATCTAGTTGAAATAAGGGTTGGGGTGATGTTTCATTTATGATTATTCAAAGCAAGCATTAAAAAGAAAGGTGGCCCCAAATAGGTAAGACTGTTTTGATACAGGTGAGGTATAGAACTCATATGATTGGATGGTTTTTTTTTACAGAATGCTATTCAGAACACTATCCATGCCCGTGAGCAGTACAAGATAACTCACACCCCACTGTATCCCCCCGGTCAGATCCTCCACATACAGGAAGTTGACACAGACAGGTAAAATGTACAGAACACAGACACACCCCACTGTATCCCCCCGGTCAGATCCTCCACATACAGGAAGTGGACACAGACAGGTAAAAATATACAGAACACAGACACACCCCACTGTATCCCCCCGGTCAGATCCTCCATATACAGGAAGTGGACACAGACAGGTAAAATATACAGAACACAAACACACTCCACTGTATCCCCCCGGTCAGATCCATCACATACAGGAAGTTGACACAGACAGGTAAAAATGTACAGAACACAGACACACTCCACTGTATCCCCCCGGTCAGATCCTCCACATACAGGAAGTTGACACAGACAGGTAAAATATACAGAACACAAACACACTCCACTGTATCCCCCCGGTCAGATCCATCACATACAGGAAGTTGACACAGACAGGTAAAAATGTACAGAACACAGACACACTCCACTGTATCCCCCCGGTCAGATCCTCCACATACGGGAAGTTGACACAGACAGGTAAAATATACAGAACACAAACACACTCCACTGTATCTCCCCGGTCAGATCCTCCACATACAGGAAGTTGACACAGACAGGTAAAAAATATACAGAACACAAACACACTCCACTGTATCCCCCCGGTCAGATCCTCCACATACAGGAAGTTGACACAGACAGGTAAAAAATATACAGAACACAAACACACTCCACTGTATCCTACCGGTCAGATCTTCCACATACAGGAAGTTGACACAGACAGGTAAAAATATACAGAACACAAACACACTCTACTGTATCCCCCCGGTCAGATCCATCACATACAGGAAGACGATACAGACAGGTTAAATATACAAGATTACTCACACCCCACTGTATCCTACCGGTCAGATCCTCCACATACAGGAAGATGACACAGACAGGTAAAATATACAAGATTACTCACACCCCACTGTATCCCCCCGGTCAGATCCATCACATACAGGAAGTTGACACAGACAGGTAAAAATGTACAGAACACAGACACACTCCACTGTATCCCCCTGGTCACATATTCCACATACAGGAAGTGGACACAGACAGGTAAAAATAAACAGAACATAGACACATCCCACTGTATCCCCCCGGTCAGATCCTCCACATACAGGAAGTGGACACAGACAGGTAAAATATACAGAACACAGACACACCCCACTGTATCCCCCCGGTCAGATCCTCCACATACAGGAAGTGGACACAGACAGGTAAAAATAAACAGAACATAGACACATCCCACTGTATCCCCCCAGTCAGATCCTCCACATACAGGAAGTGGACACAGACAGGTAAAATATACAGAACACAGACACACCCCACTGTGTCCCCCCGGTCAGATCCTCCACATACAGGAAGTGGACACAGACAGGTAAAAATGTACAGAACACAGACACATCCCATTGTATCCCCCCCAGTCAGATCCATCACATACAGGAAGTTGACACAGACAGGTAAAATATACAGAACACAGACACACTCCACTGTATCCCCCCGGTCAGATCCTCCACATACAGGAAGTTGACACAGACAGGTAAAATATACAGAACACAGACACACTCCACTGTATCCCCCCCCCCCCCCCCCCCCCCCCCGGTCAGATCCATCACATACAGGAAGTTGACACAGACAGGTAAAAATGTACAGAACACAGACACACTCCACTGTTTCCCCCCGGTCAGATCCTCCACATACAGGAAGTGGACACAGACAGGTAAAATATACAGAACACAGACACACCCCACTGTATCCCCCGGTCAGATCCTCCACATACAGGAAGATGACACAGACAGGTAAAATATATAAAACACAGACACACTTCACTTTATCCCCCCGGTCAGATCCTCCACATACAGGAAGTGGACACAGACAAGTAAAATATACAAGATTACTCACACCCCACTGTATCCCCCCGGTCAGATCCTTCACATACAGGAAGTGGACACAGACAAGTAAAATATACAAGATTACTCACACCCCACTGTATCCCCCCGGTCAGATCCTTCACATACAGGAAGTGGACACAGACAAGTAAAATATACAAGATTACTCACACCCCACTGTATCCCCCCGGTCAGATCCTCCACATACAGGAAGTGGACACAGACAGGTAAAATATACTAGATTACTCACACCCCACTGTATCCCCCCGGTCAGATCATCCACATACAGGAAGTGAACACAGACAGTGAACACAGACAGGTAAAAATATACAGAACACAAACACACCCCACTGTATCCCCCCGGTCAGATCCTCCACATACAGGAAGTGGACACAGACAGATAAAATATACAGAACACAGACACACCCCACTGTATCCCCCCGGTCAGATCTTCCACATACATGAAGTGGACACAGACAGGTAAAAATATACAGAACACAAACACACTCCACTGTATCTCCCCGGTCAGATCCTTCACATACAGGAAGTTGATACAGACAAGTAAAATATACAAGATTACTCACATCCCATTGTATCTCCCCGGTCAGATCCATCACATACAGGAAGACGACACAGACAGGTAAAATATACAAGATTACTCACACCCCACTGTATCCCCCCAGTCAGATCCATCACATACAGAAAGACGACACAGACAGGTAAAATATACAAGATTACACACACCCCACTGTATCTCCCCGGTCAGATCATTCACATACAGGAAGTGGACACAGACAAGTAAAATATACAAGATTACTCACACCCCACTGTATCCCCCCGGTCAGATCCTTCACATACAGGAAGTGGACACAGACAAGTAAAATATACAAGATTACTCACACCCCACTGTATCCCCCCGGTCAGATCCTCCACATACAGGAAGTGGACACAGACAGGTAAAATATACAGAACACAGACACACTCCACTGTATCCCCCCCGGTCAGATCCTCCACATACAGGAAGTGGACACAGACAGGTAAAAATATACAGAACACAAACACACTCCACTGTATCTCCCCGGTCAGATCCATCACATACAGGAAGACGACACAGACAAGTAAAATATACAAGATTACTCACACCCCACTGTATTCCCCCCCGGTCAGATCCTCCACATACAGGAAGTGGACACAGACAGGTAAAATATACAAAATTACTCACACCCCACTGTATCTCCCCGGTCAGATCCTTCACATACAGGAAGTGGACACAGACAGGTAAAATATACAGAACACAGACACACCCCACTGTATCCCCCCGGTCAGATCCTTCACATACAGGAAGTGGACACAGACAGGTAAAAATGTACAGAACACAGACACACCCCACTGTATCCCCCCGGTCAGATCCTCCACATACAGGAAGTGGACACAGACAGGTAAAATATACAGAAGATAGACAAGTAGAATATACAAGATCCAAAAAGGTATATACAATGTACAGATAGGTAAAATATACAATACACTGTACACAGGCTGTATATTCAATTCACAGACAGGTACAGTAAAACAGACTCATAACGAAGTGCCAGGGAATGGAGATTTCTTTCGCTATAAGCGTAATTTGTTATATGCGTCAAGTTTACAACATGTAACTAAGTAATGGGGAAGGAAAATTGCTTTGCTGTAAGCGTCAATTCATTGTAAGCTCGTTCGCTATAACCATGTTTTACTGTATATACAAAATTGTACAGATTGTTAGAACATATACCACACTCAGACAGGTGAAAGATCCTATACACAAATAGGTAATATAAGAAACACACAGACAAGTAGAATACACATACAGGTATTCACAATATACATACTAGACAGGAATAAACTATATACAGAAAAGAAAGTATACAATGCGCAGACAGGTAGATTATACAATACACAAATAGGTAAAATAAGCAATAATCTGACAGGTAGGTTAAGAAAGTCAACATATGAAATTTCTGGAAAACAAATCTAGTTTACAAAAAAAGTATTCAGAGACAGAATAAGACAACTCTTTACATTGTGTTTATTTTAGGGGTTGCTTTGAAGATCCTGCATATTTCGCTGAGTGGAAGGACCCCAAAGATTTTACTGAGATTCTGGTTTGTCCGGAGATGATATCTGACCATTTTCCAGACAAAGTGCTGAAATCCCTGGAACTTCTTAGTGCCAAAAACTTCACCCCTCACTCAAGAAATCCTGGTCCAATCGATGACACAAAAGTTTAGGACAGATGTGTTCAATGGAAATCCTCATGTTTTTAATATGTATTTTATATCTCTTCCATGCTTACTGCATTTCCGAGTTTATTTTTTGTATTAATTGATAAAGGTATATAATTTTCCCCCAATGTGACCTGGTCAGACAAGTATCTTATAGACAGATAAAGACTCAAAAGTTGTCTCCCAGCATTATAGTTTTGCTAGTCTTTTAGCAGTTGTTAGCTAAGGATGATGATTTTGATTACTGCTCTATAGAAATCCATCTGGTGATAAAAGCTTTACGAAGTTGTAGTATACTAAAATATTTCAATCAGTGTTCACTGAAAAAGCCAAATGTTTTCATACACAATTTTTTACATTCTGTATTAGCTTCTGTGTTATTATGCTTCAACAAGATAGAGTATCGGTATAACTTGCTTTTTAATGCTCTTCATAGTATCAATGATTCTTGTACATTTGTATTAGTGTAAATTGAAATGGTGTTTGTAATTGTCAATCAAACATGAGTTGATGACTTACATGTAATTATATGATAACAGTTAGAGATATTAGCTGTGATATTTGATTGTTTACATTGAATGATGCATATGTTGATACTTGTAAGGGTGATTCTTGAATTCTTGTATGAAATGCATGATTCATTTACATGTAGTTACTTGTGTTACTGTATAAATTAAATCATACTGAAACTTGAATTTTTGTATGGTTTGATACTAATGATTACCTGTATTGATGCATATTGATACTTGAGTTGTTGGGTTAATTTATACATAATCAGATACTAGTATGAATTATTGTATGGAAGATCCATGTATTGATGTAAACATGTTCATATATGAATTATTGTTTGGAAGGATACACATAGGTACCTGAATTGTCAAGTTGATTGATCAATACATATTGAAAACTGTATGCAGTGATGATACACATCGATACTTCTATTGTTGCATAAATGGATATTTATATTTGTCCTTCCAAATGCCAAAATAAGTATTGAAAATATATCAATCAAATGTTTGTTGTTTCACACAGTCAATAAGTTTCAAAAAAACACTTTGTTGGTGAAGAACAATGAATTGATTCAATGTGCATTTTTTTTTAATTGTTAAACTTTCCTTTCGTGTAGGTTATTATTTTTTATGTTGTTCATAATCAAAAGGACATTGTTGCACTGAGAGGGAATGATCATTGTCCCTCTTAAAACTAAAAGAAATTACATAACGCTTGTGTTTACATCAAATCTAGTATCTGCTTAACCTGCATCAACTTTTTGACATTTTTGCTGGACTGACCATAAATCTTGCCTGAACTTTGCGACCACTCCTGTGGTATTATGTTCACAGTTTGTACACAATATACCTGTCTTTTTAATGCTCGCTACATGTACTTTCATTCTTAAATGAATTAAAACCAGAAGTCATTAGACATTTTTCATTTTCTTAGTTTAAGCAACGAGAACGGCCATTGTAGTGGAGTTTTCAAAAGTAAGGAACTTTAGGTAAACTTTATGCTAAGCATATTTCGAACGCAACAGTATATTTGTTAGTTGGTTCTTTGTTATCTATTTGAACATTAAAAATTCTCAAAAGTCACTGAAAAGTAGCTGTCACCAGAAAACATAATTTGTACAATTGCATCGTCTGAGATAAAATATTTTGGTTGTTGGCATCTGCTGACTTTCGTCTTTTAAATGAATTGTATATAACTTAAAGGCTATATTAAATATTTGCCATTTTCATTTCAATTTGTTTTTGATGGCAACGAGTGGCATTACTTTCTCCTGTCTTGCTGCATTTAAAACAGCGTCATGTTAACGTCTCTAATTTCGCCGTCTACAGCAATGAACACAAAACACAGTTATAACGAATTCACGCTTTCAGCAAAATCAGCTTCATTCCCTTACGATTACAAACTAATCGGATAATCCGACGTACGGTTTTAATCAATCAAAATCGTTTGTACACGGTGTTTCGGTTTAACGTTGTTTTACTGTAGACGACTATTACGTGATATGTATAATGTGTTTTATTCAATGGCAGAGCGTAATTCTAGTTTTTGACAAAGATACTGTAGACTATCAGTAGTAGTATGGGACATCTAACAACGGTTAATAACTTTGATCAATGACAACCAGTCGGTATCTCATCACCCGCTGAACGTCTGTTATCCGTCACCGTTATCCGGTGTGATGGAGCTGGACATTCATATATATATAGCTAACCTACACTACACAAGGGCATCTTATCCCCTTTACTCCCTTTGACATATATAGAAATAAACGTGTGTTATATATATATATATATATATATATATATATATATATATATATATATATATATATATATATATATATATATATATATATATATATATATATCATAGAGAGCAGATGTCCCTGTGGTACGATCAAGCAATTTTCGGCAGAGTTATGCCCCTTGGACTTAAAAAAAGTTTGCTTTTATTATTTGCAATTTTCCGGTTATTTTCTTCGCAGAGGTCTCCAAGGGAGGGAGTATAAGTGATTCACAAACATCTCGTTCATAATACAAATCAAACTCAGCAAACACACAAAATATCATAACGCAGAAATTGATTCCGTTCACCTGTCACGTATAAATACATGTACCACAGGAGACATTTGCATCCTTGACGTTTTCCTCAATATCTAATTTTTATATAAGTATTTCCCACCAAAGAGACTGATCTCGTAAGTAGTTATACGGTACTACATGAAAGCCTGTGGTCGCTTCAGTCTGGAAAGGCAATACACATCGGATGACGTTGCGTCCTGTTACTAATATAAAGGAAATCGTACTGATACACAACGGAAATTCTCGCCTAAAGTTAATATAGCTGTACTCGTCCTGTCATGGCGGAAGATGAAAGTTGGTCTCTTGGTACGTAATTTCACTCCAAGTTTCACTTTTTGTTGACTTGTATCGGGAGTCGATAAGTCATTAATCCAGCTTAATCCATGCTATTTCAGTACCAACATGGAGGAGAGCCGAGGATCAGCCCTAGAGAACTGCTGGGAGTGGTGCTATACGCGGTGCTTTGGCTACGGCCAACACGACTTTCAGACGGATAGTTCCAGGAGTGAGCGGCTCGCAAGCGGCTGTGAGCATTGCTGTAGGCGGATCTCCTCCTGTCTCTGCTGCTTGCCGTGTTTTGATTTTATTTGTGATCGATGTTTAAGACACCATATATGCTACAAGTGTCTTCACTGTTCTTGTTTTTATTCTGAAGACAAGGAGGACCTTCCCGACTGTGATACCACCCCAGGAATGGTCCGTCAGTCCTCAGTAAAAAGCCTGGACAAATATGTGAGTCCTTGTGTGGCGTCCAATTTCAATATTCTGGAACAACCAGCGGCTAATACATCCAGAGAACCCAATAACACACCCGAGGTGAATAATCCAACAAATGGCAAAACGAACGTGAAAGTTCACACCCACCAACCACCTCGCCTCTCTCTGCTCATTGCTAAGAAGAACCAGTACCAACAAATGCAGGACCTTCCAGCCGATATTCAAGAAGAAGACGATGGGGAGGCATCAGGAAGCGGCGCGCGGACTCCAAAACGTGTGACTATATCTGACGAAGTAGTGGTCCACGAGACGGCGGGGGACACGGGGGAGGAGGAAATAAACACGGCTAAAGTAGACCCCACCGACCTCAACACCAACATCTTCATTCAAGACTTCAAGCAGACGACAGTCTAAATACTCAGCCAACTCCAGTATCAACACCTTCATTCAAGACTTCAAGCAGACGACAGTCTAAATACCCAGCCAACTCCAGTATCAACATCTCAAGACAGTCTAAATACTCGGCCAACTTCGATGTCAACAACTCCATCAGAGACTTTAAGCAGACGACAGTCCAACTTAATTATTACCTCACTGACGACTGTCTTACTTTATAGCATACCTTAAGTTACGTAGCTGATGTGTGTAGCTACCAGGAGAGTCGTTCTCAAATGGAGTGCATGTGATCTCGAGTCGCTCTCTATAACACGGATAATAGTGCTTATGTGTAATTGTTGATGTTTGATTTATATTTATTATTCTATGTATAGTGTCCCATAGAAAGCTGTAAAATCGAGTTAATAGTAAAACAACTTTTCATTTATGAATGTCATAAACTGTGCATAAAGAAGATCTGAGAATATCCAGATCATAGAAACGAACACAGCATTAAACAGGCATTGATGAAATAATTTTTCATTCAAATAACACAAGGAATTATTTTGTACAAGGAAATTGAGGATTCGATACAGGAAATATTTTATCAAACATAAGAGTGTTAGATTCAAATCTTATCCGTTTCAGCTAGAGAATCAAACAACTAGGTTATTTTTTCTCTTTGACATTTTAATATTCGAAATTGATAACGACAAAATAGAGATAAAAGTATGGCATTACGTACACATCGTTACAGTGTATAACCATTTGCGGATGTTATTTATCTATGCTGACTGATTAATATTGTATGATCCACTTACGGACATCACATACATGTAGATATATACACAGGATCAGTTTGTAAATTTTTGATTTTTAAAAGTGTTGGATTGATTCAAATTTTATGAAGTTAGCCGCATTATAAACATAATTAAAACAACTCGAATGTTATTGTAGTATTGTAAACGTTGCCCGAACCCGATCGAACTATTAAAACATATCACCCTGAAATACAGATTGCTTTTTACTTTGAAATGAAATCACAGATCCTACCTTATTTTTTAAATTAACCTACAGAAACTAAAAACCAAAAACGAAAACAAAATTCCATTTTAAAAATTGATAAAAAGTTAAAAATGAATAAACTCTTGGCAAATCAATATTTATCTTTTTTCATTGGTGTTTAGTATTTGCCCACTTGATAAAATAAATCCGTCTTGAAGTCAATTTTAATTGACTTTTTTTACAATTTAAATCCCAGGACTTTACACCAATTTTTAAATATTTAAAAAAAAGCAACTATTAGTCATACAAAAGCTATAGGAGGTACAGTGTAATCTATACAGAAGTCATACTAGATAGAGTCCGAAACTGATGAGAGATTTCTTAAATGTTGGGAGAGTTCTGCTTGAATACGTATAAAATCGTGGACCAGCTGTATAAATTGAATTTTAAAAGCAATAAAAGCGACGTCTGTACTGGCTTAGCCTGAGAGAACTGACACTGTCGGGGTTAAGGGGAGTTATAGGGCAACGTTGTGTCCTTGACTATCACTCCGACAAATCTACAAAGTTTCTAAAACTGAACTGTCCTTGTTTTCGTTTCGTTTTGTTTGGGTTGTTTAGGTCTAGACTTAACGATGTCCTTATCTTCCCCAATGCCTTTACTGTATTAATGAGTTAATTGTATATTAATAATGCATTCATGCATAACTGTGACAAAACTTCCAACCTAGCACGCGTCGTCTGCGGGCCGTGGTCTCATGTATCGTTTTAGTGTCAGTTTTCAGAGGGGATACAGGATGTTAAATTAAGTCCCAGTGTTGACCGTACCCGGCTCTAGTATAGTACCCGACAGTTGTCCCCGGGGAGCTGTGATCTTCACTTGTTGACCCCATCGATATGACGGCCCGTGGTTTCTCTATTCTGTTGGTACTTTTGTCTCTAGTTAAAGGTAAGAATACGCCTTCTTTGTCTCTGAAGTTTAAAGTTATTAAACGGTAACATACATACCAAAGACCACGCCTTAAAACTGAAGTAGGAAGTGTTAGGGATTGACTAAAAGATAAGTTACTGCAAAGCTAATTCATCAAAAAGAGAATACATACTTAAAATTTCCTGAAGTTACCTAATATAACTATATTTAAATTTTAAGAAATTAGCGATTATACACAGTTTGTATTGATCCAAAATATTATCTGAATATCTTATTACGATCAGCTGTTTCACAATCAATTTTGGCATTCAAACCAGAGTATCTTGCTTTAAATAGTTTGGATATGTTTTTGTTAGACATTTATAAAGTTTTCCTTCAACTTGTCATTGCTTTGTCCCTTAATGGTTATTCACTGTTCATTGACTCATCCTGAAATACAAACACAAGACACTTCGGAGGAACATGAAAACAAATACGCGGAAATAAGGGAATTAATTCTTTTTTATCTAAATGAACAAAATAACTTGGCGAATATAATACTGCCAAAAAATCGTTTCTTCTTTCTGCACACAATTGTAATGCGTTCTGTGTGTGATACTAGTATTGTATTACATACGTTGACAAGGTTTTCTCATGACCCGGGACAGTGAAAAAAGATCGCATGTTTTCTCATTAAACTTGTCTGAATAAACCACAAGTCTAATGTAATCAAACACACAAACCTTCGTCAAAGGCTTATCTTACTGCTTGAAGCGAAGTCTCAATAAACTGCTTCACTGAGTGTGTAGTGGGTAGTTCTACCCTTGCATCAATGGACGCTATTTACTATAGTGAGCAACTTGATACATTTGTTCCACATTGATACATTTGTTCCACTTAGATACATTGTTCCACATTGATACATTTGTTCCACATTCATGAGTCCACTATAAATAAGACGTGATTAACTGTTTGCATGATATCAAGGAGGTTTGAAACTGCAAAATAAACAAAGCTCAACTTTTATTCTACTAATTTGCAAGTAATCAAGTTAAACATTTTACTTCATTTTTTTTAGAAATGAAACCCTTTTCTCGAAAAGTAAGATGCTTAGATTTCATTTGACTGTGGCTGTCTTTGGAAAACGTTATAATTTTCCATTTCTCTTTTCAGGTTGCCAATGTGACAATTACACTGTTACAGGGCTAGTGGTTTCCTCCGCATGCGCAGTGACATTCTTCATCGCCATCGTCATCGTCTCTGTTTTCTTTTCAGTGTGGTTAGTAATCACCATGACGACACCTTTATGTACTTATGACCATCCGTCAACTTAATGACGTTTATTCGGAGTGTGGTAACATGTAAATTGTATCGAGAGAAAATATTCTATAAACAGAAATAATCCATCTTCATCACCAGTTAACCCTTTGACTTCTACTCATCAAGATTCACAATCAATTCTCATATTACGTTCGTACATGTAAAAGCAAACAAAATACGCAACATTAATTCTTTACCTGCAATAGAAGAGTTGATGGGTTTTTCTTTTTTTTTTGGGGGGGGGGGGGTTTTTTTGAAAACGTAAAATCCGATAACTTGAATAATTTCCAGTATGTCACTTATACGCATCTGACTCCATTAGTGTTTATAGTACATGTACTTATGTCGCACTTTGAATCATACCGGTAATACGTATTCGTTACGACTGAAATATTTTTGGCCTAGGTATTCTGACCCTTAATATCGAAAGTGAGTCTCTGTTTCCTCATTTGAAAAGCCAATATATTTCGTTCTTTCTTTTTGCAAAAACAGTACTCATAGAATAACCGTTGTTTTACCAGGGCCAGTTTCTTGAGGCGGTATTATGGAAAACGTGGAATTACCAAATCGCCTCGGGCGGAGTACATTAGGAGGCGTACCCGTAGTGCCAAAGCTACTCTGTCCAGACAACAGGACCTAGAGTTACAGATCCAGGCTCAGCAGAAACTCAGACCCAAGCTGCCCAACACTTGGAGGGGTTGGTATCAGTCAACTACACACGTACATATGTATATGTAAGACTTGATTCTTGGCCTTATGGCCATAAAACTCAAACAAGCTCACATTTGTTGTGAGTCTCATCTTTATTCGAAATGTAGTGAAAAAGTGAGAATGAGATCAAAATTGAGATATATGAAGTTTTATGGCATGAGAGCCTGGTGATGTCAGTGACAGCTTATTTTCTCGACCCCAGTTTAGTCAACGAATTAAGTCTAAAGTCGAATTGCTTTATTGTCATACTGCCCACAACAGCATTTGCATGATATTTAAAGCAAGTATAATAAATGTTAGTTTTAAGTGTGGTTATCTCTCTTTCTCTCATATAATATGCTTTTGTTTTGAACAGGCACAGCGGGTGATGGACAACTAAACCATCCGTCTCCACAAAAACAACAAAATGGGTAAGAACATTAGAAAATCACAATGTTATGCTATATTAAAGGATTTGATTTTTGATAGCAACGGTACAGTTTGGTGATTTAAACCTCTTTATAATGTTTGTTTCAGTGATTTATCCATGGTGAATCCAACATTTACGGTAAGTTCTGATCACTAGAATACTTCACATGTCTGACAATGAGTACAGTAGTCAAACAGTTATATGGTTAAATAGGTAAATGCTTCCTTATAAAGTAAGTAATGAAATGTGTAATTAGAGTTAATGCACTCAGAGAGAGAGAGAGAGAGAGAGAGACAGAGAGAGAGAGAGAGAGAGAGAGAGAGAGAGAGAGAGAGAGAGAGGTGGGGGGCCTTATGTATACACCCGACTATTACACGAACAGTGCCCTGTCGGTTAACGTTCTGTCGCTCTTTGACGTGTTACTGTACAATATAACGCCATCTTCGTCCACTGTTATGCGCCTTTAGTCAAATCCCTGTTGATCTATGACTGGCCGTGTCCTGATGAAGTGCAGTAAAATATTGGATGCTTACAAATATGACCTATTAGTGGCAAGAAGACAAATTTTTACCAATCTGAATTTATCAAGAACTTTTTCATCAAACAGCCAAATCATATTAGTAGTGTCATGCAGATATGCAATTCGGTTTCGGAGCCTACGTTCATGGGTGCCCGCGAGGGTTAGAGGCAGGAAATATTGTTTCTGTTGTGCCATAAAATATCGTTAGAAATTCATATCTTAATATAGTCTGTAAAACAAACTCTGGCCAAACAATGAGATCCTTTATACACTTCACACTGATTTTAGGGTATTTTTGGGTAGTTAACAGCATAGACCTAATATCTGATGTAAAATTGAAAAAAAATGTTATGTCTTAATCAATTAAAGCACTCTGAACTTACAACAAGACAAAGATAAAAAATTTGAAAACCTTATTTGCACGAATGTTACCCACTCATGTAAGTTGAGGTGATTTTCATTTTATGGTACTTTTTCCTGGGTTATAAGTGCATGTTTAAGACTTTTTTTCATTGTACAGAAGGTCTGTGACAACACTTGTTCAGTTCTGTATCTTTCACATAGCCTATTTTCTTTCTATTTCAACGATATTAAAATTCAAATTTTCTTGAGATTTTTAAGAATTCAATGATCAAACAAAACTCCACATTGTAATTGAACTTCTTGATGTTCAAATTGACATCGAGCTAAAAAGTTTCTACAGGGTTATTTTAAAAACATCTAATAAAGAATTTTAATCTATTAAAAAATAAACTGGTGCATGCGACTTTTTGTGTGTCAATTAAAGTTTCACTTGTCAAGAATGTAACGTTAACAACTCACTTTGACCTCCCCACAGACGACCGGTGATTTTATCTTTGGAATGGAGGATGGGGAGGGAGACGGAACCGTCACGGACATCTACTCCGTTCCGGTCAAGGTCCGCAATATCGACAGCGTGACCGATTTACCGGTGGATCCCGAGAGGCGGACTCCCCGCTCAAGTCATCAGGCCAACCCGGGGGAGATGGTTGAAATTCCTCTAAATGAGGACGAGAAATGTAAGCATTTGTTTAACCAAGATTTATACCGGGTTTAAATTTTTAATCCATGGGAACTCCTCGGACGTCTCGGACACGCAACAGTGATTGGTTAGTGTGCGTTACATCCGAGCAGTTCCGATTGCTTTTTCATCGTGTTGTTAGTTTTTAAATTAACCGGGTGTTGATAAACACAAAAATTACAAGATGTAAAACATTCGTCATACTTTTATTTTTATTGTTATTTACTACCATGTGGTGAGTTAAAAAACCCCAACATGCCCCTTTTGTCTTAGTCACCTAAACTTAGAATGTTGATCTGCAACAACAATTGGCCATGCATTAAGTAATTCTTATTGATGTAAACCGGTGGATGTTTTGTGTTTGCATTGATTGGACAGCTACGATGTACTCTTCAGACTCCATTTATCGGCTTATTTTCTCCTCCATGTTCTTAATGATAGAGTAACTTTCTATGACATGCATTCATCAGTTTTCAATATAGAAGTGCTACCAAGCAGTCATCTGTTCATCTGTTATACTAGATTACTCTTTTTTTCAGCCACTCATTTCTGATACAATCTTGACAGCCCTGAGTCCGGGCGTCAAGGGGTGACACCATCCTTGTTCGCGGGGTCAGTGACTTGTGTCGGACAACATCATTACATGCCCGATATTGCCATAATACCTAGGGACCGGTTTTCTAGGCGTCCAAATTGTGTATCCATGTACAAACTTCTACTATCCATTTTATCCCAAACACATAAAGCGAGGAAACCTCGAACTTTGCATCTTTATTGCATATTCACTTCTAGAGACTTCATGGAAGTAATGAAATAACTTGACACACCCTGTGCAATTTATTTTTTCGGTTTTTTTTTCTCAGTAATGTTGATATTATTACATTCCTTTTTTTTAAATGTTTGATTCTCTTGTTATAAATTTGAATTTTCGCAACAAAGCCAAGTGGTATCTTATTTTACCGAATCTCCCCGCGCAGAGACATAAAACTAATATGTATACATGTATGTAAATTTTGTTGCTGACAAAGGCAAATTATAAAAACCAAAGGAAGTAAATCTAATGACAACATAACTAATATCTTTGACATTGATAGTGCCGTTTTACAAGACAAATTGCTTGAAGGCGAACACTACGATTTACGATCTGATTTTGAACAAGGTTTGGAATCATTTGATGGTTTCTGTCTGAAGAATAAGAATTTGTTTAATTTGATAGATTTTTTATACATCATTAATTTGATCATCAAAATTTGAAATAAAAAGATACACCGTTCAAAACTTGTTTTTGATTTTGCGGTACATGTTTCTAACTTTTAACGTATTGCTAATGAGCTCATAGGCAGGTGAAACTAGAATTTTTAACATGATTTAACGGAAAAGAGGCAGACTGTCCATGAACACAGCCCATTAAACGGTTAATTCTACAAGCGTTTTCATTGACCCCATTCTTTCATTCAGTAGATGTACATCTCCAAAACTGCTTTGTAATTTTTTTTTTCAGTTTACGTGAAGGAGAAACAACTAGGTTCAAATCACTTGACTTATTTAATTGTGCATAGAGTTTTAGTTATCCTTTTTTTTTAGCTCACCTGAGCTCAAGTGAGCTATTCTGATCACATTTTGTCCGTCGTCCGTCTGTCCGTCTGTCTGTCTTTCTGTAAACTTTTCACATTTTGAACTTCTAGTCTAAAACCACTAGGCCAATTTCAACCAAATGTGGCACAAAGCATCCCTACATAAAGGTGATTATAAATTGCAGAAATGAAAGACTGATCATTATTTAAAACGGAGAAAACCTCAAACTGTAGAAAAAGGGGGGTGCATTTAAAAAAATCTTCTTCTCAAGAACTACTGAGTCAAATTCAACGTAATTTTGCATAAATAATCCTCATGGAAAGGAAAATATAAATTGCAAAAATTATCGGAGAATTCTGTTTCAAATTTGAGTAATTTACGAAAATAAAAATAGAGATATTCGCGGTCAATCAGTTGATAACTTCGGTATTCCATATCGAAAACGAAATTTCTTTGTATGAAGCAGCCATGTTTGCATGTTGACGCATGACAAACGGGTCAAACTGACAAAGATGAATTTGCTTGTTGTGCAACAGTTTACGTGCGAAGGAAAACTTGAAACATGCTTAACATATTTGTGCCGATTTTATGAAGTGAATTAAGGTTAAATCTTTCAATGCGTTGACATTTTCACTCGTGGCCGTGGTTTTACGTTGTTTTGAATTTGAAATTCGTTTATGCTTTTTAACTTGAGGTAAAATATAGCCTGAATTTTGAAATTTTTCGTATCGAATCAAATATAGACTTCAGTAAATCAGACAGTTAATTAATTGTTTACCTGTGCAAAATCTTGTGCACGTACAACATATTATATCATAAATACTATACATTTTATCGGTAATTCGATACGATCTCTACGTAATGGTTGGTTATAATAATGCAAAGTGCTTTGTTAAGATGCTAAAGCATTTTCAGTCCAAACGGAGATTGTTTTGGCTGCTAGAAATATAGAGGTATATTTATATTATGAATCAAAGTACTGAAGAACTGACGGGAGTTGATTTTGTCGATGTTTTTTTATTTTTAAAATCAATGATATGTTATTTTGCATGACAAGTACATGTATACGTAGTTTCTAATTTGAATTACGCATATTTTTATAATATGAATTTTAAAACTTTTTCGACTAGAATGTCGAGAAACCTCCATATTAATCATGTTAAATAATATTTAAAGATAAAATTAATTCAATCAAACTATGTATCAGTGGTAGAAATATTTCTCGAAAATTGTATGGATCCAAGCAACATTGAACTCTAGTCTCGTTCAACCAAACGCTCGGCTGACACCGTAAATCTCCGACAAGGGTTTACGGAGACAGCCGAGCGTCGAGTTGAACGAGACTATATTGAACTCTGGCGTAGGAATACATACGAGTACAAAAAATATTTAAATTGTTCGTACCATTTAAAATCTGACTATTTTTAAGGTATTTGTTAATAAGTTTCCTTGAAAAACAATGCTTTAGCATACATTACATCGAATTCATCAATTATTTTCAAGAACTAAGTCTTGTCAGGAGTAATGATTTGTGCTGAGGTCCAAACACTGTTTCACTTTCGGTTTGTCCGAGTGACTGCATAGGAGAGTTGATTAAAAATCAACTCCCAAAAATAAACTGTGCTCTTTCTTTGTTTTAGTGCAGGTTTCTTCTGTTTTAATTGTTTACAATTTTCTCTTTACAAACCATATTCAGCTGTGTCAAGTTTCGAATTATAAGCAAGAAACAGAACTTTGCTCACAGAACTGAGGCCATGCTTTTGTTCATTCTGAATAGGAAATACCAAGTTTAAAAATCTTAAGTTGAATGTAAATAACTCTTGTGAACAAAAAACTGACTCAAACCAAGCAGAATTGTGAGTTCTGTATCTTGCTTATAATTCTGCGATTGACGCTGAAATTTTGATTTATCACTAGAAATGTCTCACTAAACGTTAAATACTTGTACAGAAAAATTAAAAGGATAATATGCTGTAACAACTTCTTGGGGCCCCCTCCTTATACGATGAATCTACACCGACTTTGTTGGTTTTTCAGACACATTTAAATAAAAACGACCTCTTTAAAACAGTTTAAAACAATACTGTTACAGAGATAAATGTATTATCGCTATTCTTAAGAAATAGACCTTATCAGAAATCTTGACAAGCAAAAAAGAAAAAGATTTTGAATACGACTAAGTCTGACTTTGCCCAATAAAGGGGGGGGGGACCCCCCCCCCCCCCCCCTCACCCAGTTCCTATGCATTAATTATACATGTAATACATGTAGCTCTTTAACATTTCACATGATAACATTTTTCATACGAGTGTATCCATCGGTCAAGTGAGTAAGGTTATTAAACGTCGCACGAGTTCACGCCTAGTAAAAACAATCGTTTATAATGCGGAAGACCATTCAAATATTTGAATGTTCTTAATTTGAGCGCCTTGAGGTACAATTTTCTTCTTTCACATGTAGGAATTTTTTTTAATAAAATACAATAACTAGCTAGTACAGTGTAGTTGAAGATGAATATGTACCTATATATATGCATATGCTCATATATAATTTTATCTTTTTATAGAGTGATGGGACAGAACTAAAATAAAGGGAATTGGAGTTAACAGTGTACCCATACCAAAAGATTTATATCTTGCATAGGATCTTATTTTTGGGTAAAATGGTATTTCATAAGGGTACAATGTCAAAGATTAAGTGTAGGAAAATAAGTGTAAAATTTGGATACAGTTTATTTTATGGTATTTTTTTTCTACCAAGGGCCCATATGGCACAATTTCCTTTGTACACCCATATAAAGCCATTGTTGCTCAGGTGAGCGATGTGGCCCCATGGGCCTCTTGTTTTCTTAAAATCTGCACTTGAAAAACCACTGGGCAATGTCTTATCACGCTAACGTAAACCTGAGACATGATGTGAATTTGAAATATTTCGTTATTCCACAATCGATCTTAAATCTGAGGGTTTTCCAATAATATTCTCCAATAATCAAAGTACCGAAGAACTGGAAAGCGCCTAGCTATAGTTTTTATTGGATTTAAAACAAAACAAGATGGGTAATAAGATTGCGCATGTGCCCATTTGGTTTAGTCGTAAAATACAATTTCAAATTTATTTTTTTCTCCAATTTAATCTATTTGATAATGTTATAATAGAAGTTTGCAAAAGCATAGTTTCTAATTATTTTTAATTTTGAATATTTTAAAACGATAAGAATAAAAATATATTGCCATAAGTTTTGGTGGTATCGAACAACAACCTTAGTTCTTATAGCTTAGTTCTATAGGGTTACCTAATGTCTGGTGTTCTAACCACTGAGCCATTGCAGTCACAACAAAGTGCGCTGTTTAATTAAATGCCATATTTGCGACTTTGGCCACGAATGTACGGACTTGTACTTTTTTTCTAAAACGTTCAATTACTGGGATACAAAATGATATTTTTAATGTAAAGTGGGTCATCTCTCAACGTTTGTTAATTGAATTCAGTTTGTTTCTATTATACCTTATTCAGACTATGACAAAAATACGGAGCACAGACCCACTCTATAAAAGACAAGGCGTTGAGGTTCTAAATTAACAATAACACTATTTACGCGTCAATTCTTAGTATTGCAGTTTTTATCAAAACTGTTCTAGAACAATTCACTTCACACGAATAGATCATTGTTCCTAGGTATAAGCGTTCTCTCAGAACGCTATAAGCGTATAGGGCGACTGCTTCTAAACTATGCACACGCTCGAATCCTGCGAGATCCACCAAGATACACATGTAGCTGTAGTTGGGTATGTACGGCTGTTCTTTCAGTGGCACATAAGATAAACGTCTTGAAATCTAAAAAAAAAAAAAAAAGAAATAAGAAAAGCGTTAATTTGATTATTTCTCTTTCCGGAAGAATATGAACACTTGAACCTGCTGTTACAGCAAATATTAATCATTAAGAAGTAACAAATGGACCAGTCCTGTTGATAATAGAACAATGAATGCAAATGGATAAAGAGCTGATGGTTGCTCCTGAAAATGAAGGAGACTGGAACCTCTAAGGCCGGTTTTCACGGTCAATTGGACGATGATGGATGACGCTTTGCATAATCTGGTAACACTAACTAGCCGGCAGGATGGAAAGAATACCATTCATCCCCAATAATTTGGTTTTCATGATGGTATTTTCGCAGACTGACTCAGTAATAAGAGTTTATCTCAAAAGTTGCATCAGATGAAGAAAAGCCGGGACCAACTATTGAATTACTCTTTCACATGACATACTGAAGTCTTAGTAATGCAATTGAAATTTGTGTTCTCCGTGTAATCAGAGTATAAATATATCCCTAAAGTATAGACTCCTATATTTGACTGCAGTAGGAGCGCTGACGATTTACCGTGATGAGTGCTATCGCAAAAAAGTCGCGACAAGGTCCCCGTTTTTACGACTTTGAAAAGACGACGAGCATATCAAGCCGGCACATACTGTAAAAATGTCGTAACCAGTATTTTTTCTCTAACTATATTCAATAGGGGCGGACTCATTTGAAAGCAGTATCAATCAATGTTTAAATGATAAAAGCTACTATACAAGGAAAGGCTACAAACGATGATATGATAACAAACCACTTTTGATTTTGTTTCGTTTTGACCACTTTTTTAACCAAACCTCTTCAAATATTTTTATGACAATTTAAAGCAATTTTCCCCTTTTTAAGTAAATAAACAGGATTTTCATTTATTTGTCCTTTTTCTTCGAATTTTTTTTATTTTGCATTGAAATGCCCACACGCTACATTGTATGTTGAAACTGAGCTCACTCAAAATACACACTTTCATGCGATATATTTCTCAAAGTTTTAAAAAGTTTTTTTTCTATTCATATGTAGACGCACTTTAAAATTACATGTTATTTTCTATTCTATATTGATTTTGAGTAATTGTTTTAGTTTACATATAGTCAATTGAAAAACTGAATTGCTAGTAACTGTCTCATGAGAAGAAGAAATTTATTAAATCTTATACGCAAGATAATCAATCCGCCATATGCAGGTGTGCCAAAGCTCTTATTTAATCAGATAATTAAATAATCATCTATCAACCGTTGAAAGTCTTTAGAATTGTAAAATATTGATGCATTTCTAGACCTTCCTATATACTTTAAAAAGTAACATCTGCTCCAAGATTTTGACACTTGGAAGCGCGAATTTATACATCATAGTTCTAATTCAAGTGGTGTATCAGTGCATCTTTCATGTAAATTGGTTAAGAGGAATAAAAACCAAAAACATTTTATTCACCAGAAATACCTGATAACACTCAGTGGGTTATCTATTGTAAATTTTATCAATATATTTATAGAAAAATGTACTCATTTTCCCGTATCTACTCGGAAGATCTCTGTCCTCTAGCCAGAGAAAGGTACGATGAGTCTAACACTGACTGCAGAGATGATCACCCGAAACCCGGTAATTAGTGACAGTACTACTCCGATATACAATCTTGTTTATCAAGCAGATGATGAATACAAAGCCCACAGCTTCTCTTAAAAATAAGAAAATTTCATCTATACGCGGGCATGTTTTAAAGGCTTCCCGATGCGATATGTAGAAAGTCACTTGTCTGTACTTCATACGATATGACGTCATAATTAACTTTGACGTCACGATCTGCATTCCTGTCGATAGTTCTCAGGGAATGTATCTTAATTAACGTTAAAAGTGAATTATATCAAACCAGTATAATACCGCATGTTTCCTTTATATAGATGCTGCAGTTAATTCTAGACGTACAGAATTCATTCATATTAAAAACCAGTATCAAATAATCGGCAGTTTTAAAGCTTCGTTTTAAGTAAAAGACTATTTATAAACTAGTGGTTTGGAGACTCTCCCTGCTACGTGTAAACAACTGATCGAATGAAGAAATTTTAATGCATGTAAAACCAGCTTGGCGCAGGTGAAAGATCAACACAATTTTAGAATATTTTACGTAAAATTGGTAGAGAATATAAGTACCAATCGGAATCGTGCTGCGGAAACCTACGGATTTACCCTAATTTTTTGTAAATCGCTTTTGATTAGTAAAAATGTGCATTATTTTGATGATTTTGTGGAATGTTTCAACAATATCTTCTATAAACGAAATATCTATTTCTTTCCCAAGCAAGAACTTCAAAGTTTATGACTTAACAAAGGATTTTTCTTAAAAATATGCATGATTTAATGTCATTAATCACCTGCACCGATGCGTTTTAACTAGATCATTTGCAATATTAGGATTCGCCTGTCACGTGAGTACGAAGTACATATGACGTCACAAAAATGCATCAAATATAATGTTTAACATCGATGTCAATAAATGTAACATAGATTTAAAGAAATACTCCCGGTAAAATTATTTTTGCCATGATTCAAATAATATCGTTTTCCAGCCGTATTTTAGCATCGGGACGCCTTAACAATGCTGCGTAATTTCCGTGTTCGAAAGAATGTTTTTGTTTTTAATTTTCTAATTCTCGACTTTCCGGATATTTTTTTTTAATACAGCGAGCCTTGCTTTGATTTGCTCCCTCTATAACCCGTAAACCGTTTAAAGAAACATAATTTGTCATGGTATGTTATTTGTTGTGACTATTTGTTTGGATGCAAAATGTATTTCGGAAGTATCATATTATTTGTTGTGACTGTTTGTTTGGATGCAAAATGTTGTATTTCGGAAGTATCGTCATTACATTTTAACATCCCTCAATAAAATATCTTCTGAAAGGATTTTTTTTTACTAAACCATTTCGCGGTAAAACTAGACCAAAGATAAACTTTGATAAAATGTCTAGATAAACCGATGCAAAAGCCTGGAAATCTTTTGAATTTTTTCAAGTGCTTCAAAATTAATTTCATTATACTTTAAACACCGTCGATTTGATTTTTGATACACATGACATTTACACACAGATGCAGATCGATAGCAGTGGGATCTTCCCCGTATTTGTAAAAACACTTAAATCTCTTCTTTGAAATGGTTCATATGGGAGTATATGGAATTTCAAACACTCCCGAGCCCTATGTTTAGGAATTTTATGAAAATAAATGAACGGCGAAAGACATTTTGTCTGTTTAAACAGTTTTCATTGCAGTAGCCAAGAGAGTTTTTTGTTTTAAAAATAGAATTATAAATGATAAAATTCAGACACGTAATTCTGGTATGCAGGAATATATTATATTCCTGCATAGTATATACTAGATATATGATATAAAAACGAGTACATCAACATAAGTAATAATATATGCAGTTGATGTTGTTGACCAATCGAAGTAAACATGATCAACCTAATAAAAAAATGAATATATCCGGGTTTCTCAGGTACCCGGAACTTGACTGCAATAAATTCAGGATCAAAATGGTCAACGAATATCGGGGGGGGGGGGGGGGGTCGCGCATCTCTTTGTAACTGGTACCAATGTTAAAGCGAGTTGGATTTTATTTCCTCAATTTTTGTGCCAAATTCTGAAAAGAATCTTTCTTTCAGTTTCTCTTTGAAAAAAACAAATTGTGAAAAAGAGATCACAAACAAGAGACGAGGGTAAACATTATCTGATTGATCGCTTTTCTGGACTGATTAATAGCAAATCAACTTGCCATTTACCACGTGCTCCCAGTTTTCATCTGATAATCTGACGCAGGTCTTTAAAAACCCTCACATTCATTGATTCACATTCCTGATAATTTCGAACACATTTAATCTTCACTTTAGCAACGCTTTGTGTGCTGGCGAGCTGCAGTTTTGAGCATAAACCAATATTTCGAAGATCTGATTTAGTTACCTTCATTTTACTGTGTGGTCACCGAGATTTATTCAAAAAAGGGTTTATGTGAAATTATTTGCAGTTCTCAGAATTTTGATGCATTGTTAGACTTGAAAAATTTTGAATCATTAATAGTAAATTAAATAGAAATGCTTGTTTAGCGTAGATTTACATTTTGTATTATTATACTTTCATGTTAAATACTGAAATCTGATTGATTTAGACGCAGTTGATAATCCGTTCTATTACCCTCAGCGTTAGCAACACTTGGCAACGAGTAACATAACGAATTGTTACATGCGCGTAAATTATGCGCGTACGGTTCGCCGTAAAATTCACGTCATTTCTATACAAAAGCAGTAAAAATTTCTCTAAAATAAGACATTCAGTATTCGCGTCGGTTGACAATGGTTTTCTCGGGGTGTCAATTTCAACTGTTACCCTCCCAAACAGGCACTATTTATATAATGTACTTATGAATTTTAGCTACACTGTTCTTCAAATACCTGAAGACAAACTGTCCCTTGTTGGCTCTGGGACAAGATTTATTAATGGTTTGAACATGCGTTGCACAGGTATAAGACAATCAATTGTATTGCCATACAAATGCTATGTCAAAGGAAATAAAAACAATGGTAAATTCTTGAATCAGCTTTGAGAATGACATTTGGTGACTATTTGGTGAATGGTATGTGGGTTTTAGATCACATATGTCCAGTAAAAGTTATTCGGTTTTTATTATATTTTAAATTTAAAATAACTGCTAATAATGAATAGTCTTAGTACATTTACATTGTATACATGTATGTGTAATATATATTTATAAATTGCATTGTGCTTTTTATTGTAAGATAGATAAACAGCTAAACATATTCCCAACATTTAATTCTGTCTATGGTAAAGCTGATATTCAAAACAAATCTGCAAATTCAAAAGTTATCTTTGACAATTGTTTACAGACAAAATTATGTACGTCGGTAGCCATAATGGACAAAATCAAATTTCTGTTTTATAAAAATTCCCTTGCTTAGTAACCAAAAAATGAATATCTATAGTTGATGTTGCACTTTATTTTCGAATGTTTGAATATTGATTTATAAATCTCCGTTTTCATGTAAAGAACTTTTGTTAGTAGATAGTCATAAAATATAGAGATGATAAATTCAATTAACAAACGCTCTAAGCGAGAGATGCGTGATTTCGGTCAAGTCATTCTCGCTGTATGACAAGAGTACAGGGTTGTTACTGAACATATGTTTCTTTAATTTAATCAATTAGAGTTTTCGATATCCGTAAATCATGGCAATACAACGTTTGATTTGGTCTACACTGTATGAATTTGGCAAAAACCTAGCTTTGCTTCCCAGCCGTTATCGAAACTACTAATTGCCAAGATAAATGGAAACAAACGTTTCCAGATAAAGTTTTACCCTTCTAAACACGCTTCAATATAAGTACGCATCGAAAGTGTTAATAGAGAGAAAGCACTTAGGTTTCTACTCGGAGAGAGAGAGAGAGAGAGAGAGAGAGAGAGAGAGAGAGAGAGAGAGATTGCCGAAAATCTAGTAAACGCGCCATCGTGTATCATATTTACGTTAGGTCCATAAGAATTGTTCAATTAAAGCAATATGAGCTGCAATTTTCATGCTGAATTTTTTTCCTTCACAAAAATTTCATGGTTTATTAAGTTCTGTTAGCTTTATTTATGTGGGAAAAGCCGTTAAGAAGCCTTAATTGAAGCAAAATTGAATGATTGTCGTCCTGTACAAAAATTGAACTGCCATATATTCCTTAGAAGAGAAATCTTTCTTCTGACAAAAATAAATGATTTTTTTCTAATCTTATTTATCATAAGAGTTTAAGTTACATGCAAGATTTATCATACTAGCAGGTTTTTGCAGTAAAATAAAATTCTAAAAAATACAGCTCATATTGCTTTAAAGTTGGGTTGGCGATGTACAAAAGTTGTATTGCGTAGACTTCCTTGTTGCTTTTTGTAGGAGGTGCTCCTTAAGTGGCTGAGCAGACGATTTATCAATAAAGTAACTTTATTTCAGATGCCAATTTTGCACGTACACCCACCTAGTAAATTCAAAGTTTTCAATATGATTAAGTCAGCAAATCATTTTTGAGGTACATAGAAATATTCTCTATGTTTAATAACATAAGAAATTAGCAGAGCGATCATTCCAATTTAGATCAATAGTAAAATATACATTATGGTATTTATTATAAACTTTTATTGGCGCGGAATTCGACAACCGTGTGACAAAGCTTTCTATGAGGTAAAAAAGCGCGCCAATTCGTCATTAATGCTTCGTGTTAGGCACGGCAAACCTTTGTTTATTGCCACATCATTCCTAGTTATTCTTGATTATCAATGCATTTGAGATCGAAAGAGGAAATCTTCGCCAAAACCATACAAGCAATATTGCTTCTTAGAAATAAAATTAACAGCGCGGAATGATATTAAACGCATGCTCACAAAACTCCCCGACACCTACGCAGACTCGGCGTTGAAATTAAAGGAATTTTGATAATGAATGATAAGTATTGCGAATAAGTTATTAAAAAAAACTCATTCCATAAAATTTCTAAAATAGAAATTTGATATCTTTGTCATTAAAAAAACAACAAAGCATGATATTTTAATCTTACTTGGACTGAAACTACACTCTTCCAAAATGCGTCATTTGTTCTTCTTTATCACGGTTAGAAAAGACCAACTGGTTTATATTAAGTTCTGTTTTTCCAAATATTCACTGCCCAGAACATTCCTTCTGGTAAAAGATGTAACTTCAACTTGGATGACCCCCCCCCCCCCCCCCCCACATTCTTTCCAATTAAAATCCCTCTTCTTTTTTTTCTTTTTTTACTAAATTACTAATAAGTTGTCAAAAAACAACTTTCTTTTACGTTGATGTCAAGTCAATCCTATTATTTACATAACTGTCATATCACTTCTATTCTTTACGTACTAGTAACCTTAAAAAGCATTTTTTTTACGTTACCGTCACATTTTTATATGAGTGACCAGAATGGTTTGGGTTTATTTGGGCTTTACCATATGGAATTCATCAAATTGCTTTTCTGAAATACTATATAAATTGTCTTTGTTGTAATAACTATTTGATCGTTTATTTGCTAATCTGTATGAAGATATCATTGAAAATACGTAATCAAAACAAAATAATAAAATGTGTACTTTAGAGGTAAAGGTATGCGAAAAAAAAAAAACCTTAAATATATACAATATCGCAACCTATTTTATAAATCCAATAAATAAAAGCTTAAACGTCGATAAAATAACTGTGTCTTAGAATGATTTATTCGCGTAATGTTTTAGGTGTGCATATTTTTCATAAAAAAAACAAATTTCGGTATCAGAAAAACAGGTGCGCAAATCAACTCGGGGTTTGATCCCTGGGGGTGAGGCGGCGATTACCCGGATGTTTCAAAGCCACGTCTGATATCTTACAACAACCGTTGCTTCTTTGTCGGAAACTTACATTTATCTACCGCGAGAAACGCAGATCGCATTGGTTAAAAATCTTTATTGAATCTTGCATAACAAAATAAACAACATTTATCTAAACGAGGGAGATGATCTGGGTTTTACAAATTAATGGAATGGTTTATCTGAATACTTACTAATGTGTAAAAAAGAAATACGAAGGAAACAGCATGGCGATATGTTTCGGTAATCACAATTTGTGCAGGAGTAAAAATACTTTCCTATCATTGTAGATTTTAATTCCCTTGCTTAAGCTATACACCTGGAGAGCAGCTTAAATCGGAATAGTATCCAGGAATTTCCTATCTCAGTGTGTGATTATATTCATAGAATGCTACATATATCTCAGTTTTACTTAAAGTTCATAAATGAAGTAAATTTTGCTTGAATACTTTCTTGCATCATTTACCTAATGCTGTTCGTTACTTCGACTTACAAGCATGTCAAACTGTTAAAAGTGTATGGATTTTTTGAATGCGCAATAGTGCTAGGTTTTTATTCAAAAAAATATGTACGTTAAGATAAGATACATGCACTTTAGTTTCTTTTAAGAAAACATCATAGATTCACGAGTCTAAAATTTGCAAGGGTTTCTTACAAAGTGGCAAAGAGTCCTGAGTAACTTAATGTGATATTGAGTATATAAAACCAACATTTTTAAGAGTTGGAAAGTTGTAAAAAATTAAAAGTAGAAAAAAATTCTTGTAAAGATTTCTGAGGTGTTTTTATTTTAAATTTCTAATGCCACTTTAACCTAGATCTCACACGTTGATAAAGAGATGATGCTGATAGATTTAAACAGCTAAGTTTGAATATCAGTGTACATCCTTACAAATTTCATTCTAGGAAGACTAACCAAGCAAAAATTCAATCATTAATGTGAAACTTCACAAACCCGAGAAACTTAGCCAAAACTAAGTAAACAAAGAAATTGTAAGGATCTAGAACTATTTGTATACAAATCTCAAACACTTAACGATAACTAAACAGGTTTTGACGATTTGTCCAAACCTCTCAAAGGCTGAACTATATGTCCACATATCTCAAAGACTGGAGTAAAGTCTTCAATTCCGAAACTAAAGACTGAACTAGAACAACAAAAGTCTCAGAAAATACATAATTACACTCTAAAATATAAAAATTTTAAAGACTAAACTAAAACTAGACAAACCAAGAAAGCCAAATCCTGATACTTAATGAGAACAAATCTCGAAGACTACTTATAAAAAAACACAAATGTCAAAGAGCTTTGATTGAGGAAGTGTTTACTGTTTATGCACCATAATATGTAATATCCGCTGATATCCAAAATTTTTATGCAGTGGTGGTAGACAATGTTATCAAGTTTATTACGAGTAGTAATATTTACGATATCAAATATACATGATATCAATATTGATATATCAATATCAATTAAAGTAGTGATATTATTGTTACCAAGTATTATCATAAGTGGTAATGTATACTGATATCAAATAATATTATTTTCATGCATTGTAACGAAGTATATCATTGGTTCTTTTGACATCACGTGTCAAAGTATAAAAATGCAGATTGACCTGTACTTTCTAAAAATAAGCTTTAAAAACTCAGATTGACCTGTACTTTCTAAATATAGAAATAATTTTGTTTTAATCTTGCCAATTCTTCTTTGGAAAATAATATAACGAATGTAGCCCTTTCACTCGGTCAATCCATAGATATATCGACTTCACAGAAAAGCATATCAACCTCGCACTTCGTGCTCGGTCGATATGCTTTTCTGTGAAGTCGATATATCTATGGATCGACCTCATGAAAGGGCTATATTTGTATATTATCCTTTGGTAAATACAGATTTCTAGAATTTTGATGCCATGTGACGAAATGCTTATAACTCTTCATGCTTCAAACGCGGGCTCGAGTGTAAGTGTAATCATGCCTACAATATTTTCAATATATCCTGTTGCTATATGGAGAAGTGATACAAGATATCAGACAGCCTAAATGATATCAGATATCAACCACTAAACATATAATTATACTACAGATCAGACAGCTGCGCGGACAAGATGATTTATCGTATGTAATGCTAGATATTATCATCAAAATACTAGATATCAGATACAACCATTGATGTAATGCTAGATATAGTAATCACTACTAGATACTAGATATCACCATTGATGTGGTGCTAGATATTAGATATCATTAGTACTATAATACTAGATATCAGATATCACCATTGATGTACTATAATACTAGATATCAGATATCACCATTGATGTGATACTAGACATTAGTTATCATTAGCAGTTTAGTACTAGATATCAGATATCACCACTGATGTGATGTAAGTCATGAGACAGTGCGCTGATGTAATACTAGTCATAAAACAGTACAACTGTTGCCAAATTGAACAACGTAACAGTGGTGATGATAGATATCAGACATTTCTGATATGACAAGAGATATCAAACAGCAATATTTAGTAATAATGAATGATGGTGCTTTCTGATACTAGTAGGCTATCCAGTATCATATCAGTTGCGCTTTCTGAGAAAAATCACATCATATCCAGAATTACATTTTCTAATGTTGAAATTGAAAATAAGATGTGATTTTAAATAAAAAAATTTATTATCTCAGATATTTTAGTTTATGTATCGTTGATCAAAGGTTACTGAATAAATAGTACAGTAGCCTCAGATAAATTCAGTTTTCACTTGATATTGGTTGATGGTTATTGTAAATTTCATTAAGCAGCAAAAAGCATATCTTGTTTTTTTTTACCAAAAGACGTCAAAATATGTTGTCAATCAGTCTCATGGAACTTTGATCAGTCGCAGCAAGAATATATTAAGGAAGCATGTATCTGTTTTAGTGAACATAACTGTCACTATTGTCTGTAGGGGACCAGATGTATTTATCAGCCAATATCGGAAGAATGTGTCACCAATATCTTACAAATGTCTGAATCCTAATTGGAACTGTTTCTAGATTCTGAACGTAAGTAGATTTCTCCCTTTGATTCATCAATAAATTCTTTGTAAATCACTCTTTGGCCAGAAATGGTTTTTACGTATTTATGAATTGTTGCTTCATAGATCGTATTGTATTTGTTATTGTTTGGTTAATTTCTGGGGAAATATATTTAAATAAAGATCAATACGATATCCATCAATAATATTACATATCAGTAGCATACTGACTGTAATGTCAATTGTTTGTTACATAAGTATTCTATTATGCCAACATTTATCACACCTAGCTATATAAACAAAACATTTTTTCTAAAAACAGGATGACAGATGCATAAAACATATAATTTAAGAGTATTCCCTTTTTACTCTCTGACAGAATAATTTTCACAATACATTATTTCTGTACGCTGGTGTACTAATTTAGTCAAAGGTTTGCCTTTTAATGTCCTTAATTAGCCGTAAAATTTGAGTTTAGTTAGTATTATTGTATTCGACCAACTTGAAGACGAATTGGCTAATGGCCGCCAAGTGCAGTGGTTTCATGTCCATTTAACATATATCAAAAATTGAATAGAAAAGGCATAAAAAGCATTATACTTTATTGTGATTGCGTTTACAGATCATGCTGTTCTAACATTTTACGACCTCAGGGAGAATAAACCTCGCGTGCCGAGGGGTTGAATGAGGTTACCTACATTCCGGCTGACCGAGAACCAGTTTACCGGTCATTTCATTAATGCCATTTGTCATTACTGCTGATGTGAACGTTTCCGCTCTTCCTTGCCCTTAGAACTTGATATGACAATGCCTGACACGGCGCTACATTTTTTGTAGCTTATGGCTCTTTTTCGAGGTCGGGTTCCTCCATCCTTCCGCGATTCCTCGCCGGATTTTGTCGGAGCTGGCCGTTGGTAGTACCCTTACAGTAAATCTCCCGCGTCTATTGATCCTTCAGAATTGTGTTGTGGCTTCCTATCGGATGCAATCACACACAGAAATTCACAATAATCAGCCCTAAACGACGAATGATTTTGATCAGAACAATTTGAATTAAGTGGTGCTTATTGGAATTGCGCTTGCTGCTTTGTTGATCGTGACAAAAAGTCATAATTCAATCAAGAACGTCTACTTTTTGCATTTTGTTTTATTTGAACGAAGAAGCCAATTACATTTCTTTTGATTTTATTCATACTGATCAGATATTTCTTAAGCTTAAAACAAACCGACGATTGCCAATCCCAGTTTGTTTTCGTTTAAAAGGAGTCAACAATAGAGTACCTGCTATCATTGGTAAGAATTCTCCTTAACAATACAACGAACCGAAGGATGGATATCTGTGACCCGTTGTTATCTCCAAAGACCAAGCTTAATAACGCTAAAGGAACTCTAATAAGCACGAGGAATCAACAAATCTATCTGTTCTGTGATGTCGTGTGGAGTCTGACTCCAATCTTACAATGCGTTAATGTATTTCCATATGGTTGTCCCTCAAGCGTGGAGCACTGTCTATAATTTGGTCATGTTTTATCGTAAATAGTTTCACTTCAAACAAATACCTTCAAGAATTTCAATTCAGCAAGCAAGTTTCTTCTGGAGAGTCAATTCGACTCTCTTGAAAATCAAAACAGAAGGTTCGTTTGTATGATAGACTTAGAATCTCCCCAAAATCTTCTCAAGACCACTACATTCTAATTAGCACTAAATGCAATTAACAAACTTAAGTTACAATGTGAACGAAGTCAGACACACTGAATATTGACTATCTTCGATAACAAATATAAATTTCTGCCCTGAAGATTAAAGGTGTTGATATATGTATGGCTTAATTAAGATACTTCGATCTTCTACATTTAAAGATATCAGTTTTCTTCAAATTACTCAATTGAAATTAATCACGTTTCAAAGATATAAAAAAATTTCATTTATGTATAAGTACCAAATGATTAAATCAATGACGTCACCTAAAAACCTCTTATAAACCCCCGCATTGAATTGGTCACGTGGTTTATTTTTGGACTTTCAACAACAACGCAAATATTCGGAATGACTTGATACAATGGATCCTATCAGATAAAAAAATAGTCAAAGAACAGTTAAGACAAGAAAATATACTTTTATACATGTTTGCCAGCACTCTTAAAAAAACAAACAAAATATGATATGACGAAATTTACAAATACATGATTTTGGGCAAAGGGGTCCATTTCAATCCACAATCGGTTAAAGGATACATTTTAGATATATGATATTTAAGTCTACTCTATTTCATTTAAAAGAAATTTGTTCTATCCGCCATAGAAAGTATACATGTACAGATGTATCTTCAGATGAAAGTCTCCTACTCTTCTTCAGAACCATCTGTTTGTTCGAAAACAACAAAGACAGAACTTTGTGCAACAAGTGCTTTAATCAAGAATACACTAACGCGTTAGAATACTGACGCCTTCAGTGACAAACTCATAAGATTTCCACTCGTTACTTAGATAGCAAAATCATAAATGATAAAATAAACGCCGCCATAATTTGCGTTAATAAAAACGACGAACTGAAGACCTATGTGGTGGGACCAGTCCATGATGACCGTTATGTCGGCTATCTGTCTCCGCTCGGTGATGAAAAAGACAATTTAAAAAAAAACGAATAGTAATAAATCAAAATTAATCACTGTTAATTGACGGAGTGTTAAATTTCATAGGCAATATTTGACTTCAAATTTTATTTAACTCTGTACATAATGAAGAGTCCGAATATAATGTAATAAAAATATAAATAGATGATGATTAAAAAAATGCATTCAGTTGTACAATACAGCAAAACACTTTTATAGCGTAAACGCTTATTATGAATACAAGCCTACAGCGAAGAAAGTTTACTTCCCATTTTGAACTTATTGGGTACAACGATTTAGGTTTATAACTTTGTCTAATGTTTTTTGTTAATGTCATGTACATGTACATCGTAAAGAAATAATGAATGATAAAACGAAGGGTGTCGTGAAAACTGTATTGTGTCTTGTTTTGTATAACAACACACATATTATACAATGTTTAATGTATTTTTCTATGAACTATTCGTGCAATTTTTAATTAGTTCAAAACATATTAAATTTATCCATAAATATTGATGCCGTTTCATTTAAAACGAAAAGCTGCAGGCGTGCAATATCTGTATCTAACTAGACGAAGCAAACATAGTATTCCTTCTGTTTCTGTGAATACTTAAGCGTCAATTTGTTAAATTACAGAAACATAATTTATGGATGAAATATAATTCTCTCTGAGCTATCGGTGTCATTCGATGAAGGAAGATTTAAAACTATCAAAGCATGAATCCGTTGTGTGTGTTATGTTCCATATGTTGGACGGGGAATTCTTAAATATTGTTAGCTGTTATTCGCGGTATGAGGTAACAGTATGTTTACACTTGTCTACGGGTGATTATGAAAAGCACCTGCTTCTTTATTCAAGAAGATGTAAGGTTTGTTAGGTTACAAATTACAACAACATTTCGTCAATATTGGAGGGATGTACGTATCAAACGATGCTACCAAGTCGAGTTCGATTGAACTTCTTGATAAGATCTTAACTGTTGCAGAGACGTTCCACTGCTTTTTGCTCGTTGCGAACTTAATTATACAGATAGCTATGTCTTATTATACACACCTTGCATCCACTTAATGACTTGTATGCAGGTTCTGTGCTTCTTCTAATTAGCACCCATTGTAGCTACCGCAATATAAATACGGTTGCTATCTCTCAAATACCTTCGTCTTCTCGGCTAGATCTAGAGATCGCCAGTAAGAATATTTTAAAAAGGCCTACATAGACAGAACTTTTAATTAACCTTCATTTAATGGGACAAATATATAACCATGCCAGAATGATTTGAAATTCCCATAACATATGTTCATCACACAACCTTTATGTAGGTTAACTAGACAACATAAAGTCAGTATTCTTAGAGGCAAGATGAGGTTTTTTTTCTTGGAATTCAGTTATCTGATATAAATTCCTACCTTAGAAGTACAAATATCATTTCCCTGTGAATCTTGTTTCAATCAGATTAAAATCCAAATAAAATTCTAATTGAGAAACATAGTGGAGCAACAATTGAAATAATTCTTAATGCATTTCATTTTATAACTGCCTGTGAATTCTATATGAGTTATTTCTTAGGTTTTAGGATATAACTTATATGATATCTGAAGAAAAATATAAACATGGTCCTTTATGTGAAGGGCTTTGGTCGAAAATCTCTGCCTTTATTGCTCGCCTGTTAGCTGCTGAATAAGACACTTGTTCTCCCCAAAAGATAAATGTTTTATATTTTTGAGCATCACCACAAAGCAGCAAATCCCTAATCATGAATTCAAAGCCATCATTCGTATAAGCCAGGGCTGATCGGGGCTTATATGTAGTTGGTGGTCTTGTTCGTAAATTTGTGTTATTTTTTCTTTTAAATTTGTTTTTCCGGGTTAAGGAATTGAATCAGACACTCTGTGACATGTATTTCATCGCCTGAGTTTCCATTCAACACAAGATCTAGGAAGTTTTTGGCATCTCGAAATAGCAATTTGCGAAGATTATATAAAGGGAAAGCTACATGGCGCCAGTTGGCAGTTCCTTGTGTCATTTATGTACCATTATCTTGCACATTTTTACTTTAATTCTTTATTCAGCCGTTACGGGGTGAACGGGAGCTGAAGTGCTAACAAAGGAATATATGTTTTTTAGGTACTAGGAAACACCCCAGTCCAATTGTCCAATGTAAGACATTGGTTCTAAATTAAATTCTATTTCTCAGTTTTAAATCATTTATTATATATACATTGTAATAGTAGATCAATGAAGTTTTGCACGACTTTAAGCCAATTGTTTATTCTGAATTTGCACAGATTGCATCTGTTGCATTTAAATAGGCGAAATGATAGGCAGTACGGATATGTTTAAACTTTAAAACACATAGACTATAGACATTTTAAAAAAAATAGAGAGTTTACTCACATTCACTCTAAAACCGAAACTGCCTAAAAAGTAAATCAATGAGAGGCTAAAATTCTAATATGGATAGTGAGAAAAACTGTTTTAAGACTCAAAATTTGACTTAGGATTTGTAATTTACAGAAATGGTCCCTCCTGAAGCATCTAAAAGAGTGCAATGTTATTTCCTAAGAAAACAAAAGTAGATTATGTTCACGTTTGTTTTGCCTGGGTTCAAGCTTGTTGTAACATTTGTTCCTGGTAAACCGTTTTCAATTATGCGTTTAATTTATTTATCATTATTTATCTGTAATGATCAAAGGGAAGGGGATTCCTTGATTGGATATGGCCTTAATGCTCACAAGTGAAGCAGTGCTATCAAGAGAGGTATAGTTGAGGGGGGGGGGTGGTTAGGGGGGGGGGGAGTGATGAAGGGGGAATTTACTATCCTTGCCCCAACGTAATCACACCACATCGCCCACGCATTGACAGAAATTCTTGCCTGTTATGCGATTAACACGCACTCAGTACATCAAAGTTTCTTGAACTCTTAGGGCATGAAGGAATAACTCGATGAGGGGGTGACGGACCACTGACTCCAATGTTTAAATTTGATTGTACCCAGCAAAAATAGTGTAAAGGCACTCAAGATCAATTATGACAAAACGTTTGGGCTTCTTTAATTTAGAACCATGTTGTGATGGGCTGTTCTATTTACTCTTCCTCTTTACTTAATGAAGAAAGTTGATTTTATGGAATTCTTCTTGGAAATAATTGAAGCACTTTGCGATCACAAAATCAGAGTGCAGAAACAAAGGAAGTGAAAAATCACGATAGGATGTGTATAAGTAATTTTAATGCAAAAGACCTTCATCATCCGACGTAATAGGTGTAAAGTACGCTGTTCGTCTAACTTGGGGATGCGTGTATAATTATAACCAGCGCGGCGAGAAATAATCCGAATCAATACCTAGCTACACACAAAAGCTTCTTATCTTGTGAACATAACATTGGTATACCTACTCATCTTTGATGCAGACAAATAAATCACGCAGTAAATACGAAGAAGTTTGCAAAATCACGCTGATATGCTCCATAACTATTAATAACTATCAAAGTACGAGTGAATCTCCAATAAAGCTTCCGTAGAATTGTGCCAATGTTTTACATTAATTCTTAATTTTCTGGCCGTAGAAACAGAAATCCAAAAGGTTAAAGTAGGTTTTCTTTTCTTGAAGAGGTGAGAGAGTGCGGGAAACGTTCGGGTTCGTATATTAATTATCCTCGACACGATGTCTTTCTTTATAATCAGTGTATCACTGAATAGCTACTGGGGAATTGGGATTTTATCCGAGACTGGGCACAAAAAGGAGATAAGGACAGAGAGTTTCCGAACACCTGAGCACAAGCTTAAGGCGCCTGTCTATTGTACTTACTGTTCCTTACCGGACGTCCTTAACACAGGGTGAAAGAATCCGTTATAGAAAGACACAACACCATCTGACAAGTGAAAGATATATGGTACACATTATATATGATATACACTTGCCCCTGAACTAATATTCATAAATGAATTTTGTTTTCAGTTAGAAACTATATATTATTATAGCTATCCAGCCATTAGCGCTGTATTACGTGTCAAAATTATGAAAACTCACTTTAATTAATATACGAAAATAATGTATGCATATTTATGAACGAATTCAATTTTAATACTTTTATAAATGCATAGTGAATATATTTTTTAAAAAAACTAAAGGTGGACGTTCAAATAATATTCCGTTGCTACATCATAAACAAAGATCTAAAAATGGCAAAATTATGCAACAACAAAATAACTTAGCAGCTTGGTTGATACTGATTTGTTGTAGCTCCGTCATTTAACAATATACCTACATAACTAAATTGTTCTCTAAATAAATAAATATAAAGATAAAACACAGTCATATATGTATTTGCTTAAGTATCTGTAAAGTGCTATAAGAATTTGTTTCCTTGTCAAACAGACGAACGGACAAACCGTAATGATAAAGGTACATGAATCCTTCACAAAAATGGGTCGCTGCATAAAACGTTTTTTTTTTAACACTGATTCATGTAGGCTTTATTACGCCGGTAGTTGCGCCTCTAATCCTCGCTTTTTATTTTTCATTATTGAGCTTCATTGCCGTTTTATAGGACCTCAGGAGATAACGGCCGCCAGTACCTTCATCTTGACAGAATAAAGTCTGTCCATATAAATACTGCTAAATTGTCTGCACATGAGAAGGTTGAGGCAAATGAGCTAAAAAATATATAAAAATGTACAACCGAGGGGTCAATATTCCAAAAGAACCATCACCTATTGGTTTCTGCAAGGAAGTTCTTCTTTTGTATCCGTTGATATTTCAGATAATCAGAAGTAATCAGAGTAAAATCATAGTTTGACGTGAAAAATCAAAATATTCAAGAAATTTCTAATATTTAGATTTTAATGGAGAAATTATATAACAACTTATGATGTCAATCCTTTGGTTTTAGTTATATCTAAATCAGCAGAAACACTTGTTGATTTATTCGAATGATACAGGGTACAGATTAATTAACACTATCGTGATTACGTTACATACGTCATGATTTCATCGCGAGCTAGTTTCCTGGCTGTACTTTGAAACACAGCTTGCTTATTCAGTATGTATTTCCCAAGAGGGAAAATCAAGTGTATCCGTTAACTGTTTACCCTGAATGAGAACGCCATTGTCTGCAATGAACGTCAGATCATCCCTTGACAACTATGTTCATTATTCTTTGTGCATAACTGTACATGTACGATTAAGTTAAGTTGGCTCACACCATTTTGGTGATAAATGAAAGTAACTCACGGAACGCAATTCAAAATAGAACCATTTTAACAAGAGCTTGGACTTTGGGTAGTTATGTCAAACAGCAATGTGACGTATTTAACGTAATTGATCTTTGAAATCAACAAGATTTGTCTGGCTTTTAAGCCAAGACGACGCAAACGGTGCATATTTTGCTTGAAACCGCGTCATTTTTAACTTGTTTTGACGCAAGAAATAGATAGCTACTACCAACCGAAAGTCCAAGGTTTTGTTATAATGGTTCTATTGAGCCACATTTTAAAGTACCAGTATAAATATAGAATCTGATGTTATCGGAGTTAAATTTTAGCTCACTTGAGCTGAGTTTAAAGGAAGGCCTTTTTTTATAAAAATAAATGTTGCAAATGTTGTCTAATTTTGTCTACCTTCTGACAGTCCATAGACTTTCTAGATTTGTTGACATCTAACATGGGTTATCTCAATCAAAATCGACAAAGCATTCTTTGGTGAATGGCTCTGTTGGTTCAGATATAATGATTTGCGCCTCTCAACTCTATTTAGTTTCTTTGAAAATCCTTTTGTCAAGACTCGTCACAGTCAACCCAATTCCGTTTTTCTCTTCTAATTGCTTCACTGTCCTTCTGTTTAATATTTCAAAACATATTAGGGAAATTATTTCCTTTTCGACTTGTCTTACAAAACTAGATTTACAATTTCATTCACATCACGTGCATTTTCTGGCCTGTCATATCCAATTTGAAACTGTATATACTTGATGATTATTCAGTATATTCTCAAATGAAGTTCCTTGTAATATTTTTAGCAAATTCTTTGCAATTGTTTTTTTATCTTCAAAATTAGTATGACGTTTTCTTCTGATTTGTAGACCTTTGTTGTTTTTCCCTAGAACTCTGACGGTTTTAAGTTTTTTATTCATTTTTGCATTGGTTTAAATTTAAGAGTATTTTGTATTGAGGCAGTACAAAAAAGATATTCCAGTGTGATTTAATGCGTTTTAACATGAATATATTTGACAACCCGTTTCATGAAGAAACAGTGAAACAATGTGTCTAAATTGTAATTATTTTGATAAGGCATGCTCGGATCCAGACATTTGACCGCTGGGATGGGGGGGGGGGGGGGTAGCGGGGTCCTAGGGATATTTGCGTTTGCCAACAGAGAGGGGGTGTACCGAAGACTATTTTCGGTAATTTTACTGTGGAAATTTAATAATTTCCTGGGGGGGGGGGGGGGGGGGGTCAGGTTTGATGTTTGAGGTTCAGACACCCCCCCCCCCCCTCTTAGATCCTGCATGCAAGGGAAAAGTTAACATAAACGATTCATTAAAAAAAGATACAAAGAACTCCTCCTTAAAGGTCCTTACATCATATATGATTCAGATTTGAAAAATTGATATATTTAAAGGAAATAGAATACGAATTCCGTCATAACATATCGGGCTTACTTGTTGTTATAGGAAAATACTCTCAGATTGATAATATTGCAATGTATCTTTTGCCCCCCCCCCCCCCCCCCCCCCCCCCCCTCGAATCTGTCGTTGATAAAAGCTCCTGCAAAATAAAAATAGTTTTTATTTGCTAAAGTTCCATCTATCTTGATTTAAACACGACATTCCTAATTAAAGACAAGAGTTTCTAGACATTTTGCGATCTTTCGTGATCACTCTGAAGTCGGCGTGTCAGTCAGATTAATTAACGTAAGTAGAGTGGTCATCGCATTGGAAATGATTTGGATGAGAATTGGTAGGACGCATTAAAATTCATAAAAAGATTGTCTGGTGCTGAGGTTTATCATGAAAGATCAGGGAATGGACTTTTATCAGTTAGTTATAGTTAAGATAATTTCAATAGATTATCAAGGTTTTTCTCACAAGACATGAATTTCTTAAAAAACAAAACCAGAAGATTATACAATTCAACGGCAACGTCGGTAATAGGGGGTGTTGCTAAAACGCGGAACGGAAAACGAAACGGAAAGCGGAACCGAACGGAAAACGGAAAATCTTATCTAATGTTATTTACTTCATAGATTTGTTAATCATGCTAAAAACGGTATACTTAATGTAATTTTTAATTTTTTTTGAAAGATAAGCAATATTAGATTATTTATTCAAGAATAATTATTTCACTCGATATTCATATATACCTCGGGGTTCGAGCGATTCTCTTTCAGAAGCATTCACAATTCCCATTATTCTTGATTAAAAACGTCCTCTTCTAGCTTATCAGCTGATTTCAATACACGGCTGAAAATAAAGAAGTCTACGGTGTTTTGAATTTCAACGGACCCGGGTGATAACGTTGAAAAATTGTGCAAGGTCTTCTGAGTAACTTACAAATGGAGAAAACATGTCAACATTTTCCATTATAAATCTCCGTAAGAAATCTGTTTTCGATCCTGTGAATTTTTCCTATTAAAAAAATGATAGTGTGTCAATGAAGTTTTGCAGGTATGTGTATTTTTTTTTAAATCGTCCAAATGTGCTGCATGAATATTTTGGGATCGACAGACTATAGTCCCAATTTATAATCGGAAAATCAAACCAGGCAACGTGTAGAGCTCTCTATTCGGATCATATGTATATAGCTGCAGGAATAAACAACTACCAAGAAATGCAAACGTAAACAAAATTACATTGCTAAAAATAATAGTTTCACTAAGTACCGGGTATTTTAATGTTTAATGTACGGTATTTTAAATGCCGTCAGTCGTTCGGGTTTTTTTTTCATCTCAATGATACTGTATCGTCTGTATGATTTAAAATCGTATAGAGCACCGAAAATTCAATGTTGATGTAAGTATAAATATAAAAATAGTCATTAAACTCTTTCACTAACTGCGTACGTTACGCTGATATGCCAGCAATACCATATATGAAAAATAAGTAAAAAGTTGTAGCTATTTTCCTCGTTCAATCATGTTAATGTTTCACAATTTTGTATAAATTTGATTTTTTTCGTTTCGTACTCAATTAAAGCAAAATGAATACAATGCTATATTTGATAGACAATATCAATAAGGCAACAACATGTTGATAATCATTCATTAGATATGAATAAATGATACAAAGTAAATCGTTCTTAGCCAGTCTATACCCTTTTAAAGCGATAAACGTGATATTTTCCGTTTGCCTTTCCGTTCCGCTTTCCGTTCCGTTTTCCGTTCCGCGTTTTAGCAACACCTGGTAAAAGGTTGAGGTTGCTGAGGTATATAAATCATATAACCTGAACAAGGCCTGCAACTCCTCCCATTCTTCCTACTTCGGCAGGTATAACATAGAATTGAATCATGTTGAAATAAATTATTATGAATAATCCAAGATCTTTATATTTGAAACTATCTAATGTACCGTCATATCACAGACTGTTAATTTAAAAATTATAATTATCTATTCATAAATGTTGAGCTAAACATGAAATAGTAGCATTTATTAAATAAATCGACCAGAATTGTAAATAGTAATTCATATATATTGTGTACTTGTATTGAATTTGTAACGGATATCATGTTAAAAATTCCCCGATGCACCGTAATTTTTAACGGACTTCATGCAGTCTACCTTATGTCTAAATCCTTTAAAAAATCGTATATTTAAATTTTCATCACGGGTCAAAATTCTTCGTACACAGGAAGTGATTAAAGAGACAGTACAGCTGAAAACACATGTGTCAATAACTTCAGATTTACCTATTGTATAGTTAGGAAATAAAAAAATAATGTGTATTGTAATAGTTGTAATACATGAAAATCCCTTTCACATACTTAATTAACGTAATTATGAGCTTCCGGAAATTCAAGGGTCGTACAAACCGGAATTATTTGTATCACGTGGACTTTGATTGACAGTAATTGACACGTGCTGAAAACTACAAGATCTTCGTCCCACTACGGTCATCATGGAAAACGAGGTTAAAGCGATTCTCTAAATGAAACACATCCTTACTTACTCGATAATTTATAAATGGTTTACCAATTTAGGTTCATTTTAAAATGAATAGACATAAATATGTCAAATAACCCCTCAAGGGGCCTCATTTATAAAAATAAATTTAGGTTGTAGAACTCCTATGATAAACACGAAAAATACATGCTTACAAAATAATAATTGTGGTTATTTTAAAAACTTTGAACAGTTATTACCTATGAGAAGTAGAAAAGACATATTTTCATCAACAAACCTGTCCAGGAGATTCTTCGGGAGCTATGCATGTGTTTTGTTTACAGTAAATATGCATGCGTAACAGTACAGAAGGCACGTTGCAATGTATTTATGTGATAGGTTATACGTAATTATTAATTTTAATGAAACAATTAGATTTATTGCATGGAGAACTTTGTAATTTTCTGAAAGTTTATACATTCATGAGTAGTACAAAAATACCGAACCCGATCGGAAAAATTTTCAAGTCGGTTTTTTGATAAGATGCGCCGCACTGTCTCTTTAAGGTTTGAAACATTTTATTTTTAATATTACATTGAAGTTTTTATTTTAATGAATTTTGATCAACAGTTAACATTCCTATAGATAAACAGTTTTAATGTTCAGAAAAAATATCTTTGGATATGCATAAATCAAACTGTGACAACTTCCGGTTGATATTAAACAGACCAAATTGGTGGAAGATGCAGGCTCTATAGATTTCAAAGTACATGGATTTTGTTTATACGTAGATTTCTCATCATCTGTGGTTGTTAGATTGTGAAGGTGTACAACCTTTATTCAGCAACACATTTTGATCCAATTACATTCATCAAAAATGTTGTAGGAGTATTCTTTTGCAATTTGCCTTAATTTATAAAGCAATTGAATAAAGTTTACCGGAGAATGAGCAAGAATTAACCTTCATGATTGTCGAAAATGTTGAGACAAAAAGTATAAAATTGCCAGTGTTTAAACTTGAAAATGACCGATTTTTAATAATTATATGAGCTTCAAGCGCGCAATTATAATGTGCCTTTGGTCTTTTTCGCAAATAAATACATCTTAAATATTTTCTCTTGACTTTGTAATTTTGTTAGTGAAACCATGATCCTTCACGTTAGACACCCGTTGGATTATGCTACATCGAGACAATGGTATGACTTTGCCCTTAAAAGCGTGTCATTTCTTACGTTGTTCCGTCCCCTCTGTAATCTACGCCAGGTACTTGAAATTAATCAGAAAAAATTGAAATTGAAAATTGTCTGCATGGTCGTATCAAAATACTACGATTATTAGGCTCGGCATTTCAGATGAACAATTGTAGGTTTTTTATCGTCTTATCTAGGAAAGACAATAGCGTTGTTGTAGAGAAGTTCACCATTACCATGACATATCTTGCATTACGAACGGAATTACGACACCGCCCACGTGACTGTCGTCTATCCGTCGTCGCTTCTGATCTTTTGATGATATTCATTCCACCGAAGTACATGATTATATCAGCATGATTTTTTTTTACCATGTAGAATGTCAAGTAAATCAATTAAAAAGCCGAGGGAAGAATATCATATTTATATGCAAGGAAGCGTTATGAAACAATCTTTTCAATTGACATTCAATCGGTTGTGTTACCCCCGGAATTGACAGACAATTGCAGTGTTGCGACACTGTTAGTTGTTATCTATGAGTGACAACAGAACACGGAAAAAGGACTACAGAATATTCAATGAATGGGAACATTTTCCGATTATTATTATTATAGAAAGTTACACTTCATTTGAAGTTATTATCCCCACGTGCAACTTGTTGCGAGGGGGGTGGATATAACATCGCTGATGTGCATATATGTGTATGTACATTTTATGTACATGTATGTGTGTCCATTTTCAGCATTTTAGCAAAATTCGTAGAAAACTCTCCCATGAATGTTCATCAAACTTTGTACACTTCTGTGGCATGGTAAAACAGACAAACCCTTTTGATTTTCAAGTCAATTGATTAAATATTTTTATTTTTAAATTATCGTAAAAACAGAAATTTTATGTTCGACTTGACAATAGACATTTCCGGTAATTTTATGTGTGACTTGAAGTAAATCACTACCGTATGCAGTTCAAACCAACAACTTGATTATTTTTTGGATTTTATTTTAAATCAAGGTTTAATAAAGCATCTTCATATAAAAACCACCATCACATAAAAAACCACTATCATATAATAAAACGCCTTCATATGAAAAAGCACCATCCCATAAAAAAGCGGGGGAAGTAGTATATCTAAAACTTTAACTTCTCTCTTAATTTCCTTATTTTCATTTCAATTTTTTACATACTCCCCAAAAAGTGGGAGGGGGGGGGGGGGGGCGCAACTCCATGATAATTCAAATTGTTATATGTAAATTGAAGAAAAATGGTTGCTGCGAGAAAAAGGTGGGCCTCTGATGCTACGTGCCTGTAATATAGTTAAGCACCATCATCTCATGAAAAGATCACATAAGGCAGCTATGGCGTTCCATACTTTCCCTCCTACAAAAATCCATGTGGCGAGGGGATTCTCCGCTTAGCGGTGCCTTTGCGGGGTCCTTGTTTTCTCCGTTTTCCGATCTGAAATTGTTTTTCGTAAAATTTTCATAACATCATCATATCAAAAATTGTCCAAAAAAAATAAAGTTATTTTTTTATTAGTTAAAGTGGTATTGGGCAAAAAAAATTGTAATCATAGTAAAATGAGGCAATTTACATGAATCATAACGAACCGTTTATTTGGAAATTGCAATTTATCTGAGAGTTAAAATACAGTCAAACACTCTGTTTTGCACGCAAACAGACCTGCATATATGGGTAAAGCGTTCTTTGAAAATTGTTTCGACAAAAAAAATACTAATACAAGACTAATAGTTTGTTTTAAGTCTGACCATTCCTGTTCTGAATACTTGATAATAATCCTCCATTACCGCAATGGCATGCTATTAATTTAAAAGTTAACTTTGTGGATGAATTCCTTTCGCTGATTACGATTAATCTAATTTCATGCTCCTTTTCGGAGAGCCCTAAAACATCGTTTTGAGCACGTTTCTGGCGTTCAATGCGCCCCGCCTATAAAACATGATTTGGTATCGATTAGGGAATTTAAAGAGTTAGCGAGATCTATAATGCAACGGGGATTTATAGGCAAAGAGCTCTATATATTTTCTTTCAATTTAATTCATAGATATATTTGTTACTCATTTTACATTTTATCTTGAGACAAATTTTTCCTAAGCTTTTTTATGCATACGGTGTAAAATATATCAGTTATATACTTGGTACAGGAAAACCTTTAGTCTCTGTATAAACTGTGTTTAGGCGACATCTCAGCCAAAGTAATATATAGCAAGCGACAGGTGCCCGTCTCGGCCGTGTGTCACTTAGTTTATATCTCATTAGGCTCTGTTATACAGGCCTATGAGAAAGAGAAAAAAAAGATTAAAACACAGACCTCCACTTTTTTGTCTTACTTTATCATTTCATGCTTTAGATTGGAAGGAAGAGGGAAGGACGACATATTAGTACCAGTATTGAAATTGCAAGTACCAAAGAGCATACAATATAGACACACAAACTAACTATGAAATTTTTTCGAGTGATGGAAAAAATTTGCATCATAAATCATGCTCTGGTGATACGCTGGGGGATGGTACATTGTCATGTGAATATTTATTAAGATGTATTACATGTAGTTGGTCATAACGAGACCAGCAGGTTAACATAAAAAGTTCATGCATGCTTGTTAACGGATGCAAACAATAGGGGGAAAAGCATGTTGTGTATTGATTGACGAACAGGGGCGTATTTTCACCCAATACGACGAGTAAAGTGGCTTTTTAGTGGATTAGGCATATATATATGACATGCAGTCTACTTATGAATTCACCCGGTATGTCTTTCTTTACATTTGGATCTTTAACTACCAAATATGGTCCCTTTTACCATTTTCGAATTTTTTGAATTTCAATTAGGATTTAAACGCAACATTTCAGTTCCGAGATAGGTAAGCGAAACATAAGCACGATTTCATAAACTCTACTGTCAAATGTGTGTAAATCTTACGATACAAATGTCGTGAAGGTTTCAGTTTGGCCTCTGCGTGGTTAATCTGACGTCTTTTTGTTGTGAATGTAATAACGTAAGATTCTAAGTGATTACGATGGATCGTTAACAAAGGTTTGATACAGAAACCGTTTGCGCACGCGGTCAGCCTCAATATCAACCAATGAGAAGAAAAGCGCTGCTCATTCATCGGAGGAGTACGGACGCGCCGTCGTTTACAGCTATCTTTTGCACGAGGTGATATAACAGATGTAACCTGTGGCGCTTTAATCCCCGTTAACTGCTTTGAAGATGTATACTTTGGTGTGTACTCAGATTGAAAATGAAAACGTTGTCGTTGATTCTAATGTTCCTAGAACATTGTGTCGCTGTCTTAAAAAGTAAAAGTTAACATATTTGGAAAGAACGGGAAACATTCATAAACAAAATTCTCAAAATGGAGGGGAACAATTCAACAAAAGCTGGACCAAGTGAAATGTTTATTCCGATGCCAGTGTGGCAGCAAATACTGTTTATCACAATGTATGTGGTGATGATTGTGGTGGCGGCCGGTGGTAACCTTGCGGTGATATGGATTGTCATGGCCCACAAGCGGATGCGGACATTCACGAACTACTTCCTGGTCAATCTGGCGGTTGCGGACACGCTGATATCGCTGTTTAACACGGCGTTTGTGTCCACCTTTCTGATCTATCAGGACTGGTGGTACGGCGAGATCTACTGTAAATTCTCCAACTTTATTAATGTTAGCACTCTGGCTGCCAGTGTACTGACCTTTATGTCCATAGCGATTGACAGGTGAGTTCTTTTCCTTCTTTTCCTATATTGGTTTTGCAACCAATTCATATTATTTTTATTTTAAAAACTAGCATAAAACAGGACTCGAACTCTTAGCTTGCATTTTATCAAAATAAGTGGGCCGTGAAAGACATCTCGATTTATTAGTACACAAAAATTCAAGCAAAATGATCAAATTTATGAAATTAGAAAAGTCATTAAAATGCCGCCAATAAAATAGAAATCGCGCAGATTCAAAGGAATCGGAAAAACACATTATGCAACTTTGAAGATAAGTATGCATCCTGGTAGATTCTATCGCAGTTAAGTATAAAATATAGATAAGTTGCAGCACTCTCAGAATTTAAAAAGTGTTTGGCTAGATCCCTAGAAATTCAATTTATTTTTCACCCGTTAGACTTTTATATACTTTTACACTTTTTAAAAAGTTTTAAAGCAGGTTTGAATCCTTGAAATAAAACTTAACACAAATCAGATACAAATAAAACATTTGTTTGATTTAAATAAATACGATATATAGATAAAATGGTTTTGATATAATAGATCAAAACGAAAGATGTCGAAATATACATATAATGCTTTTGTTTGCTTTAAATAAATACGATATATATATAAAAATGGTTTTGATAAAATAGATCAAAACGAAAGATGTCGAAATATACATATAAGGCATTTGTTTGATTTAAATATATACGACATATAGATAAAATGGTTTTGATATAATAGATGAAAACGATAGGTGTCAAAAACTCTTAGAAGTCGTTCCGGAACGTTATCGTCCGGTGCTATAATGTATGGACAATTACGTTGGCTTTGGTATACTAATTGTATCCCCTGGGGTTGACCAGTGTCGTATTTAGTTTTATAAGCAGCTGGTGCACCAAAGATGGCGATTACGTACCGATTAGTTGGCTAATGTAATAACCCGTCCCAAAGTTGTTTTTTTAATCAAACTGTCTGAATTGTGCACCAAACAGGACACCATGATATTTCCGGGATTAATATAACTCAAAATAATTTGGTTTTAAAAAATGACAATAGACTGTTCAATGTAAAATACAATTAGCAAATATGACTTCAATTGCTGCGGCTATGAATATATAATGTCTTTAAATCCCATATCCTCTTTATAAGATTCCTCGAGAGACTTTAGAAATTTGGTACATTGGTTTTCACTTTTAAAGATACTATTCCATTTTTAATCATGTACGTATTTGAATAACGTCTCTTTAAATTATTCATAATAAAAACTACATTGATAACCTAGCAAAAATATTTAGCACGCCCATGCTTCAATTCAGCAATTTCAATTCGAATAGAAACTAAGCTAACACAAGGCGACCAATCCCTATAACAGTATATTACCATTTCCATCTATGGGAGAAAATTGACGATTTCATTTTGATAGAAATGCCCTCGACATTGTTAATGATCAACGTTGAAAAGAGAACCTGATTTTCTATGTAATTTTGCACATCTTTGTCCTTCTCTATTCATATCTGAGTAATAATTTGGCACCCAATGAATCCATATTAATTACCTAATTAATTAGCAATGGTCGGTGTTAGTTGGTTTACTGACAGGAACTGTTGCTTTCTCGCACATCAACATCCATTCGCCGCAAAGTGGCGCCTATACAGGTTGCTGTCTCTGATATCAGATAATTTGGATACTCTTATGTAAGCACGGAAATCCTTGTTCAGCATCGCTCATCAGGGTAGAAGTCGAAATCTCTCTGTACTTCGTTTTAAGGGTCATTCAATTACCATCTAGACAAAAAAATAACCCTGAAGATATTTACAGTTACTAATGATGAAGACTTGCTGATGTCGATAAACTAAAAAAAAAAGTGACGAAGGTATCAAATATTTATCGAATAACCAATTATATATACATATAGATCGCGCCCGTTGTTTTTTTGAAATTTGGTTGTGTTTATTTTTGTTAATATTTCATATGTTTTAAAATTCCAATTTTAGCATATTGATATCATTTTCTAAACATTTAAGAAAACGTAAAATTGAAATACTAAAAATACAGACAATCTGTACAGAAAATTGATTCGGTATCATACAAGCGTTTTAGTATATATATCTAGACTTTGACCCGTGCGTGCACGGGTTGACATTTCATTTGATATAGGACATTTAAGAAAAAGATACATCGACACACCGTATATTGTTGACATTTGCATATCCAAGCTTTAAGCCTTCAATAATGCTATTAATTTCACTACACTCTGCTGAGTTGGAATAATCTAACTGTGTCTCGATTTACGATTTATCGGTATTAAAGCTCAAATATTCGAGTCTATTATTTTAATATAGTAGTATAGATTCATTGGGAAAAACTCATATATTTGTGTTAGAGGAGAATGAAATCCTGGACATTATACGGCTAATGACGAGGTTTGCGATGTCTGAGAATTCCGTATACACGGCACCAATGAGAGAACCGTGGCAGTGATGAGGTTCCCGTATGTTTAAGTAGCGTAAATCACGGCTATGATGGAAATTATTTAGAACGCAACATAAAAAGGCTGCTCGTAGATCCACCATACAATAAATAAACAAATCACTAAAAAGATAAAGTCGAACTGTATGGAAATAAAGAGCAAGGCGTTTAACAACGAGTATGTTTGTTTGTCTGAACTATATATGTGAAGTTTTATAGGTTCCTATCATAAAGTTTTCTGTATTGATCGCGTCAAATCGAACACTTTCACCCAAAGCCAAAGAGGAAGCATTCATATCACTGTGACATTAATTGCTCAAAAGATGAAGAGATGTCGCTGCTCTATTGAATTTGTATAACCCGTATATATTAAGAATTCACAAATTTGGGCTCTGGGTGAAACATATGTCATTCTTGATACATTGTTTCTTGATTGAAGAGTTCCTCTGATCTGTGTGTAAAATAATTAACTCGGTCAGTGGTCGTAAGAGTTGCCTTTGATAGATTTGAAACATTGATCATGGGTATTCGGAGCTAATTATTTCAAATAAAGCAAGGTATTATGCCATAATACCATCTCTCTATAGATCAGACCTTTTTCTAGTTTATTCTTAATATTAATTCTTATTAATATTTGTTTGCTTGATTACTCCAGAGAATACAGGATTTACTGATATAATGATTATTATCGTCAATACCCTAACAGACAATAGAAGCGAAACTAAATAGGATCTTTGAAAGCTCGTCATAGCATGAGACTCTAACATACCAACTAGCACAAAAAACTAAAAAAAATATTCAAGTTTGGAAGATACTGATATGCATGTTGCCGTCTACAACATAAGAATATCATTACAACCTATAGATATTAACAGTTTTCTGTGGAATTACATTCTCTTGGAATTCTCTCTTAATACCTTGTAGCAGTGGGTGCAAAATGCCAAAAGAAACATTTCTAAGCAGACGGTTCAAAATCATATCGAAGAGCGCCTTATGATTACTTGTCAGGTTTCAATAGTAGAGAATTAATATAAGAAAATTACACTTGTGTCAGTAATTAATGTAAAGAGCACCTTGTTCTCTATGCACTCATTAATTAAATGTCGATAATTTCTTATGTCTAATCTTTATTTTACCGCTGAAATCAAGAACAGCCAAAAGTCTTATTTGTCAATTTTGAGAATAAAACAGGGTAAAGTATAAGTGATGCCAGTTTAAGTTGTAAGCCCAGCTCATCAAAAATATTTACCCGATTTCGAGATATAGATACTTCTTATATACATTTTTACATATATTTAATGGCATCTATTTATTTGTAGTGATTCAAGTTTAGTTTAAAATGGAAAATGTATAACGCTTTAGCAAGTAATCGTTAAGTAATGGAATTGCATCATTTGGACAGACAAAACTTGATTTTTTTATAATGTAGTAGAAGTCGGAACCCTAAAGTTTGTTTTAATTACAAATGTTGCAGTATAATTGCCTGTATTATGTTGTTTCGGATGATATTGGTGTAGAAATGGTGTAAGATTTAGATTTCATAACGTATTAAGGGACAAATGCATATGTACTTTTTTCAATGGGTAAGGTACCTATGCAATATTGTTTCATTAGGATTATATGCTTGTTTTTAGGTAAAATAAAAATGGCGAGGTAGTTTTCAATAATTAAACCTCAAATATTCTGCTAGACATGGTCACGGTTTGTTCGCCATTTGTTATGACCTATCGGGTACCTGTCATCCTTCAATAATGAAAAAGAAATGTTTTTGCGTCGGACCTAGATATTTTATATGAGATTTAAATTAAAATGATAGAAAAGTTATTAATAGATTTTAACAGAGGTATTGCTGATGATATTTATGTAAACGTTGGTATAATCATAAACGTAAAAATAACGTTTAAATTTGAGAAAAACTGTTGTTTACAACTTAATACCCCAAAAGACAAGGACATAGTTTTTAAGTATAACCTCAGCTTTGAGGCTGACAATAAGATAAGGAAAGTTGGTAGCGGCGTTGCCATAAGTCTTTGCAGAAGAAACGTGTTGGTCTGATATGCTTCAGGATACACCCATCCATTGTTAGCAGCACCATCAGCTTAACCGCACATGCAGCACATCATTGCATTAATTAAATCGCGGTGTATTGAAACAAAAAGTCTGTACAAATTGTAAAACAATTTGTAAACCGAAATCTTCCTGCAACCTTCACCCTCCCAAAAAATCAGGAAAGCGATGAAAACCTCATGTTTATCGAAAAAGTGCACACAATTGCAGAAATTAGATCGCTTCACGGTTTGTTTGAGTCAGGGAGCCACCGGGCCCTTTCCCTCGCTACCAGGCCCTGACGTGGCGGCGCGTGTCTCATTAGTGCACGCGTCGCCTGAGCGATTTCTTGGAACTATTATCCCGAATTTCATTTAGCCTTTTATCTCAACAAAAGTTTTTTTTATATAGAATTAAAACAAATCTGAAAATATTTATGTACATATGTATTTTTACTTTTTCAAAAAGGAAAGCACGATTTCCTGTTTGAAGAAAGAAGCCAAATTGCCAAACATTTTTTATTTTAATCAAAAGTCTATGAAAAATTAAAAAAAAAAAAAAGAAGGGTGGGATTGATACCCACTCTTTCTGTTCCCTTCCCCGTGTTCTAATGCAAACCTGGTGATATACCGTGAAAGTATTTATACAGTGTTTTTCATTTAAAAAAACTCAAGATTTTTTCATTAAGTTTCCAAAACTTAATCAAAGTACTGAAGTACTGACGGGAGTTGATTTTATCGATTATCATTTATTTTAAAATCAACTTATTTTGCATGGCAATTAGTTTTAAGTCTGTATTTGAATTGCGCACTTTTTTATAATATGAATTTTTAGACTTTTCAAACAAAAATTTCGAGAAACCCAATATGAATCATGTTGTGTAATATTTAAAGATAGATTTCAAACTATATATTAGTAATTAAAACAATTCTAAAAATTGTATGGATCCAAGTTCTATTGATATCGAACTCTAGTCTCGTTTAACCAGACGCTCCGAAAAGCAAGAGAGCATCTCTGCTTGTCGGAGATTTACGGAGACAGCCGAGCGTTTGGTTGAACGAGACTATATTAAACTCTGGCGTAGGAATACATGAGACTACAAAAATATCTAAATTGTTCGTATTATATAAAATCTGACTATTTTCGAAGTGTTTATAGATAAGTTTTCTTGAAAAACAATGCTTCAGCATACATTACATCGAATTTTTCTATTATTTTCAAGAACTAAGTCCTTTCAGCGGTGATGATTTGTGCTTAGGTCCAAACACTGTTTCACTTTCGGTTTGCCAGAGTAACTGCAAAGGAGAGTTCATTAAAACCAACTCCCAAAAACTGTTTATCATGTTTAGAAACATAGATATGAGAGAGTTTGAATATTTGACTACTGCAGTATAGCTGTGAAATCAAATGTAGACGTTATACATTTGAACATTGGTATTAAATATAGAGATGTTGCTATGAAAATAAACAAATTTTTATCCATCTTTGTAAAGCAACAGGAATTTGAAACATCAATGAGTTGTAATTTTAGGACAGCTATTGTAATTTTAACTAAATAGCTTATATTTCATTAAACCTACGAACCATAGCAATACAAAATAAATGTTCTTGGAATTTTTCGGTAAGTGTATGGAGAGATGATTTCGGAGATTAAAAAAAAATATTTTGATAACTCTTTAGCTTGAATTTTTTTTTTTAAAACTGTTGCATTTATTTGTATATCATTTTTTGCGATACTTGATCAAGATGGTACTTGAATAAAAGATTTGCACCGAACACATTTAAAAATGTCATGAATTTCAATTTTCAAGATCGTAAATAAAAAACCAAAAAACCCTTTTGTTCTTGAGAATAAGATGCAGGATGTTTTATTAAGAATTTAAAGAATCGGAAACTTTTTGTAGATGTAAATAAGATGGAGTTTTCTGAATGTATCTGTTAAGTTGAATGGCATGGCAATTGCACAGTGATGTAAACACTCAACAGGAATCTCTCTTACTCTCGCCGCTCAATCAATCGTAGAATGACCCCCTCAGCTTCAGCGTTCTCTCGGTGTCGTCATTGTCCGCACTACCCCCCTTTAATCGGTCTACGACATCTAAAGAGGAGTGTTGGCTCTATTAGACACAAAATAAAAGACCATTACATATGCATGAGGATGCACTCTCGAGCGTTGACCGGGACAGAGTGAATTAGTTCCAGCTTACTAATGACTCCATGACCAGGGACGTGTTGTGATCCTTGCGCGGGGAATGGTCGGTGAATAGTGGCGGTAGGGGAGGCCGACACGTGGATCAGTCGTTAAGGGGACAGATATTATGGCCTATTAGTGGTTTCTTAGAGTGCGTCGCATCCTAATAAATTAATCAAAAGGAGGCATCTGACTTTATTTACTCTACTAAATTTCTATGCATGATACATGTATATACGCATGGAGATGTTTTGAACCTTTTTCAGGTCGTTTTTCTCAATTTACTCACACCATTAAGGTCGACCATTCCCCTCTTATTTTATACACAATATTGAGATTTTATTCTGTCTTCAGTTTATTTTAATCAAAATGTGAAGGAAAAATGTGGTGCCAGTTGCATGGTGAAAATCGTACGGAGGCCATTCCAAAGACGTCTGATATCTTTAATGTGATTCTCCGTGCCTGGCTTTGGTATAAGAATTTTTTTTCCTCAAATTTCCGACACGGCTATCTGGCATTTCATTTTAGATGTAATATCTTATCTGTTATCTAAAACTGAGTTCACCGTGCCCCTGAAAAACGAATCCCCTCACGGGAGAGAAGTGAAGAAACATTGTTTCATCATCCCGCGATCGAAAGAACCTTGCTAAAACAAGAGTTAAATTTACACGTAGCAGTTGGCAAAAGTCTGTATTTTAGTTAGCTACTTTATCATAGTAATTTATCTCTTCGGGAAAAAGTAAAGGCTGTTAAACTAGTTTCAATCAATTGCCTTGAAGAGATTTATTCCTCTTAAATGTATAACATGAAGTAGACTGGTAATTAGAAGCACCTGTCATTGTTACAAAACTTGTTATAATGAACGGAAATGTGTTTTACAAACAATCACTTCTTAGTGATATTTAAGAGACCGAAGAATTAAAATGGATTTTAAACAAGGATATATAGGATATCTTTGTTGACATCGTTTGTTAATAAAAACACCGTATAGTTGTTTGCTGTTTAAATAAATAACATGGAGCAGTAAATCTTTAATTAATTCATCATTCATTATAATTACGTTATTAAAATTTACTGATAGGCTTATATATAAGTTTATAAGTTAACTTTCTTTTATCATTTAGACGTAGCATGTTTTCTAAATAGCTGGACAATAAGAAGGAAAAGTTCACTAATAATTGAATAATAAATGATCATTGTGCAATTGTACAAAAACTATAGATTGTTTAGAGGTTAATAGACTGAAAAGAAATATCTTATTCTTGTACATTTTAAGGAATTTGAACAACGATATATTGAGTATCTATCAATACAATTTGTTGCATATACACTGTACGAGTACGCATTAAGATTTCGTCGCGGAATAAGAAGAACAAATTTTCAATCATTTCAAATTATCTCACGCTTTAAAGTTAATCAATACTTGGCAAAACAGGCAATAAGGTTGTTTCCTCATACAATCCCGACCTTGAGTTGATCCTGAAGGACACTCGTGGAACTTAATAAAACTGACGTCAGTTCCTTCGTCATCAAAGTCTCGAGGCAGTCAGATTGCATGTACTTTTTGCATTTCCGACAAATTATGTAATCTCGGAAGTACTCACATTCTTATTATTCATGACAAAGGTCAACCAATAATATAGTTCTAAATAGTCTGGAAATGGTTTGCCGCACCTAATTTAAAAGCTCACGAACAATGAGAAAAAATATTCATTATCCTTGTAGTTTTATAGTTTCAACAAATTGGAAAAAAAACATATTTGTAGAAAGAAGTTAACTTTTTATGGAACAGTATCTTACATTGATGATACGTTTAAAACTTGAGATATACATGTTAGTATTTTATGGATGTCTGAGCTAATAGACAGGTGTGTTTTTCTTCTTGCAGGTACCTGGCCATCATCCACCCCCTGAGACCGCGCCTGACGGTGCGCGTGGTTCTAGCCATTGTTGTAATCTGGCAGGTCTCCATTGTACTGGCCATCCCTAACCTCATCTACGGAAAAACTGAGAAATACCACGACAGGGTCATCTGTCTCTTGGATTGGTCTCAAGAGTTAGACTTCGGGTTCGTTCATTTTACTGATCTTGGAAAATGTTTTTTAAGGGTTGTTTTTTCAAATTTTATCAAAATAGAAAGGCGTCAGTTAATGAAACTTTCATCACGTACAATGTGTAGATAAAGCAATTTGAGCAGCTCTGAGTAAGACTCCTCAAGGTGAACGGCTTAAAGTCGATCCGAGACGGCGTTCATCAGAAGAATCGAAAACAAACAAAATCTGGGAGATAGTTTTTGGTAAATAAAGCAGCTTATTAACCATAACATGGTCTTAGATATGCACCATAAACTTATAATAAACCGTAATCAGCCTCTTTGTTGTGAGGCTGGAATTTTAGCTAGCTCCTTTATAATTTGCATTCCGAACATAATGAAAATAAACAATTATGCAAGCAATCTCAGAAATATACACATGCCAGGATTATATATGCCTAATTGCAAAACATCAGATACATAAACAGTTTAAAGTTCCGTCCCTTTATGACCGTTATGAATATTCATTGACGTAACGTGATTAGCGAGAAGAACGTCTAATTCCGCACCCTAATGGAAGCTGAAGCCCCGAGATTAGAAGCGTCACACACACTCAGAAGACACAAGTCTTCAATATTGGCCGTTGGCTCTGGGGTATTTGTTTTTTAGTATTTGCTAAAACAGGGAATCGTAAAGAGACCAAACATTATCCGCTCGGCTCGCTACCGTTGCTAATCGTTCGCCATCAGGTCCAATCATCGAGCTCACAATAAACCGTCTACTTCTAAAAAAAATAATGGGAAAATCTTAATTGTAACTGATGATACAAACAGTTGGCAAACCTGAATGAAAGGAGACCATGAACTAATTCCTTAAAATGTTTAATTGGTTGTTTAATTCCTTGAAATGTCTAATGGGTTGTCTAATTCCTTTAAATGTCTAATGGGTTGTCCAATTTGTAAGAGTTATCTGTTTTCCTAACTCTCAGGAATAAAATATCGGAGTGACATAACAGAAACTACAGGCCGATCTCGTTCCAACATATGGCACATATTATCTTCGCAAAATTTGGAACTTTTGTTATGACGAACGATATAGATATTTATCCACATTGATATCAATTCAAATACCGCGATATGCGTCAAACTAAATGGGCTTTTGAATTGAAGCGACTAGGGAAATTTTTACATCTGTTATTTTTAAAACCCATCAATTTCAAAATATTAGAGTTATCTATAAAATATATTAAAAAAGTATGATACAAATTTCGGAATCGAACCAAAAGAAACACTACTTTTATTGTAGTTATTAAAGCTGATAGCCGTAAAAAAACAAATGAAGCTTTCGTATTTATTCTGCCATGTTGAGAGGAGGAATGTATCATTTGCAAGAACTTTGTCTGAACATGTATTTGTAAAATTCGATACAAATGAACGTGATTGAATTAAAACCTTGAAACTCGTTTTAGATAAAACAATATAGAATTTTGTTATAGAAAGTGTCCCCCATGCAGTCTTCATATTAGAGAGATTAGAAGCTGTCTATTTATTAAGTCCATGCCATTATCCACTCACCAAATCCGCTCGCCATTTCTATACTATCACTTTGCCATTTGTTATCTGATCGGCGGTTAATGGCTTTATAATAGTTCGGATAAGAAAGTCAACATTTTGTTGCTGTTTTTCTTCGCCTCTTAGATCTGAGCGGGCTCGTTCCAGGAAGATTTTAATTAGGTTCTGTGCACAAAGAAGCATTTTTGTTCTTGTTTCTTAGCACTACCTCATTGTCTTCGAACACGCCACGGACCCGAATTAAGTCGAATTTTAGTCTTTGAAACCGAAGAAAATTCTGCCTAATGACCGTTGCAGGTTCCTTTGATTCTAGAATACGGTCTGTGCGTGTTAACGTAACTTGTTCCTCGTATTATTCCGGAATATGTTTACTAATAACTCTAATTAGTGCCACAGTCTTTGAAATAAATCTCGAAGAAAAAACTAAGCCGTGCAGTTTTCTATTTGCGCTGCACATTTCGTATCTGTTTACACAATAATTAAAGATTCCTGGTCGGTAACCAGTTATGGAGGATCAATATTTAACAACATCAGATTCTCATTTCAAACGTTGTTGTAATATGATAGGTTTTTATGCACACAAAAAATCTGTGATGGGTTTTTAAACAAAAGAAAAAATTACCGACTTTCTTAAACATGCACGTAATTGGGTTATTTCTTCCAATATGTACTGGAATCATCATTTATTTTGTGACATACAATAATTTTTTTACATCATGATTTTCCTTATTTTCCCGGAACTTGGAATAAAGCGTGCGCGACTCTACCAAATTTGACACCCACGTTTTGAAAGACAAAATCAAAAAAGAATAAATAATGATACAACTCAAAAACAAAATTCTTACATGAAAATTCTGATCTGGGTGTTTCTACTGGGGGTGAATTTCCGGAATCCATGATTTATTAACCAGAGCCAAAATGTGACTTAACCCGATTTTCCATACGTTTCTTGGCTCTTAATATCGTCTTTATTTTTACATGAAATAACAACAATTTCTATCATATAAATCAGTAGTATTTAAAATGACGAATAATCATTGATGTGCGTGCTAGAATGTAAAAAGATTTTTTTTTATTAATGTCAATCAAAATGGTTGTGTATACTGTATGAAAAATTTATACAAAGGGCTCTTATGCTTTCTGATCATAATTAAAGTTCTGTTGTTTTCGACATTTTTCAAGATGTTATGTTTTCATGTTCATCGCTGTCTTCAAAGCTTTTTCTTAGTATACCATTTAATAAACAGCATTCCAGGATAATGACTTCCAATGGTTTTCAAAGGAAGGGTCATGCCCCTGACATAAGAAGTTTAATTTAAATAAAAACACTTAAAAATATGATGATGGGTGTATTAAAATTTCAATTCATAGCTGACATAAATTCATAAAAGTATATGAATGTCTAAATCGATCGGTCCTCAATTTGCCATATGGGTATATATGACTACTTGTAGAATATGTATATACCCATGTGGCAGTCAAATCTTGAAACCTGCACTATAAAAATATTAAAAGGAGGAATTAAGAAACTAAACTCAACAGTGAAATATTTTTTTTTTAATTGCAAAATAATCCGAATTATTTTGCATAGAGAGGGTTGCCATACTTCACGAGCACATCGAACACGTTTATAGTTCCTATAGAGTGCATAATGTTTGCATCATATTGTAGACCCTTGTAAGAAAGGCAAATAGGCGATAATAAATCCCAATAAGTGGTAATTATTATCGGTCTCCTAACAATTGCTTCGTTTTGCTTGATCTACTGCATAATACGCTATGTGCAACGTCGTCACTCTACAGCACAGGGAATGTTTTTGGAACGAAAATTTTCGAAATATTTTATGAGACTGGATTTGAGTCTGTATGTTGATGTCTTCTTGGATATCCCTTAACAGCATCTTTTTTCAAAACTCTATTTAGGAAATCTTTGCGTCTTAATTTGTTTATGAACTGATATGTTTGTGTAAATGAAATACTTAAATGCAGTAAAGGGTGGAAAGTCCCCTCATCTTATTATAGTATGTTTTCAGCAATAAGTGGAACAACAGAAACCGAGAACCATTACCACTGAACTCTGAAATAACAGGGAAAAACTCGAATGTGCATTCATATCAACTTAAATAACCACTACAACAAACGCACCAACATTAAGATAAAAGCTTATATGTAAGGTGTAGATTTAAGGTTTGTTCAAAGAGTAACCCCCGGGCCAATATTAAATGCATATACGGTGTGCAAAATTACACAAAGGTGTATGCTAGCTATTGGTATGAGTGCAATGATACAAGGCGTGTATTGGCGGTCACGATGTCACCGATTCAAACGACAGATTGAACACTTACGGTGAAATGATTTCAATCAAACAAACAATCAATCAAACCAAAAACATAAAGAAATGTGATACTAACGTCATATATAAGAAGTCATTCAGCAACTAACTCTTCCAGGTTAGTTTCAAGCATTCTCTTAACAACTTAACGAACAGAACTTAGGTATGTACAGTAGCTGCTCAAACTCGTAACACAATTTTATCTTTTTAAGGAAATAAAACTCTCGTGGATAAGAATGGTTTGGCGGCACGAAGTGTACATATTCCGAAAAAAGTTCGAGCAAAAGTGTAAGGAACGCGACATTGTGCCAACAATCTGTCCGCGATAACTTCTAGTTTTCGTTATAAAGCGTTTAGTTTAAACTCTCTCGATAAAGATTACTGCTGCAAGACATCATATGTGGAGTTGGTAAGAACTATTTTCTTTGATGGAGATTGCTAATCTTTTACATGACCTCTATCTTCAGGTATAACTTGCTGATTCTGATCGTGACGTACGTGTTGCCCTTGGTGACCTTAACGGTGACTTACGCCAGGGTCGGGTTCGAGTTGTGGGGGAGCCGGGCCATCGGGGAGAACACCCCTGTCCAGTACGAAAGAATTCGCTCCAAAAGACGGGTAAGTCACGTGGCAATGGACGGGCATCAGCTTGTTATTCCTAACATTACTACTTCCACCCCCAAAGGCACTAAAACACCGAAGTAATATGTGTTTTGGATATCAGTCGTCATCATTTCCTCATAGACATTGATAGATAGAATTAAGGTTCCGAAGTTTAGGGAATCGAAAGATACCGATGCAAGTCTACAACATACATCCGCCGGAAGTTATTTGAGCGTCATATTCTTAGGTTTTTTTGAAGTTTGGTCTGATCGATCACTTATATCAGATTATTTGATTCTATTTTGTATACAAGAAGTTTAAATCGCACCAAACATGCATGAGGCACACGATTCGTTCGAGGAACTATCAAACAGCAATTGCTGTGTTTCTGATACCCAAACAATAATCCATGAAGGAGAAAAAGTCTGTTACTAATACACATCACAAGACAAGATAAAAAAAAAAACCCGAAACTCAATATTAAGTCATTCATATTTTTAAGAGGCTTTATCTGGTAAGGTTTATAAGCTTTGATCTTGTTTTAACTTCGAAGACTAGTAGACTAGTCGGTTGGAGGATTTTCTCTCTCTCTCTCTCTCTCTCTCTCTCTCTCTCTCTCTCTCTCTCTCTCTCTCTCTCTCTCTCTCTCTCTCTCTCTACTTTGAAATGCAGAATCTTTGGAAAGTGATTATTTACAAACAATGAAGAATTGAAGTGGATAATTCAGCAAGGATTCAGACAACCTTCATCAGAGGTGACTGCTTAGAAATTAATTGCATTGAAGCACTTGCCTTGCTTATGTTTTAGCGTTTGCTCAATTTTAACAGTTTATCTTGTTTATTTTGATGAAACCTAAAAGTCTCAAGAGATTCTCTGCTTCGGTCATCAAGAACAGTCCCGGTGCAGATTGCATTATGTACAAAATAAAATCCGCAGTGAAAATAAAATAATACGTGCGGCTTCTATCCTTGTACTTTGATAGTAATGAAGTTCAAGTCTCGCCCTGCGAGATTAAGAGCTTAACTCTTCTGTCTCTTAAAAACTAGAGGACGCGTCGTCTTCTTAGATACCCAAAAGACTATGTTTATATTCACAGATGGAAAGGGCAACCATTATGGATTTCAATAAAAAGACATAAACTATCCCGGGGTGAGGCCTTTTTCGTATTTTGCTTGTGTAATAAAGTCGATCTTTACATTTATGGCATTTCTAAACAATGATTGATGGCACTGAAAGGAGAAAAAGCCTTCTAAGTTGACCACGGACTCTATAGAAATTCCATATAAATGTATCTCAGCCTTGGGTCCAACATGATTAGATTTCCGACGGAAAGAAAATAGCTATAACGGTATGCGAAGTCGCTCGGTCTTAATCGGAAAATGTATACATAAATAACGTTAGATACTAGGTTTCTTTTCAAATCAAATTAAAGTATTTGTTGAAACAATATGCAGGTCATGTACTTGTAAAGGAAGCATATGGTATGTACAAAGTTTACGTACATGTATATATAGGAAAGGAAGAGTTGATAAGGAAGAGCTCGTAATCTGTCGGGATATCTGACGGAATATCACTGCTCAGGAATTCAAGGATGCTTCCAAGATAACACAGTATTGTTAATATCCTCACTTTTTTGAGAGTTCGTTTTGCATAAGATATGCTCGAGTTTTGATCAGATATGGTCGGTTAGGTTGCGATTTGTGGGTCTGTGTGATTAGAACCAATGTTCATCACACGAATCCAATCCCCTCTTATCGTTTTCTCCTTCAGTCTAAATGCTAACTTAATGTGTTTTCTATAAGCACTTTCTAAACCATTGAAATAAAAACAGAGAAAACTTTATCTATGTCAACATTTGTTTTTAATATGATTTTCTTTGGTAAACTGGAAAGAAACCAAAATCCAGAAATCGATTCCTCGAACGCTGGGGTCTGCATTTAATGAGTGTTCACATAATGGTGGCTCACCTAATGAATGTAAAAATTACAATCATTCTACAATACCATCATTTAAAAAGAAGTTACCCTCTCAGATTTACAAAATTATCTTTGAAGTTCTGTTTACAGCCTCTTCGAACGTTTAATAGAGATTGACAAATATCAGTTGGTGCTACCGGCGGAAGAATTTGGCACCAAAATTGATTAAGAAAAATTTGATTTTGAGAATCTACAATAGAGAAACGACAGATACTATTACATTAAGGCGCTCAATTGCGTAAAACGGTAACGTTTATGTTTGCCCATTAAGTTCTTGAAATCATGTTCAATATGTTTAGATCTTATCTCATTTTGTCGAAATCATTGCAGTGATTTCCTATTTTACAAGAACATGAAATCCTAAATATAGGCGAAATGCCGCCTGCATAACACCACACGAGACAACGGGTCCGCTGTTCCCCCAACTGTTAAACTGTTAAAGAAATCTTTCTTCAAGAGTGGAAGGCTTATCTGTCTGCTGTGATGAAACAAATTCCACGTGTGATACTACTAATGCAATTTGTTAAAAGATTCTTTATATTTCATTGGCGTATCTTCAAAGTTAATGAAATTGTACGTAACTTGAGCGGGATATTTTCTCAACAGATCTGTTCTGTTGTTTAAATTTACTCTAAATAAATTAAGCAATTTTTTAAAACTTGAAATTGTCATGTAGTTTTTGCTTTTATTCAACAGTTCATTCTCTGTAATTTCGACAAATTTCCCCAATTCATGAACATTATTTGTCTTTTGCGAATAAAAAAAACTGATAAGAAAAAAAATATTTTCTCTATTTTTATGGCCAATTTTCAAATAAATGCAAAAAGAAAAATGTGAATGTTTTTCATCAGACAGACTTGTGTTCATGTCTTCATAACCCACCAAACGCAAATCTCATCCGCTGTGATCTTTTATCTAAACTATTTAAAACTTTCTTATGGTGCAAGTAAAATGCATAAATAATTCAATTCAATTGAGAGTTTTTCCCTGAAAGTCTTGAGATTTTTTAAGCAAAGTAATGTGAATCTCCTCTGAATGGTTGGTTGCACTCGTCTTAACGACCGGAGTTATCCGCCCTTTTTAATCTTTTGTATCATCTAGAATAGGCATGGCAAAACTATTTTAAGTTAATTTTGCATGCAATTTTCAACTTAATAAATCTCGATACTAGTAATAATTGGACAGGAAATCCAAATAAAGAATGACGATTGATAATTGATATTCTTTATTTAAAAAAAATTGAAAACTACTTTCCAAATTTAATTACTCTTTGTTAAGATATAACCTTCATGCAAATATTATATGTGTAAATCTTTCTCATTTATTTATTTACGACTAGGAAATACATACCATTGTTTGGAATAAACCCGTCTAAAATTAAACATACGATTCTAATTTTATATTTAGGTCAACACATTAAGACTATTTAGGACGATAAAATGAAAAGCTATTAATTAAAAACATTATTATTAATATTAATATAAACATTCAGTGTATATTTCCCTTTATGTTTGCATTGGAAATCTGCGACGTTCAATTTCTTTTGAACACACTTAGTAATTCATGATCAATAAGCACAAAATAACTCATCACGCGTTTTTAGTACATTTTTTTTTATTGTAGGATCAAATGAAACATTAAAACTTACATACCAATTTGATATTTACGAATGGAGAACAATCGGTAAATCATATCTATTTGTCAATAAAAAAGATTTCTTTTTGAAAAAGTTTCTGCGACTATATTTTTAGTCGCGGAAGCGAACTAAATAACATGTAAATATGGCTGTTACATGTACATGTATGTTTCATATCCCTGACTAAGCGCGTATATAATGGCTTTAAAGGGAAGATACGCAAATATTTCATGAAAATTGACAATCAGTATGAATGTAAATATAGGCATTGAATGCTTATTTTTGGGTGTCGTCGTTCATATGTAACACACCAAACGGTGCAGACAAATCATCATACTGCGTGTTGTGTTATAAGACCTACGACAGACAAAAATAAGCATTTAATGCTTATATTTATATTCAATGCTTAATTAATTAACGTTAACATGCGCAGCACGTCATGTACGTATCTGCTCTCAGATTAATATATATATATATATATATATATATATATATATATATATATATATATATATATATATATATATATATATATATATATATATATATATATATATATATATAAAATTTAAACCAGTTTATGGAGGCCGGATGGACAACAAATTAACCATAAGATCTACATAAAATTTTGAGATATGGTTTGTTAGCTATGAACTATTATTTAGTAAAGGATAAATTCATAAATTTGGGTATTTTTCTACACATTTATATATTTTAGCTTCTTCGTTTTTTAAAGAAGGCCTACACTTTCTTAAAATGGCCTTGACCTTCAAACCCTATTATAATGTCTTCAAACTTAATATTTAGCAGAGTTTTGTTAGTTCATTGAGCACATCTATTCCCATACCACCTTAAATGTTTACTTTGCGATGAACATTTTGTAATATTGATCGAAACTTTTCGCTATATTCAAAACACGAAACACACGGACATACGTCAAGCTGTTGTATGAATCTTTATATACATATATGGGAAAAAATGGCTCTTCCATTTTTGTAACGTACTGCATGACAACAACGGCATTATACGAATATTCGAGATATGATAAAATAATTTTAATAGTATATATTCCAATATAAAAAACAATACGTGCTATGAAGGTACATGTAGCAATAAATGCAGGAGAGAATTAAAGCAATTTAATATCTGCGATGTTTGCTGTCTTTGTTCCCGCATAACCTGTATAGAAAGCATTTGAATAAACAGATACTTGTATGGCACTACCACAGGATTCGATACATGTAAGGATTCGATAGAGACTTACTTATTTTGTTTTGTTGTCTAAAACTCTTGTTTATTCGCTCACTGAAATCGTGCTTTAATATGATGCAAATGAAGCGATCTGGGTGACATCCGGGCTCTAACCGCCGATGTTGTGTTTCTGTTTAGTGTCGCATGATGACAGGCCGCTTCCTGTTCTTGGCTGACACTGTATCGGCATTGTATCCACAAAGAAGATTAACGTTCGTCTGAGACTGATAAGGCTTAAAGCAGCAGTGTCACTCTCTCGGAAATAACTTGCACAGATTAATACGTGGATTTACTATTTTTAAAAGCAGATTACAGAACACAATTTCACTTTCTTAATGAAGGATGGTCGCGAACAGGGGAATAATATTTTTTTTCCTCATCTTAAAATCTTTAAATTCAATTTTAGATCTGATAACAAACAAACTATATCGAATCGTTATACAGAAATTAAGTGATAAAAGATTATTCGCAATTTTCAAAAATATCCAAGACTTTCAACTTTTCTACTCGGACATGTAAGCCCAGTTTCGCTTTTCTCTGTAATATCAAATGTTCTAGGAAGGTAATGGGAATCAAGTCCAAGTACACTTTTACATTAACCAATTTTGTTGCCAGGCATCTTTTTTAAATAGTCATCGGTATTTTCATTTAATGAAACCGGATCTTGTGATAATGCAATTGGTGTTTGTTGGATTCAGGGCAATTTTACAGATAAAATGACAGGCTTCACGACAATGAAGATGCTTTTAAATTATAGGGAAATACGTATTGATTCGATGCTCTTTTAACAGCAGTCCAACTTATTCGCGCATACTTTTGGGTAATTGTTTTTTGACATGTAGTTTCTCGTGTGTTTAGAGTTATAAATTTATACAGGTATCACAGAGCCAGATAATTGAATTGACATTTTTGCACTCGCTTAGGGCACATTTTCCATAGAAATCCGTCTATGTCGAATGATAGATAATTGTTTAGATAATATATAAACATTTTTATCTAGTGTGTGTCGCCTGACAAAGATATTATCCTTTAAATATTAATAATCAATGAAAATCAAGATAATTATTCTTAAAGGAGAAAAATATTCCTGTGGGATATATAAAAAATCGTTGAATATTTTCTCTATCTATCCCATAGCAATTATAAATCTTATAAAGTTTAAGTATTTCTACAGGAAGTTAATGCAGAAAATGTAGATTTCCTTTGTGAAGGAAATTTAATTTACCCCACTAGATAAATTACCGTTGGAAGTACCGATAACTCTACATATCCTATATGAAAATTATTTATTCCTAAAGGAAAAGACTCTTACGCATGCCCAGTAAGAGGTTACGTAAATTAACTCGCGACATCGGCTAGGGTGTGTGTGTGTGTGTATATTATATATATATATATATATATATATATATATATATATATATATATATATATATATATATATATATGTTATTCATTGGTTTAATGACCAATAGATGTTTGAAAATGAATACAGATACCAATCAATCAAGTGTTATTTCTTATTTAATCTTCTTATTTTATTGATGTAGGAACATTTATAACTATACATACTTGAACCAAGCCTATTAAGAAATAATTTTAGAATATGAAGTGGTCAAAGTTCTAATTCATGAAACGATCTCTTGCTATTATCAACTTAGAACCGTTTTATAGATTAAAACAGGCGATATGTTTTGGTGAATTATGATAAAGTAACGTAACTGCTAATAAGTTTTTTCCGAAAATCTGGGGAAAATATAATGTTCAGTGGGTAAAATACTCGGTATATCATATGGTAAAATATTATAATATCTCTGAACATGTTGGACAAACTATTGTAGTTACTTCGTTGAATTCCAATTTTTCGTGGATTTTGTTGTTGATCATCGAAGTTCACGTACATTGTACATAGTGCTACCGGTATATCTAATAACACATTCATTGATAGAACAACTGGCCACAAATTCACGTATCATTTAAACAAACTGTCAATAAACCCACGAAAATAAATACTGACCAATATAAATGAAACCACAGTAATGTGTAAGCTATGAATTGGTTTTACTCCGAGCAGGTAGTCAAGATGATGATAGTAGTCGTGGTCACGTTTGCTGTGTGCTGGTTGCCGTATCATCTCTACTTTGTGTTGGCTGCTACCAAACCGGAGATCAACAACTGGAAACACATGCAGAACGTTTATAACGTCATTTACTGGATGGCTATGAGCAACTCTATGTACAATCCGATCATCTACTGTTGGATGAATTCTAGGTACGAGCCACTTTAATTTTTTAGGGGAATTGAATAATTTTTGTCATAAAGTGCACATTTGATGTTGATATGGAAGATGAAAATGGTAATATCCATATCAAGTCTTAGGGCATTTTATGGTTTCGTCTTTTATTCTCTACTTTTAGGTTCAGACATGGATTTGTCAAACTGTTTTGCTGCTGTCCCTGCAGATTATGCGCAAAGTTCAAGGACAGATCCAAACCTGGTAGGCTTCCTGTCACATTATTCCGAAATAGCTCTAATACTTACGCACTGACAGACAAACACCATGGAAACGGGTGTTCCCAGTACACGACCACCGAATCGGTGGATGACGCCAGCTCGTCACCTGTCAATCACAAGAAGGGGCGGAGAACTAGTGCTGAATATTTATGAGTACAGCGTACTCAGCAAACGATTTTTTCATTGTTTTTTGTGTACTAGGAGTATGAATAACTCAGCTTTTAAATTCCTTTAACGGAATCCTTGCTTGAAATCGTCCTTTATATCTATAAATGAAAAAATGCAATTCTAATACTCGCAGATTTCAAGACGTGGCGATTTTCAAGTACTTGTAAGAACGATTACAATCTGGTACCATTCACAAGCTAATCCCAGCACTTGAGACCCCTGTGGTAAAACCATAGGTCAGTTTCACTGTGTATAACTAACTAAATTACGTAAGCGCTATATATAGACTCTTGTTCAGTTTCACTGTTTGTAACGCGTATGCTTTGTGCATGTAAATACATTACTTGTATCGTTAAATCAAGTCTGATTAGAAAATATGTTTAGGTGTGAGCTTTCAGAACGCTTTGCTAATGTTCTGCTTTAAACATCTTCCATTTTATGTCTCTCACTGTTTCCACAATTATAGCTTTTTGTATCCGAATGCTTTTACTGCAAACCTCTACTAGATGTGGTAGTACAGTTGATTCCTGACCACGTCGTTTCCTCTGTTGATATTGACAAACTCTCATAGGGCACACTAAATAACACTTAGATGTTGACTTTGTCGTGTACAACTGGCTTTCATTCAGTGAATCACATCAATTAACTGTGTGTTTCGTATTGGTGCTTTGTGTTTCACGCTGAAAATTATCAGTCGTATTTGAACTAAATGTATGTATATCATCCTTTGGAATATATTTTGCGCTTAATGCACTATATTTTAATATAACTAAGTGTCACATTAAATATAAGTATGTATACATGTAATTGGAAGACATATTTATCATGGAGCATAGCGATTTGAAATACTGATTATCCACGAGGGCAATAATAAAATGTTATCCCTCTAAGTGAAGTGTGCTACATCTCGGTATTATTGCGCTTTGAAAAAGTAATTGATACGTGTACATGCATATTAAAGAAAATGCATTTTATGCCGATTTTGCATCATGAATTAAATTTACATATTAAATATGTTATTTAGACTTTGTTTGCTATTTCTTTCAGAAACAGTTGACACGGCAATTTACGATACACTTGTTAAGAAGGAGGGCGTAAAACGCGTTCATTTTGGTAACATTCCAATAGTGACTTTAAGTGCTAGGTGATTGCCGATAGGGGGCGCTGGACGAATGGTGGAGAATTTGTGTGCAGAGTAACGATCTACCAAATAATGTTCAAATAACTGTCTTCGAACGAGCTCAAACAATGATATTATGTATTGCAAAGTCATTGCTTTAGATGATGAGCAAATTCCTTATATAGCCTCATTTAGACATGTTTGATCCTTGGTTGCTCTGTGCATGTTGAGAGTGTGTACTGGCTACATAATTGGTTTGCTAGAATGCCGTATATATCTTGATTAGATCGTGTTGTGATGGAAATGCTTATCTTCAATAATCTCCCGTGTCACGGGAATACACTCAATGACGTCCGGATTTCCTTGTATTGGTGGTCGGACATTTTGTTACGTTCAATTAATTTGATTTCGTTCCGTTATTACGACTCATTGGTAACCTTTGGGAGCTGAATGGCTTATATCCAATATGAAACTAGTATACCACATGTCATGTAATATATTTCTAGTAAAGTCGTCTTTTTATGCTTTTTCTTGCGTTTTCTTTCCCTATTTAACACAGGTGGGACATGTTATTAGATATAGAGAAATGTGCCTCATGTTGTAGCCCCAATGCTATTTCAATTTTCAAAGTAATTTATCTAAGAGAGAAATGCCTATTTTTGTAAAAGAGTTTGAAATAATTAAAGGCTTTGTTATCAGAGATTGCGTTATTTCCAATACACTAGCCGTAACCTTTAACAGCATATTTATATATTCATCCACATTCAATCGATTCGAAAAGAATCCACATGACATGCATTTTAAATTTCGTGTAGGCAAATTTACTTCTTCTAACAGAAAATGAAGATAATGATGTATAACAAGGTCAACTACGGCAGTGACCTTACGTCGACGCTTTTATCCATTTCTGTCCGGCAAAAAACGGCATGTTTCTTCCCGAATAGTTGTAGTAATAAACCTTCCTTACTATCTTACTGTGCCATCAATTCGACTACAAATAGGGTGAAAAAATTTAGATGTTGACAAATAAATGAATAAAGTTAATACAAACCGTTGTTTGTGTGCCCTTGTGTTATTTGATTAAGATACCCATTCATGTACTCACTTGTTCACTTGATAGAGCGCTCTGGAACATCGTGGATCTCTGTGTACATTTGCTTTGACCAACACTATACATATTAATTTTCAAAAACAATGTTTAAGAAAGTTATTAATATAATATTGTCATTTTGTTTTTTTTGATTTTGAGTTTACCAGGTGGCAGAAAATGCAATTTTTACAACATGACCATGAAACTAAACTTAACTAAATTTTCGATACGTCTAAACCATTATGTTAAGCTGGAGACTCCGAGTTTCATATATATATATGTAGCCGTTAAGCCCTTCATCGGCCTTAGTGCAGAACAGTTAAAGTCAAGATCTTTTAAATGAAAGCCAACAAGTTTTAAAAATTTGAGATATAAGTTCTTTTAGTTAAACTTCATAACAAATAGCTTGCTTTTATAAGGTGTACCGGGACTTAATTTTAAAATAAACACGGTGAAAAGTCGTGTTTTGAACTGCCCTCTTCAATGAAATGAAAAGGAAACCAGCTGCAAATATTTTGTTTGTTTGTTTTTTCCGTTTTTGGCAAATGATATGTATCCAGAATGCCTGCAGTCTCTCTAAACTGCATATAGAATATTCCTGGAACTTTCTTTAAAATGATATTAAATTGATCATAGGTATCCGGATTAGTTTTCAAATGGAATGTTAAGAAAATGTTTGTTTTCAGTATAATTCCTTTATAGTCATTAAGTAGAAGAAATAATGGATCTTGCACCAAAAAGACACTCTGAAATCATTTAATACGAATCAGAGAGTTGAATCCAAACAAGGTGTTCTTTAATCTACTATTTTTTAAATTTTCGATTTTTGGCATGAATAAAAAAAAGGGAGCTGTGGTGCATGTTTGCCTAATTTTTATTTTTTGTATATCAGATAAATATTACATATCACATTGATCAAATGTTTTTAAAAATATACAGATATGTAAACTGGTTCTAAGGAAAATCTGTTGCCATAGTAACAGATTTAAGTGTAAATCTTGCCATAAAAAGATACTACAGTGGCAAAAATATCATTTTCAAGATCATTCAAAATGTATTTTGGTTGTACAGCCATTTCAATCAGATTGCAAAGTATAAACTGTATTTGACTTTGAAAGAGTTAGCTCAATCCAATATCGGACACATTAGAGCTCAGCACGCATAATGTACCATTGGAATCTCTATAGATTTGGTGAAAGCACCTTGCAATTTCATACATGTATGTCTTTCAAACGTACTCAAAACCAATTACTATTAGAAAAAGAATGTTAATATTAAAATTGATCCTCTCCCCCTCCTCAGAAATCCCCTGGCGGATTTTTTCTTCTGAGGTTGGGTTTTCTCTTGTCTGTGCTGCCAATTAGTGAAAAGTGGTCTGGAAAACTCAATAGTCTGTGTTTACGTGACATGTTTCACCAATTCCACGTAGCCATTACAACATCTTCTCCCAACATCCTCAGTGTATCCGTTTCTTGGAGATCAAACGGCAACGCCAGGAACGAACGTCGACCTCCCATAAGCAGGGCTGTATTGGTTTATCACACAGTTTTTGAGGTTCTTTGATTTCAATATAGAATAAAGTCTTCCAATAAATGGCCATTACATGTCCATTTTTAAAGCTTTCGGTGTAATATAAAATTTCCAAGTTAACCATTTGCAAAAGAGGCTTTCTATCTTTCAATTAACTTCGATAACTTGTAAATACCTAGGCTTTGTACATTCCATTGTTTAAAAGGGCAAAGATTCAAGCGTGGTAAACATGTGATTTTATGTTATAGAGAAACACATAGATTAAAATATTGGTCACACTGGGCAATAATTAACTAGGGGAGATAACTCTTGATCAAAAGTAAAATAATTTATATATAGAAAATAATACGTTATCCAATCACTTTATATCGCAGATTGAATGAGATAAAATATTTCGTTACATGTATAAAAGAACTGTTACAAAAACATTTGGCTATATGGTGTAAAATGGTCTTAAATGCAAGCATAATAGTTCATAAGGTAACCTACACAATACTGTTACTCAAATCTGTAAAAACAATGGGGCTTAACTTCGTTTATCTCACAGACTGTCCACAATACACATCAATTTATTTCTGTAAATTGAATAAAACATTTTTTTAAGCAAAACATTGACACACTTTGGACGATCTGTTCGTGTAGTTCTAGGTTTGCCATAACTGTTTTTTCAATATCTCTGCCTATAACAAACACGTGTTTATTATCGCATATAATATATCATATATTATGAATGTAAAAAAATGTCTTGAATGAGCGAAGATTAGATGGCAACAGATTGACAGAGGTAACTACAGGGCAACAATCTTACTCTATCAATGAAAGGATGTTACGTTGTGCTGTGGTCATTTGGCGTCTGGTTTTCGCTCCCTGGTCTTCGCTCTTTCAATCCGTCATCATCGCATCTTTGTTTTTATTCAAGGTTATTATTTCATTTATCAAACTGCATACTAAGTTTAGTAAGATTTGTAAAACCCAAAATATGCATGGTCGGAAACTCATGGTTAGTGTTGCTTCATTCCTCTCTCCATCATCCCGAATTAAATTGTCGTGAGTACTTTTTATGATCTTAAGCTTATCTGTGACCTACTATTGACTTCATTATTTCTAAATATGCTATTAATATATTCAGCTCATTTGAAAAATAAAATCATTTCGATATTTTCAAAAAACTTGAAATAAAAACACGTATTGGCAAGAACAATTGAACTGTTGGTTTTTTTCTGACCTTGGCAATCCCTATGACACAGCTGAATTCGATATATCATTATTTGCGGTGATCTATAAATGATTCCAGACTGTCTTTTTTGGTGCTAGAACCATTATGACGTCATAATTGATTTGATGAATCTTTTCCCGTATTTTATAGCTTTAAAGAAATTATGTAGAAAATAAAACAATATTTTGACATTCTTTATTTAATCACGGGAAAAATAACACCGGTACCTATATTCAATTTGACATCATTTTAAAAAGGAGGTCAAGAGCTTGTTTAATGCCGTTTTTCGAGAGACTGGAGGCATTCTAGAAATATTTCATTAGCCAAAAAGGACACAAATCCGAGAATTATTACTTTTATCCTTCATATTTCATAGAGAATGGTTGTTTAAAACATGATTTTTCATTGAGTTTACCAAAAATTTAAGCCCCAGTACACCCTATGATACAAAGATATTGTTATGAAGCATCATTAACAGAATTTATATCTTGAATTTCATAAACCTGCAGTAAGCACCTCTTGACCTTAAATGTGACGTCCTTTCGGCAAAAATTATTACAATTTAAATTATGTTTGTAACGCGCTATTCAATTAATAATAGTAGAATAAATAGTTTACCCATGTTTAGACTTTTTTCTTAGTCACATTGAAATTTGGCACTATCCGCCTGTCGTTTGACAGCGTTTTTGCGATATTTTAGCACAACTGGTTCTGTACTTTCTAATAAAAACTAAATGATTGGAATACATTTAATAGCTTCTTTATAATTCATACGAATGATTCATATGAAATTAAACTGGGTTAAAACAGTTTCACTTTTTTAGATGCCCAGCCTTTATTCGTAAAGATTTTGTAGCTATCCAATTCCTTCCTTAAACGCCTCGTTAATTTCTTCTTAGTGACATCACAGGACCTTTTGAATTTTTTCAATGCTGAAAAGGCACGAAATATATTTTTTTAGAAGTACATTGAATTTTGTCAAGCAATTTACATCACGATATTGATGCAGTAGTCTGAAGTTCTGGTGCCCAGGGACTTATAATCACATTTTGTGAAATTTAATTGCACCTTTAAGATTTCATTCTTACAGCAGTTACTGTTAATACCTATTTTAGGTGCACGAAGATTACATGAAGGAATCAAAATATCCCATATGAATTTGCAAAGATCAAAAACTGTTTTTATTCATGTCTTGCTTTTACCATTCTTTGGTGGTTCACTTTCTACGTCGTGAATATACGACAACATTCAAACCGCAGAACGCAGTAGAACCGTTGAATAAAATCCAAATATTTGCACTTTTCAGTGTCTTTGGCTGTAATAACACTACGTATTGATTTTGTACTATACAGTGTTGTGAATTCAAATGACCAAATAAGTATGGTTTGCTTATTTACATTCAAATATTTAATCGTACAATATATGAAAATGATATAAATATAAGTAAAAAAGAATCATTCTTTGAATATTATATGAGGTAATAATTGCGTGGCAAAAATCTAGCATTAAGACCTTCCGCCTTTATTCGATTTGATCACGCCCCGACCAAAGTTATCACCTAATAATATACTCAAAAAAGGATTCCTTATTCCTTAAATAATTACGATCTTACAGTATCGCAGCTGCAGAACTGTAGCGCCACGGGAAATTTGGGTTACGATGGTCACGATTTTGGTCAAATTTTATTTCTCTGTTTTTAGCCGGGCTTTGCTGAAAGCAGAGTCCTGGCTATAGGCAGGCAAATCGCCAATGTTACTATAAATAGCACAAATAAACAAAAAACCAAACAGCGTCAAGGTAAAGCTTCCGCTATACCAAATAGTTACACAAAGAGCCACGTTTTGTCAAAAAGGTGGGCATTTTGTTTCTTTTTTTTAATTTCTAATGAATTGTCTATCTTTTTTAGTTTTCTTATTAATAACGTGTTTTTAAAACATGACTATGCATTTTGGACACATGCAATGCGCATGAATAATTGGTTACGATGGTCACGATTTTGGTCAAATTTTATTTCTCTGTTTTTATTATTTGCAATGCTTTAGGAATGCATTTCTAATGATCAAATGAAGTTTTGGTGCCATTCGTTGAGTTTTAAGCAAGATACAGGGCTTACAATTCTTCGTCATGTAAACAAGGCTCGTGCCCTGCAAGCTCTGTAACTGGTTTATAACTCATCAAATGACACCCAAATTTTGGTTGCCGAATAAAAATGCCTTACTGAAGCATTGTAAACATTAAAATCGAAAAAATAATATTTGACCAAAATCGTGACCATGTCCCTTTAACGGCCAACGGCCTGTCAACCCGAATTTCCCGTGGAGCTACTGTTCTGCCAATACTATAGTAACTGTATCGGAACAGATAATATGACTATATGGAAGCATATGTGGCGTTGGCTATTATTTAATATCAATCAGCAACATTCTATAGTATATAAATTACGAAGATGTTGCGATAAAATAAAAATGTCTTAATTTATGGAATAAGGAATCATTCTTTAAGTTTTATGAGGTGATCAAATACGCCTACGGTTTTGGTGATCGAATCCAAGAAAGGCCGAAGGGCTTTATGATAGATTTGATCACCTCATGATATTCCGAATGAATTTTCAGCAATTGTACGATTAAATATTAAAATCCTCATTGATATGAAATGTATTGCACATTACAAAATCAGTTCGTAGTGTTATCTCAAAGACACTGGAAAATATATATATATATAATGATAACGATGCGATAGGCGTTGGGGTTACAGATGAAATAACAACATTGAGAGAAAAAAGGGGGACTATAAAATGACATTGTATATTTCCTCCACATTTCTAAAGTGGTAAACATGTATGACCATACAGAAAAACACTAAAAATATTGATCGATGACAACCAAAAAAATAAATAATAACACAATAATTGATATCACACGTTCCTAACACAGGCCCATGATGAGAAAGTATCTAAAACCCCATTCATACGACGCGATTTGCATTCCTGTGTATACATGTATTTTACACATATGTAAATTCATACCTACATGTGCAATTTTGTATTGGCTTTGGGTTTTTATTGTTTTTGTATCATTTTATGCCTTTAAATTTATTTTAATTTATCATGTTTTTATATCATAATACGTTTGCATATCACTTTATACGATGCATATAGTTTTCCTATTTGTATTAATAAGACTACACTTAGGATAACATTATTTTCATAACTTATGACACGTATAAACGTATTTCATTTCTATTTAACAAAGAGTCATTTATAACTCTGAGCTTTACTGCTTCAGAATTCGTCAATGCTCGTACAAATTATTGAGCATTTATCATTTTGATATTAATTAAAATATGTCGATAATTAAGTAAACTATAATTTTTTGTTCGAGTACTCTCAGTACTTTGATGAATTTCCTTATTGGCTGCTAGCTTCTACGGGCTTTGTGGCTGCTGTTAGTGGCTGCTAGCTTCAGCCTGGTATACCAATTTCATGGATTTTTAGGGTCTCTCTGGGGTCGAAATTTGGCCTCATTCCCCATGCTGAAAAGTGCATGTTTTCCCCAAAATTATACCTAAAAATTCCCAACATGAAAAAATTATGATGGGGTATGTACACTGTAATATAGGCGGCGAAGGGCAAAAATATAATATAAAACAAAACCAACTTTTCTTAATAAAAGAATGCCCAACTGAAAGATTATGGTTAAATAAAAATTACTTTTTCATAAGGTAATGATCCTCTGAAATTAAGTGCAGAAACAAAATGGTTAATATCAGTCCATTTAATATTAAGATATGCTTATTTCTAAAGAATACTAGTATAATTCGAAATCACGCTAAAAAAACGGATGTGAAATGGTCACCTTTTCATTAGCATTATAATTTAAATTTAAAAAAGTCCTCTAAAAATGCATGCATATAAATTATAAAAGGATTCAGAACAAAACTTAGAACTTACATGTCTTTTAAAAGTGATTTTGATTTAGAAAAATACGTTACAATGGACAAACCCAAATCTCACAGGTCTATATTAGCACAATTTAGGTGTGGTGTTCTTCCTATCAGAATAAAAACGGGACGATTTAGGTGGGAGGAAGTAAATGAAAGGCTATGTATTATATGTTCTGTAGAAGCAATAGAAGACGAATTTCATTTTTATTGCATTGTACATCTTATTCAAAACTTAGAACCGAATTCTTTACAAGTATTGGCTTTAATAATCGATTACTAAACATGTGAGACTCAGGCTGCACTGGTTTTCTCTTATCTAACTTTCTTAGACAAACTGCAAAATTTGTATATTCAGCTTTTATGTGCAGAAAATTTATCCTGTATAAAAAATAACAATGCGTAAACTTATTATTATTTATAAAGTGACATATAGGTCCGATGGGCCGGGTGTTTATTCATCAAGTTATTATATAATATACATGTCTCTATATTTGTTTATAAAACACATGTCACTATAATAAATCATTCACTTACTTACTTACATGTACCGTTTTGGTGGGTTTTTTTTTTTACACTAGAGCTAGAATTTAAAAGATAGTTACCAGGGACGTATATACTAAGTATACTTAGTATATACGTCCCTGAAATTACATGCAGTTTATCAGTTTTGTCCACGAAGTTGAAAGCGTATTCTACAATTATGATAAATAATCTAAATACAGTGAATATCATTTTATAAGATATTTTAAAAAGCTCTAAGTATATATTTATTGCAATATGTAAGCCGCAATAAAAAAAATTCTTCCTTTGGATAGTGAATGTCAAAAATGGAAAAATATTGAAAATGATGAAAAAAAAGCTTGAGAAATTCTGAATTTATCAATTCAAGTCTTTTAAAAATCGGTCTACTAGTTACATTTTAACGATTCTTTGAAAAATGTTGGTTTTCAAAGAAATATCTAGTGAAAAGAAATTAATTAGACACCTCAGTGTAGTTTCCTAGTTACATTGGCTGGGGTCAGTGTAGGGGATATGGTCTTTCCTTCAATGTCAATTTTTCTCAGAACGCATGTATGTCTATCTATATACACACCATGAATTCATCAAATGTTAGATCAAAATCAACCTGAAAAAATATTAAATTTTGAGACAGTGATTATGTCGAATCATAGTAAGAACGCGCTATTTTGTAGCGAATCCATGTTATTGAGATGTTTATATAATCTAATATAGAATACGAAGAATAAAGCGTTGATTGCACTGTGTTTTAGAAGAACGGACTTTCTTTCCAGAACGTTTCAACTGTGCCAAAAAAAGAGACTGGTGATGGCCAATCTATGCAAAAGTTTTGTTCGTTCTTTTGCAACTAGTGCACAAAGGGCAAACGCATTTAATCATGTCACTGTCATTGGAGGAGGGCTGATGGGTTCAGGTATTGCTCAGGTATGATGCAGCATAATCTGTATTTCTTGCAAGGCTTTAGTGAACTTTGGACCTCCAACAAAGTTTGTTATATTTGCACAGAGTAAAACGTGGTCATAACACAATGAATTAGGCCGAATGGCTTATTAAAATAAAATTTATATCCCTTTCCAATGCATACATACAAAAATATTTGTGTGTCCTTTACTGCATCCCCATCCCTTTTAATGTGTAAAGGTGATGGGGGTGCTTCGATGTAACCAAAAGGACAAGAAGAAACCATAAACGACCCAAAATGACTCAAAAGAAACCAAAAAGGGGCATTAAAATGACATAAATTACTATAATAATTTTTTTTTTTACTTTGATGGGTTAAGTTATTCTCTTTTGAGAAGTGGACAGGCATAGCCTACATCCACGGATAATTGTTGATAAATTGAAATTTTTCTACTTTATTCAGTGCCTAAAAGATTGCTTCTTTGATGTTAATGATTTGAATTTCCATCCAATAATTGGATGAGTCATATGTGAAACTAGTCATACTTCTTGATTAAAGCACTGTCGAAACTCATCTAGTTTGAATAGTTAATAATTTTCATTTAAATTACTTTTAATTGTAACCTTGAAAAGTTTCAAATCGAGTTTAGGGGCAATAAACATTAAGGAAAAGTCACTGACAAGCGCTAATCATTTAATGATTTTTTTAACAAAATGATGGCCAATATGGCAGCACACAGGTGCTGGAAGAATTTTTTTTAGCACTTTGTAGCCCTGATTCAACTTTCATTTGATTTTTTATATATATGTGTTAATATATAACGTGTTTATATATACTGTTAAGGCTTTGCCCGTCTCTCGCTCGTCTCGGTATTACAATAATATTTTTTGCCTAAAGAAGTTCCCAGTTTTACTGACATGAAATAATGTAGATGCATCACTGTAGCTGTACTGGAAAATTCAGATAGTCATGCAGGCCTATATTGTGCATCAGTCATGTTTAAAAATTTGCAAGGCAATTAATTGGACACAAAAGTGAGCAGTACTACAGTTGTGGATGCTACACCTCCTGTGGCTTAGTATAAATTTGTTACCAGTACATTTAATACACATCAACCATAATTTTCCCAAAGAACTACAGATCTGCAGTTTGGTAAAATGAGCCTTAATTTTGAGGATTGAGGGATAATTAAAATGGTACATCAATTATACAAGTTGTAAATAAATGACTATGATTTGATGTTCAACAATACAATTAATTGTGATAGGTTGCAGCATCAACTGGGCATACAGTTTCTTTGGTTGACCAAGACAACACCATCCTTGGCAAGTCTATGAATGGCATCCATAAAAGTTTGGAAAGAGTCGCCAAAAAGAAGTTTGAGAACCCTGCAGTAAGGATGATATAAAATACTAATCTGCATAAAAACTAATAAAAACAGTCATAGTTAAATTTATATAGCTTTTTCGAAAAGTAGGTGATCTTCATTTTTAATAACTATTGAATGATACCGGTACATTAGAAAATTTGTGTTGTTTTTTTTATTCATAGGCTGGAGAGGCTTTTGTGAAGGATACTATGGGCAGAATTTCTACAGCAACCAGCCCCATCACCTGTGTGTCGCACACTGATCTCGTCATAGAGGCAATCGTCGAAAACCTGGAAACAAAAAAGAAGCTGTTCAGAGAGCTGGAAGCCGTTGCTCCAGAGTAAACAAACAAATTACCCTTCATTTCTTTTCATCTTAAATTTATAGTGAGTCTGCATGCTTTGTCTAGTCATCAACATCAGTGACATCCCAATTTATTTCATAAGATTTCAATTTTCAAAAATAAGCAGGGAGACTTTAATGTAATACAAATTAGGTGCGTTCAAATTTATAAGCATTTTGGTTGATATATTTTGTGTAAAAAAGAAGTGAAATTGCAGATGCAGCAGTTTTGTTAATTGCCTAAAGTATATTACATTTCACATCTCAGAGTATAACACTTTAAAATAAATATATGGGGACAGACAAATTAAATGCAGCACTCCACAGAACATTATACTTTATAGGGATGTCATTGTCTTATCTTGATTTGTATATAACTATCAAATACTAGAGTAACATTTATTGCATGTTTTTCATCTAGGCATACCATCTTCACCAGTAACACCTCCTCCATTCCCATAACCGATATTGCTGTCGCTGCTAAGCGCAAGGACAGGTTTGGAGGATTACACTTCTTCAATCCAGTACCCATGATGAAGCTGTTGGAGGTTAGTCAGATTTCTGATCGAAAACCAAATAAGGGAATGAATCGACTACTGTGAAATCATTAGAATTAGTAGTAGCTCAATTTTGTAGATTTCTTGGGTACCCTTCACCTTCAAATTAACATCTTTAAATGCAATGTTCATGGAAGGGACAAAAAAAACTTTAAAAACCTTTGAAAATTTACAATCCATAAATAATTTGCCTGCATAAGTTTGAATGATTCCACAGTATTCTCCATAATTTGAGTCTAACTTTTATTACAATTTTATCATCTCAGTTAATTGTTGACTGCAATTGACAGGTTATTAGGATTCCAGCCACAAGTGATGCTACGTTTGACAAATTATTGGCCTTCGGAAAAGATATGGAGAAGGTCACAGTCTCTTGTAAGGTATGGTGTACTTTGAATATCTATATATATTTAAAATACTGGATAGTTGTTAAAATTGTGAAATTTACTTGTCACCATAGATAAGTTATCTTCAATTTTTTGCCAAGATTACCAGTTTTATTTTGGCCATTGAATGACATTGAACAAGGGTTGTACAAAAAAATTTCATCCATGTAAGTTTTGTATTTATATATTGATAAAAGGGTTTCAAATTTTAATCTGCAAAATAATCTGCAGGATACTCCAGGATTCATTGTGAACAGATTGTTGGTGCCTTACATGCTGGAAGCAGTCAGAATGGTGGAAAGAGGTAGCCAATGGGGGGATTTATTGTAATTGATATATTGGAAAGAGGTAGCCAATGGGGGGATTTATTGTAATTGATATATTGGAAAGAGGTAGCCAATGGGGGGATTTATTGTAATTGATATATTGGAAAGAGATAGCCAATGGCGGGATTTATTGTAATTGATATATTGGAAAGAGGTAGCCAATGGGGATATTTATTGTAATTTATATATTTGAATCTTTATTGTATCTTGTGAAGGAGTATCACTCCAGTAAATGTAGTTGTTCAAGGCATATTATTACTGTAAAAGTTTTTGATGACTTTAAAAAATATAAATTCTCTCTGGATGTATAGTGAAAGATGTACCAGGTAAGTATGAGACATTACCATAAACTTGACTATTTACCACAGCTATGTACTTCTTTGGACAAATTTACCTGTTTTGAGGATTGATTTATTTTGCAGGTGATGCCTCTATTCAAGATGTGGACACTGCTATGAAGCTCGGAGCTGGGTATCCCATGGGGCCTTTTGAACTGAGCGATTACGTAGGACTGGACACTATGAAGTTTATTCTAGATGGTAAAAAATAATTATGTATATGGTCTATCATTCTTAAATCTCTTGCTATTTCTGTTTCAGAATCAGTATGACAATAGTTTTTTTTCATTTATTGTGTAGGCTGGAGCAAGAACTACCCTGACAACCCACTCTTTAAACCAAGTTCTCTCTTGGATAAAATGGTGGCTCAAGGAAAACTAGGAAGGAAGAGCGGTGAGGGATTCTATCCCTACAAGAAGTAAAGCTGTGATCAGAAATGTCCATTATGGCAGTCTCGTGTCATACTCATCAAAGTGCTAATCATGGAACAGTGTTGTGGGGCATTGTTTATAGTCTCAAAGACTACTGATGTTTGATAGTAAACAATTTTTGTTTTATAAAAAAATTTCATAAAGTGTGTCAAATCAATGTGATATATAGTGTTTATTGTGTATTATGCAACAAACATGGATTGGAATCAGGCACCGGCATTGTATTTTGAAACGTGATTTAATATCATATTTTTCCTACATGGCAAACTTGGTTGGTCTCAAAATAATTAACATGATATAAAAATACATGATAAAATTAAAACTTCATATTGTGATTTTATTTATTGTATAAGACAACTGGTGAATGCATATATATACATATAATCGAGATCAGTGTAAGGTTTATGTGGAACATAAACTTATGATAAAACTCTTGATTCATACCACCCCTTTCTCCCACCTAAAAGTTCATCATCGTAGTGCAACTTTAGTGGGGACAATGATTCCAAGCTTTCCATTATATCACTCTCTATTTTATTCTGAAATTCTCTTGGAACATAACCATCTCTAGAAGACCTGCACAATGTAACCATGGTGGGTAGAAGACGAGGTTTCATTGCCTCAAAGATTTCTTTCAGACCCAACGTCCGCTTGTTTATCTCAGGTAGTGTAGTATTGTGTTCAATAACTAGTGTCCTATTAGGTGTATTGGCCCCCATACAGACGTGAAACTCGGCAGCTTTGGTCATGTCGAGACCACGTGACTTTGACGTGGTCAAACAGAAGCCCACTTGTTTGATGGCCGTTACCTTTCTCGGATTCCAGGATACCATTGTTTTTACCAGCTTTCTCAGTTGCTCCTCTTTGTTTCCCTCCTTTCTCTGTTTCTTACCACATACTAAATGTTTACTATTTCTTTGAAGTATGTTGAAATATTTGTTTTGAATTGATACGTCCTTTTGTTGGCATTCTGTTTTCTTTTCAAGACAACCAGAGGTCATAACCTCATCTAGCAATTGTGAAAGTAAAGTATCAGCTTCCTGTTCTTCTTTCACGTTATTTGGACAAAATATACTCCCTGTTATCTCATTCAAATCGTCGAGTTCTTCCTCAGTAAAGCCAGCATTCAACAGAGGTCGCGATGCAAAGGTACAAGCATAGAAGTCTTCGTCTATATCCAAAATAACACCGTTTTCTCTGAAGTTTTCTGCTTCCTTTCTAAAAACATCAGCCGCCAAATCCTCACTGATTTCTTCGTGTAGAAACGACATTTCGATCTTGCACGTCTTCCTGTCTATCACAACACCCTCTGGAAAGTCGGCCTGCCTCTCCAGAGAGGTGGGAAGTCGTCGACACTCCTCTGTTTTACTCACTGACCTGTCCGTATTCTTGTTTGTGCTCAGGCTGTTGTGGCAGAAGCAGAACGTTCTACGCTTCATTTTGGGGATCAAGGTATCCACCATCAACCAACCCACGTTGATTTCCGATAGGTCACGTGCTTTGTCCTCGTGGTTTACTTGGTCCCAGCGGGGCCATACCCAGATGACTTTGCTGAACATACCCGCCATGGCTGCTGACTGAAATTGATGTTCAATAGATATATTAGAGTTAATGTATCATGCTACAATACACCCCCCCTCGTGAATTTAGTATTAACTGATTAAGTAGATACCGTATTATGTGTATATATATATATATCTCCATTGTTAATGTTTACCATCCATCTGTCATGTTAATTTTGAATTTGCTAGGTTGGTGTAAATGCAAAATTATGACTATTCACTATACATGTATCTAAGTTTGAAATTCCGTGATTCTGAACGTATGTAAGTTAAAACTTATGTATGTTAATTGTATGTATACTTGTGATTTGATATCAATTGCGAATGTTGGTATGTATTAAAATACCGATTATAGAATTAACGTCCTCTAAATAGTTCTAAAAAGGTTCACATTACTCACTATGATGAAGAGGTCGTTAGCCTGCATATAGTACTCTAGCTCTTTACTGTTCTTGGGCCAGCGTAAATAGGGAAATTTTCTGAAAGACTGTGGTAGCCCCATATCGCTGTGCCCATCGATGTGAATCTGTCAAGATTGACTTAAATGGCATAAAACAATTCAAAACCCGCTATAAGTCAAGTCATTAGTCTTATATCTAAACACATATCTCACATATTAAATATGACTCAAAATTGCTCCAGAATGGCAGAATCCATGTAGGTCCAAAACATGCATATGCAGAAAAGCACAGCACGTGCAGATTAAGGGGGGGGGGGGGGGGGGTTAGCACCCCCCTCCCCTTGGAAATGTCATGTTGTAAATTTGAATTTACCGCAAAGTATATACAATATGACAGAATATTCAAAAAAATTTTAATTCACATAGTAACTGAAAATAGGCCTCATGACCCATCCCTTCACTGCAAACATAATTATCCCTCGGACCCCCTCCCCGCCCGGGAATATGTTCTGGATCCGCGAATGCAAGTACATGTACTAGTATGATGCAAAGTACTTACCAAAGTCAGTCCTTTCTTCTCTATCAAATGACCGCTACTACTGTTAAACCAGTACGGTATGGCTATCAAAATAAATTTGATTAATATTCATCAAAACACATTCATTCTTTTAAAACAATCGAGAGAGAGAGAGAGAGAGAGAGAGAGAGAGAGAGAGTACCTTCGTGGTGCTCCTCAAATATGAAGACATCGATGGACGGCGACGTTCTATAATTATCCTCCACAGACCATTGCCCCACGATATTTTTACTGGTGTAGAATGAGTAATTAATGTATAATTTCCATAAGATAACGACGATGACAGCAGACACAATAGAGTACAAAACACACCGTGGTTTTAACAGAAAACCTGTCCGTTGTCTAGACATCTCTGTTCACTAGTCTACAGTACGTTTTCTGAACGTGCTTAATTTAAGATTCGGTCAGCGAAGCCATCCTTAGAAATTACGGAAGTAAAACTCTCACGTTGAAGTAGACACGTGGGAACCGACGATTTTAATGCGTGACAAACAATGCTAATTTATTATTCAGATTAAAATTTGCATCAGGCTGAGTGTTTGTTGCTTTTATTTCATTTCATTTTCATATATGTGTTATGTAATCTGCACTTGGCAGTACATTTATTTTCTAACTTGCTGCCCTATGTAGAACGATATTATTTGCACACAGTGTACATGTATATCTAAAGACTAAGTACTTTTCTCCAAAATCATTTCGATTCATAATGTATAATATGTTTATTATACATATGGAAAAATAGAATTTTGTTGCATTCTTGGCAACCATTTTGGTGCCTTTGGTTAAAAGAATCAAGTATATGAACAGGAATATACATTAACTGTTATGCACTCATGAATTTATCCCATTCTAGTGTTAGTTATTTACATCATGTATGATTTGAACAAGATAATATTTTATCTATATATATATACATTTCTATCATATACTGAGTTTTACAGATGTCTTTGTCTCACATTACATGCCCCTTATGGTCTCATTTTGTCTGACGTGTAAAAAATCACATGGGGTGCATTATTATCAATAAATATAACATGTTTGTATATATTCAATTTCAATTGATAGAAATTCAATAAAAACCAACTTGAATGCAGAGATACATGATTGTTACGTAGTATACCCATCATTTGGATCCTGTTTAGATATAGATATTATATATTACTGCGCAGCAGTAGGGAGTTTGCATTTCAGCTTTTATGTTCTGAATACAATTCCTGGGGAAAGCAAGAAAAATCTTAACCGACTTAGATATATGTAAAATTGCTCTTAGAGCTACAGTAGGTATAAGCGCATCCTAGAAGTCTATTATTATCTTTTATTCTTTTTATTTTTTATGAGACTGAAAACATAGCTAATACTGGAAAAATCAAACTCATTTATTAAAGTTACCAAAATAGGCCTCGCACACCCACTCTCCCAAAATTATTTCTTGGACCACCCCATGGGGGGCGGGGGGGGGGGGGGGGGGAGAGGGATTAGGGGGGGGGGGTAGGTTTAATCTTAAATTACAACTTCATATTTAATTTTTCCATTTAAATCCATTTGATAATTTTTTAAAACAAGTTAGCAAAAGTACAATTTCACGAGTACATGTATATTTTAACAAACGATAAGAAAAAAAATATTGCCGAAGTTTTGATGGTATTGAACACACACCCTTGAAGCCTATTTTTATATAGTTTTCTTGGGTCTGGTACTCGAACCACTGAGCAATTTCAATCACAGCGAAGTGTTATTTAAATGCTATATGGGACTTCAGCCACGAATCTACGGACTTCTATTATTTTGTTTAAAAATTCCAATTATTGGGATACAAAATGATATTTTTTCCCCAATAAAATGTACAGTGGATCATCGCTCCCTGTTTTTTGTTGATCGGAAATCGGTTCGTTTTCCAGTAAACCTTATTTAGTCTACGAAAAAAATATAAAGCACATACACATTCTATGAAATAATATACAATGAAGTTCAAATTAAACGTGACACTATTTGGAGGTTTTAGTAAGCATAGGCCAGTTTACATCGATATACATGTATGTATTTATCGATAAGGGTTACAGATAGATGTTATGTTAGGTGGCAGGGGACAGTTTTTTTTTATACAATTCATTGTAGCCAAGGGATGCATGTCTTCGGAACTCTGTAACTAGAATTTCCTCAGTTCCCATTCAGCACAAATACCTTTAATTCACTCTTTATAAGGCCAATCACCAATTTCTGAAGAAAATTACTAGTCAAAACCTGTAAAATTCTCTACATACTGGTTTTGATGAGATTTTGACCCTTTCATATTTTGCTAATTTTTCATGATTTTTCAGCTTTTTAGACCTCCCCCAGTTAATTCCCTGCAGAGGGTTGACCTTCCGTACCGCGTGCATGTTGCACTATCACATGTCAGAAACTTACCGCTGTATAGTTTACAATGTCCCATCCACCTACTTTTCGTGTTATTTTACCTCCCGTCTGTAACTTGCAATTTCACTGTGTAAAGTCAGCACAACAGTCATAGCCGCAGGTTTCGCATTTTACCTCTGATTCTCATGTACCTAACATAAGGGGCCTACATATTGCATATCAATTTCAACAAGAGACACCCCTCTAACTAATGATAATCATTAAAAATCAGTTCATGAATTTTAGCAACACTCATAAGCCTTCAAGTACAGCAATTCTCATTTTAACAAAAATATTGTACTTTATTCGAAACTGTCCCTTGCTACCTTAAATATACATTTTTTCAACGATTTTTCAAAAGAATTTTCAGATTTGTTGATTCATATTTTAAAGTATCTTATCTGTCCTAATAAATGAATTTAACACGCCTCATTTAACCCCCCCCCCCCCCAATGCATAAATCATAGTGTGAAAGAAGCTGCATTACACAATTCACTGAACTGATAAAAACTTTGCCAGCTTTGTGAGGACAGTCGTTAAAACATAGAATTTAGATAATTTTTAATTACTCACATTGTGTTGATAGACTCATCTGAAAAATCATTGTTGATAGACTCAAAAAATCTGATAAATCATTCATTTTAATAATAATATATTTAACCATAACGCAGGTAGTTTTGATTTACTTTTGTTTTAGAAACGAGAATAATATAACGACCGACTTAACTTTTTTAGCTAGCGGTAAATATAGTATCTGAGAGACCCATTATTTCATTCAATTTTCTTTCAAATTCGAGACTTTATAGCCCCCAAATTATCCTTTTTATAGAAAATAATACTGAAATCTACATTCGAAAGAATTCGAAATTTGATGATTCAAATAAGGCTTCTACACAAAGAATATTTCGTACATATTTATGTTTCTATATTTACCGACAGCTGCAAGATGGCGACCTCCTGTGGAAAACGTGAGAATTTCTTCTGATTTTTTTTTTGCATAAAGTTACGAAAAAATTAATTATTAGGTACTTTTCGGGAATTATATTGCTACTTAGATATAAGGTTGTGCAGAACATTTAATGTTTACACATGTAAATTGAAATATGCGGTCTTATATATGGCACATCTACACATGTCAAAGATTTTTATGATACATGTATGTTTTACGTGCGATCGTTGGAGCGAGCGCAACACAAATTTGAATTAAATACACACAAGTGCATAATATGTTTTTTTATGCGACCGCTGGGGCAAGCGCAACATAAATTAAACAGTCAGTACTGTACAGAATGGTATTAATTAAAAATGAATTAAACAGGTTAATCGCCCAAATGGGATATAATAACCCGTTTGGGATATAATAGCCCAAATGGGATATAAATTTTAAGTGCAAAATATTAAAATTTTTGATTTTGAAATTTTTGTTTTGGATATACTGAGGGATCAATCTCCGTAACGGTACTGTTCCAGAAAAAGTTGTTTACCAAAAGTTGTTGCATTTCATCTATTCTAATGCGGATTTATATCAAAAATTTCAAAATCAGAAATTTTTATTTTTTGCACTTAAAATTTAAATCCCATTTGGGCTATTATATCCCAAACGGGTTATTAAATCCCATTTAGGCGATTGGTCCCAACCTGTTTAATTTATTTTTAATTAATACCATTCCGTGTGTCGGAATTTGGGGGAGGAAATGATGCACATGTCAGCAAGTCATATTAGGTATCATGCCGTCATGTGTTTTTGATAGTCTATTTTGGCTGTGTGAGTTTACCTCAAAATGATATCATTTTAATTACATGTACTTACAACACTGGACATATGGAATCTCCTTTCATCTTAAGTTTATACAAATGTACATCTATATCACACAAGATATTTTGCTACGTGCAAAGGTTTAAATCACACAATTACTCAAGAGACTAATAAAAAGCTTTATGTTTTACTATAAATTTTATAATACATGTACCGTTAGTTAACAAAACTGGCTGAAATCTCAATTATATAAATATCACAATATCTATATTTACACATTGTTTGGTAATCGTTTGGTAAAATACACCTGTGATGGTGTAATTTCATTCTAAAATTATATCATGACTTTGTATTGTTTTTCTTAGTATTGAAGCTGAAGAGTGCTTTAGAGTAAGCTTCTTCTAAATTAAACATGTATAGCATTTAAGTCATGAAATGTACTTATGAGGTAAATTAAATAATTGAACTATTTAGGTTGAAATAAATGCTTTAAAAACAATTCAAAATATTAATAAATATATTCGTTAATAAGGTTATGTTTTTTTGTTTCAAGTATTATTGAAGAATTTTGCAGACGAATAATACTATCAGAAATATATGACTCCCATTTTCATTGGTCAAATGCGGTACATGTATTATGCTTATTTATACCTAAAAAATAAACTGCAAATGATGACATTTTTTGTTTTGGTATCGGCAGTTTTTTAATGCTATGTCTTACTAGGTTTAAAGTGATATACACTGTAGTTTTAAAACTGTTGAATATAGAGAGAGCCATTAGAGGCAACGTTTATAATTTATTAGACCTTCGCAAACCCATGACGCAAGGATACAGTTTTTTCACGTACTTAGCATATGTGTTGCTGACTTTTGTGTTTTTAAGCATTTTTATTGTCAAATGAAAAAGATACATTTGTACACGTTGTCTATTGAGCCCACTTAGCACTCGCTAGAACATTAGTTAAATTATGTAGAGGTTAAACCAAAGAAAATCGATCGCTGATGACATCAGAAGGTAAAATGATTTAATGTAAATTTCAGGTATGATGAAATAATTCATTTGGTTGAATTGATAAATTACAAAAATGGAGGAAGATGGTAATCAAAAGAAACATAGGAAACGTCAGGCAGGGCCAAAGGCTGAGAAGAAAAAGGCAAAGAATAAGCACCAGCAAGAGTTAACTCCCCAGCAGAGAAATCCTAAAGCGTTTGCCATTCAACATGCCCAAAAAACTGCCAAACTTATTCGCAGGTTTGTTGGAGAACTTTTGATTGGATCATGTACATGTCAGTTGAATTAAAGATAATGGAATGACATTTTAAGTTTTCTTGCATTAGTTACAACAAAAATAAAATATTATTGTTCTCTTGTAATTTCTTTTAGGACACAGGATATCAAAACCAAGAAGCAGCACATTCCTTTAGTGGACAGGACCCCTCTGGAGCCCCCACCAATAGTGATAGCCATTGTGGGGCCTCCAAAAGTGGGCAAATCTACCTTGCTACAGTGTATTGTCAAAAATTTCACCAAGCAGCGACTTGCCAATGTACAGGGCCCAGTCACAGTGGTGTCAGGTAAAGAATTTGTAATATCATATATACATTGTGAATACAAATATAAATTCGTAGAACTATGTTAATGGATATATCTTATTCATAGGGAAAACACGGAGACTGACTCTGATGGAATGTAACAATGATATCAACAGCATGATCGACTTGGCCAAAGTCGCAGACCTGGTCAGTATTAAATCTAGAAGATCCATAGACATAACAGAAAACTTAATGTAGAATCTATACAGAAATCATTCTCAGGATCAGGGCATGACTTTGAAGGCAGAATAAAACAGTTCTGCTGATATAAGGCCTTGTTTATAATACACAGCCATTTCAGACAAAATTCATTGTTAAATAGGTAGTTGGTATTTAATACCAGATGTACAAAGTAACAACATTTTCTTCACAGAGTATCATTTTGAATACCAAGATCTAGCTTTTATAGTGTGCTATTTGTAATCAAGTTAAGTTTGGTGTAAAATCCTTTATATGGAATGCATTTGATTATCAAATTTTTAAAAATGATTGATTACATGTACTTCAACATAACCTTAATTAAATAAGAAAAATCTGACTACTTTATTCTTTATTGGGTAATAACTGCCTACAAGTACATTTGATAAGTTGAAGAACCAAATACTGGAATTTGAGAATTTTTTCGTTTGATTTGTTTATTTTTGTGTTATTAAATTTGGAACATACAAATAATTATATTCATGTGTACGGAGTACAAAACGGAATTGTGTCTACTGGTAATATCATTACAAAAAAACAGCATTCCTCCTCCCCTGCCCCCCCCCCCCCCCAATTTTGGGGATACATATTTTATACATTCAAGTACTTTGATTTGCCGAGGACAATATCAATTCATTCTTGTTTTTCAACTTCAATTTCCAGGTATTACTTTTAGTTGATGCAAGTTTTGGTTTTGAAATGGAGACTTTTGAGTTTTTGAACATTTGCCAAGTTCATGGTTTTCCGAGGATTATGGGGGTGTTGACACATCTAGATGCTTTCAAGGATAATAAACAAATGAGAAAAACAAAGAAAAGACTCAAACACAGATTCTGGACCGAAGTCTATCAGGTAAACTGTTTGTGGGAAATAATATCTACAGGCTATCACATATGGTCAAATGCTGCTATATTGATATACATACTGCACATAAAATTGAAAGGGAAATTACTTATAACAGTTTTTTATTTTTCAAGTTAAGGAAAGAATATTGTAAGAGTTTCCTTTCTTGATCCATAACTGTGGTGTGCAAAACAGGCTTTATTTCCTGAAATGTAACAGAAAAATATACCTTTATTGATGGATGGGTCAGTAAACGAAAGGAACTGCCATTTACAGATGGTCCAAAAGAACAGCATTTTAACCTTCAAATTCTCTGCTAATGAAAGTTTCAAATAAACATTGCTTAAGAATTAGTACAATACAGACTTTCCTCTCATGATGTATAATGGTCAAAAGAGATGTATCAAGGCAGAATTTTATGGCATTAAGGGACAGTAAAAATAAACAGTTGAGTGTATCCAGATTGCTTAGAGTTAATAATGTAATGAATCCCATAAATGTTTGCCTCCAGTTATGAAAAAGAGGTAGATTTAGAATCCAAAATAGGTAGCATTGCACAAAGTCTTTTTTGTGTATATTTTAAAGCACTGATTTTTATACTATATATCTAGATACGGTCTCGGAAATATAAAAAAGAATATCAACTAAGATAAAAAAGACTTTAGTAATATCAACACATCATGACATGCAAAATAAAGTTTGCATGCATTTACTATTAATTAAGATTTTTTTACGGAGGAAAAAAATCTTTGTGTGCAGAGACTTTAACAATTGCCATTGTTGAGGATTACTAATCCCTGGGAAATCATTCAGTAGATGTAAATTGAAATAATTGTAAAAACAGCATGTTATTCCCAACAACAGCATGTTATTCCTAACCTTTTCAGCATTAATGGTAGGTAATAGAATCACTGTTGAATACTTATCTATTTAATCATTCATCAGAAAGATATTGTTAATAGTAATTACTGTAATATTGGCAAACTTCAAACTCATACATGTATTTCATCTGATACTGCTGATCCAATTACAATATTTATATCTGATGGTTTGTTAATTCCTATGATGACAACAATTAATGTAAAATGAAACCTGACTACCAAACTGAAACATCTAATTGCAGTCTGATCAATTGAGAACCCTTTTTTATGTCTTGCTTAAACCCAGGTTTAAACTCTGGACATTGACCATTGGATTAAGTGTTGTCAGATCAATACCTTTAGAACTCGTTAATGGACAGACATCAAACTTGGTACACAGGTGCCCATTAAAAAGTATGTGATCCCTATTGATTTTAAGGTCGTGTGGTCAGAAGTCAAAGGTCATACTACTGGAACTTTGGACATTAAAAGTAGACAGTGATGTTCACTTTATACATTTTTATTCCTTTGCTTGACAGACATTGAACTTGATATATTGGTAACCATATATGATAAGGAGTAGGTGGTCCATGTTGTTCTGAAGTCCAAGTTCAAAGGTCAATTACTCAGGACATCAGATCAGACCCTTTTAAAAAAGTTGAACTTTTTCAATACATGTATTGCAAGAGTGCTAGTGTCATACAAATAATGCATGGTGTGGTTCCTTTTTTTCAAGGGTGCTAAGCTATTCTATCTGTCTGGAATGGTGAATGAAGAATACCAGAAGACAGAAGTACACAATCTGTGTCGGTTCATCTCAGTCATGAAGTTCAGACCACTGCAATGGAGGCTTACTCATCCATACATTGTTGTAGACAGGTAAAGTTATCCCTTCCTCAGCTAAATCTGATCATTCAACTGATATTGGAGATTGATTCCTAATTTGTTCAACTCAGTCTGTTCAATAATTTATGATCAATCATTGAATTCATTTGACATTTGATTAAACATTTGATGTTTATTTAAAATAATTGTTTTGGATATGATTCTACTGAAATCATGGTATATATGTCTTCATTTAATGTTTAATGGAAAAGTGGTTATTGAAGCTAAAAAATATACGCAAGTATTAAATACGCAGATGCATGCTTTACCACACTAAAGGTTTAATTTTTTTTAACATACAAGGGTATTTTAGGTGATTTTTAGCTTGCCGCGTAACTTTTGTAAATCCTACATGTAAATGATCACTTTTACGGTAGTTAAAATAGAAAAAAATTGATAGCTAATTATTATTGATGTAGAATTGAAGACATCACAGACCCAGAAACCATTCGACAGAAGCCAAAATGTGACAGAAAGTTGTCTATGTATGGCTATGTGAGGGGGACACATCTCAAGAATCACTCCATGATCCACCTTCCAGGTAACCTTTGTCCTCCAATGTACAATCATCACTGCATGAATGTTCCATCTGACAAATGCCATTCCTATTGTTTAATACCATGGTATTTTTAAGAGATAGAAGATAGAATGAAGCAATGTTTTTTTTTTTATGGGGCAACTGAATGTACATCAAACTCTTGTTTAATATAATTAGGGCTGTATGTGATGTTTTCAGGTTGTGGGGATTACAGTATAAGTGACATGCAGAGTTTACCGGACCCCTGTCCAATGCCGGACAAGGAGAAGAAAAAGACGCTCCATATTAAAGAGAGGCTGATCTATGCCCCTATGTCAGGAGTGGGCGGGGTCATATATGACAAGGATGCTGTGTACATTGATCTCGGGGGCAGTCACTCCTTAAAGCAGAATGTGGAGGTACTGATCAAAGCTTGAAGACCCAGATCAAATATGTGCCCATGTTAAGTATTTTAAATGGCACCATATATAAAACATGTAGTTTAAAACCATTTTGCTTAACATATATGTACATGTAATTGTATTCACTAGGTTTAATTGGATAAATACTGGTAATTGAATAATATGGAATAAAAATGTAAGGCAGAACTTTAAACATTTCTTTCTTTATCAGGAAAATGATGAACCTATGAATGAATTGGTGGCCTCCCTAATGAATGTAAACAATCCATTGGACCAGAAAATGGGCACTAGTCAAATGACCTTGTTTTCTAACACTGCCCCAATCACAGAGGCAGACATTAAGTAAGTGCTGTTGTATATTTGATTAGTGAGAACATTTATTTCAAATATCACTATAGTAATTGATTGGATATTAATAATTTTAGAGAGGATTCTGAGGCAGATGATGAGGAAGGAACTGCAAGGGTTCGAAGGTCAGCAGACTTTAATGATGTTGCTGCAACCAATCAAAAACAGGAAAAGGTATTTTATAATATTTTGACATCAAAATGAAAGTAAGATTCTTGAGGTGATAAAAGGAAGCAAGAAGCGTTTAATGATGTTGAAATATTTAGTACAGTTTGTATGGAGAGGAATTGTTGTATCTAACATGGTGTTTATGTTATTTTATGTACCATCAGCAAACAGAGGACTTGGTGTTTGATGACAGTGATGAAGAAGAAGAATCCTTTAATCTGTTTTCAAATTCAGTTAAAAATCAAACTGTTTCAAGTTCTGAGAGGACAGGAAAAATGGAGGAAAGTGTAGGTAGTGAATCTGGATCGGATTCAAACAGTGACTCTGATGATGAGGAGACTTCATCCAAGAAGTTGAAATTATCAAGGACTACAGGTGATTCCAAAACTGCAAATTCCTCAGAAATTGTTGGTGCTAATGTAACTTTATCCTCCAGTGGTAAAAATGTTGATACAGACACACCTAAAGGATTGAAATCTGATAACTCCAATAGTGAAACAGAAGATAGTGATGATGATATGGAGGAGGAGGAAGATGATGAAAATGAAGAGGATGAAGAAAGTGAAGAGGAGGAGGATAGTGGTGAAGATATAAGTGATGAAGAAGAAGAGGATGAAGAGGGAAATTTGAAATGGAAGGCCAATTTAGCTGCTGCAGCTGCTGAATCATTTAAAAAGAGACAGACTGAGAGAATAAATTACAGGAAGCTGATCTATGGAAAAGGTAAACACAATCAGCAAGGACCCCAAATATAAAAGTTTGGATACAGCTATACATGTAGATATAATAGAAACTGCCATACTGTAGTTCCTTATGTTACGTGAATACTAATTCCACGAATCGATGGTTTTGCATCAAATAAGGAGAACATAAAATCATGAACGCTGAATTTTTATCATAATTCCAAATATTTTACATCTGTCCAAAAAATAATAGTGAGATTTCAAAATCTGTGGGATGTGCTTCTTGCGATTTTACGCAGATAATAATTCCTCGCGTTTAATTAAAAATGTACAGTAGATGAAAATTCTGTTACATATTTATATGTATCACACTGTTTTTATAAAGTTGATCTCAAAGAATGTTTTTAAAAAAAAAGTGGTTTTGTTTCTATAAAATTGTCCATTTTATGAAAGTTGAGGAAGATAAAGAAGGAGAAGAGGAAGATGATGAGCTGGGAGGGCTGTTCAAGGTGTTAAAAAAGAAAGATGAAAAGAATAACCCCAACATCTCAGCTAACATGACAGACAGTTCGAAATGTGTGCCTGATAAACTCCAGAGCTGGGAACTAGAAGAGGTAGGTCAAAAAGTCAAGAAGAAAAGGTCAATAGCATTTACTTTGAGGAAAAAAGTTTTTAAAAGTTGTATATTCAAGAAAGTGTTCTTGTAACTTGAAAGTCAAAATCATGCTGGTTGGATTGGTTACCTGAACTGTGCATATGTATCTTGAATAAATACCTCAAAGTACATTTCTATCTGCATGTATATGAAACAGGCATTGCCTTTGATCATGGGTATATGCTACATTTATCTCATGCACATTTTTTATATTTGAAAATTTCTGTGAAATTGTGTGTGGGATATGGCATGTTAAAACGTAACTACATGTACCAACCACATTACATTACAGGAGAAAAGTGTACACACAGATATGTCTAATACCATGAATTGTTTCACAGATTCAGGATTTGATCAAAGACTGCTTTGTGACAGGAAACTGGGACAAGAGTGAGGATGCTAAAGCACTCTTAGAACAGGATGGTATGTTCATTTATTAAGAGGAAAAGCAATAAAATTTATATTCTGAAATAGTTCAAATCTATGAAATGATTTATATACTGAAACAGTTTAAATCTATAAAAAGATTGTATACTCTGATAGTGAAAAGGTTCACATCAAAATGTATGTTACGATTCTGTAGATGAACTGTTTGGAGACTTTGAGGATCTAGAAACTGGAGAGATTCACCATGGTGATGGAGAGGATGATGTAGATGATGATGAAGAAAATGATGATAAAGAAGATGATGAGAATGCTGATGGAGGTAAATAAAAGGGTGTTGTGTATATTAAAATATGCAATTATCTAGTGAAGAATTCTTACTTTCCCTTTGAAAGCACCATCTTGTGCTGCAACTCCTTAAATACTCTGAATTCATTAGAATTCGTGGTGGTTCAATTTTCGTGGTATTCATGGATGGCCCTCTCCCACGAATTTACATCCTCAACAAAAACAAACTTGATGAAATAGTTTTCTTACTGAAACTGAAAATTGATGCATCCATGAAATTACATCCCCATGAATAAAAAACCACAATCCACAAACATTGGCCTTTAAATGATTCCACAGTATTACTCTCAATTTGAAATGAAACACTTTTCTTCCTTGAAGAACCATCAGTGAGGAAAAAGACTAAAGCGGAGAAGACAGCGATGGAACGTAGGATGGAGAAGAAGAAGAAGCTAAAGGAGTTGTTTGACAATGAGTATGACATGAAGGGCGATAACGAATTCTACGACAACTGGAAGCTGGCAAATGAAGAACAAGCTAAGGTATTACAATCAAACCAAATTTAACCAAAATTCTAAAACTACTAACATCTAAATGTATGTTTCACTCACAATGAATATAATGAGCACATCTGTGCTACACAATATATAATCAAAAACAACTTGAATACTATTTTTTTTAATTTATATTTTTTTCTACTTTGAAACAATGTACAGGTACATACAAATATTCGTAGAATAAATTAAGGTCTTATTATCTATTTATAAATTTTAAAGTTGTATTAAAACTTCATTTTCAACACTTTTTTTTTTTTTTTGAAACGTTTTAGTTGAACAGAGCAGAGTTTGAAAACATGGAAGACAGTTTAAGGGTGGGATACGAGGGGTTTCGGCCAGGGATGTATGTCCGAGTGGAATTAGACAGACTTCCATGTGAGCTTATCAATAACTTTGATGCAACCTATCCCCTCATACTCGGGGGACAGCAGAGTGTGGAGGGGAATATAGGATATGTACAGGTAAAAATGATTTTTTGTTAATTTCTTCTTTTTATATTAAAAAAGATGGAGACATTGATCATGTCTTTATCATTACTTCTGTTTTGTAGCACTATTCTATTAAGTTTGTCCCTGAACCTACATATAGAACTGTGACAACCTTTAATCTCAAATTTGTCATTGTTATGTACAGACTCGCTTAAAGAAGCACAGATGGTACAAGAAGATCCTCAAGAGTCGGAATCCACTGATTATCTCCCTTGGTTGGCGGAGATTCCAGTCCATCCCACTGTACTCGATACAAGACCACAACTTCAGGAATCGCCTTCTTAAGTACACGCCACAACATCTACACTGCCACGCCTGCTTCTGGGGTATGTCACCAGAGGGTTTTTGAGTTTTGATATTGCCAATAAAATTTTATGCTTTATTTACCAGACATGATTTCTAGTGCAATGTTATTAGCTTATAGTATTTTTCAATGGTTAAAATAATTTCTGAATTTTTTCTTAATCATGAAAATTATGAAGATAACAACTAACAAACAGATATACCGGTACAATGTAGTATGTTTTTGACAGGAATAATATGTCAAAATGTACTGTAGTTTAGATTCTAGTCTTTATTTTATTTCTGTATAATTTGTATGCTTTTAGGAAATACAATAATTTTCTTTTTTATGTCAGGCCCTATCACCCCCCAGGGAACTGGCTTGTTGGCTGTGGAGAGTCTAACAGGAAGTGAGGTAACTCCTTAATACTACATAGGCTCTTCATCATTCATAGAAAATATAAGAGGAATTAATAAATCAATTGTAATTTTTCCTAATTTTTTTTTTACAGCCTGGCTTTAGGATTGCTGCAACAGGAGTGGTCCTGGAATTGGATAAATCAATGCAGATTGTCAAGAAACTGAAGCTTACTGGAACACCCTACAAAATCTATAAGAAAACAGCATTTGTTCAGGTACATCGTAAAAGTCAGCAACATTCCCATATTTTTCATTACTCCAACTGTCCTCTTTTTAGTTTATCTCAAATTAGCAAACATCTCTGTGCTTGCAGACCCAGTCAGACCCAATCATCTAGTTCACTATTATTATAACTGGTAATTACATAGATTTGTGTTCTAATGTCCACAGGGCATGTTTAACTCCATGTTGGAAGTAACGAAGTTTGAAGGGGCCAAGATACGTACGGTCAGTGGAATCCGAGGACAAGTGAAGAAGGCTCTTAAGACCCCAGAGGGGGCCTTCAGGGCCACATTTGAAGACAAGATTCTCCTCAGTGGTAAGCCAACCATTCAATAATCAGATGTATACATGTAAAGAATACAGGATCATTTGAATGCAGTGGAAATGTTTCGCTATGTTAGATAAAACAAATGAATAAAACTTAAAGCTTACACTTTTTTTTTGCATCCTTTTAAAATTCAGATTTACTTATTTATCATATATAAAGGGTAGTGCAATTTTGGTTCATTGAAAAAGCATTTATTGGCCTAGTTGGTACCTATAGATAAAAATTAATTGCCAGATATTAAAAATTCTAATTTTCAAAAAAAAATACAGTTCCAGCAAGTTCTATAAGAATTCATATGATGTATTTCCTTGTAGATGAATTAAAAGTTTCCAATTTATGTATATATTGTGTCTTTACTTTGTTGATAGTTTCGATACATGTTATAAAATCTTCTTCCCTGAGTATATTGTAAACATTGTTTCAAATGCATACATCCATCTGTTGGTTTGATACAATCATGGAATTATTTCCTTTCGGTGATTGCAGATATTGTTTTCATGAGAACCTGGTACCCTGTGGAGGTGCCTCAGTTTTATGCCACTGTTACCTCCCTTCTGTTGCCCCCAGCAGAAAAGGCAGCCTGGGTAGGGATGAAGACCCTGGGGCAGTTGAAGAGAGAGAGGAGCATTATGGCTCCTCCGAAAGAGGACTCACTATACAAGGTGGGTAATAACAAAGAACACTAATCTTGTACGTGTGTGTTAAATATAGCGAAAAGATAAATCCATGTTTAAATTGATATACTGGTACATATATTCTTCAGAAGATTGTCATCATTGTACATGTATTATTACATATACATTTTGCTGGATATATGATTAATTGCTTTGTGAGAGTTGATGAAAGACTTACTTTTTTTTTAAACTTGTTAACAATGAACACTGAATCAAGACAAGTAAAGTCCTTGTCTAATATTTTAAAATAAAATTTAAGGTACCAGTCCTGTTTTATTGTGACAAAGTCTTCTATTATAAATACTGGGTCTGAATTACTGTTTTTAGATGAAGTTTACATAAGTTTGCATTGATTTGTTATTTGTGGCATTTTATTATTAGAAGACAAAAAAGGAAGAAAATTTAAAAATCCTAAAGTATTATTAAACATATTGATATGCAGAGAAGTTGAAAAACAGAAATGAAATTTTGGATTCATTGACAGCCTGTTGAGAGAAAGAAGAGGTATGAGCCAACTCTGAAAATCCCCAAAGATCTACAGAAGATGCTGCCATTCAAAGACACTCCCAAAGTGCTGAAGGCAAAGGAAGATCCTTATAAGAGAGTAGCAGTTATTCTAGAGCCCCATGAAGCCAAGGTTAGTGTAGTACTCATTCATTATTCTAGAGCCCCATGAAGCAAATGTTGGTAGTGTACACACATTATTCAAAAGGTGAATGAACCCAAGGTTAGTGGCGTACACAAACAAATCTTATTTTTGAACCCAAAATACCAGATATTGGTGGATTAAATACAATATATGTATTAACTAAAACTTGAGATGCACAATGACATGAAGATTGATTACCAGTAAGCTTAACATAAGTTTTACAAAGCTTAGATATGTGGTGATAGAGTAATTATGAAGCCCTACAAAGATAAAGTTGAAGGAATGAACAAAGTAGATTAAGTGGTTATTGAACCCTTTGTAGCCAGTGTACATGATATCATGTATTGAAATGTGATTGTTTTTCAATACAACCCTGATATTCCTGAAAAAAGTATGTTCCTGATATTTCCAAACAAAAGAAAAATCCTTTTTTTTTGGATAAAAAAATCATATGAAACTATTAGAACTTTAAATTAACATATTTTGAATTTGAAAAGCTCAATGGAAAACTACAATAGCCATTTCTCATTTGAAATTGAATTTTTTATTATAGGTTAATAAAATGATGAAGATGGTACAAAACCTGTATCGACATAAGTTGAAGTCAGATAAGATGAGAATGAGAGAGAGAGTGTCCAAACACCAAAAGGAGATGGATAGAATTGGGGTCATTAAAGCTAGGAAACAGAAGCAGGTCAAAAAGGACATATACCGGGCATTAGGCAAGCTCCAGAAAAAGAACGAGAAATACAAGAAGGATTGAGACTTTCAATGTTTTATTGTGGGATTATACATGTATCAATTACTCTCAGCTTTTAATGGATCAGAAAGTATATGTGGGAAGGATAGGATTGCTTTAATCTCCGACAGTAATTTCAAGCTCTTAATTATCAGGCTGTGACACTAAGGGGTATTTTTAGCAGTTTGCTTTTTATACCATTTGTTGTGTTAATGCCTCCATTATTTTTGTAATCAATTCCCTCATCCTGTTAAGAGCTTGAGAAGCTGTGATTTCATTATTCTGCTGTGTGTGGAGGTGCTCTTACTGTGGACAGGAAATACAATACAAACAAGATATAGAGAATTAGCCATCACTAATCTGGCCTGACAGTGTCAGATGGATATTGTCATATTCCATTAGTAACAAATGGTGTATCTTTGAAGTCAATTTTAAATGTCACCAAAATATTAAAATTCAATACTGAGTTGATATGTTATATTTAACTATTGATGTGTAATATATAGAAGTAGCTTTAGCTACAGAGCTTGATTATCTGAATGCTGGAACAGATGTTAGTTTTTGGAGAAGTTCAGAGCAGGTTTGAATGTTGGAAATGCTGACAAACTTTCATGTAACTGTGATACATTGTAATGATTGGAATCTTAAGGCTCAATTTAGATACAGAGCCTGATCTTCATTATCAAGGATGCCAAGAAAACTTTGTCTTACCACACTTAAACCTGCTTGAAGATATGATTTTTGATAAATAATATACCATAAACCGATTCCTATTCCAATGATAATGCATCATGTGTGCATTATTGTATTGTATGATGCAATATTTAATATACTATACAATGTGATATTGTATTTATATACAATTAAGCACAATATTGTATTATATGATAGAATATGATATTGTGTAGAAAAATTCAATGTTGAATCACATAATGATACAATATCATTGTATCATGTTATACAGTATTATATCACACTATACATACAACCGAGCCTGACGGCTCTCGCGCAGATATAAAGCGACCTTATTATTGTTACAAATAAACAATACATTTACGTGTTTATTTTAGGAGGACATCGCTTTTGCAATTTCATTCACTAACCAATTTACTTGACAGTACAAGTTCAACAAACCTTAATACTCGCAAAAACAGATGATTTGTTTTTGGTTCCTAAGACATGCAGAAAAATTAGATTAACAATACCAATTACATGGACTGTAAATCCCCTCAATAGAAAACGTTGAACTAAGATGCTGATTTTGTTCTGTTATGAATAATATTGCGACATTTCATTGAATGGAAAAATCTTACTACATGCTATTTACGTATATGCATGGCGTTATATAAACGCGAATTATTTAAGGAATGAATTCAATATTTATTTGTTTTTAACCGGGTTTTCCAACGGAAAAATCCGGTTATTAAAATGGTGAAAATGGCGGGTGGGTGGCTGCCAAAAGGGTACCCTCATTGTACGGATAACTCCTCCTACAGTTTTCAAGATAAGAAGTTGTTCTTTTGCAGATCAATTGTACATATATCAGAGGTGTGCATATTGCTAGGATTTTGATTTCCGATAACTTATCGAAAAAATACCAGCTTTTGAACTTAGTCATATTTTGGCAAAATATTGCATATAGGGTACCCTCATTGTACGGATAACTCCTCCTACAGTTTTCAAGATAAGAAGTTGTTCTTTTGCAGATCAATTGTACATATATCAGAGGTGTGCATATTGCTAGGATTTTGATTTCCGATAACTTATCGAAAAAATACCAGCTTTTGAACTTAGTCATATTTTGGCAAAATATTGCATATAGGGTACCCTCATTGTACGGATAACTCCTCCTACAGTTTTCAAGATAGGAAGTTGCTCTTTTGCAGATCAATTGTACATATATCAGAGGTGTGCATATTGCTAGGATTTTGATTTCCGATAATGTATCAAAAAAATACTAGCTTTTGAACTTAGTCATTTTTTGGCAAAATGTTGCATATAGGGTACTCCATTTCACTGGATACGGGTTGACATGGATTAAGGATACAGTTCACATAAAAGAAAACCCGGTTTGCTGTCACAGTGACAGCTTTTCACTTGTATTCGATATAAAATGGTTTGGGGCAGTTTACGCTTTATAACGTTAAACCGTGAAGCGATTTTTAAAAAAGCGTAAACTGTTTCAAACCATTTTATATCGTATAAAACTAATAGATATTGAATTCATTCCTTAATAATTTAATTCTGGTTGTAACGCTTTTCTGATTGGCTAAAAAATTATTTTATATCGTGTAAAGAATGTTGCCTACGTCATAGTAAGACTAACGTCAAAAACGCATCAATACGCCTGACGTTGCGTTTGAATTTTGTACAATTTTACGTCATTTTGAAGTTTAAATGACCGTTTTTATCTACAACGAAGAGTAAAAAAATTAAATTATAAGCAATGAATTCAATATTTATTAGTTTTATACGATATAAAATGGTTTGAAACAGTTTACGCTTTTTATAAACCGCTTCGCGGTTTATAAAGCGTAAACTGCCCCAAACCATTTTATATCGTATAAAACAAATAAATATTGAATTCATTCCTTAATAATTTATTTTTTTTTTACTTTTCAATGCATGTAGATAAAAACGGTCATTTGTTCTTAAAAATGACGAAAAATTGTACAAAATTCAAACGTTACGCCAGGCGTATTAATACATTTTTGACGTTAGTCTTACTATGACGTAGGCAACATTCTTTATACGATATAAAATAATTTTTTAGCCAATCAGAATTAAGAAATGAAGATAATAATTTTTCTATTGATCGACGTATCAAAGAAAAAATTGACCGGAAAAAAGTTTTCCGGTCAATTTTTTCTTTGATACGTCGATCAATAGAAAAATTATTATCTTCATTTCTTATCATTTAATAAAACATTTTCAAATCAAAAAATGTGAAGTGTCATTGATCAAAAATGTAAATAATGTAAATGAAGCGGCGCGTATGAATACAAAATAACAACAGCAACAATATTCAAAATGGATGCGCCTTCAGCTGATGCAGAACTATTGAACTGAATTTAATGGATTAAACACAAATAGTGAGTTAAAATCTAAACCGGTTGAATTAAAAACGAAAGGAAAATACATTCGATAGCTTGTGATATTATTCACTGTGCAGAAAAATTCGTAATAAAACTAGTTTTCATGTGAGATCGGTGGAAAATGCAACTGGACGTAACCATCCAAGGAGAGGCGATCGTGCACGAAAATAGTTGATATGTCGACAAAGAATAGTATGTATAAGCGACTTTTGTGGTAACTATATAGCCAGTGATGTACTTAAATTGTATACTATAGTATCTGCCGCTTGGAATACGCCGAAGGAGTTGATGCATGATGCATTGTACTCAAAACGATGCTTATTCTGAATTTCTGATGACCGATCATGTAGGGTACTGTGTAAATTTAAAATCATCGTTACCAAATTTGAACAGCAGTGTTACCGTGAAAGTGTATGGGCCTATATGTTCGTTATGATTATTCTGGAAAAGGAACAGCCAGCCTCGCAGTAATGTTGATTGATCTGAAGCAGACGAAATCGTGAGAAGGCGCTTTATTTTCTATTTCGTGAATAAGATATTGTGTTTTGTTTATTTTTGAAGGTTAGACTTTCAAGTTTTTATGTTTATAAAGTTGTATTTTGTTTGCTGACAATAAAACAGACACAACTTTACACTTTGTTGACAGTGTTTATTTTGGAAATTCCCGTTCTATAAATAGCCTAGTGTTAGATCAGAACAGTTGAGAAAAGTAGATCCGGCAAAATTTTATTGATGCAGGTATCAAAGAAATTTTTCGACCAATCAGAAGCGCCGATATCTCATCAAACGAATAAATTCCATATTAATTTGTTTTATACGATATAAAATGGTTTGGGGCAGTTTACGCTTTATGAACCGCGAAGTTTCAAACCATTTTATATCGTATAAAACTAATAAATATTGAATTCATTACTTATAATTTAATTTTTTTACTATTCATTGTAGATTAAAAAAAAGGGGGGGGGGGGGGGGGTTATTAAATTAATAAAGGCGTTAGCGTGTTTTGATAATTTGGCTGCTTATTGACAAGACGACGTCAAAAATAAATCATTTAATGCTTATATTTACATTCCCCTATTGATGAAACCAGTTATTTTATTAAATAAATCGGTATAAATTGCAGATCACGGAGAGAGTAAACTAGTTGCAACAAGAAAAGCTGTGTTTAAAGCCGGTGTAACGAAAAATTTTGACCCGGGTTGAAAATTGACCCGGGGGTCATTTTTCAACGTTGAATATTGAGACGAAATGTGTTGAATAAAGACCCTTATCCGTTGAAAATTGACCCGCATCGTTGAATTTTGATCATGAAACCGGTTCAAAATTCAACAGCAAAGAAGCACAAATTAACGAAGCAATATTTATAACTTGAGTTTTTTTAATTAAAAATTATCAGTTTTTACATATTCATTCTTAAGATTTACATGTTTCAAATTGGGGGGAGGGGGGGAGGGGGGGAGGGGGGGAGGGGGGCAAAAAATGAGACTTCACTGATTATTTTTCGAATTTACATATTATCCCTTTAAATATGTAATAACTATTTTATTCATAACAAACTTTTCGCGTATTGCTGTTTTGTGTGAATTCTATAATTTAAAAAAAAATATGTTTTTTTTAAAGAATACATTTGTATACATGGTTTCACGTTACACTATTCAATTCAATAACACTCCTTTTTTTCGCTGGATAAGTGTACAAATATAAATAATTAAGAAAATTACATTGCTTAATTGTGCTTTTACATTCACCCAGTAAATAGAAACTTTGATATTGTTCATTGCAAATTTTCTGGGTGGGTGTAAACACAAAATTTACAGTATGTCATATTGTGAGGTTTGTTTTTGCACCCACTGAGTTTGTTAAAACTCTGATTATCTGAATTTTATATTCACACCCATCCAGCCAATAGCAGTTTACAAGATGATGATACGCTAACATGTAATCTTTCATGAACAATGCTACATAGTTACTATATATCTCGAAAGCCGATATATCTCAGTGTTTTATTTGTTCCGTTAGGATAACTTCTGATGTAACTAAATGTCATCAAATCGCTAATTTTTATAGGCATAAACAATTCTGCTTCATGGAATCGGTAGCAAGTTGGCAACCTAATTTTTGTACAAGATGACCATAATATAATATTGCTTTAATAGTTTCTAAATTGTTTTGATCACAAAAATTTAAAATAAATTTACTAACATTAATTGTTTTCGTCAATAAATTGGTAAATTGCATCTTTTGAATAGAAATATGTAGTAGAAGAACAGCGTTGGAGTAGATGTTTGACCCTTCTATGACAGGCACCTACAAAAATGTACATTATTAATTTGATTTAAACGGGGTTTTTTTTATTGAAATTCAAATGGATTGGATAACAGACATAGCCTATGTAGACCCTTTCAAACATACAAAGTCAAGAAGTGGTGTTATAAAAAGTCATGTTTAAGCACTTCGGAGTTTTCATTTCCTTGATACAGTTGCCCCGCACAACATCACCATATTCCAGTTTAGCTCTGATAAAAGCGAACTTTAACAAGTGTTTCTCTATCAATAGTATGCTTGAGAAATCTTTATCTATTCAACTTTTCATATGTACCGTTAATATGTTTAGATCAACCATCCTCCGACTGTACATGTAGATGTAAGCCCACTTTTTCAAATCGCATGTTTACATTTTTACTGTAGAGGGCATTTGTTTTTAATTATGAGAAAAATATAACGTTAGTTGCCTGTGTTTCTAATTTACAGGTAAACAATGGAATTGAAAACTTGAAATAATAGAGATGAACTACGACTTTGCACATGCAGAAAGTTGGCTGGTGCGTCAATATTCGTTAGATATATTTATGGAATAAAAATCAATTCTAACAGAAATTATTATAGCCTGACTCGCCCGTTCCATTTCCATTTTTCAGTATCAAATTTAGATGATTAATCAGACATATAAACCTAAAATAAATCAGCCACGTCCGCATATGTATCGGACAGTATGAAAATTTTAAAACTGAATCTTTCAAATATGTGCATGATTTTACATTTAAACCGTGTAGAGTAAGTTCCAGTTCAGATCAAAACTTTGAAGTTGGGGTCAATTGTCAACAGGATCAATTTTCAACGTGTCGTGGTGAAAAGAGTTTAGAAAAATCTTTCTCATACCGTTGAAAAATGACCCCGGGTATAAATTTCACGATTTTGGTCTCGATTTTCAACGTTGAAAAATGACCTCCCGGGTCAATATTCAACGTTGAAAAATGACCCCTGGGTCAATTTTCAACCCGGGTCAATATTCTTCGTTACACCGGTTTAAACTGGTTATTATATTGGACTGTAGAGATGAGCCTTGAAAATAGAATGCATGAAAAATAACTCTTGAAATTTTGCTTTTAACAATAGAATCAATTTTATTGTTGACTATTATTTTGCATGGCGTTTAACCAAACATGTATGAAATATAGTTTCACATCGACATAGAAATCGATGTTTAAGAACTACTTATGTAAATTACATGTAATTATACGCATTGATTAGTTGTTGCATTTAGATTTTAATGGAAAAATATAGCAGAATGCAGATATGACATATATTTTTCGAGAAAACGATCGCCATTTCAATTGCAATGGTTAAGTGCATGTACGATTGCAGAAGGGCGCATAAATTATTCATTTTGAAATGACAAATGTGTTTTAATGTTAACAAAGAGGAGTGTCGTTTGTTTATTTTTTCTTGGAGGTGGGCGGGGTAAAAAGAGGTCGCTTATGTCCGTTATTTTCAAAAAATTAAAAAAAGATAATTATGTTTGTTATATGACCACCCCCCCCCCCAAAAAAAAAAACCAAAACAAAACAAAACAAAAAACTAATATCTATCAAGCGGAGAGCAAACTACCGGTTCCAAAACAAGGTGTTTGTGTTGGTGGGTGGGGATTGCACAATATATCTTAAAACATACTGTACATAGGCGTCGAAACCGGGAGGAGGGGATTTTATTTTTGCTAACCCCCCCCCCCTTCCCCATTCGTATTTTGAGGATTTTGAAAATGATTTTTCCTTCCTACTTTCCTTCTAATTTGCCTCCGACTCCTACGCTCCATAAGATAGTTAACTATTTTCTACAGGCATCTAACGTTATACATTTTCATCATAATAAAATTATACCCTTACCTTTGGCTATTAATGCAAAAGGATTTATTATTTGGTTGGAGCGTATTTTTTTTTATTACGATAAAAAAATATAAAAAGTCAGGTGCTTGCGGTATTTTTGTCTTCGGTATAAAACTAAACCTTTGTCAGCTCACCGTAATAGATGGGCACGATCAGCATTGCTGCATGTTGAAGTTATTCTGCCATTTCGCTTACGCTTTGGGGCATTACAAATCTTGTTTTTGAATAGAAATTAACATTTAGATTGAAAAAGAAATCGACATTTAGCAAGTACAAACCCATATCACATTTTACCATGCTTTGTAGAGATGTAAGAAATAAACATTTACAAAATACTTACAGTAAAACCTGTTAACATTTGAATCGACAACGCGAAAGCAAATACAAACAGTCGCCATAAAACTAGAACAACTATATTCTAAATAAATTTATAAAAAAAATCCGCATCCCTATACTGTTATAAAAGGTCATAATACTTTATATGTTGACAATACAATAAAAAAAGAGCAGCTTATAAGTCGAAACACAAGTGTAGGCCCCGAAACGCAACCATACTTTGCGGAGGTCAATCCAAATTTTTGAAAATTTATATCTCGACGTTTTTCCCGAGTCCCGGCAAGTTCGAGATACCGAAGTTTAACTGTACTTCCCTTTCTTTATGATGCTACCCACTACTGGGTTTGCTTCAGGAAGTTTGGAGTTGTTTGTAATGAGTTTCGGGTTGTTTTTAACTTTTTTGATATAGAAGGTATAGCCCAGGACAACAAAACAAAATGAAAAGGGATTTTAAATAAAGTCAATTGACTATGAGACAATCAATCTACTAGATAAAGCGGTTTTTGGTGTCAAATGACAGAGTTACAAACAAAAAAAAAAGAAGAAGAAAAACCTAAAAGCCTATGAATCTGTATTTCCGTTATTTTACCGACATAATGAATTCTGAAAAATCGCAAAAAGCGACAAATGCGAAGTGCAGCGTGAGCCCTGGATGTACTAGTAAATCCAAATTTACAATGTGACATTATTCACCAGTTAAGGGCAATGGACCACAAGATGGTACATTGTTAACATACACTCAAGGTAAACAATACACATGTATAAAAATAGAAAGCTCAACAAAGAGTTACCGGTATAATATAGATGATTAAATGAGTGTCTTTCAATAACCTATATAAGTTACAAACTGTCCTCAGTTATACAATGTTATACAAATATAAATTTATTCCATTGCATTTAAAAGTAATCATGATTACTTCGTCCGCCAGACCGTTTATTGGATTGTTCTTTGCAGGCACAGATGAACTTCTGGGTTCAATAACTGACTATTAATTTTAATTAAGAAGAAAATCTCTCGGGCTATGATTTTATTGTGAATTTGAAAAAAAATAACCATTTCTACATTTTCTTTGAAGGCAACCTGAAAACCTTCAAAGCAAAATGCTACAACACTTCTGTGATTAAAAGAAACAAGAGGCCCATGGGCCACATCGCTCACCTGAGGAACAATAGGTATGATAAAGTCAGCTTAATGGAGTCATAATACAAACAATCTGGACAATGTACAATAATACATGTAGATCCTGTATAAATAAAATCCATTTTTCCCCCTTGGAACTCGGATAGCCCTGATTGCTGCCAATATTTACAAGAGCAGACTTTAATCACCGCTCCTGCACATATATAGGGACTCAACGTTACGCAGGCAGGGATGAACGCACACCTCCGCAACTCAACAGGTTCCAACGTTTACGCAAGCAGGGATGACCGCACACTTGCGCCAACAGCTCAACCTAACGCAAGCAGGGAGTGCCGCACACTTGCGCTAGAAAGGCCTGAACACCAGCAGGGATGACCATACATTAGTGCTCCGCTGCAACCATCACCAATACAAGCAGATATGACTGCACACTTGTATTAATACGATACAGGGCAGGAATGACCGCACACTTTGTATCGAAGGTTAGAAAAACACGTAGATTAGATAGAGCAAGGATGTTCACACACTCAATCTATCCATACCTCTTCAAGTTTAACCCCAAAAAGTCGCTCATCGAAATGCAATAGACACAATGCAATAGACACTGTCCCTATATATGTGCCAACCTAAAATAATTCACAGTCTCTAAAAATTGGAAATCAAAAATAAACAAACTTATCCGGCCTTACCCAAAACTTCTTATGCAGAACAACTTATATACATTGAATATTTATTATTGTATAAAAATAATCATCACAATAATTGGTTAACAGTGGATGCATTAATTAAAATAATCAAGAATCAATAAATCAAGGGCAATAACTCAATACAGTAATACAAAAAGATTCCAATGAAAAAATAGCTGCCTGCTTCAATTTTATAGTCATATCACATGTTGAGTATTGCAGTTCTCAAAAAGATCCTTTACAATTGTTTATATATGGGATATTTAGCTACATCAAACTCTGAACCTTCTTGTGAGGCCGAAGAATTGTCCTGGAGCCAAAGTTTTAACAATTATAAAGAATCATCTTGCTGATTAGTTTCTGAGAAGAAGATTTTTAAAGATTTACTTTATGTATTCCTATGTAAAACTTTAACAACCCCCCCCCCCCCATGTGGCCCACCCTACCCCCAGGGATCATGATTTTCACAACTTTGAATCTACACTACCTGAGGATACTTCCACACAAGTTTCAGCTTTCCTGGCTGATTAGTTTCTGAGAAGAAGATTTTTAAAGATTTACTCTATATATTCCTATGTAAAACTTCGACCCCCCATTGTGCCCCACCCTACACCCAGGGATCATGATTTTCACAACTTTGAATCTACACTACCTGAGGATGCTTCCACACAAGTTTCACCTTTCCTGGCTGATTAGTTTCTGAGAAGAAGATTTTCAAAGATTTACTCTATATATTTCTATGTAAAATTTTAACACCCCCCCCCCCCAATGTGGCCTCACCCTAGCCCCAGGGATCATGATTTTCACAACTTTGAATCTACACTACCTGAGGATGCTTCCACACAAGTTTCAGCTTTCCTGGCTGTTTAGTTTCTGAGCAGATGATTTTTAAAGATTTACTCTATATATTCCTATGTAAAACTTCGACCCCCCATTGTGGCCCCACCCTACCCCGGGGGTCATGAATTTCACAACTTTGAATCTACACTACCTGAGGATGCTTCCACACAAGTTTCAGCTTTCCTGACTGTTTAGTTTCTGAGAAGAAGATTTTTAAAGATTTACTCTATATATTCCTATGTAAAACTTCCAACCCCCATTGTGGCCCCACCCTACCCCCGGGGGTCATGAATTTCACAACTTTGAATCTACATTACCTGAGGATGCTTCCACACAAGTTTCAGCTTTCCTGGCTTTCTGGTTCTTGAGAAGAAGATTTTTGAAAAATTCTCGAAATTTTTCATTAATTTCTAATTATCTCCCCTTGAAAACGGGTGTGACCCTTAATTTTCACAACTTTGAATCCCCTTTGCCTAAGGATGATTTGTGCCAAGTTTGGTTGAAATTGGCCTAGTAGTTCTTGAGAAGATGTTGAAAATGTGAAAAGTTTACGGACGGACGGACGGACAGACGGACAGACGGACAGACGGACAGACAGACGACAGACAAAATGTGATCAGAATAGCTCACTTGAGCTTTCAGCTCAGGTGAGCTAAAAAACGATTGCTAAACATGATCTCCATCTTCGAGCACAGGAAATAATGTCCCAAAGGTCGTACTAGTATGTGAAAAGGTGATACACATTGATTGGACTTTGTTCATTGAATTCTTATTTCATTGTTTATTACCTACCACTATTACTTGGATTTTATCCAGTCCTCAATTCAACGTTGATAAAATGTTCATTCTTATACGTATACAATCAGTTATATATAGTAAATAGATAAGAAACAAATTATTATTAAAAGTCTTTATTAGTACATGTACTGTATATACTGCTCATAAACATGTACACATCATGTTTTATATGTTTTATATGAGCATTCACTTCGCGAAATGAAAAAGTATCATCTAATACGAATCATACGTGCAAGCATGTATTACTAGTAGTATAACAGACCATAGTGTGATATAGCTTAAGGTAGTCCTATACTCGGCACTTAATGGGCTCAATCATTAAAAGCTTAGCTTTAAATGATAAATATACATTCTAGCAATACATATACAAAAGAAAATATGTATGTTTACATGCTAGTTTGTTTGTTATCACCTTTCAGACGGGTGTACCCCCTTGCGAAAATTATTGACAATTATGAAATTTGCCAGACGTCCGTTTTTCATAAAAATAATTACAAATTTTGGGAAAATTAGAACTGAACATACAAAATAAAGTATAAATATTTGTTTAAGCCATATCTCATCAATAATTTTGCGCAAATTTTTGTAAGTAAGTACGCTTTATAGACCTGATGTATCAAAATAGAATACAAAAAATGCAATGCTAGTATCACGTTTGGTAATTTTTTTACTATTTTATGGACTCAAACTTAAATTTATGGTGTTTATTCTATAGATTGACATCTTAGAAAAAAGATTTGGTAAAATAAATTATATGGTGACGGATTACTTTTCACGCTATAAGCTCTAAACCAAGTTGATCCTGACGAAAAAAATCCGTAAAAGTCACATTTTGATACAGTTTTCTGCCTAGATCTGTCAACAATGTTAGATATCATTTAAACATTAATTAATTGACGATTGATTAAATTCGAAATAGCTTCTGTCTCTAAATTTAAACCGGTTTTAGTAAAAGAAAAAGAAAAAATCGGGGGGGGGGGGGGGGGGGTCAAAACAAAGAAGATATAAGCATACCTAAGATTCTGGTTAATCAGAAACTTCGTTTTTCATTTTACTTTCACAGAATAGAGTTTTTCAACATTAATCATTTCTATCTCTCATAGAATACATATATTACCGTTCTAATTGCTTATTATTGCCATTGTTTACAACAGCGATGTAAAGCAAAATCAATACCGGGTATCAAAAACGCTGTGTAAAAGTCGAACCAATATTGTAAAATCCGTATTATGACGTAGTGCGATACTAGGACTACTTTAATACATGAACAAAATATGGTTTCTGATTCATAAGGGTATGAAGGTAGCGAGCAATGTAAACAATTTCAAACAACGTAAGCTGGTTATGCAGAAATTTTAATTTGGCCTTACTCTTTGTCAATCGGTAATGAAAACTCATGGACGATATCTAATGCCAAAATACCATCAGAAATGCTTTGAGAAAAAGTTAAGAATTCTTCAATTAAAAAAAACCCTTTAGGATAATGTGTTTAGTGTTTTTAGAAATGGTTCTCATGTAACTTTATTACATGTTAAAAGTAACCCAAGTTAAGGAAGGAGTCTTCTCGTTATCAAACATAGTTCTTATAATAAGAAATTCATGAAATTTTGACACAGTCAAACGGATCATATTACCAAATGATTCTATCAGTTTTATCAAATTTGACCTTTTCGTTTTTGCATAAAGGTCAGGTCAAGGTCACTACCTTTTTCCTCAACGTAAAGGATGATAAAGATAAGTGTAGCTCTTTGTAGTTCTGTAGATATTTGTTTAAGATTTGAATATTCTATTCTTCAATGAAATGATAGAATATCAGAATGTCTATCAGCTTATACTACTAATTTGGAATAAATGTTTATACTAAAATTGATATTGCTTAGCCCGCATTTCCTCTAATTTTCTTAAGTTCTGAAGAAATTTTTACTATTTTTTTATGCTTCAAATAATAAAATATTTCTGATTTTTATGTAAAATGAAGACTTTATAAAAAGATATAAATTGACAGAAAAGCTAATATATTGACCATTTAATAAGAGAGGAAAGCTGATTTTTTCACAAAAATCAGTGTTATCAGTATAGAATGGGCGCTTTAAAAAGCCTTTAAAAATGTAGTTTGATAGGCAAATCATATTTTAAAAACATATTCTGAAACCCAAGTATCATATCATTAGTTTACATTAGTGAAAAAATCCAACATTAATGTTATTGTTTTTAAAATGCTAAATCAAACTCATTAATCTGCAGCAATTCTGAATTGCGCAACATGTGATATTTTCCTACGCCAATATTATGCCAAAAATATAGTCCCTATTAGATTGTAAACTTTGATTACATTTTCTATGCCAAGTTGTACGATCATAAAAAAGAAAGAAAAATATTCTATTTTAATTTCCTTTCATCTTGATTTTATGAACTATTAATCAATTTTACGTTTGACAAGTCGAAAACCAGAAAAGACTCCTTCCTTAATGGCCATACCAAGGGTCATACAAAGTATAGTCATTTGAAATCAAATACAAGTACTCAGCTCGTGACGTCGATACCGTGACGTCAGTGTTCTGTGAGTCATTGCCCCGATAGATGAGCCCAGGAATCCGCAAGCTATGAGATCACCAGCGTCCTTCTCCAATATCTTAATCTCACAGTTGAAGGAACTCTTGGTTCTTGTTAATTGGTGGAAATTAAATTACATCAAACGTCATGATTTTCTATGATTATATTCTATCAACCCTTTGTCCAATTTTTAAGCATGCATAAACGTCACTGAAAGTTTCGGGTTGGGCAAAGATCCATAAAACATCTGCGGTTAATAACAAATAGACCTTACTAATGACCTAAGCAACAATGTCTAACTTAAAACATGTATATGTTATCAGGTAGATAATTACATCAACTACAATATAATAATACGAAAGAGTAGATCAAATCGCTCATTAATTTCACTGAAACACAAACTTTGTATCTATCAAAAAGTACAATAAGATTTTTAAAATTCTTAATATACCTGTTCAACTTGACTAATAGTAGTCATCACATCCGCTAATGATTTTTCTATCTAATGATATATGAATAAATACGGACAAACGAACCGAATTCCGTCATTACTTTTTTGTGCAAATGATGTTGCTGTAAATATGAGCTCAGTACGTAGATTATCAATAGTTGCATGTAGTAACAGATCATTACAACGAAAAGGTATTCAGAAAATTGACATGTATATGATAATGATTTTAAACTGCTGAATTATAAAATAATAAAAAATACTACAATTTTATTCCAATTGATTGATTAAATTGATAACGTTTGGAAACAGAATGGGAATCATCAATATCGAGAAGAGACCGTTATCATCTATCAATGTTCAAAATTCATAAAACTCTTGTTCTATTCTATCATAAAGACATAATTACTAGCATTTAAAACGTCATTTTGCATTACAACACTGGAAACTCCTCAAACTATTCAATGCCTAGATACAGACTGGACGTATCATTTTACCTGATGCTATTCGTAAGTGCAATGATCTGAGTATTCATAAAAGGGAAGCAACCTCGATAATTTAATATTAAAGAGCATCCCTACAAAGCCTCTAACAGGTCGGGTACACTACCTTATATGGATAGCATTATTTAACATGTGACAATATTTACGTCAAAAAGGTTCTCCAATCCAGTGAATGAGTCGCAAAGCATGACGGTCTACAACGTGTTTACATTCAACACATACACGTGGTTTGTAGCTGTTTTATACACAATATTTAATTGCTTGCGGGAAAATTCGTACAACTTGATTTTTACTTTAGAAGGTAAAAGTTCCATGCTCACATTGAAAAATACTGTTGTTTTAATTTATCAATTGTTGCTTCAAAGATCGATCAGTATCAATAGACTGGTATACATACGCATACAAGTACAAGCAGATTTTGATAAGGAAAAACTGCCTAATTGTTTATTGGTGACTTAATTATTATACACCATTAATAAATGCAGGTAATTGTATATTTATAACATACATAAATAGCCACGATAGTAGAAATGCACAAATATACAAATACAGAAGTACAAGTTATGTATCGTGTAGTATTTTGTACACTAAGCATTCTGATGAGTGTCCCTGAAGAAACTTCAAAATTCTACTATTAGATGTTGTCCCAAACCTGGGGTATCACGTGAAAAACGTACTCACTGTTTCTAATATAATAGGGCGTACTTTGACAATGAGGTATTTAGATGGGTTGATATATGGCCTCATAGGCAATATTTTTCAAATGTGAGCATAGAAATGAAAGATCAGACATGATTTTCCATGTTTATTTCAAAAATTATAAAAAATAATTGAAAATGAGTTTCCAAAGGACAATTCAAAATGGTAATATATTTTCAGTACGCTTTGTATACACTGAAACTTGTAGTAGCCCACAATGCCTTGCAACTCATTCACCTGATTGGTTTGGCAATAAAAGTAAACAGATACCTAATTTTGTAAGCAAATTTATGCCGACGTCACGTCAAAATCTAGTGGTCTCGACCTGTCTAAAGACCAAGGTATTTACTATATGGTAACAGAGCTTTAAATAGTATTCACATAAAGATAAGACACACCTGTTTTTAATAACTCTGATTCTCATAGATGTAATATAACATCAAAACCAATGAGTTCATGTGGATATTTAGATAATACATAGCACTTGCTGTTTTTCTTTGGTGTGTAAAAATATTTGTTACATGTATCAAGACAAGCCTTATAGATATATATAATCTTATATAATTGAACTTTTTAAACATAATTGATGTGCATTTATTTTATAATTACTATCGCCGATAGGGTGATATATCATCGTCTGATGATGTAATATGTATGGCAATACACACTTTCCTACACGAGTATGGAAGTACTAGTAACAACAATATGAAACATTTGAAATTCTGAAAGTCAGTTAGAAGTTTTCATATTTGCGTATTTTTTGATAAGACTTATGCTACTAAATAGATAATCATTCATTCTGTAAGATACTTATACTATAATTGTAATGAATTAATTTTTGTATGGTAGTAAGTATGTATGAAGGAGAAGACTACCTTAGTTTTAGATATCGTGTCCAACTCTTTCGACATTTTATTCAATAAAATATGTTCAATTTAAAAACTTGAAAATCGTATTAGTTCATATTACCTTTGTTCGACCTTTTTGATCCCATTTTGTCCCCCGTGAGTCGTGGTATGAAATTATACATCTTTCTTAAAACTAGTTTGACTAAATATCAATTAAACAAATCAAAGCCTATATTTGCGATAAAACGTCATCCCTGTATATTCTTATACAAATTAGAAATCCCCGTTTTGAAACTTTCTTAGTCTCCAAGGTCTAAATAGAAATTATTTTTTTCCACAATAGGTTGCTTATGTATTACCGCCATTTCCTCCTTTATGTATGTTTTTTGTTTCTAAATAAATTTTTAGGTATCTATTACAATTTTAAAATTCTCATTGAATCCGGACCCCCTATCTGAAGCCCCAATGACGCCAATAATTACGGCGTTATGGCATTTCATTTAAAATCATGTGCTCTAGCATTAATTTCACAAGTTTTAGCCTCCAACACAGTGTCAGTTAAGTATGTCAGTGCCAAGGTAATATTTTTTTCACTCGTCTAAGGTCCAATTTCTAAACAAAAAAATATCCAAATTGTCATAAATTGTCATATGATATAGATCATTGAACGAAGAATGTTTTTGCAATTTTGTAATGATTTTAGAGTAATGCACTTTAGACAAGAGCAAATATGTCACTGAGACTTGAATAATGATATACGTTTTGTTATTAATGATTTTTTTCCATATATCTTTTTTATTGTGTATGTAACACCTTCTGAAATTATGATTGAATATATTAGACATTCTGTATGATATATATATATATATATATATATATATATATATATATATATATATATATATATATATATATATATATATATATATATATATATATACACGTCGAGGTTACTCCGTATTACTTTTATACATTATTAAAAGTATATCCCTGGTTTCCTCTGAATAATATTTTTCTACAATCAGGTCTATTTTTATGTAAAATTGGACCCCCCCCCCCCCGAAAAATTAACAGATAGTCTTATAGTAAGAATAAATCAAATACACGTTTAACCATTTTGGCCTTCATAATAATTTGATACATAAAAAGCTTCAATTTTTTATTTGAACTTTGGGCCATTTTAGTGTTCCTTCCTTACTCCCTGGGATCAGGATTTTATTTTATGTTAATTTCTACATAAAATAACCTATATTGTTTTCAAAATTGAAAAAAAAACAAGTGAAAAGCTGTCAATGTGACAGCAAACCGGGTTTTCTTTGAAGTGAAGTGTATCCATAATCCATGTCAATCCTGAATTGATAAACACTACCTACCGTATCCAGTGAAATGGAGTACCCTATATGCAATATTTTGCAAAAAGATGACGAAGTTCAAAACTTGGTATTTTTCAACATCCTAGCAATGTGCAAACCTCTGATTTATGTACAATTGATCTGCAAAAAAACCCCAACAACTTCCTATCTTGAAAACTGTTGGAGGAGTTATGCGTACAATGAGGGTACCCTATATGCAATATTTTGCCCAAAAATGACTAAGTTCAAAAGCTGGTGTTTTATTTATAAATTATCAGGAATCAAAATCCTAGCAATGTGCACATCTTTGATAAATGTACAATTGATCTTCAAAAGAACAACTTCTTATATTGAAAACTGTACAAGAAGTTATCCGTACATTGAGGGTACCCTATATGCAATATTTTGCCAAAAAATGACTCAGTTCAAAGGCTGGTATTTTTTTTCATATATTATTAAAAATCAAAATCATAGCATTATGCACACCTCTGATATATGTACAATTGATCTGCAAAAGAACAAACTCCTTCCTTGAAAAGTGTAGGAGGAGTTATCCGTACAATGAGGGTACCCTTTTGTCAGTCGCCCGCCCGTCCGCCCGCCATTTTCACCATTTTAATAACCGTATTTTTCCGTTGGAAAACCCGGTTAAAAACTTTTTCTACTTGAATGCCCTGTATTAAATTTAGTTGAAATTGATCATGTACTTTGATAATTGAAGTTTGCATTTCTGGCTGAATCGTTTTTGAGAAGAAGATCTTAAAAGATTTTTCTCTATAAATCCTTGTGTAAAAAATTTACTCCCCATTGTGGTCCCACCCTGTCCACAGCGATCATGATTTGAACAAACTTAAATCCACACTACCTGAGAATGCTTCCACACAACTTTCAGCTTTTATGATTGAATGGTTTTCAATAGCTCTGAATTATCTCCCCTTGAAAGAGGGTATGGCCCTTCATTTGAACAAACTTGAATTTCCTTTACCCAATGATGCATTGTGGCAAGTTTGTTTAAAATTGGGAAAATGGTTCTGAAGAAGATGATGAGAATGTAAAGAATTTGCAACAACAGCAACTATGACAGACAATTAAAGGACAAATTTTGATCAGAAATCTTCACATGAGCCTTCAGCTCAGGTGAGCTAAAATATGACAAATATGTCTTCCATATTTTAGAAGAATAACTTAAAGGACTTTTTATTACTTCTATCTGTTTGTTCTTTGAAATAATGAAAAGTTGACTCTGCGGTCAACGATGACGACAACGAAAACAACAAGGATGATGACGATGAGGAACAGAGGAAATATTACCAGAAAAGCCTTCAGCTCAGGTAAGCCAGATATCAAATGTATCTCGTAACTTTGTAATGATAGGAAAAACAAGTCTCAATTTTCATTCTACAAGCGACGTATTTTCTCTTATTAATATCAAAACATCTTTGTAATAAACACTAGCATTTTTTCATGACACATTCTCAAGAGTGTAGGGTTACATAGTGACCTTGGTAAATTGAATGCTGAAAATGCTGGCATGAGAAGAGATATCGTTATGATGTTAAATCCATGTTCAAGCGACGTCTTCTCTTTGCCAAAAGGCAACCAGTTATCTGTATTTTTTCGCGTGAAGATCAAGACCGGGACCGGGAAGTTGGTTGACTGTTCGTGCACAGCATGGCTGAAAATACTGCAAAGTAAAGTGCAAGTTTTATACCCACATAATAACAAGAATTTGAGGATAATTGAGACTATTGAGATATATTTTTGTACTTACGCCACCACTGCTGTTTTAATACCGTTATCTAAACAACCTATCCTAACATTTTTATTGTTATTTCAAGCCATTATCTTTGACATGAATTACCTCTCGTAAATTTCCCTAACATGTAAAAATGCATAAATGCCTACTGATATATCTCGAGGTGGACTAGATACCGTTTTATTAAAAATCTTTTACTTACATTTTCTTCTTAACAACCATTTGATAACTATTTAATTATCATAATAGATAATTTCCTGAAAATTATTTTACCATAAACGATTCCAACAAAATTTGGAATCGGGTTTAAAACAAAATAGTCGTACAAAGGCCATTGACTTCTTAAAAGGATAAAATGAGATAGGTACATGTATTTACCCAGAAACAACCTTACTGTACGATAGCTTTGTTGATACGGGTCTGAACCTGAAGTATCTTTTGACGCACATGGTCGTCATATACTCATCTAAGTACGTATTTGGTACAGACTTTAATTAAGGACGAAACCATGAGGTTTCCGGACATTGGAATGTCTCTTCACATAAAAGGGTGTGTATTGTATTGAGATCTGGTATTAGGATATTAAAAAACATGTTTTGCTTTTCTTTTTACAAATTTATAACTTGCCATAGAAAAAGTTAGGGTCTACATTTGACAAAATGAAATATCGAAATGACTTATATTATGAAAGTAAAAGTCTTCTCATATCTGTTGTATTCAAGAATTCTTGATCCTTTTTACACAATCGAAAGGACAATTTAGGGGTAAAAAGAATATCACCATCTTAAATTGTTCCAATGTCAAATCAAAATTGATATGATTTCCCTCAACATTTATTTAAACAGCAAAATACTTTTTTTGGGTGATTCATGCGGGATATGAAGATGGCGATATTGCAGAGAAAAACATAACCCATGTTAGCGGTTTATGTTAATTTTTTTCTGCAATGATCGCTACCTTTATAACCCGCATGAATCATCAAAGAAAACATTTTATTGTTTATATTTACATCCCATCCCATCTCTTTTATCAAATTGATAGATTAATTGTAAAAAGTACATAAAATTCACAAAATTACTGATGAAGAGGTTCGCTCCTTAGGTTTTGGGTAGCCATTTTGGGTCACCTCTAGTCTGAAAATTCTGCATCACATATTAATTCTAGTAGTTTATTTATACTTTACAATGCCAAATAAACTTTACTGAATAAAATTGTTTTTGAAAAATTACATTTTTACAGAGTTAAGTAAGAGACTATATTTTGTGGCGGAAGGTTTTCAAGAAAGAAATGAGCAAATTTCATAACTCACTAGTTTTACAGTACTGTTACTTTAGCTTCCTAATTTTCAGCGCAGACTAAACTTCTAGATAGATTAAGTATTACGATATATTCATTATGTTCTAAAAAACATATTTAAACAATATTTTGATATTACTTTCGATATATTTTGGCATATTTAGCTTATATTTCATAGAAGTTAAGAAAAAATTAACTCCAATTTTGGCCTAAAATTAGCTTATATTTCATGCTATATCTCAAATTTTTGAGATGTGACCCCTACTTGTTTCACTTTTAAACGAGACATTAACTGTCTATTTGTATGCAAAGTTTTGGAAAGATGACATTACTATAATTTATTTTTTTTGCGTTATAATTTGATTACTCCAAAATTTTGTAACATCTGTTGTTCATTTTGCACTGGCCTTTGAAGCCACCAGTAAAGCAAGAATTTTTTAACTTTGACTTAGATTTTACTTTTATAGTCACTACATGTGTTCAACTTCATACTGTATTAAAATCATAACAAAATAATAGTTCAAACTATAAATATTTGTTTGATTTCTTCAAATTATCAATTTCCATGTCAAATTTTAGCAAAAAATTTCAGGAAAATTATCATTTCTGTTTTGGGCCCTATGTTTCCCAAAAAATGGCATGGGACATGGGTTACAAATAAAATAAATGAACATTTTAGGTCCCCATTTTTATATTCAAAGTAGTTTTCGGATGATTGACATTACTATTATTTCAGGTGCCAACCTCCTTAATGTACATTAGCAGTTTAGCCAAAAGAAACAGCCAAATAGTATATAAAATTAAAAAAAAGTAGGAGTAGATAGAGACACCTACATCTACTTCAATTTCTAAGCATAATTATACTCTCTTTTAAGAAAGGATAACAAAAAATGTCTATCTTATAACGTCTTAGCTTATACATGTGTATCATCTTATTATATATTTACATGTATATCTCAGATATTGGCTGGACGGAATTTCCTCTCATATTCTTATTTGATGTTATATCTTCTTCCTTATTTTAATTCTTACATCAAATTGTATTGTTTTTATTTCATTAATACTATCTATTAACATGATTAAGACGGCAAAAAGAGACGTGCCGGTAAATTGATAGAAAACCAACAATATTGACATTAATGCAAACAAAAGCATGAGAATTATTTGCTAATTGTGAACACATTCTGAAACCATTTATATTATATATAATATACCACAACTCGCGTCAGCAAGAAAATAAAAAGTTATGTTACTAAAAACCTGCCTTATTAAGAGAATTATTTGAAGGAATTTGTAATGTCAGCCTATTCACAATAAAATTGTATAACACGATTAGCAATTTTTATAAGTTTGTGTGTTTTAAAAGCGAGACAATGAATTAAAATGTTGTTTTCGACTGTCATTGGCAATATAGTTCATGTGAGCGTTTCAGAACTAATGCTATCTTTAAAAGAAATGGGTGAGACACATTAAGCGACCGGTGATTAAAATCATAAAAGATGTTTACCTTTTGGAATATAGGTCGCAGTGATTGGAAAGTGCAAAAATTACTTGTTTAAAATCCACCTGTATCGTTATTTACCATCGGAACTCCTTCTATAGAAATTATTACTTTTCCGCTTGAAGTATTAAATTAAAATGTCACAGAACCCCCTAAAGCCAATTAGAAGAAACTGCGTGCAGGTTTATCGCTTGCCACATTTAGACCACTTTTGTCAGGAAACTCTCCTACCTTACGAAAGGAAAGATAAAGCACTAAGAACTAGAGATCAAAGGCGATACCGCAATGCTCTCTCTGATTATATTATCTCAGCTGCTCGAAAAATTTTATCAGTTTTATGCTGTAAAATTGAAGAAAACGGTTACCGCAGTAAGGAGGTCAACTTTCGCACAATAACACTTTAGAGCTAGATTTTATTTTGTGATATCAGGGAGCCAGACGCGAGTTTGTTCTGTTTTTATGCAGGAAACTTGAGGATCTATCTAAGAATCAGGAACTTAAGACTTCATTGGGTATTAAAAAAATTAACTCCCCGCCACTGCTAGCTTTAATCACTATATTTAATAGCTCTCTTTCACTGCAAAAGTAACCATTGTCTGAATTCCTTACCAACATTATGACGTCACTGCAGAATCACGTGATTTCATTGCAAGTGGTATTTCAACCTTTGGCCCCGACAAAGTAAGTTCTACAGCGGTATTCGGTCAAATACAACTAAGATATACATGTAGGTTGAAATGATGGCCTTTCCGAAATACAAATAGCCAAGTGTTCTCCTAATTAGGCAAGTATTAAAACCTATACTTCGTAAACCTGGTGCATTGATTACCTAAAGCGATGGTTCAAACCTTGCTTAATACCATTTTCTTATCGTGACATATATCCTATACAACACCTTTTGGTCGCTGTGGCTTGTTTTGGATAGAAAAAAACCTTTATCTACAAGAAGCGGGCATTAGATTTTATTCTGATTGAATTCGGAAATGCATCGTTTGATTCTGCGTTTATTACTTGGATAGATAAGTGTTTCATAGTAATTAATTATTTCCCGTTTTACGACTAATCTTGACCATTCTATGAAATAAAACTTTTAATGGTCCTCCAATTTTATATTCTTAGTCTAGGTAAAATACTGTGTATGAAATTTCAACAAAAACAACTTCATATTCGCCACAAGAATTGGCCGTCTGTAATGATTTGCTTTAATTTTATATATTCAATAATATTATGAACAGTGACCTTGATTTTACATTTTGTTGAAAAGAAGAGACCTACCGCTGTACTATCCTTACAAGCATCAATAAAGTTATTAGCCCCCTCAACTGTTAAGCAACATACTAATTCTCTTGATTTATTGTCTTTTCATAATGTTTCATTTCATCTCTTTACTACGGGCATGGCGAGAAACAGAGAAATGTGCTTTTTATGTATATCAACTGGTTTAGCCTGTTTGCAATGCTTAAGGAAGTGCTTTAATATATAGGTTTATAAGCACCTCCGGTTATTGAAGTTGTTTTTCCGTCTTTTCACTACTTGATTCGCAAGATCAAAGATGAAAGTTTTTTGAAAGAAAGTTAAAAACGGTGCATGTTTAAAATCACTTATTTAAGTCAGAGTGTTTGAAATTTTATAAGGACAGAACATTTAAAGAAGTATGTGCAAGCTTCAATGTCCTAAAATATAAGTGTATATCTATTGTGTTTGCCCAACCTGGAAACCTAATTTTAACCCTTTACAAGGATCTGAAACCGGGACACAAACATGCATTCAACCTCCAACCCATTTCCATTGTGCCTCCTAGCATGTAATTAGTTTAATCATGAGATATGTTTTTACCAAACTATATTATTTTAAGAACCGTTGAATCTTTACCAGACCGATTCTGTGAGTGACATTTGTCCTCGAATGTTTCAAGGTCACGCTCCAGTTTCCCAGGGACTATATATTACGGAGGCCACAATCCCTGGATTAATTGACACAATTGTCCCTCATATCTAACCTGAATAAAACGGTATGGGTATTTATTTTCTGAATTCACAACTGGCTTTATTATATCTAGTACTAATCTTTCTCTCGTTTGAAAACATCAGACAACATTTTTTCAGTATTGTAATAGAAATGATTATTCAATACCAACACGGACATTAATGTCAAAATCAGCACAACAACGGCCATATAGGTTGATTTAAACAACAATTTAATTCATTTATTGTGATCCTGACTTCGTTTGAAAATAAATTTATGATATAAACTTCGCCATAAAATATCGTCCAACAGAGCTACGTTCCATGAACAAACAACCCCTAGTGAACATTAAGGCGACTATTTCACTGTCTGAATGACATGATGGTTTTACGGGATAATTATCTAATTTTCTAACAGTGGTTTAAGACAATTCCATTCAGCAAGACGCACCGACTTCCACTCCGGGGTGTGTTTTTTTGTGAACAAGGAGCGGTGTGCATACGTTTTATTTATTGTAACGCCCTTTCCATACGGAAGTCGGTCTGTCGTAAACACGAATTATCTACCTGAATATCGCAACAAATGTTAAAAGTTGGAGAGCTCCAAATTACCCCCCCCCCCCCCCCCCAAAAAAAAATGTAACTGTTCAACTTGTAGGATTGTTTGTTTCAATATCTTAGTGTTTGCTACATGCGTTTTCATTCTGTAACTTTTGTATTTTCATTCTCCGATTGTAAATTCTACGTGTTTTGGTATCTTATTCATTTGTACAATATTTTCCTCATGTAACTTATGTAAAATGGTTTTGAGTGAATAGACAAACTTACACGTTTAGAACTTAGAAATCTTTGGGTGGCAGAGGACAATTCACTGGTGCCAGGGGATGTGTGTCTTCAGAACTCTGTAGCTAGACTTTCCCCAGTTCTTATTCAGCACAAATACCTTTAATTCACTATATAAGGCCAATCACCAATTTCTGAGGAAATCTTATAGGCAGGAATTGTAAAATTTTCTACAAAGAGGTTTTTCTAAGATAATGACCCTTTCAATGTGTCCGATCGTTGAAGATAACATAATATGGATGTACAGATGTAGACAGGTGTTGACAGATGTGGACAAGGAGAAAGCTATATTATTCAAGTACCGAGCAGGCTCCATTTAGATACACTTCTATACACGGGTAAGAATTGAAAGAAGACGAGGCATTAGTGGCACTCGATACTTCCATCAATACAGGCCTTATTACTTTCTGATGCTCTTCAAAGACAGTGTTATCATTCAACACATATTCAATATTCACATCATAAACATCAGAGGAGAAGAAATTCAATATAAATGTATCTTTATGATATCAGGCGGTACTTTGAGAGAATATGGTCTTCTTCTTTTTTTAAATAAACTGAAGATATTATCATATGACTTTGAAATGATCTTGTATAAGGGGTAAAATGGAAAGATTTTCCTCTACGTCATTATTGTAATTATATATCTACCGAAATTTGTTCAATGATTTAAATTCTGTATCGTATTTTTAGTGATTATCCTCACGTTCAATATGTACTGTTTACATGTATTTAAATTCTTAATTATCCTAATTTGAATGCACAAATATCGGAGTAAAACACAGACAATTATAACAAACATGTTATTTAAGCAACCAATCACGTTTTTATTTTACTTTTTTAGTTTGATATCAATCCTTTACTTGTTATTTTTTTAGATTTGAATTCAAAATGACAAAACTAGTTAGTATTGCCACATCCTGGGCGACCAGAATCAGTTCTTTGAATTTCGTGGAGATTGAAGTACAGGGAACTGTTTTAATTTCCTGCCACTTCAGTATTGCTTGTGCTGATCTGCCTTCAAACACCCATACAATGTGACAGTTCGAAAAAGACGCTGGGTTTTGGAGTTGCATCGTTAATTGGCTTCTCGTCGTCTCAGCACCATCCTCAATGCATTAAAATAGGTCACTACAAACTTTACCTTTTTCAACTTTTGCAATATTTTTCCCTATCAATTCAGCTAGAATTATTATTCATAAAATGGTTATTTTGTCAAGAATTTCATAGAAAGGTAGATATAACTTTTGTTCAATAAATTACAGGAAACCTTGAGCTAGTGATAAATACTCTATAGTAGCTTGGACGATCCTCTCCTCTGGTCAGACCAGAGATTATTTCGTAGATAGGGAATCGTATTAGGACTACTACATCATTACCTTATTAATCTGTTACAACATTTTATCAATGTTATCTTTTATAACTATGAATTTTTAAAAACAAAATAGAAATTCTTTATAACAAAGTAATATTTTTTTAAATTACAAATTATCCATAAAATTCGATTATGTTATTAATATTATTAAAAACAGATTTGAAATTACGTCAACTTGATATTTTTTAGCAGTGAATCTGGTAAATCGAAAACATTTGATAAAAATAGTTACCTCCAACTTAATGATTAAGCTACGCATGTCTGAGGTTACTCCACGAAGGGGAAATACATGCATTCGCATCGATGACACCAGGCAAGAACTACGGTGAATCGTATGCGCATGAATTTTGCGCTGTGAGTTCTCTTTCATCGGTTACATCAAATTTCTATCTCTATGTTCTGTGATCAGAAAAGGCCTGGATTTATCATTCATTAAATGTAACTTATTTTCCTGAAAATAAAATATATATATTTAAGTAAATATTTAATATTTACTTCAACTGAATATTTACTTCCCAATTTTTGCTTTTATCCGACTGTATTCATATAGATACTAACCGATTTAATAAATCTTCTTACGGAAACTTATAGTTAATTCATAGCTCTATAGAAACAGCCAGACCGAAATTTACACGCCCCGTTTATCGAAATCTACAGCGGCTGAAACTGACAAGAAACTAACAGGACAGATATCGACACGCCCTGTTTATCGATTGGTCCAAACGTACAGCGACCTAGGAAAAATCACGGACTGTACAAAATAATCATGACGATGTCAGACTCACAGGAGACGATTTGGCTGTTTCTTTTAGCTAACGTACTTACGTACATTAACAGTAATTTAGTAAATTTTACTTACTTTTCATAATCGATTTTTCAATTAGCTAAAAGAAAGATGTTAATATAAACAATAAAATGCTTTCTTTGATGATTCATTCGAGTTATGAAGGCTGCGATCATTGCAGAAAAAAATAACATAACCCCATAACGCGGGTTATGTATTTTTTCTGCAATGTCGCTGCCTTCATATCCCGAATGAATCACCAAAGAAAGTATTTTATTAATATTGTTTAATAATACGCATTCCTTGGCCTTTTTAAAATTGCCTTTTGATTGAACGCATTATTTGGAGTTCTTATTTACAACATTTATTCAAATATCTATCACAGTTTCCTATCTTTTATTTTTGTGGAAATTTCGTTATCGATCGAAACTTAAGAACACGAAATGCACTGACTGCATGAACTGACTTCAAACTTTAATTAATCGATCCATTAGCTGTCTTCTACGCAAAATAATGATCGATATTTTAATTTAAAAATATAATTTGCTGACGTTAATTGTATCTTTTTTAAATGAATTGAGAGAGAGAGAGATAGAGAGAGTGCTTTTTAATTTGATCTACATGCAGCGATCATTAGAGAAAAATTATATAGATACTACTCGCGTTGCTATCTTCATACCTGCATCAACAAGCGAAGAAAGCATTTCCATAGTTGAATGAATTCAATGAATTTCTAATTCAATAATTTTTAGCAATAATTGCAGATTATCAGAAGAAAATTACAATCGCCTGCGCCAAAACGCCATGCAGATTGATGCCGCAAATCACAAAGGACGTTGGGAAATGTCCACGTATTTGGTACATGAAACTTAAGTGATTGAAAGAATTCAAAACTATATATATTGCATTGTCGTTTTGAAAATTTTAATGTCATAAATTAAGAAAATAACTCTATTACATGTATTACCAATCAAGTAACAAGTCACCAACAGAAGCTGAATTATCATTTTATAAACGTAATTCATCGATCATCGAACCATATTAAATGAAATAAATTCATATAGGCGAGTTTTCTTTCAGCACTTTATTAACTGTTTTGACACGTATCAAAATCATTCAAACGTGGTTCCAAGAACCACAAAAGAACTAACAGAATTTAGAGAATCCAGTTCCAATACATTATCCATATTGTTGTACAGACTGATTTAACCTTCTATTAATGCCAGATAAATCTTTGTAGTGTAAGATGCATGTGTTGTCATTTCTAAAAATTGCCGATAATTGCATTTCGTGTTATTAGTAAGATATTTACATCCAAGTTGGGTTCCCTCCATTTCATACGGAAATTGATTGTAATTCACAGCTCTATAGACACTGAAAGGACATAAATCTACACGAACCAGTTCTAACCAGTGTATAGATCTGTGGAAACCTTCAGCAGCCTGAGAAAAACCATGGACTGCACGAAATAATCTAGCTACAAACCTGCAGTTAGATATAATCATGATGATGTCAGACTCAAATTCCCATGTAAGTCGATTTGGCTATTTCTTTCATTCAACATGAATATAAACAATAAAATACTGATATACATTGATCATTTGTGCTGGTTATGAAGGTAGCCATCACTGAAGAAAAAAAATACATAACCAGCTATTTATTTTTTTCTGCAATGTGGTCACCTTCATATTCCGTATGATTAACAAAAGAAAGCATTTTATTGTTTAGATAACTCCAGATACGAGAATAAAAGTGAACAAAATTTGAACTTCGGTAAACATTGGTTTTCTTGGGGTGACAATTTACATTATTATACTTTCATGTTCAATACTGAAATCTGATTGTTTTAGACTCAGTTGATAATCCGTTCTATTACCCTCAGCGTTAGCAACACACTTAGCAACGGGTAACACAACGAAATGTTACATGCGCGTAAATTATGCGCGTACGGTTCGCCGTGGAATTCACGTCATTTTTATATAAAAGCAGTAAAAAGATCTCTAAAATTAAGACATTCAGTATAATAAAATAAATAGTGCCTGTTTGGGAGGATAACAGTTGAAATTGACACCCCTCGAAAACCATTGTCAACCTCCGCTTCGCGTCGGTTGACAAAGGTTTCCTCGGGGTGTCAATTTCAACTGTTACCCTCCCAAACAGGCACAATTTATATAATGCTACTCTCACAAACATGCACTATTTTATATATTGACGTCTCTAAGACTGAAAAAATTATACAGGATCATAAAAAAATCAGCGCTTAATTGGACTTGTTTGTACTCAGGCATCTTTGATTTAAACAAGGGTACGCTTTAGAATTTTAGGAATTGTAATATCTATCTACCCGAAAGTCATTCTGCATTCATATTGATTAGTTTTTTAATGCATTTTTTGCCGGGAAAGTTATTTGCAATGTCTAATGAAATGCTCTACTAAATAATTATGTGAAATTGCTTCGAGAATGTTTTATTATTATCACCTGTAGTTCTCTGGGTGAGTATGACTTTTTTGAAGTTAGTAATATACGACTTAACAGATAAAGTTGAGAGCACCAAAGGAAATAACTTTAAGCTCTGCAAACCAACCACTAATGCTAATATAATCTCTCTTTCTCTGTGTCTCTCTCTTTCTCTGTGCAAATTACTGATGAAAATTTGCAAACATTACGTTAACTGACTTGAAAAGAAAGTACAAACATCAATTGTTCGTATATTTTCTGTTTCTATGTTTCATGTATTGAGTGTGTTGGACGAAAACTAAGAAAAGCACCAGAGGTAGCAATATGACAATCTATATACTGTCTTCAATTTATATACCTTTTAGTACGGTTTATCTATCTCTAGAATGCAACATGCAAATATTCTTTTAAACATGTATATCTATTTCTTTTTGCGCTGGTTCAATAAGAAACGTTTTTCAATGAAAACGAAATTACCCTGTATTTTTAGCTTTTGTTTCCTATTTTAAAGCTATACACGCTATAATTTGCGTCAATTTTGAATAAAGGGGAAAATGTATGTGTTTGATTACTAATAAAAGTTACCTCTATGCTGTTAATTATAATGCTCAATTCGATCCCGTAACAAATATATCAAATATTAAACAATGAAAAATATTTATTTTCCTGCCAGGAAAGTAATGCCTCCTCGTGAATATCAATTTATCACGTGATATCGACAGCTAAATTTAGTCTATCATACCACAACTGGTGAAGGGTGAACATCTTCATAATTGTGATAGTTTCACAAAGGAAAGGATATTTTCAGTAAAGCATGAATTTGTCCGATATACGAGTACAAACAAAAGAAATAAATACAAGCCCGTGAGTAGATATTAATACTTCCTTTAAAAGAATGACGTAGACCTGTGTTTTCCCTTATGTGCTATTTATAGATCCTATAAGTGTTAATGCAGAAGTAAAGGTATCGTGAATGACGAACGTATTTTACTCATTATACATGTATGTATTTCAAATTAACAACTGTTAAGCATATTAAAAATCAAGTTGGATATTTGATTAGGCAAACAATAACGACCACCTAGTTCTCCGCGGACATGCGCAATGAGGTCGGTTTCGCTCTTCCTTCATCAATATTCATGAAAAGGTATATTTTTCTGGCAGGAAAATAAACAATTTAAAATCTATATCTTTATAACGAGATGGAATTCACCATTGTAATTAACAGATTAAGGATAACTTTTATAAGTAGACAAACACATGCGTTTTCACTGTCATTCAAAATTGACGTAAATTATAGCGTGTATAGCTTTAAATATGAAGAGTAAATAAAATATGTTCAGTCGAATCACGCTCTTTTATAACTGATAATTTGATAACAACATCTACTATATGAAACACACAATGAATTCATATTAGCTCAAATATAGGATACATATGCATAATTGTTTTTGGTTCATAAATCAGTCGAAAGGTTTAGCACTTAAAGGTTAGACTTATGTACATATCTCTTTTGAATTTAATAACTAGAACTCATTTCACTCTTCTTGTACCTGGGTTTGTTTGTGCAGGGTTTAGACAACGCTTATTATGACTCACCGTGACCCTTGATTTTTTCATTGCAGCCGGTTATTTTAACCCAACCGGTCAACAAGCTACATCAATGAAATAGGCGAGTTATATGTTTCGATCGTCATTACTAAAATCAATATAAAGATACTAATAAAAGTTACTTAGTACGATAAAACTGTTGATTTAGTTTCTTGAGACATTAATACGAAAATCTATTGAGAACAGAATATTCAGTACCAATTCAAACTGATGTCCGGTAGAATACTCCGTAAACAACGGTTGTTATTGGACAGTAGCTGATGTCATGGACTTCGAAAACAATGCATAGATGTACCCTTTCACCTGCAGATGTTACACACAACATTTGGTCAACTTAATGTATAAAAAAAACCGTTAACTAACGGTGGACTCCCGTCATCTAAAGAGAAAAGGTTTGACAAATCTGTGTCTGCCCTAACAAACAAATATTATGATATATTTTCTCCCATCGTGACATATATCATTAACCTTAGTTTAACCAAATATTCTTCGAACTAAATATGAATTTATACAACAAACGTATTCCGTATCCATGTGTACATTTCTGTCCCGTTTTGATCAATATTTCTAATTATCCAAATAATATACTTTTGTCCAAACTAAATTTAAAAAATTGAAAATTGGACGAGATTCCTGCTTTGAAACGTCCTCTTTATCAATCGAACACGTATAGGGGGCTGTGCATAGGAACAACATTAAAACTGTACCCGGATGATAATTGAAAAAATTGAGTGAAGTGTTCCGAGAACTTCCAAATAAATAAAAATCCATTCCACCATTATAAATTCGTTGCCAGTTTTGTAAAAAACAGTATTTCGGATAGAAAGAGAGGATTCGCAAAGAGAAAATGTTGGAAAAAAATTTTTGGAAGGTATTTGTATTCAGAAAAGTGTCGGGGAATAGAAACACAAGACAGAAGAATAGTATAGGGCCAATGCCCGCCTACGAATCGGATGTGCTTTTGAGGTTGAAGTAAAAATAAGCACAATAGTTCCTGAAAATCTCATCTGATTTTGTAAATCTAAAAGCCTTATCAAAGCGAAAAAACGCGTATTAGCCTCAATTTTTTAACCCTAGGGAAGCCTATTATGATTAATTCGGTATGGTAAGAACAGTGCAGTTCTCCCATCTGTTAAAATTACATTGCTCCGTCTTAATTTCAAATTGTAAGACCCTCAAACTTGAGATTGCCATGGGATATTCAAGATAGGATTTTTCTGGATACCAAATCTTTCCGATCTTTGACCGGTTAAGGTTCAGCTTTATAGACAGTTATAGACTTCCGTCCGATTTTAGAAGTTGAGATACAAGTATGACCTTGAGTTTGCTTTTCAACTACTAAACATGATTTGGAAATCGAAGAAAGGGGTTTTCATTCTAAGAGCTTGAGACTATTTTGTTTCAGGTGCAAGAGCTTTGGTTGAAAAAACCTAGACCCCTCTTGGCCCGTAATTTGAGGGGCGAGTCCCTTTTTCTTGATATTAAAAAAAATTATAATTCTAAACACATTTTGTGTAACAGGTGATTACTGTTAAGAAATTCCTTTCCGTTCTTGAGATATCTGGAAAAATGGAAAAGATTGTTTAAGGGGCCGACCCTTTATCTCCTTATAGGGGCCATTAACGCAATTTTGTTGGTAAAATATTGTTAATAACATCATTCTGGGTATCTTCTTTTCAAAAATACTTTTCAAAATATTTCTGCTTTTTTAATATATAAATGATCAAAATATTGAACTTCTAGCCACATAAAACCACCCTTATTACGTAACATATGAGAACTCTTTTATCATGAGTGGATAATAATTGAAAGATGGAAATTTTTGCTTCTTTAACATATTACAAAATATTCATCAGAAAGAAGCTGTGCATGAAAGACTCTAGACCCTATATTCATCAGAAAGACGCTGTGCTTGAAAGACCCTAGACCCTTCATGATCCTTAATTGGAGGGGCCAGTCCCTTTTCCTTGATATCCGACGAAAACACATTTTCTTCATTGAGTGTTTAGAGATTTGTTACCGTTTCGTCAAAAAATGACGAAGTTCAACAGCTGATGATTACACAAAAATTCAAAACCCAAATAATATGCACATCTTTGATATATGGACGGTTGATCTGCAAAACAAAACTATTTATTTTGAAAACTGTACGAGGAGTTATCAGTACAATCGGGGTAACCTGTATGCAATATTATGCCAAAATATGACTAAGTTCAACAGCTGGTATTTTTCTCAAATATTATCAAAAATCAATTTCTAAGTAATATGCACATATCTGATATATGTGCAATGGATCTGCAAAACAAAAACTTTCTATCTTGAAAATTGTAGGAGAAGTTATCTGTACAATAGTAGTACCCTTTTGGCAGCCTCCCGCCCACCCGCCATTTTCAACCTTTCAATCGTCGAAATTTTCTTTTGAAAACCCCGGTTAAAAAAAAACCTACATGAAGTCCCACTCGACACACCTCGGCCGATTCGATTCTAATTTGATGTAGGTTACGGAATCGGCCGAGGTGTGCCGAGTGATGAAGTCCCTCGCTCTTACCTTTTAGACTTTTTACCTCTAGACTTTGCAAAATGAGCCCGATACCGTTTTATTACAAACTCCAATCTGATTAAAATACTGATCTCAGATTCTACATAAGCGCACAGCGCAGAGAGCTTTTTGCTTATACATGTATATAGTCAGCGAAGTGAATGTTCGCGAGCGCTCGTTAAAATTTGTGTTGCATATATAGGGAATCTTGGCGAGCGCTCGCGAGCACCCCCTTTGTTGAACTAGCCTCAGATTGACATTAAACATTTTTCTCCTGACGCAAGGTGTGTATCGATATCATGATCCATAAGTTTAATAATATCTTTTTTATCCTACCTTCTCAAAGGATAAATGGCTGTGAAAAGTATACGTAGAACCATTTTAACAAGACTTTAGACTTTCGGCGGCTGGACGTAGCTATATATTTCTTATGTCAAAACAAGTTAAACTTGCGCAGTCTTAGCTCAAAAGACAGAAAAAATCTTGTTGATTTCAAAGACCAATGGCTGAGTTGCTAAACTCCTCTATTAATAGACACTATGCATGTAGTTCAAGACCTTATGATTTCAAAAAGTGGAATATCATTACCACGGAGAGGACAGGAACTCTAGTTATAAAAGTACATCAGACAACTACGTTATTATGAAAAGAAATCGCATGAAAATACTGTAAATGTCAACCCAATTGCAATCAAGTTAAAGTCGTCATAAAAAATGTTTGCATAACTACATATTATAGAGTTTTACAAACGTCACTGAAATATTACAACGTAACTAACATCAGGTGTAACAGTGTTCGGGGTGTTTCTGACGAGCATGTAGATAAAGCACAGCAATAGTCACTACTCACCAGTCGAATACTACCTCTAAAAACAATCGATGAGGGAGCATAATCGGCTTCAACTCTAACTCGATTGAACATTCTAACTCTTACTGTTGACGCTGGGGCAGCAATATAGACTACTGCGAGCGCAACACGGGCAAACTCATCAGAGGTGTTGCGCGGACATGAACGAATCTGTTTATTGCAACATCTGTACCACGAACTTTCAGAGCTTTGAAGAGGAGGTATATTACCCGTTAGTGAAACACCCGCTACACGTCATTGTAATTTTGACCCTTGCTTATGGTCTAGCTTTCCTGTTCGCTGTCGTTGGAAATTGCTTTGTAATTGCTGTCGTTTTGAAATACCCATGGATGCGAACAGTAACGAATTATTTTGTGGTGAATTTGGCTGTGGCTGACCTTCTTATTGCAATCTTCAATGTCCCCTTCACTCTGGTGGATAACATATATTCTGGTAAGTTATGAACGGTCATACGTTTGTATGGTAACTTCATTTTCCTTCAGTTATACTTTGGAATTTCTGTATCGACCTTTAGTTAATTTTTATAGGACTATTTGTAATCGGTTTGACTTAAAGATGGTAAGCTCTGCCTTTAAGGAAATATTGAAGTTTCAATAAACTATTTATTAAGTATTATTTAAAAAATTTAAAGAGTGGAAGAACTTTTTTCTTTTGATGCTTGTATTTGCTTCAATCTTGAACATTGAAATAAGTAACATCCATGCAATGTATTGACTTTTTCAAAATAATTGGCCCATGTTTTCTCATTGTTTGAGTATTTAATATTGCAATGTATCGATCATGTTTTTCTTTGATTTCGTCCCAAACAATGTATTTTAAAATGTATAAAATAGCGCTTAACTCGCTTTGCGATCGGTTTTCGACAAAAGACACAAGCTAGCAAACAAAACCGTGCATGGAGCAATTCTCTATCAGAATCTAATTGCAGACAAATTAGATCAAGAAAAACTGAAATATCACAAGAATAAATTTCATTTTAAAATTAGTTATTGGAAAACGCTATCTTAATAATCTTGAAAAGTGAAATAGGATAGACAAAAGAAGCAGAGGTATTGAGTAGATGTGTTATAGGCTCTTGAATTGGACTTATGATTTGTGTTAATTGAACTGTTTAAGGTGTAAACGACTGTCGACTAATTAAAGAGTAAACATGTCTTAAATGAATATATAACTACATAACCATAAAAACGTAAATTATAGCGCCCGGCGGTACAAGCAATCAACCTTTGAGCCTTTGTCTTAATTTTGTACTTGTTAGATCACTTGAGTGATCTTGGGTGATCTGTTTTTGTTGGTCCGCGGACTATCAAAGAGACCACGGAGACGAGAAATTCGATGCTCATCCTACTCTGCGTGTTGAAGAGATTCATGCATTCCTAACAGTTTGAAGTAAAGAGTATGGAGAGCCGAATCAACATCATATATAAATTGATGATATATCCATTGATTTGAAGATATCATTAATTTAATTAATGGGTGCAGCAATTCAACCAAGATCTTAAAAATTTCAGTGTTGAAACTTGAATGTAGATTACCAGAAGAAAGCAATAATTCCGTTATTGATATTCTAGATTTAAGTCAAGGTGCTTATTTCTCTCATGGAGGGATTGCTGTACATATTTATTGCCCGAATTTATTTTCATCAAAATTAGTCGAATAATATTTCTCCCTCCTTCGCAATTCCCATTGAATACATAGGCAAAGGTCTAAGTTGAAAGGTGCATATCACTTATCATGCACATCACCATTAACTGAGAGGGTTAATCTATGAATTATGAATACTATGATAAAACCATATATAAAATAAATTAAGATATAAAGAATATAAACACAGGAACACTTCTAACTCAAGTAGATAAAATATCATAATAATGTGAAGGGTAGTAGAAAAGGTTCGTTTCCAGTCGATTTTGCTTTGATGGGGTGTATTGGGAGTAATTCATTCAATAGGCATTCCCATTAATCCATTTAATACTCGCATAAGTTGAATTCATTATGCATTTAAATAATTAAAGATATCTTCAGTTATTTTGAGTATATGTCAATTCGGATTCCATAAGTCCCTTTGTTGTATCTGCGTGTCTGAAAGTAGTCTGGAACTCAATTTTACAACTTCAAGAGCGCTCGTAATTAAAAATGGATAATTATGGTTATTTAAGGGCCTGTATCTGAAACCATAAGAAATATTAGAGTAGGACTCTTTTTCTAAACAGGTTAAGAATTGCCGTGCGATTTGTTTAGGATAAACATGAAGAGATGAATTCAAATTAAACATTCAATTCAAATCTTTTCATTCGTGGACGGATTTCGCCTTATCTTCAAAAAATTGTTTACGTTCGTACTGTACGTTCAATATATCGTCCATTCTTTGAAACTGATTCTCTTAAGTAGAAACAGGATGTTTGAAGTGTTCGATTTTTATTTTTGGGAGTTGATTTTAATCAACTCTCCTATGCAGTTACTCTGGCAAACCGAAACTGAAACAGTGTTTGGACCTAAGCACAAATCAAAACCGCTGACAAGAATTAGTTCTTGAAAATAATCGATAAATTCGATGTAATGTACGCTGAAGCATTTTTTTAAAGGAAACTTATTTATAAATACCTATGAAATAGTCAGATTTTAAATAGTACGAACAATTTAGAAGTTTTTTGCAGTCGTATGTATTCCTACGCCAGAGTTCATTATAGTCTCGTTCAACCATCGACTGTCTCCGGAGAATCAGTCTATATATAGAGGTCGCACGAGCTATCACGAGACCTTGTATATCTTACTTGTCGGAGATTAACGGAGACGGCCGAGCATTTGGTTGAACGAGACTAGAGTTCATTATTGGTTTGATTCATACACTTTTTGAAATATTTCGAATACCGATACATAGTTTGATGAAATCAATTCCATTTTTAAATATTACACAACATGATTCATAAGAGGTTTTCTCGAAATTCTTGTCGGAAAAGTCCGAGAATCCATATTATAAAAATGTGCGTAATTCAAATAAAGATTATAAACTACTTGCCAAGGAAAATAACATATCGTTGATTTTAAGATAAATAATATTCGATAAAACCAACTCCCGTCAGTACTTCCGTACTTTGATTTTCTATTAACTGCAAAACCAGTTACAACTAGACACGGGATTGATCACTTATCTGCTACGTGGATGATCGAATTTTTACATAGGAATCATAGATTCAATCTTTAAAAAATTTCCTCTCAAAAAATAATCAGCCGGAAAGCATTCTCAGGTACTGGTAGTGTAGATTCAAAGTTGTAAAAAAATTAACCCCGGGGGTAGGGTTTGGGCCACAATAGGGAGTGACATTTTTCTATAGGAAAATATAGAGTAAATCTTCTAAAAATGTTCTTCTCAGAAATTGATCAGCCAGGAAAGCTGAAACTTATGTGGAAGCATCCTCAGGTAGTGTAAATTCAAAGTTGTGAAAATTATGATCCTCGGGGTAAAGGTGGGGCCATAATGGTGGTCAAGTTTTTACATAGGAATATAGAGAGAAAAGTCTTTCAAAATCTTCTTTTCAAAAACTGAATGGCCAGGAAAGCTGAAACTTGTGTGGAAGCATCCATAGGTAAGGCAGATTTATGTCTCTTCAAACCATGATCCCTGGGGGTTGAGTGGGGCTACAATGGGGGTTGAATTTTTACATAGAGAAGATGTAATATATGTTATATAACATTTTTAAAATTAAAAATCTGTCTAAGAATATATTTACCTCATTAACAGGTGTATTTTACTAATGCATCTTCATATCTTACAAATCATTTTTTTGGTAAAATGTCGATCGATGCTTTCAAAAAGAAGATTATTTTTCAAATTAAACAATTAAAGTAAGTTTCTCTGGATAGCAGACACTGTCATGAAATTTTTATTTTCGAGGAACTGTTTACGTTTGCTTAGCTAAATTTCAAACCCGACGTAACTAATTTGCAGAATCATTGCACGCGAGGGTTATATAACAGTTTCGGAAGGGCAATATAACCATTTCCTGTGAAATATAACTTTTTCCGGGAGGGCAATATATTAACTATTTCCGGTGTGAATCAGCAATTTTCGGAGCATAGTAATAAAATTATCTCATTTGTGACATAACGAGAAAAATTATTCGAAAATGTTTTAGAGAGAGAGAGAGAGAGAGAGAGAGAGAGAGAGAGAGAGAGAGAGAGAGAGCAGAACCAATTGGCCAGAAAAGCTGAAACTTATGTGGAAGCATCCTCAGGTGCGGTAGGTTCAAGTTTGTTCAAATCATGATCCCTAGGTGTATGATTGGAGGGGGGGGGGCAAAAATTTATGTAGTTTTTTGTAGGAAAAAATATTTTAAAAACCATTTGCCTAGAAAAGCTACTGTGACTTTAATAGAAGCAACCTCAGATAATGTACATAAATTCAAATTCATTTAAAAATTCAAAATCTCGAGGAGTAGGATTGGGCCACATTTGGGATCCAATTTTACAAAGGAAAACATTTTCATTATTCACAAAAACTTAAATGTTATAATTTATAGTTTAACTTATATGCGAGCATTTATACAGATTGCTGATTCTTTAAAATTGTTTAGTTTTGGACAATTCTTGGGCCTCACAAGGGGTTCAGAACTGATGCAGCTTTATATCCTGTATATAAACAATTGTTTAGGATCTGCGGATGAACTGCAATGCTCAACATGTGATATGACTATAAAATCATCCTACCTATTAGAAAGGAGACTTGATAATGAACATTAAAGTATCCAGGAAAATGGATTTTTATTTATAAAGGATGTACATTTATTACAATACATTGTCCAGATATTTTGTATTATGACTCCATAAAGCTTAGTTAATCATGCCAATTGTTGCTCAGGTGAGCGAGGTAGCCCATGGGCGTCTTGTTTTTAGTTGGACTTAAAAGAAATGCTTGAAGAATTGAATGGTACTAATTGTTTTCACAGAATTTGCGTATAAATATGGTTAATCAGTCCAAAACTAGCGTTTTATGCGCATAAGATACACAATTTTTTAATTGGTGCCACTGTAGCTCCCCGGTCGTTCATCCGAATTTTTTTCAGACTGGGAGCGACCGACCTGCAGTTAAGTTGGGTCTCTCTTACTTATAGGAGCGTCAATAATCCGTGCACGACATCTCTCGAATACACTTACTGACCGTAGGGAAGCTCAGTTTATTTTCCAGTAAAAATATCTATGAAAACAAGAAAAGTTCCATGAGTTTGCCAACGGTTAGTGAGCATGGGAGGTTAGTGAGCATGGGTTTCCGACAATAGCTTAAAGAATATACATGTATAGCTTTAAACGATAAATCAAACCGAGACCATACGGATTGTAACAACTGTCGTTACCAAAAGCGTATTTGGTGCATCTAGATGAAGTTCATTGAATGTATATGTTGGTGAACTTTCAAAAATGAATGCCGATAATATTTACTTTGTAGATCAAAATATCAATCGAAAACCCCTAAACATGAAACTTTCAAATTTATTGCACCTAAAAAATTGTTTGCTTTCATAAGTTCAGCAGGACTGCAATGAAACAATCGTGGCACGACTTTTGAGTCAACTAGCCTTGGGGGGGGGGGGGGGGGGATGTAAGACTCAAAAAGGAAACATTTAATGATTTAGAAAAGAATTTATTACCTTTCTAGACCTAGTATTCCCAGATTATATTTATTAAATCGAAATAAAATAGACGTTTGTAATGACTTTTGATTATCATATTTTATGGTCGACAAAAAATTATATAGATAAATCCGCGGAATTCGGAGGACCTGCATACAACGGAAATTCTACAGATAAGACAATTATGTAAATCTGCCACAAACACGGAGCTCTAGGAAAACAAAAGGAACTTTATTATCCACTCTGATTAAACAGGAAATAATCCCAAGAATCCCAAATTTCCGATAGAAGCTGGTGATTCCTAGGAATATATCTTTTGTTTGTTTGTTCTTTAGGTTTTCAATGAGTAAAACGGAGAAGTGCCTTGACATTTCATACAATAGTTTTACTAGCCTTCATTAGCCTTCATTTAGGAACGGTTCGTGTTTTTAAAATATAACTTCTTTCCAGTTGTTTTTACTTCGGTGTAACAGTTGCTCTACTATACAAAAATATGACTTTTATTTGCTTTCTAATGGAAAAAAGTACAATAAAAAGACATTTTTTTTTCTGAACACGGTTTTTCTTTTATTAGTTTTTAGACACACATAACTTCTGGAAAAGAACCAATTTTCTCGAGAATTTTGATTATCGTTAATGGCTGAAAACAATGGTAAACAAGGTAAAATCCCGAGCTCTTCCACGAATTGTTTGCGCCATTATCCATGAACCATCTTACATGCTTTATGTTGTGTAAGTAAAGAACTAACACAGCAGACATTTGAGGCCTCAAGAATCAAACATTTACAGATTAGTGGATAAGAAACTCAATAAAATCCCAGCAGTGGAAGAAATATCGACGGGATACTTTGTTTATTAGTTTGATCCGTCACTCATTCCGAGTGAGCCATTCTCTGTTAAATTAAAAAAATATACTAGATTTTGACCCGTGCGTGCACGGGTTGACATTGCATATGCTAGCGGACATTTACGAAATAGGTACATCGACACACCTAGCTTATTGTTGACATTTACATAATCAAGCTTTAAGACTACAATAGTGCTATTAATTTCACTACACTCTGCTTAGTTAGAATAATCTAACTGTGTCCCGGAACAGACCTTTACCACAGTTAAGGTGACTCCCATATACCCGTAATGTAGCAAAAAAATGCAAATTGCTCCGAAACAATTTTGGAGAAAATTAATAAGGCTTCATTGAAAATAACAGTCAAATTTTCATCTAAAAATTTAATTCATTTTAATGAAAAATTCAATACTTTTTCACCACCGTTTTTTACTCGTTTCGAATTTTCACATCATGTTGACATTCGGAACTCTCGGGATGCACTGAGTTAGAGTTATCTCCCGTATTCCTTTGATGAACAGAATATAAGACAAATTTTCAATGAAAATTTACACGTACATGTAATATCGTTTCTGAGTTTATCCATGCAAATGTGATATTGTGGAAACATAAACTAAAGACCCTACCGTGATTTAGCGTGAATGTAATGCGCATGTGCAAGATTGTAAAATCCAAAAAATCCAGATAATTTCCGGATTTTTAAAGGAATTTTCGGTGATTATTAATTGGCGAAGCTTGATTGAGGAAAAAATCAATCAAATTGGTAATCTTCAAGATTTAGCGCGAATGTAATGCGCATGTGCAAGATTGTAAAATCCAAAAAATCCAGATAATTTCCGGATTTTTAAAGGAATTTTCGGTGATTATTAATTGGCGAAGCTTGATTGAGGAAAAAATCAATCAAATTGGTAATCTTCAAGTACTAATGATGTTTAAAATATATAAAACAAAAGACAGTACTCTTCCGATTTCTCGGTATTAGAGCCCAAAAATTCGAGTAGTATAGATTCGTCACATTTTTTAGACAATGTGTAGGCTTTTTGAAGGGATAATGAAAAGGTTCTATGAATGTATGAAGCAGTTATTTCATTAAGATGAATATGAATAATCTATTTCCCCAAAAAGTGACATATGGTATCTAAGCAAACTTTCTAAGACAGGGAATATAAGCGACTGCATATTGATAAATCATTTTAAGATCGACTTTTCAATGAAAGAAATCTGAGCTCATATCTATGTGTAATACTCCTCTGGTAATGATATATACGAGTAAACGATCAGTAAAAATCAAGACTGTACATTAATTGCGGTTCTACGCAAATAAAAGCCGTGTTTCTGTTAATCAAGTTAGAGATCTTCTTTGTATCTTGTGACAAGTGTCTCAGATAACGAACAGTTCAGATATTGATTCTTAAAAAAACAACAGTGAAAGCGTTATTAAGGGTTCTTTGCGCAAACGTAGATGTATAAAAAATATATATGGTTTGACATTGATTACTGGTTACCCTCATCCTATACTGGACATCTCTCTCTCTCTCTCTCTCTCTCTCTCTCTCTCTCTCTCTCTCTCTCTCTCTCTCTCTCTCTCTCTCTCTCTCTCTCTCTCTCAGTATAGGTATTGTTCTAAGATTAAAGGATTTATTCGGTTGAACAAGACGATACCAGTTGTAAAAAAGAAACCTAATAATGAATAAAAGATTATTTGATTATTTATTTGTTCAAAGTTCAGTAGATTTAATTAGCTTTTTTCAGAATAAATTGTCTAAAAGCACGTTATTGCTCAGATCGCCATGCAGTAATTCCTTTGTAAACCTATACCTTTTATGTACAAAAAGCTAATCAGTTAGAGTAGACTATCCTCTCACATCTTTGAATTGAGACTGGACGAATGCCATTATGCTTTTGAAAGAGCCGGATTTTAAGAGTTATGTAAAATCACTTGGAGAATTGGAATTGCCATTTTATTGTAATAAACCCTCATTTTGAAAAGAATTGTAAGAATATGGAAAATAAAAATGCATGATTTGTAACACGGTACATGTATATATAAATGTTTGCTTGTTCGCAAAATTTGTAAAGGAATTTCTTATTCCTTGCATTAAGAGGGTTTGATGGTCGTGACCATTTCAGACAATGTTGATCTCTTTTGGAAGAAAAGCTCTTTATAGAGATTTTGGGGAATATTTGTATTCAAATCTAAATACATGAAATAGTTTAAAGCTAAAAAAAATCATATCTAAAATTTTAAGGAAGATCTGTTTGGTTAATTTCAATAAATGCCCCATTAACTTTTGGTGGGGATTGTTATTTTGTAACCCCTTTATTTCACAACTTTTAAAAATTTCCCAATGTTTTCTTACCATTTTATAGTACTTTTGGAGGGCAGGAAACACACACATATATATAGCAGGTATGAGGTTATTTATATCCTCTCAACTTTCAGGGGTTTTTTTTAATAAAAAAAAATAAAACGGACACTCAGGTTTTTTTCTGTGTAACAAAGCATACAAAAATGTGTATTTTCTCATTTATATTAAAGAAGAGGGGTTGTAATTTTAAGCAAGTGCGTGTGGTAGTACACGGTAAATCTCAATCGCAACTTCTCGGGCCTTTCCGGCAAGCTCGGAAAAACACCTCGAATGTATTATCTAGGCGTCCATGACAACCCCCCCCCCCCCTTTTTTTTTAATTAAACGTGATATATTAAAATACAACACATTTTATGATCTGTTGAGATGTAAGCTAGACTTCATTTAAGTAAATTATATACTTTAAAATATAACACAGAAGCGACTTACAAGGCTGTCTACCCGATACTTATTTTACATTTAATGGGAAGCGACTCCATTTTGTTTAAAATTCTAACATCCGGTAATGTTAATACATTCGAGGTGTTTTTCCTAGCTCTGTCGGAAAAGCCCGAGAATTTGCGATTGCGGTTAATCTATAAGTAACCATTTGTATTCATATGTGATTTGACTCTTTCAGGATGGCGGTTGGGGTCCTTCCTGTGTAAAGCCACGCCCTTCCTCCAGCAAGTGTCTGTCTGTGTGTCAGTGAACACGCTGGCCCTCATAGCTGTCGACAGGTTCGTTCACGGAATCACGGGTTACAAATAAAATCCAATAAGTTCTGATTTAACTCCCTTAGGCATCCTCCATTAATGAAAAAAATGGGGGTGAAAGTGACTTCCTATATCTATAATTCCATATCTCTTCCTGTCCATTACAATCTAATTAGATGCCAAATATTTATTTTTTCGTAATTTGAAGACGGTTATTTACATTAGAAAATTTTGCCAGTTATCATGGCTACCTGCTGCAGAAAGCCACAAAAAGAAATATTTATGGCAATTCACTAGATATTTTTTTATTACAGATATCATCTTTGAATGAATTAAAATTGACTTCTGGAATAAGATGCATACACAATAAGGCAATTTATGGGGATTATCTATATCCTTCACAATAATCTGCTTTGGGTTAATACAGTACTCTTTGTTAACAAATGTAGAACTAACTTAATCTTGTCTTAAGGGTTCGAATCCAATTGATTTTAAAAATAGATGTTGAGCGTGGTGTTAATACTAAGCAAGGTTTGTTCCAATTCTTTTATACACAGTCGGCGACGCCTTAATAATGTCCAGATTCGTACATATCTAACAGACCTTGTAATCTCTAACAAGTCAAGTGAGGCTGTGAAAATCATAATTTCGTTTCTGGTACATATAGGTTTACAAGGAATAAACTACTTTTAAAAGGCAAAATGTCAATTATTTGCTTGAAGCACCTGCTAATTATGATAAAATCATACTGGAACTTTTGGTTCATAAGCATCATTTCGAACCCAACTAGATAGGTCCTCACTCAATTAGGATTCTACTGATGTAGAAATACAGTTACATATAGCTATTTATTTAATCCAAATCATGTTTCAACATCTATATGATACTGGGGATATTTCAACAAAGACTTTATTGAACCTCTCTTGAGCTTGAGAAGTTATTTTCTCAGGTATTCTTAATTACTATTTTTATCACTAACTTCAGAAACTTTGTGATTAAACTAAAAATATCTAAAGACCCCCCCCCCCCCACCCCACCCCTTCACTCCCCGACACGTTTAGTTTGATGGCTACATCAGTAAGCATCCAGAACACCTAGGGCCTTTCACAGAAAACAGGGAGTAAAATATGAGTGACGGTTAGTGAAATAAGTGTTTTTGTCTTTATCTTTTGAGATTTCGAAAACAATTTTTAAAAAACGAAACAAATCCCTACTGGGGCCAGAAAATTTAAAACTTGTATTCTGTTAAATTCCATTCACGTATTGTTTGTTGAAATTCGTCAAACTCGTATTTTCTCGGAGGTACATTTAGCTAAAAAATGCACAATGTAATATGAAATAACCTTTTTAAATCGTTAGACCAAACAACTACTCTTAGATGTCCTCCTGGTTGTATTCAAGCTAACACCTCGAAGGAATGGCATTTACTTATTTATTTCCTTTACAAAAATGTTGATACTTGTGAATCAGTTGCAAATGTTACAGGTTCTTTCTTATTAACGTACATTCATTTTTAAATTTTTTTTCTTGTAACGTTTAATGAGGAAAAAATCCTTACATTGAAAGCAAAAATGTGACACCAATTGGTAATTATATTGTATACTCAGTTCAGTATATGAATTTGCATTTTCTCATATACAAATCTACTATCTTTGTATATTTATGTCTTCTCATTCAATGCATTTCTCGAATCAAATGAAACAATACATATAGATGTTGATACCATGTGGCGTAATAACCTTGAGCGTAAGAGCATTGTGCATTTATTTTTATAGAATTATAAAAATAACTCAATTTAATCTTTTTCAGATTTATACAGTGTCATAAGAATAAATCTTAACATGTATGACTTTTGTATTTGAGGGGGCTGTTATGATTTCATAGGTCGTATAAAATGGTAGTTTATCTAATCAATGGATATGATGCTTTTTCTGAAATATTTCTTTCGTGCTGTTTTAAGATAATTAGGCCATCTAACCGTACTTCCGGCATTAAGTTAAACTTTATTCAGTTCATTTGAATTAATGGTTTTCTAATACACTAACGTTTACTCCAAATTTCTGACCCGAGAAATCGGAAAAAAGGTTCCCGAGTAATTGATGTGACTCAGGGGAATGTTTCCGACACATAATGGTAATGAACAATAAAACGTCTGACCGGGCCCTTATACCTTGTACCATAAACAAAAAAAAACTCATTTCACAAATATCTTTAAATTTTCTGATTTGGTCGAGTCATAAATTTAAATTATTTTCCACTTTTTAAATATATTGGCCTACAAGCCTACAGCAGAAATTTCGTTGAAATTATTCAAAAGTTATACTCATTCCCTATTTTGACATGTCTATACGTTTGAGGCCACTGGGCCTGGAACGACTGCTAATGGAAAATCCGCATCACATCCTTACAAACTAACCTATAACTCTTAAAGTGTATGGCGTTCGTATACTTCAAAGTAAACATTTAAGCGTTTCTTTTATCACCTTTTAAAAGCGTGGTCCTTATTTTCCCCAGATTATTCTTCTTTTTATATATATATATATATATATATATATATATATATATATATATATATATATATATATATATATATATACACACACATACACATATCAAAATACGACTTATCCTAATATAAAAGAAATATGAAAAGCAAAATAATGCAAATTCTAAAGACATGCAGTTCAAATGAATTCTACCGATACGATACTGCGTGTGTTTAATTTCTATGTCTGTCATGAACATGAAAGTACATGAATTGTATCTTCTTATTTAACATTTCAGGTATATGGCCATATGTAACACGTGGTTGTCGAAAATATCTAAAACAGCAGCCCGAATCGCCATTCTCTGTATCTGGATCACATCCATTGCCTTGTCGATACCGATAGTAGTTTTTTACGAGGAATACGAGACGCATACAGGTACTCAGGTTATTCCGATGTGCTTTCAGCTTTGGCCAAACTTCGACTACCAGCGAGCGTATTTTGTTGTGGGACTGTTCGTGTTGTGTTACACCTTGCCTTTGTTGCTCATTATGGTTTGTTATACCTCTATAACTGTCCGCGTTTGGCGTCGACATGCCCCAGGCGTGTCCAATACGTGTTACAGCGGCGTCATCCACAAGTCAAAAATCAAAGTCATAAAGATGTTTGGAATTGTGATAAGCCTGTATGCTCTGTCATGGCTGCCATTATACGTAATTTTCTTTAAGTTGTATTTCTCACCTCCTGCCACAAACAGTAAAGATTTTGATTTGCTGTTCAGCATCATCATTCCAATTAGTCAGTGGCTAGGGCTGTGTAACAGTGGAATAAACCCAATGATCTACTGCTTCTACAGCAAGAAATACCGCCATGGGTTCAAGTGTCTGATGATGTGCAAGCCCTACTTTTACCCATCGCGTTATCTAACGTACCAATCGGGTAAAAATCCCCACCCTGAATCGTCCAGTTCTAGAAGTGAGGAAAGGATTTCGAAAGACGAACGGGTCTACAACCAGGCCAGATTCATGCTCGTTCAGTATTCGGACGGCAACATGACAGTCAGCTTCAGAAAGGAGGACACGAATCAGACAAGAATATGACGTCACAGGCACGTTCAATTACAACAGTTCAGCATAAAACGGAAGGTGCGGATTATCTTCTTGTCTTTAAACTTTAAATCGATGATGTTGTTATGCCTTTTCTAATTCACATGTCATAAACCCCCATCTTTTGTCGTTTGTCATCCTCAACATTAATCTTTATAAAACGTTCATCAAAATTCACTTATTTTGCATTCAACTTGTATTGCTCAGTGTATTGATTCAAGCCTCTTGCTATTTTCAGATACAAACGAAATAAGGTCACTTGTTTACCGGAAAACATAGTTAAAACGTTATTGCAAAAATTGTAACAAGTTAGAAATGTCTGTAATCACTGTAATATCTTGTTTCATTCTCTAGCTTTATACAATTATTATTTATCGATTTGAATATCTTAAAATCGTTTGCGTTGCTTATTAAGATACTTGTATTACAATTTCATAAAAGAAAATCGATGTCTATTTTCAATTCAATTTTACTTTAAAAAGTCTGATAATATCTGACAGCTAGTGATATTTATTTGACCAATATGCATACGTTTTTAAACTGAAAACTGACAGGAAGTTGCGCATTTATTATATTTTTTATGAATATGCGTTATTTCTTAAACTACTTTAAATTTTGTAAAATGTTTGCTATATGTATCTCCTTGTTAAGTTGTGTAACGTATTTTTGTTATTAAATATTTTAATTTTTGAGGAGTTTCTTATTGACAAAGTCTCAAAGATGATGACCACAAATATTTAAGACTGTCAAGATGTTCTAATATATTGATGATAAGATCAACTTTAGTTACAATAAACCAAGGGTATGCGGTATTGTTGCTCACTTTCTGATCACATCATTATTTCAATACGAGTTACCTTCCTTGGTCACAGGCTAAATGAGTATCCTATCACCGAGATTTGGCGAGGGGATAGAAAACACACAAGGAAAAAATGCAAATGAAACAGTAAAGTAAGGTGACCATCGCGTTTTATGATATTCTAGTTGAAAACAGTCAATTGATAAAACCTTTTTGGTCGTTTTAGTTTGATGCAAAATATCCTTCTCATTTCAACCACGTTAAATTCAACCGCGGCGTCATATATACACATATAATGAAATGATTTATTTGATTAGAATTTGAAAAGAGGGTCTATGTTGAAACACCTAAAGATTCTTTAACATACCTTTGAAGAAATTATTGTTTGAACATCTAGTTTTTTTTTCAATATCACTGTACTTTATTTACGACAAAGCGTATTGCTGAATATCATATATGTTTGGAAAGTAAAAAGAGGGCTACAGGACCTTCTACCTGTAATCAATGAAATGAAGTACTGGTAATTGACCTGTATCTTTGGTTATCCCCCACCTTTACCCCTATTCTCGTTTTTAAAGACTGTAAATTAGATTCATAAGTGTTAACAAATCATTATACTATTAACAAATTAGAAATTTAATTCCAGAATTTATGATTTATACATATTTTTTCAAAGTGCATTAAGTGTCTCGATACTAAAAAATTTTGATGTACCTTCATAACGCACTTTGAAAAAAAATTCCAAAGTGCGTTGATTTTGTCCAAAATTAAACGTACTTTGAAATTTTTTTCAAATTGCGTATTTTTTTTTGAAAGTGCGTTGCCAAAAGGCATATCTACTGCATACATACTCATCGTCTAAATAAGGTCTAATAAAATCAAACCGATTTCAATCAACAAAAAAGTGAAGAGATAACCCACTATACATTAGAAATATCATTTTGTATCGCAAGAATTGAATGTTTTAGAAAAATAATACAAGTCCGTAAATTCGTGGCCAAAGCATTTATATAGCCCACTTTGTTGTGACTAAAATGGCTTTGTGACACCAGACATTCGGTTATCTTATATGTATTAGCTTTTTATGTTGTGGCTTCGATGCCACCAAAACATAAGGCAATATTTCTTTATCTTACCATTTGTTAAAATATCAAAATCTGAATATAAATAGAAATTTTGCTTTTGCAAACTTGTACAATAAAATTATCAAATAGATTTAATAGGCAAAAACAGATTTGAAATTAAATTTTACGACTGAACCAAATGGGCATTTGCGCTATCTTATCATCCTATCTTCTTTGGCCCTTTGATCCGATAACTTTGTAGTGAATACAAGATCTGTTGGTACATTTAAGGGATCATTGACCAAGCGTGCTGAAGTACTGCTTTCAGATCATCAACTCTATCAATGTCCATCATATTTCTTTTTTCTTGATCTTCTAAGAGCAACCAGATATTTTTAATCACATTGTCATAATGAGCAAGAAGGGTTTGAATGTTGTTATATTCTATCCAGGCTTCAGTAAAAGTCATCCTAAAGAGCTTTGAATCATCCGCAGTCGTCACTATAAAATATTAATATGTAAATGGTGAGATACAGAATGCAATTTTAGCTTAAAAACTATAGACATTACTGTTTCATTTTGTAAACTAATCGGTGTATAAAATTCATTTAAAACGCGCTCACTTTGGTCCGCCTATCTACATGTAGGTCAAGTCATTCATTACGCTTACCCGCTGACGGTCGTGTGTTCAGTCTGCAGAGTGACGTCATATCACTTTGACACTGTGGACATATTAAAGCCCTTTCACAGACCTGAGGTGGCGTGACAGCAACGTTTACATTTTAGATACCATGTATTTTATATCAAATGTATAGAATTACACTCTATCCATGAACTTGAAAAACTTTGACAAAATGAAGTAGATCTGAAAATAGCTCGAGCTGTAATGTCAACAGTTTCCATGTGTAATCTCAAACCAACAGCATGTTTGGCGATAAAGCTTAGCGGTATTTAAAGAGTATTGCTTTTTATTATATCTTTTGTCTTGTTCAAAAGCCATTCTCAAAAATTAATTAAAAATCCGTTTCCTATAATATCGAATACATTTGTCAGATCGTTTCGAAATAGAATCATGTTTCCGTTATCCAGACGTAGGTTCGTGGCAATTATTCTTTTTTCTAATGAAATACAGGACCAATTAATTATATAGTTATAACATTGATTTGATGTTCTGCAAATATATAGATCTCTCTCTCTCTCTTTCTCTCTCTCTCTCTCTCTCTCTCTCTCTCTCTCTCTCTCTCTCTCTCTCTCTCTTGCGTGGCACATTGTAATGTTGCTTGACGCAAATATATCCTATAAGTTTGTATGAAAGGACTATGTGCGGTATTATGCAGTTTTTGCCTCCAAAATTAAAGTTTTATTAAGAGTTTTAAAAATAAGGTGGAAGATAGTTAAAATGATTTTGAAGATAAGGGGTGTAAAAGGTTATCACCACAGTGACGTCATAATGTATAAAGATGTCATGAAGATCGCCTTATTTTGATAAATAGATGTTTTGTAGCAAAATATGGGTGTATTCTGATGGTTTTTCGACTGGGAAACATCGAGCGCAGGCTTGCTCAAGTACCATGTTTTGGTATAGTGTGTACAATTATCTGAAGAAAAACATGTTAAAATCGTACTTGAGCAGACCTGCGCTCTTTACTTCAGAATACAAAATATAAAGCAAAAATGAGAATATTTTCATTTGTTTGCAAATTTGCGGGAATAAGGTCATTTAGTTGACGTCATAGATAAAGAGCGAATGAGCAATGATGACTAAAATCAAGATAAAAGTGATACGCGTCCACTGTAGATTGATTTATGAAGATTTTTGAGTTTTATAAGATACTATTTAAAAATTGGTTAAAATTGGGGCAGATATTTGACCATACCGCACATAGTCCTTTAATTTTTGAAATTTATAAGATACATGCAAAATATTTGTTGCAAGATTGTTTTTAAGGAAGAAGGACTGTTCCCATAAACTACACTCTGCACTATTGTTAATGTACCACTGGTATTCGTTACAATAATGTTGATATCTGCGACCTTTTTGCAAAAATATGTACTTTATTTTGACTTATAGTGACAAAAAAATTTCAAATCGAATTCCGATATAAATTAATACCTTCAAAAAAACAATACAAATTTTCGTTCATGATTTATATCATAATCGTAATAATAATCATATAGGGCTTATTAGTGTTGGATGACATTTTCTTTTACGAAATTTAGTCTCAATGCTTGTTCATAAATGATAATTGAATACTTCATATCAAGTTTTTTTTAGTATTCTTGGCACTTTGTTAGTAATTGAGTAAAGTACACTAAAATTGTCTATATATAATAAGAAAATTTGAAAGCACAATTTATTTCTTGATAAGATGCTGCGAAAATACATTATATAGAGTGCTGAGACTTAATGGTAACGCATAAATCAAGTAAACCACTGACAAATACATTAATTTGAAGTACTATCAGCTATGGACAATCTGTTTTGTTTTGTTTTGTTCTGCAGTTCAACTATCAAGACCGATTCTCACAAAGGACCAGTTTATTTTGTGTGTTAAATTATGAGCTAGGTTTCATAAACTTGTACCTATAAAAATAGCACGAATTGCGCCTAAAAAGTGTGGTTTGTAAATAGTATCTTAGCAGGCCCGTTCAGAATGTTTATATTCACATGGGATCGATTTTTACGGAAACGGACTCAACAGTTGGCCAAAGAACAAGTGATTTTGAAACAGCAATTTACAGGTCCGCCAGTATTATCTATTTCTACTTAGCCTTGTTATAATAGTTGCATTGTATTCTTTAAAATTCGGACACGAATAGGTCTGAATACTAATTAATATCAAAAAGCTTCAAATTTAAAATAGGTAAAAAATTATCTTTGCTAGTTACAAAAAAATGATACATTTTAATTCATGATCTCGACGAATTTTTAAAAAAAACCTGCTTGATTCCCCCTTTTTTTGAACAATCAGAGGTCTTAAAAATAGAACTAAATAAACAGGAGCTTGGACTTTGGGTATTTGTGCCAAACAGCAATGTGACGTAGGCCTGTCAGGCCGTCTATTTCATTGTTCGCCACTCAGCCATGGATCTTTGAAATCAACAAGATTTGTCTTACTTTTGAGCTAAGACTATGCAACCATTGCATATATCACTCAAAACCAGCTCATTTTAACTCATTTTGATCCAAGAAATAGATGGTAATGTCCTACCGAAGGTCCAAGGTATTGTTATAATGGATATGGTAATTGCACGGACACAATAATAAGGTGTGTTTATCATGTTTTTATTTTGTAAATGAATGTACTGTATAAACAAATGAAGATGTCTTATTTAAAAAAAGCTTATTATACCAAGAAATTCTTGAACATTGAGGAGTGGGATACCTTAAAGATAAAATAATATTTAAGATAAAAAGGGGGGGGGGGGTATACATGTACTGCAATTAATCTCAAATTTGCAAATGCACAAGGAAATATTAAAATTGTCATGTGCAGTCTCAAATATTGATTATAAGATATTAATAAATATATGCACCCATAATATCACATGGGAAAACTACATGCACTGGAGAAGAGGAAAGAGGTAATGGTAAAGAAGTGAATGCATGTGCAGTGTATAATCTTTCAGCGTGAATTGACTCATAATCGGCCTACGTTCTTCTTTTCTCTAGATCTGTATGTGACGTTAATTTGCATACTCTAAAACCTGGATTGGCCTGAACATGACATGGCAAGACGATTGGTTAAAACCTCGGTATCTTCAACATTTTTCACCTTGAAATTATATTTCATTTGATTTCATTGATTTTTCTAGACCAATTAAACTGTTTCCGTAAAATGTATATCAGTCAACAACTGATTAATCATACATGGCAGGTGATATAGCACATGGAATTATAATTGATTTTGGTCCATTAAGTATAAAGTGTCAAAGATATAATTATGCTACATATATTCACGTGACATATATGTAACTGCATCACATGATGTGTTTTTGATTTAACATGATGCGTTTATGACCAATTTTAAAAGATGCAGTTTTGCATTGTTAACTGTGAGTGCATGAAATAAACCTAAACTTTATGTCGCTCGGCCGCTGAGAAACTGCTTTTCGGACTTTTGTGTTTAAATTATGTAAACAGGCGGGAACATTTTTAACTTATTGACACGTAGTACATAATGAAACAATAAGACACACACACACATGAGTTCAAAGAGTTGGGTTTTTTTTATTTCATCAAATTCTATCACTTTTCCGCACTTCTAAATAAAGTCGAATGTCTTTGCTTTGGATGTTATTCTTTAATATCTTAGTAAAAAGACAGTGTTAATGTCGAGGCCAGGACAATTATATCATGCCATATTTTAGAGTATGCCGATGTTATTTACAAATAAAATAAACCTCTATCTTGCCTTTTCCGCTCTTTTGTAAACTAAAAATACGGGTCAGCTTCAATACACACGTAGTTCTTTTAAAACGCCTCTGATAAGAACAATTAATCAATTAATTATGTATCGTAGGTTGAAATTGAGGCTTTAGAAGAAACAGCGATTTGTCGTCGTAAATTTGTTTAACGTTTGTTCTCAACGTTCGCAGAAAACGTTTTGTCTATTGATTTGTGGGATAAAAAAAACCCTTGCGCTTGTAAACTGTCCTCCACTGAACTCGGCCTAAGGTGTCTCCGGTCTATTCGCTGGAGTTTCCATTTGACCAAAGGACATCATTCCGCATGCGTGGGATATTAGACACGACACTTCCGACATAATGAAAAGCTGTGTCTTGTTTTTTAACATGAAAATAAAAGATAATGTTTCCTCATACATCAAACGTATGTAGTATGAAATATACATTGAGTTGTCGGTTAAATGGGATAAAAAATGATTATAGACTAAAACATCCAAGAATACCACCAAAATTTTTCTCTTGTATAATGCTAAATTAACCACCTTAAGGTGGATCCATACATTCTACGATAATGTCTACTTAGTAAGAAAGGACCATAAAAGAGTCAAAGAACGTTGAGGGCTGGTAGACAAGCAAGAAGGTGAGAGCTTTTGAGAAGATTCGAGTCCCAGGAAACATTCAAATTCCCGTAAACCATTTGATCTGCCATCGATTGTTTTAAATCAATATAGCTCACACAACGGAAAAAATAATTGAAGGCAATTTAGTTCCCAACTTCCAACATGATTACGCTAGGATGTATAGTGTTTCGGGTGGGTTGTAACTTCCAGTAACATTTTGACACAGAAATTTATGTTACTGATTAAGCTCACAAACGATTGAATTAAGTTGATGCACGAAATAGCTTTTTCCAGAAAGCAATTACTTACATGTAAAAGCCTTGCACATATGTAAAACGTGTAGCTAGCATAATCGTTATTCGTGGTAATATGCAAGTGTTGTAGGTAGAGATTAAAATTTAAATTACTAGTTAATTACTTCTTAACATGTATTTTCTCTGACGTGTATATGCAAAGGTGCAGAGGACAATTTTATATATGATGAAATGTGCATGTAAATGTTATATAATTATGTTAATAATATGTTGATATTTAAATGTAATATAAGTTGGAATTGCCAAGAATTTATGGCATTTGTACTGAAACTGGTATGTTAAAACAATTTCACACCAAAGAAGGCGTATATACATGTATGAAATATTTAAAGAACATATATTATACTATCATGCTCATGTTGCTGCAAGCATAGCATTAACGAAAAATATGATATATCTAGAAAATCTTGTGACCTGTTTCTGTGTTTAAAATATTTCTATTGTGCATAGTTTTATCTGATTTTCAACAAGTTTCCAAGTAGTCGGTCATCTATTTTTCTATTAAAAGAAAGATAACTTCGGAATGTCGCAGAAAATGTTCAATACTACCAAGTTCTATTGGTACATGTACGAGAGAAGTGTAAACTGTAATTAACAAGTAAAGCATATTCTTCTTCTTTTTTTAAATTCACTATATAACACTATAGACTCAGTTTGTATTTTTCTTGACAAAATATTTGGAGGAATTATTATTTGTTACCTATCTCATCAACTAACATTAAAAAAAGGACACACAATATGACATTTTCTCAAAATATCTAGCTCCAAAAAGGTCTACACTCAAAACCACGTGTTATCCGTTTGTATGTAAACAGACTGCACACTCCCCTGAAGCTGCTGCATGTGCCTGTAAAGAGGTTCTTATGAAAATTATCATCATCCAACAAAATGCATGAAATATCCTTCTCGGTGGTACAAATAATTTTAAAACTGAGTACAGGGACATGTAAAAATTCAGTATAGAAAAAAAATAATTCTGAAGTATTTATGGAACTACTAAGGTCGATTGCCGGTGTGATACCCAAAACTTTTTTGGTTTTTCCTACCAGTAACTTAATTCGGAGGTTCCTGTTTTCCTAGAAATAAACATTAATTCTCATTGGATTGGAATAACAGGTGAGGGATTTGAACCAATATCTCTACAAAATGTTGATCCACATATCCTCCTTATCAACTCAGGATAGAAAATGACCTACAGTGGTATTGGAATATACTGAGAGTAGTAAGATCTGCAGTACATCAGCGACTACCCTCTTAAATTGATCATTGAGTGACTATCCACCTAAATTGATCATTGAGTGACTATCCATCTAAATTGATCATTGAGTTACTATCAACCTAAATTGATCATTGGGTGACTATCAACATAAATTGATCATTGGGTGACTATCAACCTAAATTGATCATTGGGTGACTATCAACATAAATTGATCATTGAGTGACTATCCACCTAAATTGATCATTGGGTGACTATCAACCTAAATTGATCATTGAGAGACTATCCACCTAAATTGATCATTGGGTGACTATCCACCTAAATTGATCATTGAGTGATTATCCACGTAAATTGATCATTGGGTGACTATCCACCTAAATTAATCATTAAGTGACTATCCACCTAAATTGATCACTGGGTGACTCTCCATCTAAATTGGTCATTGGGTGATGTGACTATCCATCTAAATTGATCATTGGGTGACTATCCACCTAAATTGATCATTGGGTGACTATCCACCAAAATTGATCATTGAGTGACTATCCACCTAAATTGATCATTTGGTGACTATCAACCTAAATTGATCATTGAGTGACTATCCACCTCAATTTATCATTGGGTGACTATCCACCTAAATTGATCATTGAGTGAATATCCACCTAAATTGATCATTGAGTGACTATCCACCTAAATTGATGTGTAGTGTTTAATACAAATTTTAGTTGTTCTACCATCAGGATCTAGGTTGCTAACATTCAAACAAATATTCTAGTTTCTAAGAGGATCTGGATATCATTCCATTCTTCTTTATAAGTATTGGGATAGTTGCAGTGTTCATGTAAAGATTAGAAACATTAAATTAGAAACGTTACAACTAGGACATTTCCTTATAACATGGGGCTTTTCTCTAGCTATGAGATACAACCAGTCGCTCTTCCTAATCGGGTGAATAAGAGCACCAATCCCAATCTGTAAAGAAAAAAACCCAGCAATATCAGATTTGTGAGGATATTTAAGAGAAACAGCAGTTACAGAAATTTTATCCCAGAGTACATAGTTTTTATTACGATTAAGTCAAATATTGTCAAATGTATGCTGAGTGATTCCTATCTATTTAATCAGAAGTATAAAAGAAGTGTGAAAGCAGCGCTACTTTGCCAGTGGAGCTGGTTTTCTGTCGAATTCATTCAACGAAGAAGCACGAAGCCTCTATCCGACCTTTTTTATCAACCATCGTCAACTTAACTCCAGAACGATAAAAGACAGTATGCATATAGATTAATCCAGGACTCTTGGTCGGTTAACAAGTACTTCACATTACTTGTGTGCGGGCACCATACCTTACTTATACAGGTATTTCACATTATTAAAATTTATATGGATTGGAAAGAAAGAGGAAGCTCATCGGCACATGTAGTTCCACGGAGTTTTTTTTTAAATTAAAGGAATTAGTTTTGGACTTGAAAATCATTTAATATTTATTCGTTTGATGAGATATCGGCGCTTCTGATTGGTTGAAAAATTTCTTTGATACCTGCATCAATAAAATTTTTGCCGGATCTACTTTTCTCAACTGTTCTGATCTAACACTATTTATAGAACGGGAATTTCCAAGATAAACACTGTCAACAAAATGTAAAGTTGTGTCTGTTTTATTGTCAGCAAACAAAATGCAACCTTGTGAATATAAAAACTTGAAAGTTTAACCTTAAGCTTCAAAAATAAATAAAACACATTGTTTGATTCACGAAATAGAAAATTAAGCGTCTTCTCACGATTTCGTCTGCTTGAGATCAATCAACATTTACAGCGAGGCTGGCTGTTCCTTTTCCAGGAATATTATAACGAACATAAAGGCCTATAAACTTTCACAGTAACACTGCTGTTCAAATTTGGTAACGATAATTTTTAAATTTACACACGTACATGATCGGTCATCAGAATACTTAAGCGTCGTAAAGAAAAGCTATGAGTAATGCATCAACTCCTTCGGTGAATTCCAAGCGGCAGATATATACCATTTAAGTACATCACTGGCTATCTAGTTACCACATAGTTTACAAAAGTCACTTATACGTACTATTCTTTGTCGACATATCAGCTATTTTCGTCCACGATCGCTTTTCCTTGGATGGTTATGTCCAGTTGCATATTCCAGCGATCTCACATGAAAACTAGTTTTAATACGAGTTTTTCTGCACAGTGAATGATATCACAAGCTATCGCATGTATTTTCCTTTCGTTTTCAATTCAGCCCGTTCAGATTTTAACTCACTATTTGTGTTTAATCCATTAAATTCAGTCCAGTAACTCTGCATCAGCTGAAGGCGAATCCATTTTGAATATTGTTGCTGTTCTTGTTTTGTATTCATACGCGCCGCTTCATTTACATTATTTACATTTTTGATCAATGACACTTCACATTTTTTTATTTGAAAATGTTTTATTAAATGATAAGAAATGAAGATAATAATTTTTCTATTGATCGACGTATCAAAGAAAAAATTGACCGGAAAACGTTTTCCGGTCAATTTTTTCTTTGATACGTCGATCAATAGAAAAATTATTATCTTCATTTCTTAAATGCTTCAGCATCACAAGCACAGTTAAATATTGGCGATGTACACTTTGTTTAATATTTTTGAATCTGTATTATATAATTGAATGAACTCATTTTCTTATTATTTGACATGCATTTGCAAAAACTTATTCACGTATTTCACAGAATTAAAATATATATGGACTGCAATGAACTCAAAAGAAGTGTTCATTTTTTAGGAATAGAGTAAAAAACTTCGGACATATAGTGTCGAAGGAGCATGACGACAAAAAAGATATTGACAAAACCAAACACTTGCCTACTTATTCAAATTCTAAATAGGCAAGATCTTTCTTAGGGTTTGTAGGCTTCAACTAATAAAATTATTCCGAATCACGCCGAGATACCGCATATTATTAGATATGACCACTGGATTTAAAAACAGAAATACCAGTAGGTAATATCAATCTCCTACCGTGAAAAGGACAAAAAGAGAGAAATGTTATTTCATATTCTCAAAAAGCACACGATTCCACCAATCGTTGACTTCCCTCTTTGACTGTGAAAAGGACAAGGAGAGAGAAATGTTATTTCATATTCTCAAAAAGCACACGATTCCACCAATCGTTGACTTCCCAGAAGTTTAAAGCTATTTACATTACACAGAGGTGCATTGCTGTATCAGAACCAGGACAGTTTGTCCATGATAAGAGAAAATTGTCCAAAGTCAGAGCAGAATTACCCAACACGTTAGCTTTAGTTCTTTAGCTTAGGTTCTTTGTGCTTAATTGGGCAGTAAGAGGGAAAGTACTGGATCAGTTGAATGAACAAAAGTATTTGATATACAATGTATATCTATAACAGCCATTTGATTTACGTTCTAGTTTTTGCTAAGCTTGATGGTACTGAATACCTTGGGTTACCGCTTTGCTGGTGGATAAGTTAACCATTACCTACAAACCTAGCAAATCCAATGTGGATGCTGTAAGCCTATTCAGACTCAATGAGATTCTGACACGAGAGCTACAATTTACCCATTGACTTAGTGTGTTTAATCAAATTATGTTAGAAATGAAAAAAAAGACTGTTTCAAGAGGCCTGTGGAGCTGCACATTCAGCAGGGAGAAATATATCCAGAGTCTACAGACAGATAATTACTACAGTAATGAAAAAGGTGTAGAATTGGAGGAAGGCGATAACAGCGTGTTGGTTAAACAATGTGGCTGCATTTAAGGTAGTCTATCCATAACTATCATATTTCATATCTAATAGATTGCAAGTTTGATCACTAAAATTTTATAGTGATTTTAAGGAGTTTATCAAATAATAAAGATTCACCTTTGAAATTCAAATATAAACTTATATTAATTTTAATAAATTTATCATATGCTGAAGTTAACATTGAAATCTATGGGAGAAATGCATTTATAAATGTATTTCGTTAGTACAAGCAATTTTCTCACATTTCTCTTGGTAAACAGTTGCAAAAGCTTTCCCTTTCTTCGAATATGCTAAAGTTATTCATAGTTTACCATACATATTTTCAGAAAGTGATTTTTAAAGATTTTCCTAAAGGTGAGACAACACTTTAAAAAAGTTTTATGTGCAATTTAGGTGATAGCTCATTTAATTGACTACATACATACACCCGAGTTTGGTTTATGTCAGCCTCATAATAGCTCTATAATACGTATTTGATGTAGTATAGATCAATCAAAATTGTTAAATTCGCCTTAGTTATGGATGGACTACCTTAAAGGGAAGCACAAGATAACTGACGCATGGGAGGAACATACATTCGCCTCGCCTTCTATGAACTTTATCACTCGACGTATTTCCGTAGACAATCAATAACAAATCATTAAATCAGTGATAGTTTTAAAGTAGTTTGCCGTAAGTTTACAATAGTTTGAAACAATTTAAGTATGGAATGGCGCGGATGCCATTCTTGCACCAGCATGAGATTGTGACAGTCTATGTATATTTTACGTAATGTACCTTATAAATGTTTGATATTTTTATGATCATTCAAGTACATACATGTATGTATTGATTAAATAATAACTAAGTGTTCATGAGAGGTCCAGGATTGTCTGTAGGCTTTCAAAAATATATATTTATGTCAAAATATTATCGTTCGTCTTGCAATTTCATTGATGTATGGGTTTATTTTTTGTTTTCCCTTCCCTTTGTTATTGATTCATTTTTAATATGAGTTAGGTTTGGGTACTAAAATAAATATCTATGTCAAAGTCTTATAGTTTGTCTTGTAACTTCATTGGTGTTTGGGTTAATTTTTTGTTTTCCTCTCTCTTTGATTATTGGTTCATTCTTTATCAGGAATTTGAAAAGACAAGTAAACAATTTTTACCGACAATTTAATTCTAACCTGTCCGATCTCATCAGTACATTGATTGATACCAATTCTAAAATTTCAATTAAGTGTCAATGAAATTCGATACACTAAGATAATTTTCAAATTTGCTTTTCACTTTTTGTTATATATATATATATATATATATATATATATATATATATATATATATATATATATATATATATATATTGCATACATTCTTATATCGCAATTGTGGATAGAAAGAATTTAAATTTCATTTTGTATTAAGTTAATGTGTTAGAATTGTCAAATTATAATCTTTCGCTTTGAGCCTTTGATTGTTTGAATCAAATAATTATATGGAAATGATGTGAAATTTTGCTTCGTGATTTATACTTAAGCTCCAATCCTAAATAGGTGTTCATTTAGAAACTTTGACTCTTGCACAAAAAATTGCGAATGAAGCCTAACAAAATTCAGTTTTAAGAGAAAAAAGCCTTTCTCATGCAATGAACAAGAGTCGGCCATCCTATCGATGTTTGATCACGAACAACAAAAGCTGCATTTAAGACCACAGATCGCCATGGTTTAAGGCGCTGATTAGATCAGCTTTCCAAGCATTCATTGGAAAGAATAAAGAAAAGGAGAGAAAGGAAAGAAGCCCGCATCATCATCCATTCATATGTATAATGGTCTGAAAACGCCATCTTCTTTATTGATATTTCATTTATCATACAGAGCATTAAACCATTACACATTTTTCAGACATTCTAAATTACAGGAACAATCCTTTAACACACAAAATTTGGAAATAAAATTATCTTATCAAAAAATTTATAAATTGTAGCATTTATCTTCGTTACTTCAAAGATATTTATAAACAAATACCAAAGCCCGTCTATTAGAACTGCATAAGTAATTCATATACTAGTGAAAAGGATGTTGAAAGTAAAAATGACCTCGGTATACAAGATTGAATATATAAGACTTGTTTGGTAGTTGAATATTTTACGAAATACTTGTATAAATTTGCTTCAATAATGATAAATATTTTTTTTCTAATTTACACAAACGTGTACGAGCGTTCGTTCCCTGTCGCTTCAGCATACATCCCCTTTGGAGTGTTGTTTCGCCTGACTTGGCCATTTGCATTGGTTCCCAGAATTCCCGGACACAGAATTTTTCGGAAGCTGTTTCTAAACTTCCGGCTAAAGGAGCAGTAAATAATCGGATTTACTCCAGAGTTTGACGATCCGAGCCATTGTGCGAGAGGGATCACTGTGTCATGCAGAAAATTATTATTAGTATCGTGGAATGCTATAAGCATTTTAACTATGTATAAAGGTAGCCAAGAAAATGCAAATAGGAAAACCACAACAGCAAGCATCTTCACCACTTTAACCTTTGATCTTTGAATAACATTATTTCCTGAACTGCATGTTCCAAGCTGTTTCCTGTTACAGACCTTGATACATATCCCCATATAGCAAATGCATATAAGAACCAACGGAATTGTATAGCAACACAGAAAAATCACACCTAAAAAGTATCCGTTTTTGGCGATCTCGCTGGGCCACTTTTCGTAGCATATGTTGAGCGTGATATGATCGGTGTAGCTGTAATCTTGTTGTATGTAGAAAACGGCCCACGGGACAATGATGACACCGGAAGTGATCCAGATGCAGACGATGATCCTGCGCAGTCGTACGGAGTCTAACTTATACTTCAGCGGAGAACAAATTGCAAAGTATCTGAAATAGATTTAAGTTGTAGTATTAGAAATGTTTATGATTTATGAAAATTTTTAAAATCGTCTTTAAAATAGTAAAGATCTTGGCATGAACGTAAAAGAGAGAGTCCGAGTGCCTAATCTACGAAAGCCGAGAAGGATCATTCGAGATTCGAGATTCGAAATACGAGATTCGAAATACGAGATTCAAGATTCGAAATTCGAGATTCAATATCTAAATTAACCAATCAAATCAAGGATCTGAAAATATGTATCCTAGCGACATCAAACTGTTCTAAATAAAAATCATACGTACATGCTCTTATATACAAATAAATGCTATGTTCACTTCTCCCTACCTAACTAAATAATTATTTGTATTTACTTTTACACAGAATATCTAAGTAGACTAGTAATAATGCAGTGTGCTTCGCGGATCTAAGTGATTTTGTTTGCCCTGGTGCATTTCCACCTGATGCGTTTGAACCCTGAGGTATTTCACCACCAGTAATAGTTTAAAACCCGGGTTTATTCACCCCTTTTGCGTAAAAATGCGGTTATGGTAGAGAACTTCATAAGCGTAGCTAATTTTTTCTGTAGGGAGTCCTAGGCCAATTTTAAAAAATTTTACTATGTAAATTTAATAAGCTCCAATTTTCCCGAGGAGAGGGTCCAGATCCTCTGACCCCCTCCTTTCTAGATCCCCGCATGAAGATTAGTACATGTATCTAAATAATCTAAATATTAATAATCTGTCCTGTTTCACTAATAAATATAAACATTACCTAACGTTTTCATGTATGCATACAGTGATACACTAGTACTATGATTATAAACAAATCATTGAGATATTATCACATCATACGGAATTATTAATAAATACAATTTTTTTCCTTTTCCTCAGCAAACAATTTATTATGAGTCTTACTTTTGGAATTGTTTTCAATATAGAAGGATACCTACTCTCTACAATTAAAGGTAGGGATGAAAGGGTGCCAATTTGTTCACATTGCCGATTTCTTGTGCAGAGAACAGTAAAACTTTTTTAAAATTTGATTGTGCATGAATATTTCAAAATTAATTGTTGTACATGTATTTTGTTATAATTCATTCATTGATATATCAACAAGAAAGAATAAAAGCATATGTTTCACAGCCAAGTTTAGTTTCTCTGTAGTTTCCTACCCCCCCCCCCCCCCACCCCACCCCACCCCCCCGCACCAAAATTGACAATAATTACATATAAGTCATACAAATGTTTACTTTTTTTGTAAGTAAATCTCTAAAGATGTAAATAAGCACTGCAAACAAAGATGTGTGTATTTAATATACTTCTACATTACACTTAGCCAGATAAAATGTAATCAGGATGAAGCTACAAGGGGTGAGTGGTGCAAATTTACCAATTTGTCGCCATACACACAGAACACCAAATAAAGAAACTGTGAGTGGTATGTGGAATGCATAAAAAATGGCGGCAAATTATCTCAAATAATCAGTGCAAAAACCAACAAATAGGCTGTTATTTGTTACATATCCTGCAAAAACATTGATAAAAAATGTTATCGTTCCATAACATAGCCGATTAAGTTAATGTGTACATATGGTCAACGTACATGTAATTCTAATATACAAGAAGGCGGACGTATCAGGCGTCTACAGCAGCATAAAAATTATAATAGCATTCATATTATCTCAAAATCGTATGAAAATTCTTGTATCCATTGGAACAAAATGCTTTGTTCTGTTCTCTGGTGTGATAAATGATCAAATGTACACACGGACAGTAAAATGTCAAGTGTACATATGTACATGTACCTGCCTACTTGTATTAGCTATAAAACGTTAAGTGTACAATTGTAATTTCTCTTGTCACGTATAATGTGTAGTACATTGGATATGTATACACTCGTTTACTTATGTTTACTATAAAGTGCAAGTATATTGAAGTCGACTTGTTTTAACCATAACGTGTTCAGTCCATACTAGTCAATTATCATATTGTGTATATTAATAATAAGTACATTGTATACATTTATTATCTTCTGACTTGTACTTGAAAAGTGTTCACTGATATGTGCTCTATAGAGTTAAATTGAATGCATGGCTGTTGCTATCAATTGTAGAGTATATACACTTCTACTAAATTAAATGTAAATATTGTATTAAATGTATATATGTCTACTGTTATGTATAGTAAAGTGGATTCCTGTCTACATCTATGTATTGTGTGGTAAATATTAAGTATATACCTGTCTATAGCAATGTGTTGTCCAGTGTTTAGTGTGTACCTTATACTGCTCCTGATTTAGTGTATGCCTATCAATTGGTGTTTGTTGTATACGTGTCTACTCCTTTTATTGCTTAGTGTTCAGCGGTCTATCGCTATATATTGTAGAGTGTTTAGTGCTTACTTGTCTATCGCTATATTTTGAAAAGTGTTAAGTGTTTACCTGTCTTCCGCCGTATATTGTAAAGAGTTAAGTGTATACCGCTAAATATTATAAAGTATTTTTGTGTTTACCTGTCTATAGCTGTGTTATGTAGAGTGTTTAGTGTATACCTGTCTACCGTTATATAGTGTGAGTGTTTAGTGTTTAACTGTCTATGGCTATATATTGTAGATTATTTAGTGTTAAACTGTCTATTGCTATTTATTGTAGATTATTTAGTGTTAAACTGTCTATTGCTATATATTGTAGAGTGTTTAGTGTTTACCAGTCTATCGCTATATATTGTAGAATGTTTAGTGTTTACCTGTCTATCGCTGTGTTATGTAGAGTGTTTACCTGTTTATTGCTTTATATTGTAGAGTGTTTACCTGTCTTTCGCTATATATTGTAGAGTGTTTAGTGTTAACCTGTCTACCGCTATATATTGTAAAGTGTTTAGTGTTTACCTGTCTATCGCTATATATTGCAGAGTGTTTGGTATATACATGTCTATCGCTATATATTGTAGATTGTTTAGTGTATACCTGTCTACCGCTATATATTGTAGAGTGTTTAGTGTTAAACTGTCTATCGCTGTGTTATGTAGAGTGTTTAGTGTTTACCTGTCTATCATTATATATTGTAGATTGTTTATTGTATACTTGTCTACCGCTATAAATTTTAGAGTGTTGAGTGTTCAACTGTCTGGCTATATATTGTAGAATGTTTAGTGTTTACCTGCCTATCGCTGTGTTATGTAGAGTGTTTAGTGTTTACCTGTCTATCGCTATATATTGTAGAGTGTTTAGTGTTTACCTGTCTACTGCTATACATTGTAGAGTGTTTAAATGTCTACTGCTATATATTGTAAAGTGTTTAGTGTTTACCTGTCTATCGCTGTGTTATGTACAGTGTTTAGTGTATACCTGTCTATCGTTATATATTGAAGAGTGTTTAGTGTTTAACTGTCTATGGCTTTATATTGTAGAGTGTTTATTGTTTACCTGTTTATTGCTATATATTGTAGAGTGTTTAGTGTTTACCTGTCTATCGCTATATATTGTAGAGTGTTTAGTGTTTACCTGTCTACCGCTATATATTGTAGAGTGTTTAGTGTTTACCTGTCTACTGCTATACATTGTAGAGTGTTTAAATGTCTATGGCTATATATTGTAAAGTGGTTAGTGTATACCTGTCTTCTGCTATACATTGTAGAGTGTTTAAATGTCTATGGCTATATATTGTAAAGTGTTTAGTGTTTACCTGTCTACTGCTATACATTGTAGAGTGTTTAAATGTCTATGGCTATATATTGTAGAGTGTTTAGTGTATACCTGTCTACTGCTATACATTGTAGAGTGTTTAAATGTCTATGGCTATATATTGTAAAGTGTTTAGTGTTTACCTGTCTACTGCTATACATTGTAGAGTGTTTAAATGTCTATGGCTATATATTGTAAAGTGTTTAGTGTTTACCTGTCTACTGCTATACATTGTAGAGTGTTTAAATGTCTATGGCTATATATTGTAGAGTGTTTAGTGTATACCTGTCTTCTGCTTTATATTGTAGAGTGTTTAGTGTTTACCTGTCTACTGCTATACATTGTAGAGTGTTTAAATGTCTATGGCTATATATTGTAAAGTGGTTAGTGTATACCTGTCTATCGCTGTGTTATGTACAGTGTTTAGTGTATACCTGTCTATCGTTATATATTGAAGAGGGTTTAGTGTATACCTGTCTTCTGCTATATATTGTAGAATGTTTAGTGTTTACCTGTCTATCGCTGTGTTATGTAGAGTGTTTAGTGTTTACCCGTCTATCGTTATATATTATAGATTGTTTATTGTATACCTGTCTACTGCTATATATTGTAGAGTGTTTAGTGTTTAACTGTCTATGGCTTTATATTGTAGAGTGTTTATTGTTTACCTGTTTATTGCTTTATATTGTAGAGTGTTTAGTGTTTACCTGTCTATCGCTATATATTGTAGAGTGTTTATTGTATACCTGTCTATCACTATATATTGAAGAGTGTTTAGTATATACCTTTCTATCGCTATATATTGTAAAGTGTTTAGTGTTTACCTGTCTACTGTTATACATTGTAGAGTGTTTAGTGTTTAAATGTCTATGGCTATATATTGTAGAGTGTTTAGTGTATACCTGTCTATCACTATATATTGAAGAGTGTTTAGTATATACCTTTCTATCGCTATATATTGTAAAGTGTTTAGTGTTTACCTGTCTACTGTTATACATTGTAGAGTGTTTAGTGTTTAAATGTCTATGGCTATATATTGTAGAGTGTTTAGTGTATACCTGTCTATCGCTATATATTGTAGAGTGTTTAGTGTTTACCTGTCTATCGCTATATATTGTAGAGTGTTTAGTGTTTACCTGTCTATCGCTATATATTGTAGAGTGTTTAGTGTTTACCTGTCTATGGCTATATATTGTAGAGTGTTTAGTGTTTACCTGTCTATCGCTATATATTGTAGAGTGTTTAGTGTTTACCTGTCTATCGCTATATATTGTAGAGTGTTTAGTGTTTACCTGTCTATCGCTATATATTGTAGAGTGTTTAGTGTTTACCTGTCTATCGCTATATATTGTAGAGTGTTTAGTGTTTACCTGTCTATGGCTATATATTGTAGAGTGTTTAGTGTATACCTGTCTTCTGCTTTATATTGTAGAGTGTTTAGTGTATACCTGTCTATTGCTATATATTGTAGAGTGTTTAGTGTTTACCTGTCTACTGCTATGACGGCCAGTGTGTTTACAGATGCACAGACGGACACTCCTTGGAGGTATGGCGTCACTTTGCACAGAATAGGTCCAAAAGGCCAACCTAGATTATAAAATTTCAAATCAATTTTCTTTTTTCTGGAAACCAAAGGTTGAATTAGATTTGTATGTTTAGAGTGCTGTTTCTCATTTACGTCAACTCATTTAGCAAAAAATGATGAGAAGACTACGTAAACGAGTAATCTAATACGGGTCAATGCCAATTATTACACGATGTATTGTTGATAAACCTTATTTTTAAGTTCTGAATATTGTACCAAATGATAATGCAAGTGGTCATGTAATATGAGACTTTTTCGAAAACTACATCTTAGAACCGTGCAATATGAAATAAAGTGGTACATATAATTGCTGCGTTTTAAAGATAAAACCAATTACTAATAGTGTGAGCAAAACCTATCGATAAAGAAACACAGTTATATTTCTTGAGAAATGCTTAGTAGATCAATGTAAATATTTCATACTGAAATCGATTACAAAAAAAACAATTAAAAGTTTGTAGATAATGTCTATACATCGTGACATTCTTAATCGCTAGCAAAGCAAATTGTCCATATATAAAATCTCCTATAATGATAACGAGAAGTAAACGATGTGGAGAGTGTTCACCCCTCCATTAATTAACCTTGCTCAATTAATTTCGCGGAAATTGATACTGGTTAAATATTGAATATAATGAATGACCATGTTCTAAGATGTAAGTCGTTAGCTCTCTAATAAATGATATTTATTGATCTGTCGCTTTATATCAGTGGTTGGCGGAGGGGAGCTATATACACGTATCTGAAGGCTATACATTCTTTTTATCTATTCGTTTATTAATGAAGACAAGAGGGTGAGGATAATTAAATAAAGATATCTCATTACCAAAGATTTATATACAGGGAAATCGTTACAGACAAAAAATGAGAACGCTGTATTGAATTCTGCTTTGTTAAGTATGTATTGTCCCCTTTATAACTCATTACAACCTATCAGTGTTTCAGTTGGTCTCGGTGTGAAACATGTCTGCAAAAATAAATAAGACCAATCACTCCACACGCTAACTCCTTATGATCCCAATTCCCATGAACTTGCTGCTTATTCGACCCAAAAATTCAGAGATATTTTGTCATGCAATTCAAATGATTAGATTCCTAGAACGCGCAAGTTTATGTCTAAAATGATTTGGAACATTGGTATCCTTAATCGGAAGGAATAGAATTAGTTTAATGCCAATGCAACACGTTTTATAGGATGAATCAATAAATTCCGATCTCTCAAGCATTGTCTTCACCCAACAGAATTAATGCATTACGTGCATCTTCGATGCCATTGCATTTCATCTCATTAGCACATTTTTCTCCTTAACACCGTAATGTATTTTTTTTTTCAATATCCACTATTTGAAAATTTGCTTAAAGATTAGGTACCTACGGTATTTTCTTTATTACCGAAGAAATAAACCCAAATCAAATTGAAAGTAGACCATAAAATCACGATTTTCAGCGACATTTAGAAAATGGTTAAAATTTTTCCAACCACAATTTGATTTTTTCTTTATCAGAAAAACACTGGAACGCGTTCTTGTCCAGATAGGCTTATAGTGTTTAAAATTTTCTTAAAAGTGGGTTTACCTCTGGTGTGGTTAAAAGATATTTTATGAATAGTACTTTTAAACTAAAGTCGTCTCTCTCATATTGCAAACCGAAGTTGCAAGGGAATCAAAAACCGTAAACACAATTGGCATCATTAGCTCTGAAATAATAATTTAAAAAATGGCTTTGTGGGAAAACTTTTGACTATCCAAGGAGCCACCAGTCTTCGATATTTAGCCCTGTACTTCATCTTCTGTCAAACTCCAGGAATAATTACCATTCCCATCGGAAGCAGTCACTAGCGTTGACAAATTCGTCTAGGGTCGCCTGGACAGCTATATCATACTCCCTCTGTTATAATAATTCTAACAAGATTTATTTTTTGTTATTACATCTCATCTACGCAGTCACGTAGACAGGGAAATCACTCACGTCCAGAAAAATGTGCCACTGATTCGGTTAAAAAGATGCCCAAACGGTTTTGATTTTAATGCTTTAAGATTAATGATGTAACTTTTTCCAAAACAATGATGCCATGAACAGAATAACATTTTAATAATCAGAGTTGTAAACAGTTCAAGTTTGTATTTTCTGCGTTGATTTTTAAAAACTTAAGTCAAGACTTGCATAGACATGCTTATTTGAAGGATAACGCCAATAAATGTATTTTTGCACTTTTTTATGTTTCGAAATCGAATTGTAGAATAACTTTTATTTTTGAAAATGTACTGTATACGATGAATAAAACTTCTACTATCATAACAAAATTATAAAATTTCAACAATCAAGCCTAAGCATTCTATAACGGTGAATTTTAGAAAAAGCTCAAGAATATATCTACATTTTCATATAATATAAAAATGACATACAAGTTTTGACATAAAAGGCGTTTTAAAAACTGGAACATATGAGTGCCACAAATCGTCGATCATCCTATTGTTTTGATTTGTTTTGTTTTCTTTTCTTTTTTGCTTTTGAACATCTCGAGAACGTCTTGTTTGAGTATCGCCATTATCAATATACATGTACATGAAATACAGAATTTACAGTCTGACACTAGAATCGAGAACATAAAGACTTGGACTTGGTTCCATCATGTACAATTGACAATTCAATATTCTCAGTATCTGTTTTCCATTGCCTTTAGTACAAAATATTGATTTTCACTTTCTTGTAAGTTGTTAAAGATTGGAATTGTATTTCATAAAAACACTTTCGGGCTTTCTCTTTCTTTTTCATCTTTTTAATAACTTTGTTATACATGGATCGAAGATAACTTTATTCTGACTTCGAGGTTCAATCAAAAATACGAAGACTATGTGGTTGTTATGGAAAGCCGTATGGTACCCCCACATTATGGTTGTCTATCATATAGTTTTTTTTGAAAGTTATGACTAACAAGTTAATTCGTACATCAACACTTATTTTTGTTACCCGATTTTAATAACAAGTTTAATTACCAAGGAGCACGGTAACGTCAAAAACTGAAACGTCAAAATGACGCATGCACAGTTTATCAAAATGGCCAATGTATATATCACGCTTAGTCTCTTGTGCTTTTCATCCTGCAATGTTTAAAACGGCACTATGCAACTTGACATCTAATTTGCTCAGATTAATTTAAACTTCGAAGTTTTCATTTATTTTTACCCTGTATTTCTGCGTTCACAGTACTGTAGGGAAAACCCTGGACGTCTGATGACGTTACTCATTTTAAAAATACTGACATTCCATTTTTCTTTCTGGCCGTTTGATGTAAAAAATCAAACCAGTTACCGTTTTTTCCGATTACGACAAAGAGCACACGGCGGGTGTGACTGGTCAGCAGAGGATGCTCTCTATCTTTTTGGAGGTCCGTGTCAGGCACGTAGCATCGATTTTGAAAGTGGGGGGGGGGGGGGAAGACTCATCAAAAAAATTTTGACAAGCCAAAAAAAAAGGGGAAAAAATGTAATTTCCCAAAATCTTCAGATTCATAATCCGTGGGGGGGGGGGGGGGATTGTATATTTATAACTTACATACTCCCAAAAAAGTGGGGGGGGGGGGGGGGCAACTCCATGCTGATTCAATTTTACTATGTTAATTTAAGAAAATTAGTTGCTGCGAGAAAAAGGGGGGCTCGCCCCCCCCCCCCCCCCCGAAGCTACGTGCCTGCGTGTTGCTCTGTTATGGATTTTGGAGATGGTTGACGGTTTATTATTGTCATTTTTTACCATCACCCAAAAAAGTGAATTACATTTGAACACAAATGTGCGAATAACTTTTGACATAGTATTTGCATCATCGAGCATTTTCTCAGTTTGAATCGGCGTTTTACGGAGTTAAATCCATATTGTTAGCACTTCTCGTTGCTATTTGACGTCCGGCGACGTCATCTTTTTTAGTGAATTTTAATGAGAATATCTGTTTTAGTTACTGATTTCTGTTGAACGAAACACTATATCCTGTCATAATTTGGTACATAGAATATCATGATAATTATATTGATGTTTTAATATACCTTTGATTTTAAGCATAATTTGTAGATATATTTCTATGGCAAAAGTCTTCGTATGTTTTGATGGAACCTCGTATTGTACATGCAGTATCATTCGTTTATTTAAAACGCGTTAAAACCTTAAGTCCCGCCAACATCATTATTAGGGGACTAAAAAATCTTGTATTCGTGTTTTCAGAAAAAAATGAAATAGAAGAGACCGTGGGTTTTTTATTATTATTTAAGACACTACTTAACATCAAAGTATTTAAACTATACAAGCATTTACCTGAAGTTATTTTTGTACCCCAAAAAATTGCAATAAGCCAAACCGTTATTTTTATATTTTCTTTAGAGCATTCAGTTTTCATTATTTGTCAGCAATGATGTCGATGTCGAATTAAGCCAAATCAGTTTTACTGTAAAATATTGTATTTCTTATCATTTACCATCAAAACAGAAATCTACTCTATCGTATTATATTCAATTATTTGAATAAAAACGATGCCCTTTGAAAAGCAATAGATAAAACCACTGTTGTTTTACTATAGGATAGCAAAGTTGAAGTTTGGATTCTGCAAAGTGAAGCTTTGAGTTTTGTAATTTAAAATAAAGCTGTAAGTTTTGTATTTTAGAGTAAAGCTTAAGTTTTGCAAGGTAAGCTGTGAGTTTTGCAAAATAAAGCTGAAGTTTTGCAAAAGCTGTTACGTTTTGCAAAGTAAAGCTATGAGTTTTGGAATGTAAAGCTGGGAGTTTTAAAAACAAACATTTCTGATTCAACAGATTTAATCCAAAATTTAAAATAGAGATAATTTAAAACTTACCCAGATAAAGATTGGAGAGCAAAGTAATTGGAAGATTAAATACTGCAACAAGGATATCAGCCACGGCCAGGTTGACAATGAAGCAGTTAGTCACCGTGCGCATGGCCCGGTTCTTAAAAACAACGGTGACCACCATAAGATTCCCAAACAAAGCACACAGAAACACTACACTGTACGCAATGGAATAGATAGCGATCATATAGGAAGGCTGTTTCAGAATAAAAAGTTGTTTCACACTCACATTACTAACACTGTTGTTTAAGTTCTGAAATGTGAAATTTTTAAAAGGCAATGTAGAAGTCATGCCTGATTCACGGATTACTCGAAGCTAAGGCAGATCCTTTACAAGCTAGTTGGGTTGGGTTTTTTGTTCAAAGAATCAAATAATATTTGATTAAATGCCTCCTCTTGTCTCGTTTTAGCGCTGTCGGAATAGCATCATGACATCGAAGGGCACACAGCGGAAATGAAATGATCGAAATTGTCGGATGGCGCTCTTTTACATCACCTTCAGACAATTTAAAATCTATTTTAGTGTGCAAAGAGTTCGATAGACTGCGGGTAGCGCTTCATTATAGAGAGCTGGATCGGAGATTCGCTGTTATTGGCCCTTGTTTAACGACTTAGCGTATGAGCGAGCAGTCTTATCATTACGGTATAGGAATACAACTGAGTAGTATCGAAAAGAATATTGAAAAAAATCCATAGTTCCTGTTTTGGATTTCCCATGAGCTATTTGATACATTAGTAAAAGATCAGAATGACTTGAAATACATTTTGTTTTTTTCTTCTGATGGGCTACTATCACGTCATGGTATTGACATTGACTTTAGTTTCCAAAAGACATAGATAGTGATGTACACGAACATTCGCCGTTAAAATTGTCTTTGGATTAAAACTCAGAATGCTAAACTAAAAAATCGGTCTTTATTGTAACAGGTTTTTTGGTGATTACTAACTAAAAATTGACATTTTAAATTATCTCAATTTAAGCTATTAATGCCGATTTTAACGCTGTTTTTGCTATGTAAAAAATCCACCCAAACTTTAACAGTGTGATGATCTACATAAGCTGTAAACATTCTACAAATTATACAAATTAATTTAAACGCATTTAAAAGTATTGCATATAATTTCCAATTATTTCTTTACTGACCGACCAGGTCTGTAAATGCCCCAGTTTTAAATATTCTGTTTTCACCTGATCACGTGATGTCGCAAGACTATTCAGTCGACGCAAAAGCGTGGTCGGCATGCTGGTAGCAAGCTGAGGCATTCAAGAAAGAAAAAAATCAAAGACACCAATATTTTGAGTCGAGAAGCCCCCGAAAGTGGTAATACTGTCGTTCTGTTTTATTTATTCATTTGTCTCTTTCTCCACACTTAACCTTCCTGACCCATTATTGGTAAAATGTAACTTCACCAAACTCTTCTTTGTTTGGAGGTAGAAAATTACTACAAAATATCCACGAACCAATGACTTGTTAGTTGTGAGTGTTGTTCTTTCAAATAGAACACAGTATTTTGGAAAAGTTGTTATAATACAAAATTTCCCAAATCTGGGCAATTAATTTTATGGACATATGGTTTATACAGAAAATTTTACAATTTAGAGTGATCTGCAGAAGAACAATTCATGTAAACTGATTTTGAATAATTATAGATATTAAATTAAACAACAAAATTGAATGTTTTTTTTGTTATTTTAAAAATGGCCTTTTGTGAACTCTAAGCATGCATTAAAATTTGCAATAAGAAAAATTTTGCGGAAGAAAACTGAAATGAGCTCAATAATTCACCTCAAGGCTGATAAATGAAGATTTGTTGAATGAGACTTTACAGGAAACTTCTCTCTATTTGTTCAGGCACACAGAGTCTGGGGATGGTATAACGATGTACTTCTTGCGAATGAAAGCCAGACGCCTCTATTTTTGTCTACTTAAAGTGCTTGACACTCTTGTTTAATGTATAATCAGAGAGGTGTCTATGTGATTGACAAATGACGACGAGTAGCTCTAATTATATAAAGAACCCTCGTGGTCCTCACAAAGATGGTTGTGTTTTCCCATCAAATTAATACAACAATTTGCAAAATTTACAACATCGATGTACAAAAGGAGTTAAGTTCACCAATTCTAGACTCAGTTGTCAGAAAATCAAATTTGTTTTTATGAGAAACATTTTGACGCTTCAGTCCTCGATTTATTGGCCAGCAAGGAGCACCGATCCTTCTTTTATCATTAAATAAACACAGTTTCCATCAATGGGACTTAGTTCGTTTGGGCAATGCAAGCCATATCCAAGGTTAGCAATCTGTCTTATCATTTCGTCGGTTGATTGACCCGACAGAGGGAGAAAACAGCAATGACTTCACACGTCACACAAAAAATTGTCTTACAACGATGATACCATTCGCCATCTAACTAAGCCAATCAAGAATCGATCAATTAACTAATCACCTTTCTAATTAATTTACAACTAGAGTGTTCGTTGACTTCAACCTTTCATTTCAACCTGATTTTTCAAAGCTAAGTTAAACAATTGCAAGAGGAAAGGGGAGGAGGGATTTCGGAACGGAAAAGGGTCGTGAAAAATTCCTTCCGATGGAAGGATTATTGGACAGCCTGAAGTCAACGGCAAAGCTCAAGTTACACTAGATGGTGCGAATCTTCCCCAAAGATACTCACATATACTCAAATATTAATTAAAGGGCAACATTATAAAAATGGCAAAAAAGGGGTCGATGGAATGTTCTTCCAAAATAATTTTCTTGCATGTTCAGCGTGGCTTTCTTCTTTAGTAAACAGATAATTAATGATCATGTGGTCTCAAGGACCACGCTGATTCCTTTAGACCTCAATTACAAAGATGATATTTAAAAAAGGAAATTTAACCTAGAGATAACACAAACCATTACGTAATCATCCGACGCCAATCAGCGAGTGATATAGAATGTAAACAAATGATAAAAACAATAGGAAAACACACGTCACATAGATTAAAAAGTATTATCATTAAACATAATAGCTAATTTATTTTATTTAATGCCAACACAACTACATTAGGTTTTTTGATTTATATCCATAGAAAGAACAAAACAACTTTAGAAATAAGCAAATGTCATATAATCAAATGACGAAATGTAAAATATTATACATCATCCAGTGGGTTAGCTTCGACTAGAAAAACAACTGACAACTCTGTAAAGTTTTTTGGAATATATTTTGCAATATGCTGACACCCAATAGTAAAACATATAAAACAAAATAAAAGTAATAATATGACTAACATAAAAAAGTGACAAATAATAAGATACACGTCATAAATATATATTAAAATAGAATTTAACGCACCCATAAAAATGGAATGACCTGACACTCTTTAGAATGAACTGCCACAAGTATAATTCAACGCAGCCAGCAGCTGAGGCAGACTTGCTGAAAAGCTCAAAGGCGACACGTGTACAGCGGAGAGGCCTTTGCAGAAACAAGAGAAGTCTTAGGAAGGTAATAGGAAAGTAGAGGGCAGGGTAGGAATTTGAAATAGTTTTACATGCAGAATTACATATGGGGAATTTGGGATTAAGGACATAGTAAATTTGCAGAAGATTGAGGCACATGGTTTCCAATATTAATAGGAACCCAGTACTGGGAAGTCTGCGATGGCAGTGGGCCCAGTCTATGTTATACCCGTTAAAGCCTCCGATATAATAATTATCGTATTAATTATTAGCAATCAGTAAAACTCGGGATGAGTAAAGGAAAATCAGGTCAATCAAAATACTAAAGCATATTTTTCTTCGTGTCAAATGCGCACAGCATAGTCAGGTCCTGCAAGTTTGATTTTTTTTTTCCAATTTGTGTATAGTCTCAACAATGTTCTGAAAATTGTCATGTTGCTTGAAAATGCATGCCTCTCTATCAGAATCTTTAAGATGTGTACATGTAACCCAGAATGGTTGACATCGTCAAAAGCTACTATAGTATAAATTGATGTCTAAGCTAAGCTAGATTTTCTAAGCAAAATTTTTGGTCGAGTTTATCTCTGCTGTTGAGCAAACTCTATTTTATTTTTCTTTATTTTTGTAAATGGTTTCTTGGCATCAGACTTTATTCTATTCAATGCTAATTTCTTCCCTTCGTCAAAACTCTGGTTCTTTTTTTTCAAGTAATTTTGCCTCTTTTCTTATTCTGTTTTATTCACCTGTAAACCTATTAAAGGGGCATGGTCACAATTTTGGTCAAAAATTATTTTTCCGATTTTAATGTTTACAGTGTTTCAGTATGGTATTTTTAATAGGCAATTAAAATTTAATTGCCATTCGTTGATTTATAAGCGAGTTACAGAGCTTAGAATTATTTGCTATGTAAACAAAGTTTTTGTTTACATTTTGAACGTTCAGGTGAAAATTTCAGTTTTGGGCCTAAAATATATGTGTCAAACGTTAGGAACTGTTTATTTATGCATAAAATGAATAAAAAGATTGACAAATCAACTTGAAAAAGATTTTTACTGGTATATTGAACCTATGTAAACAAAAACAGGACACGAGCCTTGTTTACATGACAAAGAATTGTGAGGTCTGTATCTTGCTTATAACTCTACGACTGACTCTGAATTTTATTTGATCATTAGAAAAGCATTCTTATTTAAAGCATTGTGAATAATAAAAACAAAAAAATAAAATTTGACCAAAATCGTGACCACGCTCCTTTATCATGTAAAGTTAATTAAGCTGCTCCCCTCAAAAGTTTGCCCTTTTTATTAACATTCCAGGCAGTGTATCTGCGACAGTTCTTTTCTTTTTCTTGTTTCCTTACCTGTGTTTCATATTCAGTTCTTCTGTTAATGTAAGATAGAAAACATCTGCTATTTTTTTTTACTTTCTTTCTTTCCTTCTTCTTTCTTTTGGTCATTTTGGGGTTCAGTAAAGGCTTTTTAAAAAGTCTTACTCCTAAGTGTTATGTTTTGTAGTTGTACCATGCATAATTATCCTTTCTAATTAACACGATCATTTTCTTTTTGAGTTCCATTTTTTCTCCATTTCCAGAGCCTGTCTATAGTTGATGTAATCTCTGTAACAGTTTGCTATATTTCTTCATGAGAACATTGAGGTACATGTAGGTGCTCTGAAGAAGCACAACTGGGATGGAAATATTTTTTTCTGTTCTGATTGCATCTTTTCATTTCCTTTTTCCAAGCTCATCTTTCGGTCTCTTTGTTGAGTCCTCTGCTCTCTTGAAGTCATGTCTTCTCTTCTTCTTTTTTTTACCTATTTTCAAATCGTCTTGATATTTCTGCCTCTGCATTAAAAGATACTAATGTCGTAATCAAGATCAAGGTCTGTTTTATGGCTATATCAATTCTGTTTTTCAGCGACCGACAAAGCCTTGATTCTGTAAAAGAACTGTTTGTTTACAATGCAATTTATTCATTTCACATTAATAGAATTATTAACGTTTAAAAGTACATGTAGTATTTGTAGTATTAGGTTTAATTAAATTGATTATAATACTTAAGTTTCTTTCATACGCTTTTTTTGAATAACTTACTCTAAAGATTAAGTTTATCTATTGCTCAATCAATTTCAACAAAGGCACGGAAACACAATTTAGCACACCTAATCATTCAAGTCCTGGAAAGGAAAGTCGTTGGATCGATTCTGCTCTACAGTTTATGTGCCAGATTTTCCGACTACAAAATTGGCTTGATTGGTGAATTCTTCAACGTTTAAAGGACGTTGCACACGTACATATGGACTATGATTGGGAAAAATGAGTAGATATAAGACTTAGCTCCTAATCTTAGTGGTAGGGCTTCTTCAAAAATGAAAACCGTGCAGTTCAATCAAATAATCCATTTATCATTTGGTTACCTCATTAAGATTGTGAAATAAATTCTTTGAATAAAAAGATGTGAACAAATTGAATTGTATCATGTTATGTTACTTGAACAGTTTTGTTAGTTCCCTACAGGTGAAACTTAATGAAACTATAGAGTTTATAGCTGCCTTTTTAGTCACCAACAGGTGAAACTGTAGGCGACTATTATCTTTATCGCTGTTTTTCCGTATGTACGTCAGTCATTCAGTCCCAATTTCGTCTAACCGACTTTTTTTTTAATTCTGGAAAGAGCATTATGCCATTGACAAGGTGGCATTTTTACACCCGCTTAAGATGCATTTTCTTTGAAAAACCTATATATCAAATGACAGACCATTGTCTAGAGACTATGTGACCACTTTTGTTTTAAGTGTACCTCCCCTGACGTCTACGATAATTACTTTTAAAATTAGGTTGAACATAATTTTTAGTATATACATGTATAATTTGTTTAGACACTAGTTCTAACAACTTACTTGATTCCCAAAGAGAACCTGATATAATTTTCCTTGGATCACCTCTCCGATATTGCGGATGTCGAGGGCTTATCACTCTAGTTTGAAGTTTCACTTAGTTGAGTTAGTACAAAAAGCACATCAAATGGAGGCGATCTCGAATCACAACTTTCATTTTCAGTTTTCTACGTTAACTTACTTAACTGGATCAAAGTGATTAAGAGTCTCATTCAAAAGCTAGGTTTAACCAATGTAATTAATAATATCTACATTAGTATTGTTAAAGTATTACAAAATTGCAAAGCAACAATTTTGGAAGAATTCATAGATTTTCGCTCATATTCATTAAGTAGACTTTAAAAAATAATTACTTCCAGATGGAATCAACTTATAGTGAAATGCAAAAATTGCAACTAGGGAGTGGAATTGTAAAAAAAAATAGCGATGTAGACCAGGCTGAAGCTAGCAGCCACTAACAGCAGCTACAAAGCCCGTAGAAGCTAGCAGCCGATAAGTAAATTCATCAAAGTACTGAGAGTACTCGAACATAAAATTATATTTTACTTTAGTATCGACAAATTTTAATTAAGATAAAAATGATAAATGGACAATAATTTGTACGAGCATTGACGACTTCCGAAGCAGTAAAGCTCATCTGGATAAGAGTTATAAATGTGTCTTTGTTGGATAGAAATGAAATACGTCTATACGGGTAATAAGCTATGAAGATATTGTTATCCTAAGTGTAGTCTTATTGATACATATAGAGAAACTATATGCATCGTATCAAGTGCTATGCAAACGTATTATGATATATAAGACATGATAAATTAAAGTAAATTAAAAGGCACACAACGATATTCGCTGTATATTCTAACCAAAACACATTTATATGTTGTCAATTGAAAGCAAACCTTTGGATTTTTTTTTATAAAACATACAATACTTACTCTACGTTTAATTAGAACCCACCCCCTATAAATCCCAAACAAGCAAACAAACAATCTAACAAACACAACACAAGACACATACAGTGTAGTAAGATAATTTGTTTACATCGAAGTTGAACAGTGTTTAAAAATCTATCCTCGGGGCTTTTTACTCCCCGGAAACAACAACAATGGAAAATAAAAAATACATCGTATTGATACGAATATGAGACAATAAATCACATAGCACTGTAATTTTATTCTCATAAAAAGATTATCATATTTCGCAGTCAAAAACGGCAAAAATCCTCAGGTGAAATTGGGATTATTTTGTCTCAGCCATTTTTTGACGTGAACCCCCGACGGATACAACAATGACAGCGAAAAGAGTCGGTTTAGCTCACCCGAACTTTGTCATATATTAGCATTTCACAATGATATAGGGGTGAAAAACGGGCCATTATCTCTTTTATCTTTGAAATATGCATTAAACGGATACCAGGGCAGTGTAGGGGACCTAAGGGGCTATTATCTCCCGGTCTCAAATTTGGGCTGTAGGGTTACCACCAAGGAAGCCAAAATGACTGGGAACCATTTGGTACCTAATCCTAATATTTCCAAGTTTTTGTGCTCAATCTCAAGTGAGATATAAACCCCTGAAATGAGCCAGAACCCCCAGGAGCCACTTGGTGGTACCCCTACAGCCGAAATTTGAGACCGGGAAATAATAGCCCCATAGGACCCCTACACTGCCCTGTTATTCGTTTGATGCACACTTCAAAGATAAGGAAGACAATGGACCACTTTTAACCTATATATCATTGTAAATGGTCAAAATGTGCTAAAATATGACAAAGTTTGAATGAGCTGACTAACCCTGTATATATTCCAAAGGTTCGGGTGAGCTAACTAAACCATTGTATATATTCCAAAGTTTCACGTCAAAACATGGCTGACACAAAATAATCCCAAATTCATGTTTAATTTCTTCTTTCGTTTTGGTTTGAGGCTAGTTTTTTTTAATGATAATAAAATCACAATGTAAATTGTCTGATCGTCCCACTTTAGTAATAATTGGACGATTTTTATGATTTTCGATGCATGTTATTTTCGGAGAAGAGTAAACAATCATGGAGATCAAATTTTAAGCATACGTATATACAAATACCATTATTCAATTGAATTCAGTAGACACAAACACATTTTATCCAGGCAAGCTTTACTGCCTCCGAAGTTGCCAATGCTCAGAGAAATTATTCAGGCATAAAGTTTCTTGATATTAGGCCTAATTTAGATATACCGGTAATAAAGTAATATATAATTTTCTGTTCGAGTACTCTCAGTACTTTGATGAATTTCCTTATTGGCTGCTAGCTTCTATGGGCTTTGTGGCTGCTGTTAGTGGCTGCTAACTTCAGACTGGTCCGTTATAGCCTGAATATAATTATTACTATCCCACTCCCTCGATATACATAGATCTATTACCATTGTTTAAAGTCTCAAAGGAGCTTATTTGGAGCCCTTTAGATGAAAAAAAAATTAACCGTCTTTTCCAAAGGCGTTAACTTCTCTCATCTGAAAATAGGCTAATTCGCTAACCAGATACTGCAGCTGCGTCCTTTGAAATCTTGACCCGATGAGTCTCGATGTTTACCTATAATGGATACTCTGTTTTGCACAATTAATTCCAGCAAGAGATTAACTAAATACACATATTGCTACTTTAGCAACTAATATTCAATTACCGATGCATCATTAGGTACAAGTAACTTTTCCGAAGAACAAGGTACATTTTAAAACTAAATAAATCAATAATAATATATATACTTTGGGTTTTGATATCGATTCTACAGTACCAATCTTAAAGGAAAAGAATGCTTCTACTCAAAACATAACTGACGCCAGATCACCATTACCCACACGGGTTCAGTGTAAGGAACTCCGACACATTTTATTTTCGTTGGAACTCCAGAATCAGGCACTGTATGCGGTCGCAACATTTAGCCATCCGTGATGAAATGAAAAGAAATGCAACAAATTAAAACATTTTGCTGAAATAAGAATAATTTTAAATATTTAAGATTTCATTGTTGTAACCATCATTACTACACTATATTCAAGACTTCTTTTCGAACATATACGATTTATCAAGGATTGTTTTTTTAATTCATGTCAATGAAAATTGAAAACCGTTTTATAGGCAACAAGATAAAAAGAAGAGGAATAAATATATTTGTAATTTTTAAATGAAATCTTATTGATACCGTAACCAACTACTTTGAATCTACAATAATATATTTGAAGGAGGATATCAGTTTATTAACCTTTCAAACTATTTACGTATAGACATTACTTTCGGATTAAGTAACAATACTTCTTTCTTGTTGAATAATAAGAACAGAAAGTTTTGCTCAAAGAATGATACTTGGATATTTGGAAAACCAACAGTAGTAACCGTTTTAAACCACTGAAATTTTTCAATTTCTCTTTTCCCTTGTTTCCGTAGCAAGGGGTGTAATGTTTTCATATACGATATGATTATTTTTAAATATTTTAAAAGGTTAAGAGATGTCCATAATTTGGAAAACAACTACACATTTTGAAAAAGTTAAGGCAAGCGTTATCATTTTTACAATATTTTTTGTATACGTTTTCCTGTTATTTAAATCAATTAACGTTAGTTTTTTAAATTGAGGATTTTACGAAGAACTAAAAGCTATCTTTTCAAATATTGCTTGGATCCGTTTAAAGTATATAAACTGATTCGCGAATTTTTATATTTTTTCTATTAAAAAAAATTATACTTGGATATGTGAAAAACAATGGTAGTAACCGTTTTAACCTACTGTGATTTTTCAATTTACCTTTTTTCCTTGTAACTGTGGCAAGGGGTGTCATGTTTTCGTATACGATGTGATTATTAAAAACCTCATTAGAAGGTAAAGAGGTTTCAATGATTTATTTGGACTAAGAAACAATTAGGATTCCTATATAAAATTGAGGATTTTACGAAGAACTGACACCAAATCCTATCACTTCTAATATTGCTTGGATCCGCTTAAAATATACCAATTATTCGCGGAATTCTTTCTGAAACATGTTTTCAATATGGCTTGCCCTCTCCAAGTCAATATAAAAATCAACAACCGAATCGTCATAAATGTTTTATTGAGATGAAGAGAAAGTTGCCACTATTAAAATGACACATTTTTTAAGAAATAGGAAATAATAACATAGACAGAGCATATTTTCTAACGATGTATTCTTGAACAAAAGCAACTGTTTTGTTAATTCAGAGTCATCACATCATTTATTAAACAAGAAATATCTTATTTTCATCGAACTAGAACAGTGTTTTAGTTCTGTAAATACCACATCGATGAGATTTTCGAGTTTACCATCTTAGGTAGTGTTTTGTAAAATAACTTCGGATTTGCTGCCAGTTTCTCCTTTATTTTTGTTAGAAGAGATTCACAAAGGTATGCGATATCCAATATATGCCTCATAGTGAATGTTTACTCCTGAGGATCCTAACGTTTAATTTAAAGAGTACAAAAACATGCACCATGTGTAGTTAAATGGGTCTAGTCCTGGGACAATTATGAATAGCTCATTGAATTCATCTTACATAGAATCTGGTACTGAAACATTTACGAAAATCGTTTATTTGGAAACGTGATTTAACAAGTGAGTATAAGTACTTCACCAATGTTCTCCTTTTAAAAAAAAAAAGAAACTCATTTATAAAAATGCCGTTGAATTTGACAACTTTACAGAAAAACAAATAGCATTTAGGTCGAGAAAAAGAACTTGAATAACATTTTGCCATTTTCTAATATGGAGAATGAAATGAAAGACCAACATAAAAATTACATGTACATATTTTATCAAATTCAGTCAAGCGGCATTAAAATCGCATGAGAGTGTGTACACGTACATTTGATTTCAGTCTGGCAAGATTTAACATAGCATTAAATTTTTTTAAGCAATAAATTGTCATAAAAAGGCTAAAAAAGATGGATCGGTGCTTCATGTGCATCGATGTTTTGTTGGACAATGGAGAATAACTCGGCTGTTTATCGTTCTTACATACCTCTTTGCATTATTTCTCTTTTCTTGTATGCATTTAAAGACACATCTTACTCGATGTTTCCCCTTTAATTTGTCCCACAACCATCTTATTTTTGTTATTAGCGGATTCTGACAATGGCTTGTAGCTTATTGTTTTTCTCCTAACGATTGTCTATTGTCATCTGGATTTATTCTTTCTCTTTATGGTAACCCACTCCTCAAGTTTTGATTTCATTGCGCAGATTATCATTAAATTTTAAATGAATATGATTTTATTTATTTGATCATCAAAGAAAGATCATTATTTCATAAATAAACAATATTCATAAGGAAAATCCATTTGAATTCAAGAAACAAACAAGTTTTAGGGGGAACTATTTTTTGTGCGGAAGGGTTTTAGACAAAAATGACAGAAACAAGTAAATTTATGAATTTTCAATATACTTTTCTTTTTATTATACTTTATTCATTATTCACATTTGTAACATTTGATATGTTGGTGACATGTTCTATAGGCTCTGTGTGACATGTACAAAATTATATATTGAGATAGTGATACACGTTTAGCATAAAATCATGCAAATAAATATAAAATGTCTGAATTTTTAAAAGCCAATTTTGCCTTTGAAGCCATATATATATATATATATTTGAAGAAATAACTGACAATAAATCCTAATCAGGCTGAAATCGCATTTTAGGTGCAAAAGGTCAAATTAAATTGGCCATAACTAAGAGGGTTGAACACTGACCTCCCATTATCATTGTATTTTTTAAGTGTGTTTTGTCTACAGTTTTCCACGATATACTTTTCATGAAATTTTTGATACAAGAACATTGAAGAGTGGGATACCTTAGAGAATAACTTTTTCTAACTGCTCAAATTTGCATAGTTTCGCTTCAAGTGGGATTTTCCTATCACTTTTTGTCCGTCCGTTTGTCCGTCTCTCTGTAAACTTTTCACATTTTTGATCTTTTCTTTGAACCAATGGGCCAAATTGAACCAAACTTGGTGCAAGACAACCTTATGGGAAGGCTAATTTGTTTTTAAGGGGGCGAAACCCTTTTTAAAAGGTTCATTATTACGAAATAGAAGTATAGAAGGCTTAAATAGGCTTTGCCTGCTGCCCAATCCTATTATGTAAATATTATTTTGCATAATAAAATATGTTCAAATCCGAAATAGAAGTATATTATCTTCTCAAGAACCACTGCACCAGAAATGCCAATATTCATAACAAAGTTTGCATACATGAAGATTCTAAATTGTTAAACTGGTGACCCCGGACCAAAACTGGGTACCAATTCAAAGTTTAACATCGAAATATATAGGGGCAATATTTAAAAATCTTCTCAAAAAGTAAATGCTACGTTTGTGATATTACTATGCAAGCATACTCAAGTATTGTAGATTATAAATTGTTAAAACCGTGACCCCCCGGATCAAAATTGGGGCTCAAAGAGGGGTTCAAAGTATAACAGAGGTATGTAAGGAAAATGTTTTTTTTTTAAATTTCCCAAGAACTTTATTGCTACAATTTGTGATATTACTATGCAAGCATCCTAAGATATTCTAGATTCTAAATTATTAAAAACGTGACCCCCAACCAATACTCAAGTCCCGAGAGGGTTCAAAGTTCAACGTTGAAACATATAGGAAATGTGTTTTTAATATCTTCCCAAGAACTACATTGCTACAATTTGTGAATTAATATTCATGGTACATTCTAAAATAATATGAATTTTAAATTGATGAAACCATGACCCCTAGACCAATACTGGGGCCCCAAGATGGGTTCAAATTTCAACACAGGTATATATTAGGGAAAATGTTTAAAAACATTTTTCTTAAGAAATGCAATGCTACGTTTAGTTATTTTACTTTGTAAGCATCTTTATATCTTCATATCCTTATATTAAAGTCACAGTGACGTTCTTTCACTTTTTAGAATTGTTTATTATATAGTTAATACCACAATTGTATATTCTTTAAAACGTTGAGGGCTAGAAAAATAAGATTGGTCAGTCGGTTTACGCATCTTAGATCTTAGGGTATGATGTCTTAAATATAAGGCTTATTTTTGTGTATCTCATTTTATTGACAATTCTTTGATTATATGAGTGTTTTACAATATTTTAAAATAGAATGATACGAGAACTGTTGTTGGGGTAAGCGATGTAGCCCATGGGTCTCTAGTTTTGACAGTCTTGTTATTATCCCCTCACGCAACTTGTTTCGAGGGGGATATAGCATCGCTGCTGTGCGTGTGTGTGTATGTATGTGTGTGTGTCTTTTTCAGCCTTTTTAGCAAAATTTAAAGAAAACCCTTCCATGCATGTGTATCAAACTTCATAAGCATATTTAAAGGACAACCCCTATTTATTTTCAAGGAATTTCGTTATAAAGTTTTTAAGATATCGTTAAAATTACAACACTAAGAAATGTTATGTACGACTTCCGGTTCGTGAAAGTAAACATTTCAAATCAACAACTTGATATTTTGTTGGATGTAAGCCCTGTAAAGGTAAAAGGCAAACATTTTTGAGATATGGGGAGTTGAAAGGATGTCCAAAGTGAAAAACTGAGCAAGCAGGAGATTAAGTTCACCCTTATTTAATCGAAACAAGCAGCCGTCTGGGCCGTATTTCGGGCTATATTTAACGAATTACTTAGAGAAGAACAGGTTCATAATTTCAGAAGAGACTTTGACAATTATCGTCAACATGATTAACCGGGAATTCATTTCATTTTAATCGCTGAAGATACATACATGTACATATATGTTACTCTTTTTAAAATATTGGGTTTAAAATTACATGTTAACTCGAATTTTCTCGTAAAGCAGACTATAAATCGCCAGATCTTAGCTACGTTTCCTTTTCAATATGAAACTTAAATTTGCCTACACTAATTGTCTACATGCGTCATGTATGTCACTGGATAAAGAGAATTTATTAAACTATATTACTAAAATTCAACACGTTTGTGGTGTGTTTTCCCTAGTAATGGGAGCAATTGTACAACCACGTAAATGCACCTATCCCCCATGGATACACACAGAGCGTGCTGGGGATAGGAATAAACGAAATATTTTAAATCAAATGTTTTTTAACAAGTTCAATATTTGGTCTCTTCAATTACATGAGTGTTTATTTCTGAATAATGCATTTCCCCGCACAATGTTTTCATTTCGCGAGGGGATGCTCCGCTTTGCGGTGCCCTTGTTTCAGGTTTATTTTTCTTGACCAATTGAGATGTCAAGAAATACTTCAAATTATCTATCTAAGTAATCCCTTATTATACTAAAGAATGCTGGGTATTTAGGGTCACTACCCTGGTTTACCGCTTGCTTACAGGACAACAGACAATTCGTTATTTTGGCCTCCGTATGGGAAAGATGGTTTCTAATTGTGCAGCAGGCAGACATGTAAAGCATAGGATGTGTTTCTTATTAACTATTAAGATGTTTAAATCCCACTTCCATTTCCAAAATACTATAAAGCCCCCAAGTCGCATGACGGTTTTGCTCCCACTCCCACATTTAAACCCTTCCCACCCACCAGCTCTTTCTGAAAACCAATCCCTACATTTAAAACTTCATTGTGCTCCACTTCCTCTGTTACAGGAATCAAACGTAGTTTTCAGGCTCATCACCTCTTCATCTTCTCATTTCGTTGACCACTGCCAACAGAATAAAATAAAATCGCAAATTTTTTATTTTATGTTCATTTCAGAAATGGCGTGTCAGCCTGAGATTGGTCTTGCTCTTTGCAATGTGGTCACATTCATTTCAATTGCCATTAAAAACGGAGAGATAATCAAACCCAATACATTTTGTTAAATAAATGTGCTACACATCACGTGTTATGCTAGCGAGCGGAAGCTCAGAATTTTATGTCCGGACGAGGGGGCTTTTGGAACTATTAATCTAAAGCCTTGATTTTCATTATCATGTTTATAAGTTTTTCTCAACACAGGGGTAAAATAACTGTATCTGATTGTTGTTCCCCTTGATTGAAATTGATGCTTTATGAAAACTTGTTGGGATTGGAGTGGGTGCGGGAACAAAGACGGTGCATTACAGAATATGTATTTCTGAAAACTAGACGAGGGTAAAAGAGTCCCATTAGATTTAGTTGTCATTACAATTGACCCCTATTCCTAAATAGTCAGCATTGTGTGGTTATGAACAGACTATCCAGTGTGTTATTGTAAGTGCACTGAGGTGATGAAGAGATGCATATAATCATTAAGAATTGAAAAAAACAACGGTATGCTTACAATGTTTAATATATATTTGATTCATAATATAGCGATACAGCAGCGTTAATCCCAAGATAATAATGTAAAGGTTACTGACATGGAATACAACTGAATAATGTGTGCGCACATTGTAAAGACGCCCACGACTTCGCCCAGTTCATGCTAATTGCACAGTAATTACATGACAGGTCCGAAGTATTCACATATAAATTTTCACAATTTACAAATTTGGAAGAATCCTTTTCAAGACAGAATGCTTGTATGCTGCTTTATGATATGTTTGACTTGATTTGTTTGTGCAATTTTCCGTATTCAAAAGGTCCGAAAAGTTATATCATTTGGTTGATGATAATCAAAAATAAAAAGAATGTTTTCCATGCAGGTATTATAATTTTATGATAAACCATAAGCAAAAAAATAACAACTTTTAAAATTAAAATTAATCAAAAATATATTCTTCCAAACACAGTACTCTAGACGCAGGTCTGTAGCTTCCGGTCTAAAAATTCCGAATTTGTTCAGACCGGGAGCAACAAACCTGCACCTAACAGGACTCCTACATGTTGACTCGATCAAAATTTCTTTTTGGCGAAACAGAAGTGGTAATTGTTTTAGATTTTTACTAAATGTCTTCTTTGTACTTAAGTGACAGATTAGTCCAATTTATCAGAAATGTTTGAAGAAGGTGGACACTTTCTGTAACTGACACGTTTCATGGAATGGTTTTTACACAGAAAGAAACAGATCGAAACAATATATTTTCTATTCTACTGGAGGCAAACAAAGTACCTCACGTATCCTTTTTATCTCTATCTGAATCCATTCTTGCTTTGTCCATCTATATAATTAAAGATGTTGGATGTCTAACACATCAGGACCTTACTAAGAAAACTAATCAGCAAAAAAGTTTATTATATCCGATTCAAATTCTCCAAATTGGATATCCCATATTATTCCATTCATGCTTGTGGCTTCAAATAATGGTAATTAGTCTCGTTATCTGACAATACAATCGTAAAAATGACGGATCAATTTATTTCGATGTGAATATACTCTTAAAGTTCTTATTCGTTAAACTGAATTTAAATACTTGATGAGAACAATTTAAATTTTAAAAATTTATGTTTTAAGAAAAACGCCTCTTTCATTGTTGATGATTTCATTGTCTTATACAGAGAGGAAAAAGAAATAAGCATAAATCAATTAGACATTACTAGGTGGACCAAGATCCCTGGAGCCAGAAAGCACTTTTTTAGGTACTTTAAAAAATCTCGTAGCGCGGAAGCAACAGCAAGCAAACGAATTTTGCAGGTGGAGATTCACATTAAAATTTTGATATCTGTTTGGGTTTTTTTCCATGTTCCTACATTTCATCTTATTATTTAACAACTTGTCAGTGGACTGCGACGTTTTAGGGTCAAATGTTCCATTCCCTCTTTTAGTAAAATTTTGTATTTCCACAAGAGTCCGAATTTCTCGAACTAAAGAGGGTACTATCACCGTATTTTCACAGTGGCAGTGGTTGATTGCTGGCTTGTGACCTTGAGAAATTTTAACCTCTAAGTATGAGACTTCGATGTTTCCAAGCAAGATCGTGAAAAAAATTTCCTATATATTTTATTTACGGTAGGGCCCAACATTCTCAAACTTGAGATGAAACCTTAAAGCTTCTCTATATTTTCACAGTAGCAGATCTCTATTAAGTGACCCTAAATTTCAGCACTTAAGGTAGGAGACTTTCATGTTTCCAAGCAAGATTGCCTTTATGTATACGATTTGTGAGAGTACAAGCGTTCTATCAATAGTAAAGTCTAAGAAACTTATGTTCAACAAATCGTGCCTTCTCTAAACCAAGAAACAAATGGACGTGTGAGGAAGCGAGTCATCATGTTCCCCAGGCGGCTTGTTTTCTCTTTCTGAAATCAGTTAAATGCAGTCACTTTTCTTACTTTCTGTTTTATATGTATTTATGAATATTGTTATATTCACTGTCTTAAGATTATTACAATGTCTATTCCAGTGATGAATTTCAACTTTTTCTATTGTTTCAACATTCATACTCAGTTGAGTTGTGTTTGCTGTTCAATGGCTGTTGTTTACGAGAGCACGGTAATACCGTATCCATTGTATACGTAACGTAAGTGGTTTATTTCAGCTTTTTTGTTTTGACATGTCTGAGCACACATTGCAACCCTCGGATCACTTAATTCTGCATGTTTCTGCTAGTTATTTTGGTAATAATACAACAAACCAGCGACGCTCTATTTCTGACGGATCCTACACGCGCCAAGCGTTGACCGCAGCGACCCCTGGTTTTTGGACGCCGTTCTACTACATGTCATAGAAAACAAGCGAGATCTTATAAGAGACGCGCTAATAAAGAAGATAATCTTTCGTTTCGATTAATATTCAAAGTGATAGCCATAAAAAACAAATCTGTTGTTGACGCATGCGTTTCCGATTCTTTCGCATGAACGTAATGTATTGGAACAACTCGCTATTGTCAAAATGCTTTTCTCCGATAAAAACAGTAGGAGATGAGATTTAAGGGTGTTCCGTTTTTCACGTGTAGGGAGGAGTGATAAATCTGAAGTTGTGCGTAAAAATAATTTTTCCCTCAAACGTGTAATAATCAGTATCATATCAAAATTAGCTCGGTTTTGTTGTGTAGTATAGTTATAAAAATTATTTCGCTCATAAAATATTTTCGATGAATAAATGATAAAAACGAGATAGTAGCCATAATTTTATTATACATGTCATTTTCTTGAACTAGGTTCTCATTCCTCTTTTGACACATGATTTCTTTGATCAGCATCGGGATAGAAAATCTAAAAAATGAAATAAAATTACAAGGCCATAAGTATTGAGAAAACGATAAAAAATGATAATTTCCACAGTTCTACAGGGGATAATTACAACATGTCAGCACACAGAAAAACTGTACTTGGCTCACGGCGGCTGATGTTAAGAGACCACGCCGTCATTTGCGGATTTACCCATCCATAAAGCACTGGACATAATTATAGTCTGTCGCCATCCGCGTATGCATCTTCCCTTAGTCCACTCGTAGGGAATTATGACAGGATTTGTATTACAGAAAATCGTAGCTTCAAGGATGTCATCGTCTTCTAACTTAATCAGGTAGAAGGGGAGAAATTGGATGCAGACAATTAAATAAATATTTTCATTAGAAAAGGGAGATCAGGACGAAATGCACGCTTGAACTCTTGCCATGTTGTTCTTAGATTTTTATCAGCAAATAAAATTTGTATAAAACTTTTTTTTTATTGCGCACATTAAGCCTACTCACGGTCACGTCAGAAGAAACTTTCCAATTCTTGGAGCATATAATTGAGTTAATTGATAAAAAAGAAATCTTTGGACCAAATGAAGTGCCAGGTTACACTGAATCGTTTAAATGTTCCAAGTTGTGAGCAGGAATATTTCTTAAAAATGAACACCTCCAATCAATAAGGATCAAGTAACGAGAACAAAATAAAAGATCGTTAGGCGAACAGCGAAAACATTAGAGCCCGTCATATTCTCCGCTAGGACCACAATCGACGGAACACGCCGTAGTCGCGCGTATTCCAGAGAGCGAACTCCCCCGACAGATAAACCAGGAACACTAGCCATAACCCCCCTACACAAACCACTTATTTTGGTGAAAAGCATCTACCAGTGAAAGAGTTTATGATTAAACTGTAATGGAAAGAAATTCCAGTGGTGATGTTGTGAACGGGACCTCCATTTCTTTCCCTGACCTGAAGCACGACATTGACATTATAGTGGTGTATTCCGTGGCTTATTCTCTCATATTTCTGTTTGCATTGTTGGGAAACCTTACTGTTATTGCAGTCGTGGTCAGACATCGATGGATGCACACCAAGACCAACTTTTTCATCGTGAACCTCGCCGTGGCAGACCTATTGGTCGCACTGGTCGTTATGCCAATCAATACAATGATTAATATATTCTTAGGTAAGTCAGTTGATACTATCATACTATTAACTTAACAACAATATATCCGGTACTTATGCTAAGGTAAAACTTACAATTTTTAAATTGTTTCCACGTTTTCGATTTGATTTTCTATTTCAGTATGAAAGCCAGGACCTAATTCTGATTAATCTTACTAGTTTCAGGAGTATATGTATTCGGGTATTTTTTATTAAATTATCAGAAAATTTTCAAAATCAGAAAATAAAACCAAAACTTTTAATAAGAATAAATGAGTGAATCTTTCATTGAAGTTTTTTTCTTCAACGTTAGATCCGTAATATTTAAAATTTGTAAACTGTGTCGTCAAGCTTTGTTTAAGCTGCAGCATCCAACCAGAGTCAATTAAATCAGATTAAACATGCGGTATTATGAATATATGAATCGTGCGCTCGTAAAAATTAATCAATGAAGTCATATTTTACGTTGTGGAATTTGCATAAACCTCTTGGATTGCCAGACATCTGAAATCTTTATTGCATTACGTGAGGTCTATCATGATATTGCGGTCTCGTTTTTCAAAATTTTTCTGAAAATACGTGATGCAAGACAACAGCCATATTTTTCCATATAGACTGGTATTTTGTATATGTTGTTTAATATTGAAAAGAAATATTTTTATCATAGTGTGATACCAAGTTAATTATATTTAAACATAACAACCACAACTCTATCTGAACAATACATGTATGATATATATTAAACATGGTGAACTACTGATGTGACATACCTGTAGATATGTGGGGTTTCTCGTCTCTTATTAAACACTTCTCTCAGTAATCGTGATCATCTCGCCAAGAATTAGTTTTTGAAAGAGCAAGTTCGTGTAATTTTGTCAATATACAAAAAAAAATAAGACAGAAAAAAGTGAAACAAAATATAAAATAGCTCGTGTCTTGAAATTGCGAGTCAATATTGATATTGAGAACAGAAAAGCAAGAGCTTGTGACCCCCCCCCCCCCTTTCCAGATATAATTAAAAAAAAACCTGTTTTAATGTAAGTTTAGTTGCGTTTTTTTATTTAATTTTCTTTTTTGGTGGGTTTTTTTTTTGGTGTGTGTGCTTTTTTTGTTTGTTTGGAGGGGGTAGTTCTTTTACTTTTGTTTGGTTGATTAAGAAAATGCTTTCCCACATACATAAATTAAAGTTTTCCAATATTACAATTTTCCGAGATTTCTATTTATAACAAACCGAATGGTTTTTCCTCCTTGCTATCGCTTTTGATTATTTCTTTAGGTAGTTCTTTTTTGTATAACAGGTCATTTAATGAATTATTTAGATACAAGTCAAAGACCTGCAACAAATGTCAGTAGAAAATTTACTTTTCTTGGCCCATTTCCCATCCATTTTGTCAACCATTTATATTATCTATTCTTGGTAGTTCATTTCTTATTTATATAACACCATTATTCAATTTTCGTGACAATTTTGTTTGCTTTAAAAAAATCTTTAATGTTTCATGTCTTCAAATTAATACTCACTTATTCTCAAGACTCATATTGACTAATTGTTTTGCGGCTAAGCTGTGTTAAGTGCGTTTTGTGATATTCTCAATGAAGCCGACATTTTGAAAGACAGCTCATAGCAGGCGTCTTACCATTAATTTGTCCGTTATATGCAAAACAACGTTGATAAAACCGTGAATGGGCTGGAGCGGATGCGTGGACGAGACAGTCCCATTAATGGAACAGCAAAACCGCCATCTATCTCGAACGTTGATGTAACTTGACTTAGTTTCAGATTGGGTAACGAACGTTCGTAAACCACCATTTGCTTTTAAGTCTGGGCGCTCAAGTAGGTCGTAATGGACATCTTGCATCTCTAACAGAACTTTACGACGGCCATGTAGCGTAGAAATTTAATCAGAATCCGTCTCCTTTCGGAAACTCTTTAACCGTTTTAAATATCCTGTTAATAATAATGATCTGCGTCCTATTTTAATACAACAAGGAAATTAGAAAATCGGTAACGCTGAAGGGGAAGTAAAACACCTATAAAGCTGCTTTGGCAATAGATTAATTTGTCTAAAGAAAACTTGTAATGTCTCTTTAAAAAATAAAAATTAAACAAGTATTTCCTAATATAGTTAGTGAAAAGGTTGAGAAAATGCGAATTTATATTTCAAGATCGTTCGATAAAAAAGTCGATGGGAGCTGGTAGGAAATAATCTGTTTCAGGTGTTAAAACATGAAATATTAGAGACTATAAAATAGTCCGGGCATGATGCTCTGAAAAGTATATCCAATTATCCGAGTTTTTTGTCTGTATATAATTGAGTAATGAATTGAATAAAGCGACAGTTCTCTCTTGAACACGTGGTTAAGTCATTTATAAAGCAGCCATCCATTCTTCAAACACGTGTTACTCTGGCGGTTGATTTTTTTCTGATGAGATGGTTTGCCACGATTTCTGAAAAACAAATAGTAAATATCTTCAACTGTATATACGTTTGAATTGCTTAATTGCCCATTATCCTTAACATTTATCATTCTGGTTGAGCGATACAAAGAGACAAATCTACACATCCCATAGTTAATTAATTGTTTGCTATTTCTACTTCTCTCTTTGCTTCCAAAAGTGATCTTCTATTTTCTGTATGGTCTTGGATGATCTGTGACGAACTAACAATTTCTAAGAGTCTTGCACCTATCACTAAAGTGTGGATATGTTTCTTAAAGTCAACTCTTTTATCTTATTCATTTTTCAACAAAGCTAATAAGAGGAACTACTGTATATATGCAAACATTCGCCTCCGTTTTATTTTTGGTCCTCATGCCCTCATTGTCAGCGTGTGAATTTAAAACTGGGCGTATTAAAATCAATTTTGCAGGCAGAAAAGGGTGAAAAATAACCCCCTATACAGTACCTCTTCTGATAATTTACACCTTACACAATAAGTTTTGTAAAATACTATGATGTAGTGACAAAAAAACTTGTTATATTGCATCGTGAAACTATCAATCCAGACATGAGCCGGTATCCTCACGAATTCAGTCTGGGGAGGACATTGTGAAAACGTCTTAGCTCCACGCACATGGTGCTCAATGCTTTCTGACATCAATATTAATCACAGACCGGAAGGAATCATTACACGACACCGAGCAACGAAAATCACAGTCCCTGACTGGTCCCCGCACCGCTATATCTTCGATAAATATTGAACAAGGACCAGTTTGTCACAGCACCGAAAGTAATTCAAAAATAGTATGGGTTATTTAGATTATTGCTCAATCCATTTGGAAAGAATCATTTGGGGGAATATTTTGACAAATTTAGAGTAGAATTTTAAAATTATTAGAGCAAAATAAAAAACAGACTTTAAGTCTACAAGAACTAAACTCTTACGAAATACTGAACTCAACCGAGTATCATAAATCTCAGAAGGTAGAGAATACATGAATGAAAATAATGCATGTACAATACGAGGGTCAATCAAAACATATGAAGAATTTTGCCATAGCTATTTTACTTTGCGTCATATCGTTACTAAATTTGGTAGACATAATTGAGCAATAGTTTCAAATAAATTAAAATTAAAAAAATATATTCCTTTATAACTAAGAATCATTAAAAATTTAATCCTGAGAAAATGAGGTCAAGGAGCACGGCTAGATTCTGTGTCATGTCAACAATAAACCATGTAGTGTCTATAGAATGGGCTTAAAACCAAAAGTATATTAAAACATCAAGTTAGACTGTATATTGTCGTGATATTCTATGTATCAAATTTTGACGGGATTTATTTCGTTGCACAGAAGTCAGTAACTAAAGACAGATATTCTCGTTAAAATTCACTTTATAAAAAGATGACGTCGCCTGACGTCACAGAGAAACGAGAAGTGGTAGCAATATAAATTTAATTCGCTCATTTGTGTTAAAATGTACATTGTTTGTGGGTAGTGGTACCGGTAACAGTTGGGTTTTTTTCAAATCAGCGGACCGAAAGAAAATGGAATATCAGTATTTGATTAGAAACGTCATCAGACGTTTAGGGTTTTCACAACGAAGAGATATGGTAAAAAATTGAAAACTCCGAAGTACCTAACTTATGTGAGCAAATAAGATGTCAGGTTGAATAGTGCCGTTTAAATGAAAGGCACAAGAAAGTAAGCGTGATATAAAGATATAGTAGTTTGCAAACTGTGCATGCGTCATCTTGCTCTGTGCGATAAAACATGCTGTTTTTTAAATCGGGTAACAAAGATTCATTTTCATCAAATGAAACTTCGCACATCAAAAATAAGTGTTAGTGTATAAATTAATTAATCTGTTAGTTTACTTTAATGAATATATATGATAGACAGCCACGTATCCGATTGACGTAGTTAGAATAAGGTTACCTTGATCCATTTATAACAAAGTAATAAAGAACAATGTTAAAAAGAAAGAGAAAACCCAAAATTATTATTATGAAATACAATTTCATACTTTAACAGCTTAGGAGCATGTGAAAATCAATATTTTGTACTTCAAGTCAACGAAAAATAGATACTGAGAAAGATGATTTGTCAACTGTACCTGAACCTGATGGATTCAAATCTCAATCTTAAAGTTCTTTATTCTAGTGTCATACTGTAAATTCTGTATTTGATGTATATTGATAATGGCGATACTCAAACAAGACGTTCTCGAGATGTTCAAAAGCAAAAAACAAAACAATAGGATGATAGACGATTTATGGCATTCATATGTTCCATATAGCCTTTTATTTTCGTTTCAATCCTCCCACAGACGTCAATACTATTTGCAATTAGAAGAACTTTTATTCAAGCGCCTTACCTTTACTGTTTTTAAATGCCTCATATGTTAAAACATGTATGTTTTTCTTATCTATTCTAAATTATGTGAAAATGTAGATATTTACATGATGTATCTTAATATCATCGTTATTGCCAAAACGTGAATTTACTAAACAACGAATTTGTTATAGCATTGTTGTTTGCAAGGACTTTTTATTGCAAATATTTCTTGTCGCGAATTTATTGAAAAAAAAAAGCTTTGTCGTAAAATGAATTGCTACAAACCAGTTTATAATTGATAGGTTGCAAAAAAAAAGTCGTTTCAAATAAAGGACATAACATACATTATGTCATCAGCGCAAACCACGGCCAACATGTACAATACTCTCCCACCTGGAGGAGTCCGCTCTTCGGACCATGGCTTGAGATGTTGGAATAATGTCCGATGTAACATCATATTCCGGTATTCGTACTCCATACTTCTGCATTGGCCTAAAAAAGAATAAGATATCTGACACATAATAACCATTGACTACGTCTTCAATAAAAAGATTATACTCTCTATATAGTCAAGTAGATTGGAATCTTTTAATTTATATCTTTTTAAAAAGGTCAAATGGACAAGAAATAAGCACCAAATTAATTCTTTAAGAATAGAAATTTCTCACAGGGAATAATGATTCTCAAGTTCCGACCATAAGAAAACTGACATGTAAGAAATCAAATTTTAAATTTGACAATAAAAATCGCTAACATCGGGCCCCGGTGTCGCTGGAGACCTTGGCTTAGGCACAGTAACCAAATCATAAGTGTATGTCACACATGTTCGTTGGAATATGTCACGTTCATATGACGACCTTCTACTTCTAGAGAGTAAGGTTGTATTGCTAAACCTTACCCAGCGACGAATCTTGTGGGATCAAACTTAATTTTAACAAGAAAATGACTAACAAGATAAAGTTACAATATTTCACGACAAACTTAAAAATGACCCGCTTCGTTTCAGGTTTATTTTTTTAAGTTTGGGCAAAGTTCGGCAAAATTAACCTTATCTTCTTTGTACAGTTGTCTTTACTGGGTACAGTAATGGCAATGGTATAGGGGTCTTTTATTTTACAGCCTCAGAATTATTATCGGTTCTTGTCCGGTTTGTATCGCTCTCGATTTTGATCAATTCATATCAAAGGTTTTCATTCGTAATTAAAACTCCATTAATGATGCCTTTGGGTCAAGTTCAAGGTCACTCTGATGGATCCATATGGCAGTGATGCGGTTATGAGTCATGAAATACATCAGGGTTCCTCTTTAGGCGACGAACGACGTGATGAGGACACTCCTTCATATGTCCCTCTGCAGAGCGAAAGTCTCAAGTTTGACAAATCACCTTCTCTGTTTCTTCAAGCCAATGTTGTCAGTTCAATAATTCTCATGCTTAAGTTGTTCTTTGAGAAAAAATATCTGACATTTAGACCAATTTACAGTACACCATGTAGTAGTACATACTAAATTTAGATTGGAATTAGACCATACAGAAATAATTAGTAATGCCAGACGTATCTATCTGGGAACTTCCAAGCAGTTGAAATGGGGCATGGCTTTCTCTAAGGTTTGGAGTGATATTTAACTAATTGTTGTAAAATAAGTAGACCATGTCCATCTGTTTCAATGCTTATCTAGAAATTTTCAAATTTCATTCAATAATGAGTTATGTTACGCAAGTCCTTCTATATTCACTCGGGATCAGACAAGATTAAGACGGCCTTGGGGATCTATTGACAATATTCTACAACTTTGTCTCGATAAATGATTAAAATGATGGGATTTGGCGGTCTTTGACATTTCGATCATTTATGGTTTGCTACCGGAAATTGGACGCAAAATTTATTTTATTTTGCAAACATCGACTCTCTGCGATTTTTCCAGGCTGGTTATATCATTTGACAACTTTAACATCGAAAGAAACACGGTGCTTTCGTGAATTAAATAGAATACGTACAGGCCCTAAGCGATTCCATTATTTTCTAAATTCAAAAACACGTTCATATTTTACGGAACAAGGACAATTTTGCAGATTCATCAAGATTACATGATATTAATTGGACAGGTGAAAGAAAGAGATCGTCCAAGACAAGGCAACTCTGAATCTATAACAAAAATCCAAAGATGATCGACCCTGGGCTCAAATATCAATAAAGCCTCGGTGTATAAGCATGTTTCAAAGGTCAAGGCTACCCCGACACAATGTCTAGGGCATTGAATTGAACAGCGTAATTAAACGCACATATATCCTTTTCACGCAGGGGAAAGCAGAGATAAAATGCTAGCATTTACATCACATGCATATAGTTAATTAAATTGATAAATAGATAATTGAACCCAGTACACTCCAATCGGCACTGACCTTATACAACAGTAATGACCTGTGGTGGATAGTGAGACTAAACAATCAGAAAGTGCAATCCTTTGTTCAGAATAATGCGTTTTCCAAATGTTTTCTTCGATCAAGATGTTTTTGAGAAACTTTTCAAGTCATGTACCGATTTCTGAAAGATTTAGATGTTACAAAGACCAGATAGTTTCGTGCATCGCGAAACGTTGCTCAAGTTTGCGGTTGCAGATCATTTCCGTTTGCAATCTGACAGAAATGACATTCCGTTCATATTTAAGTGCCATTACATCTTGTATGTTTCCACAGAAAGGTGTATCATTACAATCAAAATGGCTTACAGCTGCAAAAAAATTATTGTGATTTTTTTATAACATGATGAATATGTGTCTGTTTAACGACAAACACCATTTTGTTAAAGGTTCCTTAGAAATTCTGTCCTTTGAACTGGCAGCAATAGATAATTTAAATATATTTAACCAAACCATTGTCTGATATTTTTTCTCCCTTACAGACTGGCGGTATGGTGCAGTGCTGTGTAAGTTGACGCCTTTTCTTCAAGGAATCTCCGTCTGTGCCTCGGTGAATACTTTGGCAGCCATAGCGATTGACAGGTATTAAAGCGATCCGTCTGAACTCAACTTGATTTGTTTTTTCCCTCGTCACAGTTGTTTTTATCTCCTCTGTATCGGAATAAAAACGTTCTGTTGATTGAATTGTTGATCGGAAGAACATAATTGTAAATGTCCCATCGCTCTGTTGAACAGTTTTGTAAAATATCTTGGCTTGTTGCTATCGGGGTAGTTTGATTAATTAAGAACACGCGCTTCAAATCACGAGATACATGAGATCGGAAATTCACCTCATTCACCTCATCGCCCTAAGGATGTTTGTAAAATTTGCAAACTATATAAGTAGTAAAATAAGTATGAAACATCCCTAACATGTATTAATTTATTACCATACCATGCGTCTTCTTGTGCAGTAACTCATTTGAACGAATACAACGATACTGATATCTTATTTTTTTACCGAGGAGACAACGCAGTGAATGCATTTTTTAACGAAAAAGAAGAAGGGCTCAAAGATTGTGCGTGTTTGATATCTCTTGTTGCTATCTTTTGTCATGGAAATTATTGATATCCAGTCATAAAACAATAAAATAAATTGTTCTTGGCCTCCAAGCAGTCTGAAATAGAAAACCATGATGATGTGCAGCCATCTCGTATTTCCTTTACACCACAGAAATATTGGATAAGTTACCACTTTGTTCAAAACGTATGCCTAAGATGCAGTTACACATGCATTATAGTAACTGTGGTACCAGGATGGTGGGGAGGAGTTGTTTGCTTTAACTTTAATCACTTTCATTCCCGAAAGAATGTGGCGTTTGATAAATTGCATCAAATGTTTCCAAGTTTCTGGATTTGTTTATGTTATCACATTTTTAACGATTTCTTGTTAGAAATATACGTAATCAGTTTATTTATTCATGTGCCATCTTTTACTTGTAATTTACCAAAAATCAGACGTTATGCCTTGGGTCGCATAATATAAATACAATGCAATACATGCCATCCACATTTATGAACTCTGCAAATACTACTACTAATTGCAGTGTCATCGGGTTAACGTTTATTCATGACATGCATTGGATTTCATTTTGTTTGGGTATTGGCTTAAAAAACCTCGCTTTATGCAAAGCACATCATATACAACAAATCGGTTTATAGTGACAGAACAATTTTTAATTGAAAAAAAATTCTTCGATGGATAACTACTTTGGAATAATTTTTATTCGTGGGGGTCAGTGTTCGTGGGTTGCCAAAATTTTTCTGGTTCGCGGGGACATAATTTTGTTGGTAGCAAGTTCGGGATAATTTTGATAAATATTAAACAAATGCTTGTATATACATTCGTGGGGATGTAAATTCGTGAGAAGAGTTAACCACGAAAGCCAAAAACAATGGTCCCCCACGAACAATGATGATTCCATAGTATTGCAAATATGACGAGTCCAAGCACTAATTCAGGGGTTATCCTATTGGAGTTCCTTTTTTTGGTTAATGTCAGCATTCCTTTTGATGAAAATTTATAGTTTGGCGTCTTACTGTATGCTATAGTTACATGCTATTACGTTATCCCCTATATTCACGTAATCACGTTCAAACATTAGCCTGAGTATACCACCAATTTACTTGATGCTATGTTGTTATGTTTTATTGTAGAAATGGAAATAATTGACGGCTTTGTGTGGGCCTATTATTTGATGTTTCTTTGTTATTTTGCAGGTGCCTGGCCATATGTTATCCTTTAAGCTACAAAATAACATGGAGAACCTGTAAAATAATAATGTGCGGCATCTGGACTTTCAGCGTGGTCTTGATGATACCGTACCTAGTGGTTTATAACTTGGAACTGTACAGTTCCCACCCGGACCTGACATACGTCTGTTCACCGAGGTGGCCGTCCACGACGTTTGAGACAATCTACTTCCTGGCTGGTTCTTTATTGTTTTGTTATTCCATTCCTCTGGTGTTGATTACCACGTGTTATTGTGTGATTGGATATAAAGTCTGGCACAGGAAAGCGCCGGGTGTGTATGGATCTAACGGGATAATACACAGGTCCAAAATAAAAGTGGTCAAGATGTTGGTAGTCGTTGTGGTACTCTTTGCTGCGTCTTGGTTTCCACTGTGGGTGATACAGATAAAAATGCGAATGGATCCACCGTCGAAAGACGACTTCATTCTATTTAATTACGTCATCCCAATCTGCCAATGGCTGGGCTGTGCGAACAGTAGCATCAATCCAATCGTATACAGTTTGTTCAGTAAAAAAATTCGCACGAGGATAAAAACTATCTTAATGTGCAAGAAAGCAGCATACGAAATTCCACGTCAACTGAGTTCGTACGCCAGTACTAGATATGTGTCGGTAGATTATACTAATGGTCACGTGACACTAAGGACTAACGGATTACAAAAAGAGCGCAAAGCGTCTCGAACAGACAGATTATTCAATAATGTTTACGACTGATTACCGTTATTGCTGTTTCATTCTCTGTGAAGTTGTTGATGCATAAAAATAATTTTTCATGAATTCGTCTTGTTGAGTTGCCAAATTATATTCAATCCTCCGAGCTATTTTGTTTGTGGAATGAAAGTCTAACAATATAATTAATTAACTGCCTTATTTGCTCACTTTCATTTGACTATAAACAACACAACACTAAACAAATTACCTTTGATGTTAAAGTTTTTGTGTAGATTCCTCAAAACGGGTATGGCCGTTTCGGAAGACAGACATTTTCAACCTATCATTAGTAACAAGAGATTGTAGTCACAAATAAAAGGGTGTTTCTGATCTATCTGCGGTACAAAAGTGCAAAAGTTATTACACGGCTACCAAAGTTGTATAAATCACTTCAATGAAATGACAATGGCCCGTAGGTTTTTATTGGTTAATTAGAGACTTCAAAGTTTATCGGTGCAATTTCGTTTGGTCTCGGGCACAAACAAATAAAGTCGGTGGTTACGGCTTTATGGTAAATCCCACTTTGAGACACAGGATACTATTTAGACACGTGCGGAATGTTTATTATTTTACCGATATTTTTATGATCAAACTTCTTCTGATAACTGTCCGGTATCTATGCCACAAGTTTATAATCTATTGCATCTATATACCTTGTCAAAGCATCAATGCTGGTGAAATCGATAAGACGCCCATGGGTCTTAACGGTCACTAGCTATAGATTAAGCCATTTATTTTTGAAATTAAAAAAAAAAAAACAAGATTTCTTGGCAAGTTTCACTACTATGTTTTGATTGCCCGATACTAAGAAAAAAATAACTACTGGTATTAAGTAAGTTTTATAATTATACACTATGTTCAACGTATACACTCAATGGTCTTTGTCATTATATAGAGCCATAGAAAAATACATTTATTATACTAGGTTTATCATATGATTAATACATTCGAAGTAAAGATTTGGTATTTCATCACGATGGTTTCCGAGAGAAGGAAGAAACTTGTCATGCTTTAAGAATTCAATAACGTCAGATTACAATGTTTTGAGAAGTTGAAATGGTGTCAAAACCGGACCACGAGCAAGATTTGTGCTTCCTGAGACCTGCAACATGCAGGTAGGAATAACAGTCAATACCTATACAATCCCAAGTCAAAAGTTCAATATTTCGGATCTCTTGGAATTCGATTTCCATGCTGTACCATTTTAAAGCCAGACAAAACAGTTCTGTTATAAATACATGTATATGGATAGGAAGACGTCCCCCAGCTGACACCTCTGTCAAAATAACTAGAGAGATGATTGTTCACTGCTGTCAAGGGAAAATAGTAAGGAAAGAACTAAGAAACGGTTTCTCTGCTATTTCGCTGTAATCGATTTCATTATATCGTTTAAATTCAAAAGGGGCTTGTATTGTAAGAAAATTTCAAAAACCGCTCAGTTTTGTTTTGTGAAAGATGTCATTGTTTGTAGGTTAATGTTGAAATGCAATATCAATAAGGTGTATAGAACGACTGGTGCGACCTAGCATTGCAAACCTTACGTTGGCATATTTAGAGTTTAATCGGCAGTAACCGACAGCAGTGTCACATTGTAAATTTTGAATTTACAGGTTGGGTTTAAATATTAAATTTACAGTATGACAACTTATTGTTAATTTTGTATTTACATCCATCCAGTAAATTCAAAATTTACAATATGACAACTGGATGCTGAAATATGTAGATAAAATTAATGTGCTGAACAGTTTGAAAAATAAACTTGTATGTTAGATATTTTAAAGCCCACATCGAGAAAGTAACAAGTATGAAACATCATTTTGTGCAAGAAGAATTCATTTCTTGTTCCGGTAAATATTTGTTCTTTTAGTAGACAAACTGTTACAAAAACATTTTGGCAAATTTGTGTATTCGTGTGTACCAAGTTCACGGTGACTAGGTCCATCATATCCCACAAAAAGTAAGTGAAATTATTCCAGATATCTACTCAGATTTCTGATTGAGATATTTTGCTGAAAATTGTTTCTCTTTTCGTTGATGACTGACACATGCTTGGTTGAATAATACTGCATGAAAAGAATGAAGAAAACAATTTTAACTATGAAATCGTAAGATATTTCTAAGCAACCAAGAAAGAAAGCTTTTCCTATTGATTGCAAAATGTTTTTGCAGAAACTGCAATGAAACTGTAATGGTTAATTCGTGTGTGCATTTCTTTGGTCTGCCAAGATGTGATGAATGGATGAATTCTACCCCCCGTGTTGATTTTTAATGACTTTATAGGATCATTATTTTGTAAAGCTATCTTTTATATAGTAAATGTTTGTCCAATTTCTCGAAATTTAAGGGGGTATTTCCGGCGAAGAAAGTTGCAACATCAAACTGTTTGACCAAATATTTATTTTACATGCATTGATAGTAAAAATAAAATTAAATGAAAACCATTACACTGTACATTAATGATTGTCGATAAATAAGAACAAAAACTTGTTATAAAATGTGTTCAATGTAGAACCATTTTAACAAGAACTTGGACTTTGGGTAGTTTTGTCAAACAGCAATGTGACGTAGGCCTGTCTATTTCATTGTTGGTCAATTAGCCTGGGCTCTTTGAAATCAACAAGATTTGTCTGACTGTTGAGCGAAGACTACGCAATCTGTGCATGTTTCACTCAAAAGCAGTGTCATTTTTTTTTCTTGTTTTGACGCAAGAAAAAGATAGTTACATCATACCGAAAGTCCAAGGTCTTGTTAAAATGGTTCTAATAATAATTTCTTTTCTTTTAAGTCGATAGAAACATTTTAAACAATGTCTTGTAAAAATTAAGATAAAAGAAAAGAAACATTCATTTTAGGGAAATAGTTTTGAAAAATATGCAACAATAAAGGGCAAATCATATATTTAAATTTCAAGATTTTTAGTTTCAAATATCTCGTGAGATTATTAGTTAGTTTAACCATCACGAGAATTTTTTCCATTCTTTTATCTATAGCACCGTGGCATATCGTGAGGTCTATAGAAATTAGAAAGCTTATGGTGGAGAAGAAATCGTAGAAATTCTTATAGATTGTGTGGATTTGAGATATATCATGTGAGTCATACAGACAGGAAAAGCGTGTTCTGGGAATAGTAACCACGTGGGTTAAGAGACTTGTTCAAATGGAAGGTACTAAGTATATCATAAAAGTACATGCCGTTACCATCTTCCTTGTAAGTCTTAATTGGACAAAGGTATACAGAGTTCATTTTTTTTTGTTACTGCATGGTAGAAAATAAATGTGAACAAAATTTATTTTAATGGCCAATATGTTGCAATGTAAGGAAGATATATTTTTTTGATTTAGATACGATTTTAAAAATCTACAAAAATGTTCAGTCTTTAAAAAAAGAACATCAACAATATCAGTTTAAATCATTGGAGTTAACCTTGATTGTACATGTATATATAGCAACTATCCTTTGTTTTTTTATACGCTTTACAGTTCTTTTTTGCGGAAGTATTTGATATTCGTTCATTTGATATTGTATTGTATCTGATAAATCTATGAAAGCTGTTGTAGAGCTTACAAGACTTACTTTCTTGCCATTCTATTTATCATGCAAGCTCAAATACTTGGGCTGAAAATGGTACTTCAGTTATTGGAGAATTGGTTCTAAAGCTGCCGAGCATTTTAATGAATAATAATAACTGGTTAATGAACCAGTTTCCTTCAGTTTACTGATCAACATTTAATAACGATCCTAAACTATTAATTACAATGTTGTGGCAATAATATAAAAAAATAATCAATCAAGGATCGCCAAATCATCGATTTTTCTTTTGGAAAAGGTAGAATATGATCATTTTCAATTAACCTTATCTACTTTGAGTAGATGGTATGTAATTCATCATCTAATAATCCTTCACGAAAAGTGAACCTCATAATGTTATTAGATTTTTGATATATAATGATAAGCTTCGATGACCAGAGTAGTGATAATTCATTTTATAATCTAATGACTGGTTCAGCGAAATGATTATACACGGCATAAACTGCCAATAAAATCAACCCCTTGATTCGATGGAGGTGGTCGCTGGTTCAAAATTGTTTTACTCAAGAAAAATCAAAGATACTAAGATCATTTGGTGTGACTTAGCCAATGGGTTTTTTCGATACAGTCGATGGCTACATACGACGACAAATGCATTTGAGAGCACCAACTTATGGTGCACCCCAGAAGCACGTGAAATGCAAAACCTGCCTTTGGCCCCTCAGGACCTAACAAATAATACGCTTACTTATTAATGAATAAAATACATAGTATTCTCTTTTTATCACGGAATAATGGTTTATTTTACATAAGTTATTGATATTCGATTGGGATACAGTGATTAACATCTTCTGTTTTTGGAAAGATGGCGAGTAACAACGAAAGGGTGAAATTTATCAGTAAATCAGAGTTCCGGATTGAATTAATAACGAGAAGAAAACCTACAAAACCCAATAGTATCCACAATTAAAATAGCTTCACCCATGTGTGTGTGTCTCTTTTATTCTGTCAATGCACAATGTTTTAGTCTGTCTTTCCAACTAAATATTTGTATCAATCCACAGTTACAATAATTTACTATTTAACATAAATTGAAGATGTCCCTGTATTCCATATACTTATACATTGTAAATGTAACATAAGCTTAAATAGTGTAAAACTAAAGTTTTCTCCCGTATTGGTCTGTACGGCAGTCCAGATTCAACAGATTCAGATAGATCAAATACTCAGTATTCTACTTTGCCAACTTTGCAATGATGATGGCAACTCCCTTTGAGATGAAGAAACACGTGTCTGTTCTCACTTCTATGGAGGGTAATCGTGTTAAAAAATCCAGACATGTAAACTTTTAACTTCTACCTCATGCTCAAGTCGGGATTGAAACATCGATCATATTTTTCTCAAAGGCAAACTATGATGAAAGATCCTTTGTGTGAGGTAGATGAAAAGCATAAAAACGCAGTGAATATGAATTGTCAGTGAATTCAATATCAGGAACAAGAAAAATGCAAAACCTCTATAAGATGAAGATCAATGACCTTTTATTCTTCACTCGTCTGATTACCAGTAATTGCTCAAAATCTATTTATTTAATTTTCAATTTATTGACTCTGAATTTACCTTTACAAAAAAGCGCCGCTCTATAACAGGTAGAGTTTATTTCCGTGGGGCTAAATTGTTTCTATCTGCGGAAATATGGTCGGTAAGAAAAGGAACTATTTCTATATTTATCAACTGCTTGTTGATCGATTGGCGTGATACAGCAGTTTGTTTCAATAGCCTAGGTAGGAATTCTATTTCGGAGAAATTTGGTTTCGATTACCGAACATCATGTTAATGCCAACTCTATCATTTCACAATCACCGCAATCACTACACGCACATTGTATTACCTTAATTGTTGTTTAATGGCGAGTTTAATGATGCTGTTTGAAGGTAGGGAGTAGGAAATGGATGTCCCGTTTTATATTATAGTTTGATGACGACGAGGAGAACGTCTTTAACTATTCCTCTCTTCCGTATGCAAAACGTCACATTATTCACAAACATCAAAGATCATGGAATTCTTTTGTGCTCTTCTTATGATCTAGAGGAGAATTCTTTGATCGTTTGATAGAAATCGAAACGCTGTAAAACGTCAGTTTGTCTTGTGGTTGCTTCTGACCTTTCCAAATCTAAATGCAGTAACCATCGTAAAATGCCCAGAATAAAACCTCTTGTTTGATGAAACTTCTTCTTTTCTTTTTTTTGGTTTTACCATGGTATTTAATAACCAAGGGTTCTTTCAAATTGAATTCATTGTTTAAAAGAATACAATTCATAGACTGCTTTCAGTTTTTACTGTTTTATAAATAAAAGTTCTGTAAAAGATCTTAAGGTATCTTTTTTTATTTGTGAGTAGTTTTATATCCCATTGAGAATATTTAGTCCCCGCTATGTTTGCTGTCTTATGTTGTCTTTATACAAGCCGAAGGTTGCGCAAACGTAATGTCATACACTAGTATTGCATGTCTAGTTTCATTGGAGCTGTATTATAGAAACTGCTCAAAATTTAGACCATCCTGATTTTTTAATCCTTTTGAAAATTTAGTAGTATATATGATTGAAAAGATAAAGACGTTTAAAACAATATCATTTATTATTTAGTAGTATGTATAATTGAAAAGATGTAGACGTTTAAAACAATATTATTTATTATTTAGTAGACTAAATATGTATAATTGAAAAGATATAGACATTCAAAACATTAACATTTATATGTAACACAATACGTTATGTATTAACATGTAGTGTTGTGTTTTGTATTTCAGGGGAAATTACAGTGTTGTAAATTTGAAAAGTTCCACATTATACAGTATTTTTATAAAAAGATGTAGGATGAAAATTTTCTAACAAGCAAAATTCTAGGGAACTTCATTATTGTTTTGGTCACCTACATGGTGATTTTTAAGTCTAATTTGAATACACTTTTAAAAAATTCTCTTACACTATGATTAATATATTATCTAAATTGTACAGAGTTTAAAAAATAAACTCTTCGAAAATAAAAAAAAATGTTTAAGAAAGTTAAAAAGAGCAGTACAGATGAGCAGAAATATCATACGATGTATTGGATAAACTCTTTATTTATGGGTTGCTTTTTTAGAATTTATATAGGCTTGTCTATCTATCATGCAGAAATTTTATATGAGAAGATAGCACTAGCTTGTGATTTTACGTGTAGAAATTTTAGATAGTTCATGTTATCAATGTTTTACACCTCATTTCTTGCCTGCTTATATCTTGTGTGTATTTAAATCTCGTCCTTCAACATCTCTTCATTGTCTGCAAAACACAAATGTGTGAAAGAAATAGATTTATACACAATGATTTTACCATATTGCTTGCGCAAATAAAAAAAAATATACAAGAACAAAAAAAATTGAGGAAATGCCTGTGATCTATTCACGGAGATTCTTAATTTATTTGATCCGTGGTATTGATAAATATGCTCTTTTAAGTCGCTCTTTTTGTGTTAGAGACATTGTGATAGAGATCAAAATATTCGGATTAATTTGTTCCGAGACAACGCATCTAATTTTCTAGTTATAGAAAATGTCCCAGTCCGACATTAAATCAAGCAAAGATGTACAGGAATCACGCCCGCTGTAAACAGATTCCGTGTGAATAAAGAACAGAGGGCAGTGAATCGTGTTCAAATTGTGAGATAACTCCACGTGATGTTCTAAGAGATTTTATCAGATTTACCATGAACAGGGCGCGTAAGATGCATTAAAGGAATTATTATATTCATAGATATGTGGGGAGTATAAAGAGAATGAAATATATCTGAATGGTGTAATGTACTGAAAGGTGCATTATATATATATTCATCATGAATAGGTTTTAACGATATAATGAGAGAGTGTAGTAACTCACCATAAACATACCTTGAATGATACACTTTGAAGAAGCGTCATATATATTAAACATGAGCAAGTCCCATATCATATGATGAACAGAGATAATGGGACCATCATCCGCCGTTAACAGGGTCCAAATTATGTACTGAAATAGCGCATCATGTTAGCCGTGAACAGCTGGGTCCAAATGATGTACTGAAATAGTGCATCATGTTGTAACCATGAAAAGGGTCCAAACGGTGTAATGAACTAGAAGAGAGTGTTCATATTAATCAAGAACTGACTCTGTGTTCATTAAAGTATAAGGGAGTGCATGGTATTCATCACAGGTCCAAGTTGGTGACTTCAGGGCCAGACTGTTGTACTGATGTACTGCGAGGAGTTAAACATACTCATTATTAAAAGGTTCGTGAAGAACTGAAAAGAAATGTACCATATTCATCAAAAACAGGTGCTGCATGAATGAATTATTTATGGTCATCATGAACAGGTTCTGCATTATGGCAACGCATTTGGAAAAGATGCACAGTTTCACTTAAAGTGTGTACTGTAACAAAGTTCGATGTTCTGAAAAAATAAGCTATCTGAGAAACAGACCAAGCAATTAATACATTTCTGTTTTCATTTCATCACAGTGTCCTGATTCTTACAGTTTTCCATCAAAGACGCTGGAAATTTCGCGCACAGTCTCCAACATCGTAAAATTCCAAACGATGGAGAAACCTAGATGACTTTCAGGTTCATGAGACGGGCGATGGAGTGTTATGTTATCATTGATACCTTTCGTATTACTGAAAGATATCTGAGGATAAAATATCGTGATAGTCACGATTGATAGTGTATTTAATAGTTTCTGTAACAAGAAAGACGTATCCCGACAACCGATGTATGCGAAAAAGAACATTAATCTTGTAACTATAGTTAATGATTGAACATTAATAATTATAACTTAACTTTAATTAGAAATAGATGAACTGGTCATTATTCTGGATCGTTTTTAAATATAACAAGAATCATGAAAAACGTAATTCTTAACTTACATATACACATGACTTTTATCTTTAACTAATTAGTCAATAAGTCAATAACTTTATACAATTAGGAAATAGAAAAGCACTTAAACTGTATTATTTCTCTGTCCCAAAAACTTGTGTATCTCCACTTGAACCCAGATTTCGAAAACGGTTTTAAACAGCTGAGGGGAAAATCAGACAGATAAGATGGGATCATTTTCCCTTAAAGGAGAAATAGCCCACTACTAGGAGAGATCGACACGTGATTAATACCGGTATACCAACTGTAAACATCAGTGGTCCAGAGAGGCAGATAACAATCGTTAACGAAATACACGTGTAATTATGGTAAGGCGATAATTCTTCTTTACATTAGACGCTTTTTTTAAGAGTGGTGCAGGGTTTTATTTGACCCAATTGCATACAAAGTGTTTTATATGAATCAAATTTGGAATAGAAATGGCAGATTTGTGAAAAAAAAGATAAGCATCTATTCAGATAAAGCAACCTCCGGATGAGGTTCTTAGTACAGCAATAATTAGCATTTATATATATATATATATATATATATATATATATATATATATATATATATATATATATATATATATATATATATATATATATATATATATATATGAGGTTCTTAGTACAGCAATAATTAGCATATATATATATATATATATATATATATATATATATATATATATATATATATATATATATATATATATATATATATATATATATATATATATATATATATATATATATATATATATATATATATATATAAAAAGTCAGATATTATCGAACCTCCAATACTGGTTGGTATAGTCTTATCAGCTTTGCACTTTCAACAAAACAATGATCGACAAATGATAACTCATGTGAAACCTTTTTATTAAATTACAATTCAGTTAAAGTCTACAACACAGCTTATATATTTCAGTGGACGCTCACTGCCTATCGTTGAGAACCATGTTTTTAATTTCCTGACTGTGTAAAGCTGAGCCCGGTCACCAACATTTACGAATGCATAAATAAATGAAGGCGAACGACATCGAAGTAACTTCCGGTCAGTTTCGAAGATACCTGTCATGTGTCAGTTTACAGTAGTTAGAAAATTTACCAACATGATTAACACATATCGATAATATGTATCGAAAAATTTAGTAAGGTCCACTGAAAAGAAAGAGAGTGATTGAGTAAAACAATTTTTTTTTAAAAATCATGATTTTGCATTTCCAGAAACTAGAGTGTTAATTTGTATTCTTTTTTTTTGTTTTTCCAAATTGTATCATTTTTTACATATGAAAGAAGTTAAAATTAACAAGAAAAAACACAAATACAAAGAAATATTTCAGACTAAAGAGAATCCTTTTCCCCGAAGAGGTTGTTGGATTCGGACACAGATAGGGTGGACGTCATTTTTTAGGATACTTTGATTCAAGAATCTGCAACTCGGTTTCCAGACATGAGTTGCAGGATGGGTCATTAAGAAGCAGTTTCGAAATTTTTAAGATGTCCCTTGGTTCCACGGTTGACAGAAATCGGAGCACGGGGACGCCATTACTGTCAACAAGAAACTTCTCGAAGTTCCAGACGACATCTCGGATCTTGAATGTTTTCCAAAAACTTTCGTGAGGATTAAATTTGGCTTCATCGGGAAGTCGACATCGTTCCTGTTGAATAATGACAGAAGAAAAATTAAAATAAAAAATCATATTATAAGAAGGTCAATTCAACAAAAAAATTACTGATAAAAAGAATTCAAGGTTAACAAGGTCAGACAAAGAAAAGATTCATGTTGACAAAATACGAAAAACACTGATCATCATTACAAAAGAGCAATCTAATGGGGCCAAATGTTCACGCCTCTATTAAATGACTTAAAGAGTATGTGTTTGCTGGTTATTACAGTGATTTTTTTATATGACGATTGTCGGGGTGACATTAACACTTGACTTCATCAGCGTCGCTTCAGACGAACAACGTCTAACCATTATAACCATTCTATGACACTGTCACCAGCCTCCTGCGGCGGTCGCATCATTTCCGCCAGCAGATAGGGCACGACATACCGCCAAGACTGTCTTTGATTCACTACAGGAAATGCATTACGGAAGCGTTTTTTCAATTTCAATTTACAGTCCGCTACAAATGACACTTTGTCATGCTGAGTTTTTCTATACCTTTAGATAAGTGTACACAAACGATTCCTTTTCGCCGTTGACATCGCCTATTCCCATAATGTCGAATGCGGGAACAAAGTCACTACCGGGCCGAACGTACTTCAGACCGTTAAAGAGCTCCGTCGCATTGTCAGCCGGTTCCTGGTGACCAAACTGGTTACAGGGGAATCCCATCACCCTCAGGTGACTGTCCTCACCCACGTATGCATTCAGTTGATGGTACTGGTAGGTGAAACCTGCAAGGTAGACCGCAAAGGTATCACGAAAGACCTCAGCATTTATATAAACACAAATAGAAAAATTGTTTGTTTGCCATATCTGATTTTATTGTCATATGGTAATGACTAGGTACATTTTAAGAATCTGTCTATAAAATGTAATTGAATGAATAAAATGGGAGTAATAATTAAACGTAGTTGTTGATTAATCACCTCTTCAACCGATACATCTTTATGGTACATTAAATAATATAACATGATTGATTAAAGTCAACATTTTCGTAAATGTATGCAATTGTTAAAAGACTGATAGACATTTTACCATCATACAACACACGTATGTTTTCAATGGTAAAGCTTTATAGAAAACCCCTGTATGATCACCAGTTTGAAAGGAAGTTACGTAATTGTAGCTGCAACTTCTCGCCATTAGATATGATATCTGGTTATTCAGTTATGAATGTTTTACCAAATATTTTCTATAATCTGGCAGTTTTTATTAATTATATAATTAAATCTGAGAGGTGATTTTTGTCGGTTATCGGTTACTACACATATATGATGTCCGAACATCTAGAAACACTTTCTCAAGTCAGCGAGCTCTGACAGTGGCATAAAAAAACCCAGTAAAAATGTAAAACGGAGTAATGTTTCCAAATTTTTATGGCTTAAAAAGAAAAAAGGAAATATCCTGTCGTTTAGTGTCCAGAATAGCACACAGTTACGCCATATAAAGAGAAATGACAAACGGTTTCCCGAAATGATATCGATCTAACAGCAAATTGCCTTCATTATATGTGTTGAATTTCAAATTACCTCAGAATGTTGCTAGATTAACAACCAAGGTTACATTCCCGGCGAAATGGTGCAGCGTTCGATTGCTTCCATCCAAATCCACAGTTTGCAAGTTATAGAAACTTTGGTCCTTTGGCTTTTTGTCGCATAAAGAATAGAACCGTCCACAATGTGTCGATGAGAGGAAGGGGAGAAGGAGCAGAGAGACAACGAGCGGACTCATGTCTGCCTCTATCTACAACACACGGCCTTGGAAGCTGTGGCAACAGACCTAGATATATTTGTATAAACATCTGCTGTCATCCGGGCTTCTGTTGGTTTTATAACATTTATTTGGGGAACATCATGGGGAATAGTTAAAAATCACAACATTCACCCACACGTCACCCCTTCAGCTCATCTGTCTATATGTCATCGAGGGCAAGTTTGTCCCCAGGTGTTTTGTTTTGCGACTATGCAAATTACTTATACGAAACATTCGACAGTTCAAGCACAATAATTTATCGTTAACTGGTATTATTTTAGTAAAGTTAGTAAAGTTCTGCATCTTAATGCAATCTACGGATATGCACGGCGCCTCACAGTCGGTAGTCTGCTAAAATGTTTAAAAAGTGGCCATTTTATGTATATTGACAGTGTAATTGGTTTGACTTTTAGTTTCAAAATACATGTAAGTAGAACTATGGACAGTTTTGTCCTTTTATCCGGGGGTGTACACAGATGTTCATATATTATAATTCAGTAATTATTCTATCACTGATCACTTTATCTGGAACGAATGCATGCTGCGTAAAATAATTTCAATTTCGTTGTACATACCATATTTTACTTGTTTAGTTAAAATGATAAGAGTTAATGAGACATAAATTTAAAAAACGAGAAGTTTAAAATTAAGAGAGAGAGAGAGAGAGAGAGAGAGAGAGAGAGAGAGAGAGAGCTAGAGAGAGAGATGACCACATGACAGAGTGAATCACACTGATGGAGAGGATAGGTGTGGCGATTAAACACTAGATTAACCGCTAGATTAATGATCGAGGCGCCCAGGACGATCATTTTATGAAAGGACTTCAGGGGTATTTGTCAATCTTGGCAGAGCAATATAAGTTATTACATCTATCATGCTTGAAAATATAAGCTATATATTATTATAGGAAAACATTTGAATAATGCATACATTTTGTACATTAAAAAATCAAAATACATGTACTTCATTTTCAGATCATCCTTCTGCAAGTGTTTCTTATTCGGGGGTGGGGGTGGATGGTGGGGGTCGATTTCTTACATTATCGATCTAAACGTGCCCAAAGAACCCCGGGCATAAAAAAATACATGTAAATACATAATATGAAATTTGATCTCAGGAGGCTCACCAATTAACTCATTTTCACGAGTTGGAAAAAACATTTGAAACAATGTCTTGAATTGTACAAATTCTGAAATTCATTACCTTCTCATTTAGAAAGCAAAGGCACCACTACAGTCTGTGGTGTACAAGTAAATAAAGTACAGAATATGACCTTGAAACTTGCTCGTGAATTAAAGGTCAAGGTTTCGTCGGATCCATACATTATGATTTTTGTCGACAGGTCCATTAGATTAGATTGACCATAAACAAATATCAAAAAGTTTAGCTAGAACTAAGTAATCTGATTAAAAATACGATAGGTTGCCTTAAAGGAAACCGTTTAATAAAATACCAAAGGCAATGGTGGATGTTTGTTGTGCGTGGGCCACGAACGAGAACTCATGTTTTGTGTATTTTGTGTATTCAATTTCTGATAACAGAAATTATCGATTGAGATTTTTTTGGTCAAACAGATTTTCCTTTTTACATGTAAGTGGTGAAAATATGAATTGACAATATTATTTTCAGTATATTCGAATTTAAAAAAAAACCGTAGCCCTATCTGAAACTCTCAATGAAAAGATTTAGTGATTATGGACACTATATATTTACAGCTTAAACATTATATTTTTATATTAAGATAATGTATGAATATTTTTAAAACAAAAACGACGTACTTCACGAAAACATTCAAATGGTCAGTCTACCCAAACGCCTTTGTATTTACTCAGGGTTTGGCGATACATCGTTTTCTAGATTTGCACTATCACTTAAATTCTATAACTCAGCCTATTAATCCAATTAATGCTAAAAAATATTGATACATTAATTTCATTATTCACAATGATGATGTCATGTGCCTTAATTTAGAAATTCTTTCATTTATCTTTAAAAATTTTTAGAAAAGGAGGTCTGTTATAACAAAATCATTCCAAAGCAACCGTCGATTAATCGCAATAAAGCTAGGAGTTCAGAGACAAATTAAGTGTTGCTCTAGCTAGAATTATACAGTTTTTTATTCCAACTGTTAAATCATATTTATAAGAATCTCCATATATATATATATATATATATATATATATATATATATATATATATATATATATATATATATATATAATGTTATGATTTTATATAAAAGTTGTATGTTGTTCTCTATAACGAAAATGCACGCTCTGCAGAGACTTTCTGAAGCCTACTGGTTTCGCATGTTGCGTGCCTCGCATATGTTTATTTATACTTCGTACAATGTATTTGTGTACCATACTGGTGAATCTAATGACTCAAAGTTGAAATAAATGATATAACAATAATAAATAGATAAGGAAATAGGAGGCCTCGATTCTTTCAAAATAAACAACAAAATCTCTTTGTAAGAAGTGGGTATTTTACAGGAGACCCTAGTACATACATAAAATATCAAAAATGACATAAGTAAAGGGGAAAAGGGCGCGTCTTTTAACCACAATGAACCACAATGAACCTAAATTAACTTAACTAGGATGAGAATTAGTCTTTAAAAGGTAAATAATTCCTTTCAATTTTAATTCTACCTATTTGACGGCAGATTATATGTCAAAGAATTTTTAAAATGCTGTTAAAAATTGTCTTCTTTATTTGGCACATGCACGAACCTTATACCTCAATATTTTATTTATCTCATTCAATTGTTTAAAACAACTTTTATACACATGTAGATTGATGTTTAAAAGAAAAGCAGCAATGAAGATATTAATAAATACAGTGTAAAGGACAAGAGCGTACAAGGCATGACAAATCCCCCGTACCCAGGGTTTTTAAAATGTCATATGAACGTATAAAAAATCTTTATAATTAAAACTGTGCATCACTACATGTACATATATAATATAGAACTGCATTCTCTTACAAATACATAACATACAATAATACATGCATTTACGAGGGTCAATCAAAAAATACGAAGACTTTTGTCATAGCTATGTTACTTAACGTCATATCATTACTAAATTTGGTAGACATAATTAAGCGGTAGTTTCAGACAATTTGCAAGAAAAAAAGTTAATAAATTCTTTTATTTCTAAAAATTATAAATAATCTAATCCTGCAAAAATGAGGTCACGGCGCACGGTCAAAATTTGTGTTATGTCAACAATAAACCATATAATGTTGAAAATAATATCTCTATAATTTGGGCTTAAAACCAAATAATATTGAAACCTCAAATTAAGTATAGTCATGGTATTCTATGTTCCAAATAATGACGGGATATATTGTTTTGTCGAATAGATATTAGTAACTAAAGACAGATAGTCCTCTTTAGAATTGACTAAAAACATCGACGTCGCCTGACGTCACGGCGCAAAGAGAAGTACAAACAAAATATATTTCACTCAGGAAAAAGCCGATATAAGCTGTGAAAATGTTCAATGGTGCAAAAAATAAATCAACAATTATTTGCTAGTTTGTGTTTAACTGTAATAAATTTTGTGGGGGTGGTGATAATTGTATTTTAGATATAAAACAGTCCACAAGAGAGTCGAATATCTGTAAATATTTGGTAAAAAAAAAAAAGGTAACGTCAACCGACGTTCAGGGTTATCCTTACTGTAAACTAAGAGACACACGGTTAGAAAATGAAAACTTTGAAAAACTAACTTATGATTCTCGAACAAATGTGTGCAAATAAGATGTTTAGTGGTTCAGTGCCATTTTAAATTGTAAGGTTAAAGACACAAGAGACTAATCGTGATATAAAGATGGGGTATATATATATAAACTGTACGTGTTTAATCTTGACGTCATGTTTTGAACGTTACCATGCGCCGTGGTGACAAAACATGTTGTTTTTAAAAAGGGGTAACAAAAATACCGTTTCATAAAAAGGACTAAAACTTTGCATATCAATAACATAAGTGTTGGTGCACAGATTAATTTGTTAAGTATGATTTTCATAAAAAAGACATGCAGCCACATTGTCTTCGTATTTTTTGATTGACCCTCGTAAAAATTGCTACTTATCTCATTTGTTTTATTTGATGCTTTCTAAGCATTACAGCATGATCTCATATCAATGCTAGCGCTAATTTTATCCGACATTATGTTAAGATTATGAACATTACGTAATTGTTGTCATTATATAAATGGTATTAGATTTTTTTTTTATAATAATCCAATAAAAAAGCAAAACATGTTTTACTTAAAAGCAAATGAATTAAAAATAAAATGCAGTCTATGCGATTCGAACACCCTCTCCATGGAGAAGGAAGGAATATGAGCCTCCGCTTATCACAGTGAGCGACGCTGACACGTTAGAGTACAAGCGAATGAATTTAACTCTTTGACAATTATTAACAAAGTAAAACGTTTTTGGTGAAAATCACAAATTTGACCCATTATGGGTCTAGACTCCATTTTAATATATCAATAATAAAAATCAATATAAACTAATTCTTTAAATAAAAGTACTTTTAGGATGGAGGCAGGACCCATCCATACCTAATTTTGCAATTAAGAACAGTGAATGGTCCAAGATTTAGGCAAAAAACGACGTGCAGCTTAATTTGGAAACCTATACCTGTCGTGTTAATAGAGTTAATTAAATCACAATATTGACTTCCATCGTGAAATTTATAATAAAAACAATGCATACAAGTCAAACATTCATATTTTAACTTGAATTGAAATTCTTTCGGGTGGGGGATATACAACGCCTTGTACGCCCCTGTTCTTTTGATATTTAATATAATCAAGACGTTATTGTTATTTCAAGCTTAATATATGATAAGCTCGGTTCTCGTAATGTTTTATCTGTTTAATTTTAAAGTAATCAGTCATTTCACGTAAACTCTAGATTATTTGATCATCTGATGAAAAAATTTAATATATACAAGGTAAATTTTTCACAGCATATATAAAATGTGGACAAGATGGCTGCATTTTGTAACCCCCCACCCCCACCCTTTCAGAATGGGGAATTTCGAATCACGTGTGAATACAATGACCGCTTCTGGATAAAAATGCGTTTAATTGTGAGTTACAGTTACAGAAATTATAGCAACATGTACAGAATTCGTATTAATAATGTAATTATGAATAAAAAACATTTGTAATTTTTTAAGGCATCTAATCTATTCTTCGCCTATTACATTTATTGTAAGTTCGGTTTTGTCTTTTGTTAGCGTGCAAAATGCAATTGAATGCTTTTTGATAGTGTAGTAGTATACATTTTCAACAGAAATTATATATTCATATAGAAAAATATCAAATAACATCAACTGTAAGTTGGGGATTACAGAAATGGAAATCTTCACATTGCGGAGATAGGAAAAAGTTGAAAGTAATTGATAATAGATCGCATCTGACATTAAATTAAACTTTAATGAAATTTTATACCTTTTGAAAAACATTTATCACCTTAATAAAATTCATTGTTGTATCATTGTGGTAACATTGTTGTTTATCGGGTTCATCGGGGGAGAAGAATCAAATGAACAACATCTGAAGTTAATTACAGATATCATACTATAGTAAAATATATTTGCCGAGGTTACACATATCTTTAAAATTTTCGTTATTAAACAATTGCAACAGCTTGAACATCGATGGTTTCTCATAAAAATATTAATAGGCAATATGTGACGCATGTCAGTGCTAAATTTCATTTATATCGTTTGCTGAATTGCAGGCATAAAAGCTTCATTTTCTCAATCATTTTAATTTGATATAATTTTAGAATCGAGTCAGTTTCCCCCCAACAGCATATAAATTTCAGTCTATATCATGTATATTAAGACTAGCTGTTTGTCCCCCCCCCCCCTTTGTCCTTTCGTTAGTGGCACTGATTGTACGTGTAAAATCGCTGGTCATTTATCTGAAAATTCACGAAGAAAATGTGAAGTTATGAACAAGCATTCTAAACCTTAATTATATAATGCATTTTTTATTTTAAAATATTAACCGGGGGCGGGGGTCGCTCCGACCAGAAACATAAATAACATTTATGTCTCTGCTCCGACACTGGATCAGCCTTCGTTACTTTATAATATCGAAAACCAAAGCCGTTTTGAATTAGTAAGAGAAAAGGTAAATCTTATTTTTAATAATCGTTAATCAATTAATTTAGTTGTTGAAAATTATATAATCCATGAATATAAATAGGTAGTAAAAAGGGAAGTAATCGATTGCCACGTTTGATATGCCCTCGCGCATGACTGTCACAAAGCAACTTCCGGTTCAGAAAATGGACTCGTCAAACAGATAGAGAGACACCGAATCTTTTTTTCATTTGAAAGCGGTGTATTTTACTATAACTCAAGTTTTAATACACGCGAGTGGAGTACTAGATTCTAATACGGAAACTTTTACTCTCAAACATAATCTGTTGTTTAAGATGTCGTTATCTTGCGGTATTTTGGTGTAAAAGTAAAGAATATGGCGGATCAACATTCACAGTACAAGAGCAGTCCAAATGGACCGCCGAATCTAAACCCTTACTCACAACCAGTGCCTATGGTCCCCCCTGGTGAGTCTGATACACATACGTTTGGGTGTAGATTGTTTTTTTTAAACTAAATTTTTCTAGAATGAAACAAGTTGGAGTATTGACAAATCGAAAATGACGTTCACAAGAACACGTTGCAGATATTTTCATGTTATTCACATTCAAAGGTTCAAATTTATTCTGTTTAGACAACATTGATATAAAGCAGCTGGATACATATCGTGTGCTTCTTTAACTCAAACTTATTTTATATCATTATAAAACATAAAGTTAACAGCATAGTGTTGTAAGAATAGTAATGTCATTCCATTTAGATTTTATTTTATTCCTGTAAAATGATTAACTCTTCAAATTTTCATCGTCTTTTAATATTATTTATTGATTTTGTTACAGGAGGATTGCAGTCAAAAAACGTTCAAGGACAGAACATGAGTAGACCACCAGTTCCAGGAAATTTTCCAAATAATCCAATGTCCGTGGGATATAATTCTTCTTTGAATGGTCATGGTACACCCCCTCCTATGAATAAGTCACCAATGCAGAGAATGCCACCCCCAATGGGGTCACCAGCGAACAGGTTTCCATCACCAATGGTGAATGTTTCAGCCCCACCACAGACATTTATGAATGGTCCAGTGAACAGGCCTTTAAATTCAAACTCATCTCAAGCTTCTGGAATGCCTCCACATTCTCTTTCAGCATCTGGAAATTTTTCTGGCGGAATTTCTTCTTCACCAGTTCCTGGAGTGCCCCGTTCAAGTTCTGCAAATGCAATGAACAATTTTAATATCAGTCAGACTAATTCCCATTCAAATAGTCCAGTTCCCCCAAATTTTTCTGCTCAACCTCCAGGCAGTATAGCTGAGCAAAGATCTGCTTCTCAACAGAGAATAGACACACCCCCAACAGGTGAATTTAGTTTATTTTCTTGTCAAATGATATTATTTTTTTCTTTATTTTTTCATGTGCATATCAAAAGCATGGCCATATTTTTTTTTTCATTAATTTTTGTGAAAGGTTGCACATGCATGATGTGGAGTTCTTTGAAATAGTGTTGAGAATAAAACTGATAGATAAGAAATAATGCTCAAAAGCCTACTAATTTGCGTAATTTATGTTAATTTGCTTGTTTTTTAAATGGTTTGAAACTTTTCTAGAGGGAGGTCTGCCTGTACCTTTTCACGGACAAGGTCAATATTCTCACCAAGTGGGCATGTCTTTAACCCCTGGATTAACACCTAACAATTCAGGTATATCTTGCCTCAAACCAAAGAGCTTGTATTATCTCAACACAACACCCCCCTCTCATCTACCCCCCCCCCCCCCCAAAAAAAAAAAAAGAAACATCCGGTTCAGTTGATACCAGTAGAAGTGCTTGATCAGTATGTGTCTATCAGTATGTTTTGTCAGTTACTTGTTTTTACATCTGTCTACATATTCACTGGTTAAAGTTCTTGTACAGTAATCATGGTTTATTTTTTACATCTATGCTTGTTCTGCTTAAGAAGCTTGCTTAAAGTGTTGTCTGAACCAATTATTTGTCTCCAAGATCATAATTAGATGGTTATATTGTAAATTATTTTTTGGACAGTTCTTCTGCCAACAATTTCCTCTGTACTTTTTGAACCTAGGAGGTTTGATACATTAATACTTGCAATTGATTACTCAATGAATCAAGGTTGATGTTTACTTTATGGAAATCAACAGTACATGTATAACTCCAAATGTAAAAAGTATTAAAAGTCCATATGCTTTAAGAATTTTAGCTGTAAAAACATGTATTACTAGCCTTAAGGTATTCAATGTATGATGAAAGGAAATTGAACAATTTTGAATCATTTTAAACCAGTTAAATATGTACTGCAAGATAACAATGGAGGTGAAATAAACCAAATTCACATGACTGACAACATATTAAAAACCGGTCATTTTGCACCTTAAAATTTTTTAAAGAGTTATCTCCCCTTGTTGAAAAAAAGACAATTTTAATTTGGTCAAAATATCTGCGGTAAATGATTCATTTTATTTCATATTTTAATAAAGAGAAAGATTATGCATGTATTAACCAAGAGAATTTTACAAATTTTTAGTTACTTTTTACAATTTCTTATTAAAACATATGTTGCCCATAGACTTCAATGCAAAATTCAAGGTAAAGTTAGTTGGACCATAATTAATATTTTGAAAATTCCTTTGGTGGAGAATTTTTTTTTGATAACACCTTCAAAATGATATCATGATTAATAATATTGGACCATTCTTTTATTAGGTACAAAATGTGGTCGTTATACATCGAATACCTTAACATGAAAATTGCCAACAAATAACTTGAGAAAGAAAAGGAATATTGATTTTTTGAAAGCCATCAGCAACATTGTAATTAATAAAGACATGGTCAGTCAGGCATTACCATCCATGCCAAGTTAAATCAGGTGTTTTGTTAAAAAATATGCAAGTTAATAATTGATGAAGTACAGGGGATATTGTCTTTCATGAGTGATAACTTTCAAATAAAATAGATGTTAATACTAAAATGTCCTATTTTCCTCTGATATTCTCTGTGTAGCCTCCTCCACCTCCCCTAAATAGTATTTGTGTATACTATTACATGAAAGTTCATAAAGGGAACCCTTGCTTTAATTCCATAATATCGAGGCACTAGAAAAAAACCTGTACACTTTCACTAGCAATATTTGTAATTGGTTCAATTCTTACAATAACTTTGTACATAATTTGTATCTGCAAGAAACATTTTAAGTGTGTGACTTTTTAATAACTGCAAGTCAATTGGACTAGTTAATTAAACTTTTTTTCACTTCTCAAAATTACTTGGCTGTATTCTGAAGACTGTTGGGTTTTCATGAAGGATACAGTTACTAAGGACCTCTATTGGTACAGACAAGATCAACCCTTTAAGTCATACTTAAACAATAAAATGCTTTCTATGGTGATTCATTTGGGATATGAAGGTAGCGACATTGCAGGAAAAATACATAATCCGTGTTAGCAGGTTTTGTAAATTTTTTCTGCAATGATCGCTACCTTCATAACCCGCATGAATCATCAAAGAAAGCATTTTATTATCTATATTTACATCTTTCTTTTAACTAATTAATAAATTGATTATCAAAAGTAAGTAAAATTCACTAAATTACCGTTAATGTACATAAGTACGTTAGCTAAATGAAACAGCCAAATGATTTCAGTCTGACTGTTTCTATTGAGCTATGAATTAACTATAAGTTTTCATAAGAAATAGAGGAAATAACACTCTGTAGATGTAAATATTATTATATGAAGAGCAGAACAGAATGATTTTTATCTTGAAACAATTTTTTTCTTTAATTTCAATAAAGTATGAATGCCGATAAAGTATGCACTGCAATATGATTATATAATGCGAATTGTATTCTGACTTCCAGAACCAACCTCCACGAGAACCTCTAGGACGTCCTCCCCTGTAGAGACACAGTCTTATGAGGCTTTGGAAGGAGGAGATTTCCAAAGCACTCAGAGTAAGAAAGTCCATTTATTAAGAAAAACATGTATTTGCTGTATTCTGAACCATTTGGCTGTGCTATTATATAATATAAGCAATTTTTTTTTAAAACACCTCTTTCAATTGACTTGCAGATAAAAAAAACTTTATTTTGACAAAAGCTATATCTATAAAACTTTAAAAACTGTGAATATGATATCTTTTTTTAAAGATTTTTTTTCTATTGTTCTGAAGATGATTTGCAAATTTTAATGTATACCTTAAGTATTGTACAACGTATTATGACCAAAAATTTGTTACAATGAGTATTAATGAACAATGTATCTAATATTGTTCTGTATTACCCTAAAATTAAGAGTTGAAAATCAAGTTCATGCCTTTTTGTTTTGGTTTTGGGTAGATCAATCTTTCCCAGGAGTTGGTAATGACGGGCAAGATCAACAGAAGCAAAATCAACCTGGAGCTAGTAACACTTTTAACCAGGGAAATGTTAACAGAGGGTCCCCAGTTACCCCCAGGAATCCCTCAACTGCCATAGGAGGTCCACCATCATCATTCACACCAAACCCAACAGGACAGGGCGGTCCCCCTTATCCCTACCAAAGTCAAGCAACAACCCAGGGTTCTATAACTGTACAGCCAGGAATGGCCCCTATGGGAATACCACCAAGAATGGGAACTCCTACATCATATGGGGGTCAACCACCAAGACAGCAGAGACCTCCACAGCCTGGGTATGGTCAACAAGGAATGGGAGTGCCTGGGAGTCAAATGCCACCTGCAGGAGGTCAAAGACCCATGGGTACACCCAGACCTCCCATGGGACGACCACCTAACCCATACAATGTTCCCTCCATGGGAGGTCCTCCTTCATCAGCTGGGGGTTATACAGGTATGCCTCCCACTTCATTCACTGCCCAGGCACCTGTCACTTCGATGCCTGGTTCCTTTCCTCCCACATCATTTAGTGGTCAGCAGGTACCTATTGGTGGTCCCCCATTACCAGGAAGTGGAGGGATGTACAATTCAGGCCCCCCATCAGGACCCACAGGGATGCCTCCTATGAGACCTTCAATGCCGCCATCAAGTACAGCACCACCAGGGATGCCACCCATGGCAAAACCAGGGGTGCCACCAAGCTCTACAAGTTACCCCCAGCCACCAGGTATGTTTCCTGTATCATCAGGAGCACCACCACCATCCTCTGGAATGACCCAGCCACCACCAGTAGGGACCCCTACTCAGACGCAACGAGGAGGAATGGGAGCCACACCCACACGACCAAAATATCCACAAATGGTAGGCAAACAATTATTATTGACGTAATGGAGAGCGTTTACAATTGAATGTTGTCAGTATCAAAATTTTTCTACTGTGAGACAGAAATGAAAAATTGATTGAACATAGATTTAGATAATTTTTTGGGCATAAAAATTTCAAGGATCTGAAAATAATTGTGTTTCACTTTGTATGATTTTGTTTGTAGCCAGCATCATCTGCTAATACTTGGCAACCAGGGAGCCAATTCCCTCCTCAGCCATCCCAGCCAGGGGCTTACCAGCCAAATACACAGCCTGGAGGTTTCCCTCAGGGTTACCCAGGGTCAAACGCACAGCCAGGGGTGGGGCAGGGGGGAATGCCGCCATCAGGCATTGGAAACTTCCCTATGTCCTCCCAACAAAGCAATCTTAATTCCAGCTTTGGCTCAATGTCGCTACAGGTAGGAACTATACTATAGCACCTTTCGTTTAGGCCATGTACTAGTGATATTTGTTTGCATCATATTACAATATTTTAAATCCAGTTGACAGTCGCACGTGAAGAAGTTTATTTATAGGTATACTGATTTTAAAATCCTTTATTTTCTGATTGTTTTTTAGGACAGAGTAGTGAATCTATTGAATGAGAAAAACCTCATCCCTCCTGAGGGATTGGAAGTGGTGAAACCAAGACTAAACAATGAGTTCAAAAAGGTCAACTGTCAGGCAGAGTAAGTCAACCTCAAAATTGAATTGAATAAGTCCTGTGAATGTGATGTTTTAGAATTTCTAATGAAGGATTTTTAAAAAAATGAAATGTTTTTGTGTTTGGTTTCAGTGTATTCCGATGCACATTAACTGCTATACCTCAAACCTCAAGTTTATTGAACAAAGCAAGACTGCCTCTAGGAATATTAATTCATCCATTTAAAGATTTGTCGGTGAGTATTAGTTTTAAACACTGCATCGTTATCAATTATAAACAGTGTATTGTATAAAGAGCTTATTTTACCCAGTAAAATCTTCATTGCACTCTCCGTCTCTAGAAGGAAGATGAGGTAATTATCGTTTCTATTTACATGTATACCCAGTGCATAACACTTTTCCAATCCAACAGAAATGCATGCTATTTCTTCCATTGTGTCAAATGGGTTCAACAGAAATTCCAATGTTACATGGATACATATTTTTACTCTGATATTTAAGTAGGTATCAAAATATACATCGTAACTTTGGATTTTCTGGACTTGCTGGGTTACGGCTAAATTGCTAATATTGTGTTGGCCTCTTGTAGACTGACTCTTTTGATGTTAATGTATGAATTATGAAATAATATTCATTGCTCTTAAGTAGAATATTTTGATATACACTTATATATATATATATATATCATTAGCCAACTGGGTGCCCAGAAGAAATTCAAATTTTTTGTGAATTTGTACTATGTTTACATTTTTTTTTCGAAATGACACCAGTCTCTTGATTGCTTGCCATAGTCACATACAAGTAAAAGCTATTCTCTGCATCCTTATTCATTAATCCTAGTATAAATCATATGACAATGAAACCAAACAAATACTTTAGTAGAAAAATGCTAGTTAACAATACCAATATTTGTCTTCAGTTACTACTGTTGTCTTCAAAGATAATAAAAAATGAAAAGTACATTAATGAAGGATTTCGAGGATTGAGTTAATTGCATGCATATTTTAAATACATGTAATATTGTCTGATGACATTATCTTCTTTATTGCAGCAACTTCCTGTGATTCAGTCCAGTGTTATTGTCCGCTGTCGGTCCTGTCGCACATACATCAACCCCTTTGTTTACTTTGTGGATTCTCGGAGATGGAAGTGCAACCTCTGTTACAGAGTCAATGAGTGTAAGTGTTAACTGTGTTACAATAGGAGCCATTTTCTGTTTTCTGAACTTTGTTTTTAAACCATAAGGAAAGGTAGATTTAGTGTGAAATTTTGTTTAATTGTTACTCCTGGGGATTTTTCCAGTACCAGATGAGTTTTCCTATGACCCAGTTAGTAAAACCTATGGTGAGCCCCAAAGAAGACCTGAGATAAAGTCGTCTACCATAGAGTTCATAGCTCCATCAGATTATATGGTAAGAAAGCAATTCATATTCAAGTCCAAGTGGTTACATTGAACAAACTAAACAAGCATCTGGGTGGTATCTTGAGCAGCAGATCAGATTTTGAATATTAGGAATGACCAGTTGTGATGGAGCCTAATTTCAGCAGCTTCTTAGGGTCGATATTAATGTCGTTGATATATACATGTATTTTTGTCTCTTGATTAATGAATATTTATGGTGAATGGGTAATTAGACAGATGTGAGCAGGAGCACTGATCCATGATTTCACTGTTTTAGCTGCGTCCGCCACAGCCTGCTGTGTACCTGTTCCTGCTGGATGTCTCCTTTAATGCGGTAGAGACAGGTTAGAACTTAACTAACTGGCAATCAGAATCTGTTTAAAATATACGAATCAACACTGTTGAAACATAATGTACATTAACCAAAATAATTTGTAGCACAAAGTACATATAGGAATCATCAGAAGTGTGGCTAACCTGATACATGTACCTAGTATTTATATAAAAAAAGAGACATTGTGTAGGGTATTGGTATTAAAGATGTGTGGGATATATTTGACAGGTTACCTGAGTGTTTTCTGCCAGGTGTTGCTGGAGGAGATAGACAAGTTACCAGGAGATTCCAGGGCTCAGATAGGATTTATTGCATATGACAGGGCATTACATTTCTTTAACCTGGCTGAGGGACTGTCCCAGCCTCAGATGTTGACTGTATCTGATATAGATGGTATGTAGAGTTATCAAAAGAATGGTATTAAAATTTCTGGTATAAAACAAATTTAAAAAGCAAAGTATCAGTAAATGAATTCAACAATGAAGAAGAATTTATTATTTTTTTAATTTATAGACATTTTCCTGCCATGCCCTGATAATCTTCTAGTCAATTTACACGAGAGCAAAGAGCTGATTCTTGATTTACTGAATCAGATACCTTCGTTGTTCGAAGAAAATTTGGAAACCGGAAGTGCTCTGGGTGCCGCCCTTCAGGCTGCACACAAACTTGTGGTAAGTGTCGGCTAGTGAGAGAAAGTTGGAGGTTATCTACTGAATATTGAAGGAGTGCTTTTTGACTTCAAGCTTGTATTTATTGCAGAGTCCTGTTGGGGGTCGGGTTACAATCATGCAGACAGTGCTGCCTACCGCTGGACCGGGATCTCTACAGTCAAGAGAGGACCCTAGTCTGCGGTCAGGAAAGGTTAGACCATTAATTCCAGAAAAATTTTACCATGAGTTTCAGCTCTAAGGCTTTGAATGAACATTGATAAAGGTGAAATATTTTATTTATACTCTGTTTTTCTTTTCCATGTAGAATGTAACAAATCTGGGTCCAGCAACAGACTTTTACAAGAAACTAGCATTAGAGTGCTCAGCTCAGCAAGTGGCAGTGGATCTGTTTATGCTGAATGGCCAGTATACAGATATAGCCTCTATATGTAAGTACTTGATTGAAACATGGTATTGCTCAGTGGGGTGAAATGCTGTTGGAATCTTCATTATCTGATGATATCAATGTACAAAGATCATGTAGATTTCCTCTATTTTCAGCTTGTATATCCAAGTATTCTGGCGGATGTGTCCATCACTACCCTATGTTCCATGCTGCTAAAAACCCGTCACTGACTGAGAAGTATGAGGCAGATCTGAGGCGGTATCTAACAAGGAAGATCGGGTTTGAAGCAGTGATGAGAATTAGATGTACCAAAGGTAAAAGCACACCTGCTCTCTTTAAATCAACCATTATCTGTTTTCAAATGCATAAAAGTTGACTGTATTTGTTGAATGCACTGACAGAGGGATATTAAGGATGTTAATTGTGTTACAGGTTTGAGTATCCACACTTTTCATGGGAACTTTTTCGTGCGATCCACGGATCTTCTCTCCTTACCCAATGTTAATCCAGATGCTGCATTTGGAATGCAGATGTCTATAGAAGATTCTCTAGTAGACACAAATACAGTGTGTTTCCAAGCAGCATTGCTCTACACATCAAGTAAAGGTAGCATCACACATTGGTTTAAGCAATTGTAAATGTCTAGTATATGTTCAAATACACATCTATTTTAGGTAATTGTACAGATCTTTTAAAATGATGTAAAAGTAATTTTAGATATAAAGTTAATTATACAATGTAACTAAACTAATTTTACATATATTGTTAAGGTACATGTACTTGTAAATGTTTACATCTAATCCATGAAATGGTAATTATACACATATAGTAAAGGTAATCGTACACATCTTGTGAAAATAGTCATGTATATTTTGCCGTTTGTAGGTGAGCGTAGAATAAGGGTCCACACACTGTGTCTCCCTGTTACCAACCAGTTATCAGAAATCTACGCAGGAGCCGATCAGCAAGCTATCATTGGACTTCTGGCCAAAATGGGTAAGAACACGAGAATAGGCCAATCAACGTTTTCAATGTACATAATCATATACACATGTATAATGGGAGTACATGAGGTGTATAATGAAATCTTTTTAATTTGTTTGTAGCTGTGGACAGGAGTGTCAGTTCGTCTTTGTCGGATGCTAGGGAGGCCCTGATCAATGCTGCTATGGATGCCTTGGCATCGTTTGGTAACACGATTCCTCCAGCTCAAAGGATAGGAAGTCTACCCATCTGTTACACTCTCAGAATGATACCCACATTTATACTGGCTCTGCTCAAAAGTGTAAGATTTCATTTGTTAATTAGACTTTTAGAAAACTTTTCATTCCATCGTGTTGAGCATTTTACATACATATATTTAATCTGTTATATAAAATTTGTTTGATACAGAAAGCTTTCCGTGTGGGCGTGAACACACCTTTAGATGATCGAGTGTTTGGCATGCAGCAGTGCAAGAGTTTGCCTGTCGGTCAGCTTCTGAAGTCCGTGTACGCAGACCTTTATCCTGTCCATGGCATTGAAAAATATGTAAGTTTTATGTGTAAATTTGAAGCAATTTCACAGAGTTAACTTTATCATTTAATCAATTTTTTTTGTTAATCTGAGGTTTTATGCATTTAAAAATAATGATTTCAAATATTTTTACATGTGTACCAGGTAAGTATTATGCCTCTATTTAACTTATATGCATAGATAAAATGTAAATGATATTTATTTACAGAATACAGAAAAGAAGGGTGACATTCTTGTTCCCAAGCTACCTTTGCTTCACCTGTCCTCTGCTAACATTGATCGGACAGGTGTATACCTGATGGACACCTTTGACACCATTTACCTGTATGTTGGCAGTGGTGCTCCACAAGACTTTGTCAGGGAAGTTCTGGATGCACCTAGCTTTACTGCCATTCCTGAAGGCATGGTAAGTAAAAAATTCATTGAATCTTGACCTCAATAGAGAGGTTTAGCAAACCAACGTGTACGTGTAGAAAGGAAAATATATGCATTACTTCATCAGTTTGTGTAATGACGAATTTCTACACATATGTATCCGAATGAACATGTGTATTTGCAAAGTACCTGTAAGGTCAAACTTGTAGCTTCCGTTTCCCTGTTGGCTATTTATTTTAACAAATATGTTTATTTTTTCTTCAGCATAAATTTTCAATAAAATTTAATATGTTATCAGAGTTTTAATACAAGTATCTCTTCCTCCAAAACATGCAATGGCTCTGTTATTTTATTCATCTGTGATAAATAAAAAAATATACATATTTAAACAATCATGTATAATATAACTAACATGCAATTCTCAATTTTTGACTGTGACTAAAATTATCTGCATAGTAGGAGAGGATATCTCGAATTACATTAAACATTTACACGTACAGGTACACGTTACAATTGCTTAACAATAAAAGTAATGTAAGCTGGTACGCGTAGTTCTAACTTCTAACCTACACATACAAGTATGTGTACCCATTTGTCTGCTAAACCTTTCTATTAACCCAATATGAACTTACCCATTAAATTATATTGCTAGTGAAATGATGCAAGTTGCCAAATTTATCTCTTCAATTATCTATTACAGATTGATCTGCCAGAGTTAGAGAATGAGAAGTCTGAGATGATGAGGAATTTTATCACCGACTTGTTAGATAACCGACCAGGAGGAGCAAGTTTCTACGTGATCAGGTATACCTTTCATACATTTTTGTTACAATCAACAAATTTTTACTGAAAAGAGTGTGACAAAAACACCACAGTGAATTATAACCATGAATTACTATTTAAAGTTTGTCAATACTTTATTGAATTGTGATTGAGAAAGCCAAGAAGCTTAGTCCTGTATAAACTATTGACAGAGACGACAGCAAGAGGAGACTACAGTTCTTTGAGCACATGGTGGAGGATCGGTCTGAATCGTCCATGTCTCTGTACGAATTCCTGCAGCACCTACAGAAGCAGGTCAAGAGTTGATGGTTGTCCGGGGGGGACCGCCAGCCAAAATGTTACGCGTTGATGTGATTCCACACAGGAAGGGACAGTTTTAGGGTTTATTGTGACTTATTTATTCACTTCCTGTGTCAAAGGTCAAGTACTATACCACTACCAAGTAGTATAACTGTGATGATATAAACAGATGTATTTTATGACGATGTGACATAGAACCTGATGTACATGGTGTAGTCATGTATTCCCAAGCTTACAAAGCATATGATGGCATGGTGTGTAATGTTTTGTTGATGCAATTGTCTTTCACCTGGTTTATGTTGAATGAGCGAGTTGGTCCTAACTGTGCAGGGCAATTTCTGAAGCCATGTGTATGTTTCAGCTCTTAATTTATAGGGGTAAAGTTAAAGACACATCGAAGAAAACCTAAATGTCTAGTCTTTTAGAAATTAAGAGTTCTCTATATCGTTTCTTTATCCTGTTTAAAATGGATAAAGTAACTGTTTTGATGCATGTTATAAAAATGCTCATACAATATTTCTTCAAAAATGGTGTACATCTTTTGATTTAGAAACTATTGACAACTATGTTCCGAGTGACAAAAAATTATCTCTTATCATTAATTATATTTATCTTACAATGTTTTTAAATGTGCAATTACATGTCAAAGTTGCTGTGCGCTCATACTATCCTTTTAAATTTTATTTATTCGCTGTAACAGTACTTCATTGACTTTTATGTGACATTGATAGAAGATTGGATTGTGAGCTATGTAGTTAGCAGTATGTTGTACGAGGTCAATACACAGTGGGGGTCTCGGCGATTACGAGGCTATGAGAGGTGTATCATTGGTGCTTATTCATGTGTATTGTGTAGCCCTCATTGTGGATAGCCCATTCTGCTTTTATGACTGGTGAAGATCTCTTTAAATTTGTACATACAAATCTAAGTACACTCTGAGACAGGATGCAATCTGTTTCATGTCAATTTTTTTTAGGAAAGAATAAATCTATAATATAAAAGTCAAAAATAAAATGGTTAAAGAATTTCTTTTTATTCAATTGATTCATACATCAGAATACACAGTATTGGTTGGTCCATTCATTCTTGGACCTGAAATGATGCTTGAAATTGCTGCTTGCATTGAACTGGGACAACTTGTAGAAACTGAAAAATTATAAATGAACAAAATACATTATTATAATACTCTATCACAAAATGAAAAAGTTAACAGACAACATATACAAGGATGCAACTCGTAAATTATGAAGTTGTAATCTTTCTGAAAGTTTCCATGTTTATTAACATTCCATAAGAAATCCTTTTCCTATGCATAACTTTCAATAATACCAAAATTCATGAGAGGAGCGAAGCATCAGAAAATGGGACGAGCACATAGAAATTATTCTATTAATGCGCACAGATACAGATCAAATAGCACAATTTTTAGAACATACATGTAGTATGCATACTATCCATGTATACAAATACAGATCAAATAGCCCATTTGGAAAATTGATCTACTGTACCTTCTTGACAAGATTGCAACACTGATCCGTAAGATGTGAAGATAGAGATTTTTCTTTTAGTTCTTTGAGAAATTTAGAGACAATCAGCATTGTCTCCAAAGATTCTGTGACAAGTGTGTGTCCAGTGTTATTGTCCAACACCTGTAATGTTGAGGTACATCATCACAGGAGGAGACAATATTGTAAATATTCAGGTGAAGAAATGTTTTTAGTTTTTTGTTTTTTTTTTAGTTTTGAAACCTCTCCCTCCCTCCCCCTTATGAAAATAATCTTGATCATTTGGTTTCAACATCTACCCACCCACCTGTCTGGAAAATAGCAATAAATATCTTGTGCAATCATATTTACAAGTTGAAGCATATCTAAAGTTGTAGCTATGGACATAGGGTTATCGTCTGTCAACTGAACCATGACTTCTAGCATAGCAGTGTTCCATGGATGAGAGTGCAATTCCTCATCTGTAAAATAGAATTGAAAAATTACAGGTTGTGTGTGTGGTTGGAATTGTATTTATATATGTATACAGTACCGATCAGACCCAACCTAACACCAGAGTAAACCCCAACTAAACCACGGGTTTACTTTCTGGGTTTACTCAGGGTTTACTAGAGAGGACCCAGAGTAAACCCCAAGTAAACCCAGAGTGGACACAGAGAGTAAACCCCGATCAGAAGTATACCCCTGAAAGCAGACGCTACATGTGTATTCGGAATATACAAGGGGCAGGAATCACAGGCAGTAGGATGATAAGATAAAATACAAGTCTGCTTCACACTTCAGTGCGTATTGTTGACTCCAAAAGCAATTCTCGAGTAAACCCAGAGTAAACCCAAAGTAAACCCCAAGTGGACCCAAATTTTCAAAAAGTAAACCCAAAGTAAACCCAGAAAGTAAACCCGGGGTTTAGTTGGGGTTTACTCTGGTGTCAGGTTGGGTCTGATCGGTACTGTACATATGCATGATCGGGAAAGCAGCATATATTTGGAATATAACACTAAAGTCGTAATACTGAAGTCATCATATTGCTTGTAAAGTCTGATCTAATATATAGGTATCTGCTTACATAATTTGACATCAGTATTTGAGAGATAGGTGATCAATGCTTGTAGACACCACAGAGCGGCTTGTTTTGTCTTCAGACATTCCTACAAAATCATGGAATTATGAGATTAATGACTGGTGACAGTACAAAAAGAATCAACCTCAATCGTAAAATATATTTTTTTTACCTACCTGAACCAGAAACTGTTGCAGATAACAAAACAAACAAGTGATATCTCTGGATATTAGAGGACATCTTAAGTCTGGAATGTATCGTCCTACATTTGAAAATTTGAAGACAGTGCTCACAAAATTACATTTAAAGGATGCGGCCAGAACTTGGAGAAAGCACTGTTGCATGATGGGAGAGCTTGATTTTAGGCGTTTTTCTAAAGGATGTAGTGAAACTGTTATTGTCACATAGGAGTGCAAGTTTTCCTACAAAAACAAAGTACAATGTATTCCAACCACCAAAACATTTGAAAAAATGATTCAAGTTCAAGTTACAATGTCATATTTAATGACAGATGGAAGACCTGGAATACAACATATGAAGATATACTTCTGTCGTCTTCTCAAATACCAAGAGAATGAGACGATCAAAGTACTCACCTGTGTCGCTGTGAAGTCCATCAGATAGGAGATGATGCCAAAGGTCAGCCCCGACACACTGTCACTGTCCCCGCTGTGTAGGAGTCCTTCAAATGTCCTCAACAGGCTCACATTCTGGGCCATCATGGGTAACACTACGAATGGAATAGATGTATTAAATGGCATTGGCATGATATAACAGATGTTTAAACCATAGGGAGGAGGAAAAAAGGACTTGCATCAGATTGGACTGCATTTTCTTAAAAAGAAAATAATTCTTTTAGATAATACATGTACATGTACTAAGTGTTATCTTCTTACCACTATTGTTGAGTGAATCAGAAGCCTCTATGAACAGAATGATCAGCCTCAAACACATCTCTGTCAGTTCTGGATGTCTGTCCACTGTATCCTCACACAGCCATTTACAAACTGAAACACATCACAATTAATTAAATCATGTACATGTACATTGTATTTACAAATAGGAAAATAAGATAAGGAAAAAGAGATAAATTGAAGAAGGAATTTACCATGATAGAAAAGTTTCAGATCTCTGCCATCTGTTGATGCAGGGAGAGCACTAAAGGCCATCAGAAATATAGACAGTGTGTTCTGTAGGTGATCCTCTAAAGACAAGTATCAAAGTATCAAACTAATTGACAGAGCTCTGTAAAATGATAGTCAGGCAGAAAGTACCCCTATAACAGTGAACTTGTATTCAATCTTATTAAAGTTGAAATAGTATTTATATATAGGTCAACGATGCAACAGTGAATGTGGATTAATAGATTATTTATACATGTACAAATTTCAACAACAAAAATGATTAATGTCTGTAGTACTGTACAGAAAATCATACCATTAAGAGTCTTGTCTTCTCGGAGAAATATATCTTGCAGGAGTTGTCTCCCTTTTGCTCTTACACACAAAATAAAATCATCCGAAGAGTCCACTTCCATTACCTGCATTTGTTAAATAGAAACAACTGTACATGTATCCTACAGAATCTTTCATTGCTTGATGGAACATGTGGGGCTCTTGTTTTTACCTTCTCCAGACAGTTCCTTAAAATAACAGAGGACAGGGTGGTTACTTCACTTGAGACAGAGAGCAATGTCATCTAGAATAAAAAATGCAATCGTTATAGAAAAAATGATTTAAAATCAAACTCTTTTACCTACAGTGGGTCCAACAATGAATAATGTATAATGGTGGACGAGAATGGATTAAATCATATTAATATCATGTACAAATGAAAGTTATGAAAAATAAAAATCAGAATCTCACCATGAAAGCCTCTGTGAATTCTGCATTTGCAAACATCTCAAACAAATGATAGTTTTCTTCCAATACTTCGATGAAATCATCTTGGTCCATCTTGTAACTATCAGCTATGCCACTCAACCAACAGTCAATCTTAAAGAGAAAATCTTCTGGTTATGATGAAAATGCATCTGATTAAAAATGCGTCTGATTACCAGTCAAATGATTGAACTTTATGTAAAGTCTATAATCTCAAAGTAGAGACAAGGCTTACAACAAGAGGTCCAGCTTTGTGACAGACTTCAGAGTCTAGGAACACCCAGTATAGGAACGCTGTGTGGTGGGTGTACCATTCCTTGGCTGGTTCCTCACACACTGTCCTCAGTACCAGGTCACCAGCTAAAGATGACAGACACTACTGAGTACAATCATTAGAAGAAAAAAGAGCACTGTAGCTGGAAATGAGTCTTATTTTGATTGAAAATATATCAGTGAAGTTTCAAGTGCTGGCTGAACCAAAACTTACAACTATCCAAACATGCACAACCTTACAGTTTAATGAAAATGGTGAGTCAGCTGTTAAAATCATTCTGAGGTTACACACAGTTCAGGTACTTACCAGGGCTTTTCTTATCAACGTTGTTCTGGAGAAGGGAGACTGCAAACTAAAGTCAAATCAAAATATTCAATTTTTTGGCTCATGCAGATAAAATATCTGGAGACCAAACATATCAATCATCAAATCATTAATGAAAAGAATGAAATACCCACAGCCCAAAGAAAGACTAGTTGCTTCTTTGTCAAGGGAGAAAACTGGGTAGGATTATACATACTCCCGACACAATTATTGATGATCTCAAGAATTTCTTCTCCAGTCAGGGGTCTGGAAAATAAGATAGTCACAAAAGAATGTCATATTTGCTTCATGAAATAATACAAAAAAATTAAGACTCATACTTACATATCATCTAATTTACACATATGGTAAATCAAGAATACATAAAGATTCCTGGTGTCTTCACTGGTGAGGTGAATGGAGTCTTGCAAAGAATCTAAAAATAATGTAAATGAAAGTTATCCACATGCATCTAAACAATTGAAGAATTCAGTATTTCAATCTCAGACTAAATGAACCTTATGCAAGTACGTTTGAGCTTGTGAATGGCATTGTCCACCCAGGCAGGGAATGGGATCTCTGGGGTGTCCTCTTCATGTAAAACATGACAAAGTTGTAATAAGAATTGGTCCTCTACCTCTACCATCTCAGCAACACTGGAAATCAAAATACTCAGAGTGCATACAACTAAAAAAGTAAGGCTCTGATATAGTTCTAAAACAGAACATGGAAGTAAAAATGTCAAAATGTTCATTGCTAACATGCGTTTATCAGCTATACTTGCTTAAAAGTTATTATAACAACATATAGTTTTTTTTTAAAAACTGACGCTTGATATTTTTTTAAGTTAATGATTGCAACAAAAGCTATGGGAAAGACTTAGTTTGGTGAGTACAGACTGTGCCCTCCTGTTGATGACAGTAGAGAGGAGTCCCTCTGAGGTCAGCTGTAGCAGGACCTGGGAGCACCTGTCATTGTCTGTACCATACAGCGACAGCAGCAGCTTCTGGAGCTGTCTACACAACACAGGGTTACCTCCCTTGTCAATACTCCTCTGAAGAATAAAAAAATCATCATCTGTACAAGCCAGCCCACTCATTTTTTGTAATAGTTCACATTCTTCTTAGCAATGTAGATAAAATACATAAAAATCCATCTGATCAGATCCTACATACATGTTACATATTCCCAACCCATTTACAATAATATAGCAGAAATAACCAATTAATGTAAAAGATTATTTTGTAGACTCTCACTTAATGTATTTCCAATTAATACATGGTGGCTTTTTCCCCCATTTTAATGAAATTCAAATAAGCAATGTTCAATTGAAATATAGCAAATTATTTTTATTGTTTCTATTTTGTACAGGACTATTGAATATAACAGACTTTTACCATGACTAACGGTACAATTTTCACTACAAAGGAGTTGACAATAAAATCCTTGAACTGCTGTATTGAGGTCTCTTTGGGCTGTGAGTCTGGGGACACATAGCTGGTGGTGCAGGTCAAAGGGTCATCCCAGCACTCCTCCACCAACCTACAGGGAGCATCAGAAGAATCAATGCTCACTACCTTGTTCTTTTTTACAATGTCTGTGATCAATAATACAAACATTTACATGTATTAACACTGCAAAGTTAACATCTACTATTTATAACCAAGAACATGTAATTTAAGACAAATAAGAAATCCAAAATTTAAAGAAGATAAGTAAAACAATGGCCAAGTACACACTGAATGCAGGATCCATATATAAGTGCAGCAATTTCTACAGGATCTGAAGGTCTGTTTTCTATTAAGCCCTTATGTCCCTCCTTTTCCTCAAAGATCGCTGAGCTTAAAGATGTTTCTGCTTTTAAGAGTTTGTTGATCATTAGATTAAGTATTTTCTCCAACTCTTCGAATGGAATGGGTAAAAGTAGATACGATTTCCTTGATGAAATGGAGATAAAGAGAAATTAGTTTGACTTATTGATCCTTTTTTACAAATAATATGACATATGTATTCTAACTTTGACGTAACACCTTTATCATATACAGTAAAACACGCTTATAGCAAACATGCATATAATAAATTGATCCTTATAATGATTTTCATTCCCATGGGTTTAAAACATTATGAAGCTAACGGATATAGTGAATTATATGTGTGTTTATAATGAAGCAAAATTGAGTTTTACTGTATTAAGAAAAAATTAGCGTTATGTCCTTTACACAATAGATCATATTTAATAATCAAAGTACTGATAGTACTGAAAAGCACTAACCTAGCTTGGTTCAAAAGGAAATTTACATTGTGCAAGCTTGGTTAAAAAGAATCGATTTGATTTTTCTATATTTCAGTTTCTGTATGTGTACTATTTCCTTATCACTTTGTGGCAGCCCCTGCAGTTATGTACGTAAGCCCTGCACATTAGATTAACAATAGCCCAAATATATTTTAGATTCACAATAGCCCGTGCAATTATGTGCGTAAACCCCTGAAAATGGTTCTCTAACTAGTTTAAATGGTGTATAATTCTACTTATAGGGGGCAGTTATTTGATGCACCGGAAGCAGAAGTCTAACGAAAATAAAGCGCTGAGCTATGCTTAGCACTTTAAAAATTCATGCAATAAACATGGGTGAATTTCGTGTATATAGGACTGACCTGATAATGGCTGACAGGGACTGTAAGCTGGTCAGGAAAACCTCCGGGTGATGCTGCTTTACCCCCTGACCAATCAGCTGGAGGCAGGAATTCACAGAGGAGGCATTGATGAAAAGGGGCACATTACTGGGCTGTCTGAAAACAATGTATAATAATTGGTATAGACTATACAACTTCATTCCCTAGTCCGTACATATATCATAGTTAATTACCAGTGCTTTTGCATAATCACCCTTGCAAAAGAAATTTCTCACTGACTTGGTGAACCTGATCAAAAGGTACTCACCATCAATGAATAATCACTGTGAATTAGGCACTGTTATTATGTACGATGTTGACAATGGGAGCAAAATTAACACAGGCAAAATTAACCCTATTTGCAAAAATCTTATATAAGCCTTCTTTAAACCTAACATATAATAAATGTACATATACTTAACTAATGGTTTAAAAGTTTATAATAAAATTCAATACTTCATAACTTTAATTAAAGAACAAACTGGTAGGTAATTGGCAATGGATCATAACCCTAGATTTATCAATAAGTTTAAAAAAGCCCAGACACCTGCCCAAAAATATGTGCTCTGGAAAGTAATGGTTGCAATTAGTTGTTTCTTGTAAATCTAAATAAAATGCACTAAAATGTGTTAAATGTTATCTCAAAATAGAGACTAAAACTGCAAGAAGGAAATGCACATCACAAAGAAATCCCTCAAAATAGCTTTTCTGATGAACATGAAGAAGAACTTTACCTTGTCAAAAGAGTTGCCAAGATAGAGAAAGCTGTTCTACAGAGCTCTGAATTCTTTCTTCCCAGCAGGCTATCCAAGGCGTACAATAGAGATTCTAGTCCTGAAAATGAACAGCATATCATCAAACTTTCTATTTAGATAGTGGTTATAACAAAGGCGATAGATTTAAATTGTGATTGATACTCAATACATACCATAGACAGCGTGGCATTTTGTGTAGAACAAATCAAACTGACACAGGGATTCTACACAATCCAGAACAAATCTGAGGATATTCAAGTACTCTAAGATTTACATGTTCACTTTTAATGAAAATTGGTACACAGGAATTAAATGCCATGATAATATGCAATTAAATTTCTGAACATATAAAATGCTGTGGCAAATTAGTCTTAATTGCAAATAATTCTGTCAGTGAGTTCCTGAATGAAAGCTAATTTAATAAATGCTTACAGCAAGACAACCAATGTCAAAATCATTTGACAAATTGTCTTAATTGCAAATGATATTGTTCAAGTCAGTACCTATCGGTAATTTAAAAAAAGTTTAGTAAACGCTCAAAACATATAAAAAAAATCAAACATTAAATAAATTTAGTTATAAAGTGTCCAAATGTAAAAGTTGCTAGGCAAAATTATGCATCAAGGATGTTAAACAAACCAACAAAAACATGTAGAACAAATTAAGCATGCCTTACTTTAGTTGGTCTGGGCTTTGACAATGCAAAGCTTCAAACATGAACTCTAAATGCAATGTCAAAATGGTAATAAGATTATTCTTATCCATCTTAATCAAAGATTTCAATTCAATTACAGTAAAATCAAATTAACAAGAAATAGCAACGTAATACATGTAGTAGTACCGATGATGTCCGAGTTTATCACTGCACTGCAATAGTCTTCTCTGTCCCATGATAGGATGCAGGAGAGGACGTACAATGCTGACCTCTGAAGGTCAGAGTCCTTGCTGATGATTAGCTTTTTGAGAGAGGTCAGAAGGGTCAAATTATTCAGGTCAAGGGTCATCAAAATTTTTGTCAATTCTGCACTGCTGATCAAGTTTTTCAGCAAGGCTGAAAACAAAGACAGGTCAAATTTTCAGCAACAATTATTAGTCCGTTTAAAAGTTACAGATAGCTTCAAATAAAGCCACTTCCAACTGTGTAAATAAATACATAATCTATAATATCTTTAATTCAATATTTCTTGTGCTTAATCAGTTAACTCATGTTGATACAGAGTATAATTGTTGAAATGTCCCAGAGATAGCAATTGTGTACAAGTATATCATGGCATCAAATGATTGGTTATATATACACTTAATTTCACTGAACATGATATACAAAAATTTTCTTCTAAGTAACTTAAACAAGAGGCCCAGAGGCCACCTCACTCACCTTAACAACGATAGCCATAACTTCGATTGATCAAATCTGCTTTATGGTATCAAATAAATAACATCTTGACAATCTAGTAAAGTAGATCTTATTGAAAAAGATCTTCAAACTTGAATCCCCTTCATCAAAGAATGCCTTGATCTAAGTTTAGTTAAATTTGGATTAGTGGTTCTGGAAAAGAAGTGAAAATTGTAATTGTTTACAGAAAAATACAGAGTTGCCAGACAAAAGGTGATCAGAAAAAGCTATACTGAGCTTTCAACTCAGGTGAGCTACATGTATTTAATTGCATGTACAACTTTAAGGCATATTAAGCAGTAACTGCGTGCAGTTTAAAATAAATAAATGGCTTTAATCTGCATCATTGCTTTTACTGCTTCTAGCACCTGTTGTTTACGCTTTTCTATATCCTTCAACAGAAGTACATTAAACATTTGCATGTTATGCATTCATTGGCATTAGTTTCCATTCAAAAAAGAGATAATATCAAGAAGCAGTAACAAGAAACAAGACTGGATTCTGAATGTTTTACTTCTGTTAACTTCTGCATTTTGACAGCCTTAGCTATTCTATGTAAAAAGAACTCTAATTAAAAACATTGCCAGAATGAAGAAACTCAATGAAAGGAATCAAATAAAGGACTTTTACAGATTTATTTCATACAAACCTGTCACTGCTGAGAGACATGTATTCAATGTCTACATGGTAAATTGGTAATATATGTGGTTTATCACCTTACCTATGGCATTTCATTGGGGCCTTCAACTTTTTGCAAGGGAGCAAAAGATTAAAATTTTGATGGCAAAAATGCTGAAAGATTTGAAGGCAATGGAGTATAAATGTAATTCAACATTCGCCCTACTCCTCTGCAACCCATTAAATGATATGCTGTTCAAACTGTAAATAGTGGCATATCCATCAAACATATTATTGCAAAGGTGTCACAAAATCAAGTAAAAGGTAAGTAAAGTAAAATGCATATTAAATCTTTGCTTCACCTGCTTTTTTGTCCCTTACCCTTTATAAATCTGGTCTTTGCCTGTAAATGCCTTGTCTTTGACCTTTGGACTTTGGATGAAGGGAGCAAATGAACCTAACCTAATCTTACATTCTTTCAGAAGAAAAGGATGTGAAAAGTGTGTATGCAAGTAGACCTTTAATGTTGTCAGCTAATAAAGTAACAAAAGGTTCTTTCCATCAATAAAAATTCAGAACACATAAAAAAAATAAATAAACCAAAATAATTGGTATTCTTCATGTACAAACTGAATTACAAAGAGTTATGGATGCAATCAATAAACAAACCAACAGGCAAAGAGTTACTTGAACAGCATATAAAACTCTGAGAAGGCTTTACCCATGAGGTTCCTGAGAAGGTAGGGTGTTTTGGCTGTGTGCAGGAGACATACTAGCTCCTGGGCCAGGGCCTGCTGCATACTGACTGGGACAAGTGCCTCCCAGGGGCCCACTAACAGGTAGACGAACAGGTAGACAGTGTTACTCTGGACGTCCTCGTCTGGGAGACTGAGGCCATTAATCAGGCCATGCAGTATAGGCTCTATAATACAAGTATTATACAACAAAAATATAGGCTCCACAAATACAAACATTGCACAACAAAATATTCTCATGACATATATCTCTTACTTTTGTGAATGACATACTGCAGCACACAGAGGAATAATTGTCTACTAGAAGGAACCAAAGATTAGAAAAGAATACCCTAAAGATGGAGCAAACCTCATACTTACAGGTATATCTATCATCCTAAGTAGCTTTTCAGAAATATAAGAAAAGACTATGACCCATTTATGTGCCGAAGGTTGTAGTGCTTACCTATCTATAATATTCTATTAAATATTCTTGTCTTTGCTACGATTATATGTAAAGGAACCCATTGATCAAACTACATTGGTGCATGAAAGCCACATCATTTTTTGTCCCCCTCCCCATCTCCTGCGTGTGGCAATATTTACAAGGATTAACTTTTTCAGAGGGCACTAAAGGATCAAATCCTTCTATGGTTAGAGTAGCTGACCATTGATCTTTGACAATGTTAATCAATGGGGTTCCTTTCCTCCTTATAAGAGATACCTGTGAAAAAAAAAATGTTATCTGTTCAGCAAAGGAATCGTAAGACACTGGGTATACAACAGCTGATTTCAGAAAGGTTTGAGCTTTGACCTATGACCCCATAAGCTAGGGGGTACAAGTTTGATGTACGTCTTTCAGGCAAAGGATTCCTAAGGTGTCAAGAGGACTGCAATGAGTCTACTAGTTGATGTCCATAGTAGTTTGCATGATTCTTGATATTTCAAATTGAATTGGCGTCAGTTACTCTAAAGAAAGTAACAGTGTGCCATTTTGATGTCTATCAAGCAAAAGGTTTCCAAGATATTATCGATAATAAGACAACATTGGGTCTAGCAAGTGACTGACATTCTGGCTGACAGGTTCAATACATATATATGTCCCTTTTGTGCCAAAATCTGGACATCACAATTGGAATGAAAAGTTCTTGCGTTGATAGCATTATAAATTCATCATTCAACTGTTATAGATGTTGACATGACATGAGTTTGATTCTGCCTCCGATTGAAATAGTCTCAATATCATAAAAAAAGAAGTTTGAAGGACTTGAATTTATTAATACATACATTAAGTTGTTCCACAGTAGATTTTTTGCAAGCATCATATTTGGATTAAAATGATTTCTACATGGTCTAAGTGGTCATTGATATAACAACAAATATTTCATAAGTATTAATGAGATACTTTTCTTCCCAATGCATCCTCTTAGGTGCAGGCAAGGCCATGGGCCCTATGTAAATGTACTCATCATAAACTGTAACTGAACTGGTCTGAATTAATTCACATTTACTCCATCAAGTGTACAGCAGAATGGTCCATGATCGTAAGCATTCTAAAAGATCTCTCTTTTTCTTGGCATGCATTAGTGGAATATCACCTGATAATTCAGTATTCTCAGAATCATAAAGATCACATCAGATAATCAGAAAACACAGAGCTAATTTTAGCAGCCTGCCATTTCGAAGGATGCTGTCTGCAGAATGTTTCTAATGTTTTGTTACTTTTCCAGACAGAATACAGAAAAAACCTTTGATCTGGATCAGTTATAGTTTTACAGTACTTGAAAAGAGGAATCAAGAGCAATGATTTTTGAAGGCTTTATGTGTATGTAAATACACATCTATAAAAATTACTATGTCTTAAACATTTCCAATTTTACATTTACTAACAGCATTAATTAGTATGAACTACACATAAAACTCATTTTCTTTATTTAAATAAATCTACATGAGGCCCATGGGCCACATCATTAACATAACTAAATTTTTAAGTACGAAATTTGCATAGTAATCTTACAAATTGTAGCATTGTAGTTCTTGAGAAGAATTCAAAGATTTTAAACATGTTTCCCATATACATGTATTTCTAAATTGACCCTTCTACCCCTGTTAGGGCCCTAGTATTGGTCTGGGTGTCATAATTTTAATAGAATCTACAATATCTGAGGATGCTTGTAATCTCACAAAATGTAGCATAGTATTTCTTGAGAAGAAGATTTTTGAACATTTTTCTTAAATCCATATCTAACTTTGAATTTCACATGAGGCCTCAAGTTTGGTCGAGGGGTCATGCTTTTTATAATTTGGAATCTTTACAACATGAAGAAGCTTTGGTGTAAATATTGGTATTTCTAGTTCCGTGGTTTTTCATCAGATGTTAAATTATGTTTATCTCTCCTTTGAAAATGGTTTCACCTTTATCCTACCAAATAAGAATCCTTTTCTCATAAGAATGCTTTGTACAACCTTTGATTAGTTGACGCAACTACTAATATTCAAATTAATACAAATTCTGCAACGAGGCAAAGGGTGACAGAGATTGGTATTAATATGTCATATTGTTAGACTCTTCTTAAATTTCATTTATCTTTAATATTGAATGGCTTTGCATTTGTGTAGTTCATTCAAGGCTATATAATGTTTCATCATGATAAATGAAAGACCAGTTTACTTAGTTTGACTGAACATGCAGCCAAAAGTCATAATTGACAAGATACACTGTAAGAAACATTTTTTTCTCCAAAAAGCATCAAACAAGAAAATATGCAATCATTCAAAAGATTTTATGGGAATAGAAAGTGCCAATCTTATAGATTATCGGTAGTGGATTTTTAAGTTGTTATTTGAAATGATAAAATCGTTTCATGTTGTAAAAAAATAGTAAATTTTAGTCCTTTTTACTTGTGAATTATTGGAAGCCACACCCTTTAGGCCACACAATTTCCAATGTGAATGACAGGAACATATATACAAATTAAAGAAGTCATTGCACCACCCTGAAAAACATATTCAAAAACATTTTTTGGAAACTATAGGTTGAGTCATCCTTGACTGTGGAATGAAGATCATATACATGTATTGCTGAAAAAAATTATGCACCGCAATATGCAGAAAATTGTCAGAAAATTGCATTTGCAAATATGCATTATGTCCAGGTATTAAAAAAATTAATCCTCAGTGCTTATTTCAGCATGTTACCTATTATTATAAATGTATCAAAATTATTTTTCCTTCACAATATAGCACCTAGAATGAATGGGATTTTAGAAAACTTACATTTAGTGAATTCTATCAACCTGTGCATATGGGAAAAAAACATAAGCTTGTACTTATATTCAGCTGTGTGGACTGAAACAATGCAAATGAATTGTCTTTGAGCTAGCCTAAAATGATTGTTGCCAAAAACATGATATTTTGTTTACTAGCCAAATGCCTATGACCAATGAACTAAAGACTCAAACATATTTCTTAAAAGAGCAAAAAATTGATTATAATGAAATTGATAAATAATAATGCTTAGTTTTCTGGAAAGTCTTATAATCATCTAAACTGATGGGAGATATAACAAAAGTAAGAACATTTACATAAAATTAACTACCTGTATCACAAGATATTGGTGTTTTCTGTGCTAAGATACTCCCTGACATTGAGATAGGTAATGTAAATTACAAGACCAGAAACATTTTGGAATTTTGCATTACTCACATAATTAGCAAGGTATCACAGTATGCAATATACACAGCAGGATTTTTAAATGTATACAAGTTCATCTTGTATCAGCAGATTTGCTCTGATAAAGCATTAGGCTGTTTTTGTTAAGGATACACTGGCCACTGATTGATACATGGGTCTAAAATGAACTTCTATAAATGATGCAAGTTCTTGTCCCTGGTGGTATAAACGATGCATGTTGGAATGGCATTCTTATCAATACAGCATATTTACATGTAAAATGCACATACAGCTTAAAATTTTCCTACTTTAAGATTCAAATGGTATGTTATAGGTTTGTTGATTTTGGTCTTCTTCAGACTTTTAATACTAAACATTTAGTGCTCTACACCTTATGGTACAAGTATCAGACTCAAACAGGAAAAACTTTTCAAATGGTCTTCACAGGTGTATAAAATTCTATAGCATGGATCTCTCTGTCTCAACAGAGAAACATTCTTTCATGCTCAAAATAATTATTTTAAATCAAGCAATGAAAATATCAAAACCATGCATATATGAATCATCATAGAATCATTTCAGTGTAACTTTTGAGAATCAATCAAAACTAAAATTGAATGATATCTAATAAACTTCATTGCATTCTTGAAAACATATTACCTGGTATATTTTTGTTAGCATTGCATTAAAATCAAAATACCAGGCATTTGCAATGCTTTCATACAACGGTTCATATAGTCTTACCATACTCTTGACAAAGGATCCCTGACAAGGGAGGGAAGGTTTTCACCAGTCTGCCTAACAGGACTATCAGGGGCAGCGACTCTTTCGGGTTCTCTGTATGGAACATCTGTTTTGCAAGAAGTAAAAGTAATGTTTGAAGAAGAAAAGTCAGGTGTTCCTGATTAGAATGAAAACCAACAAATGTACATTACAACCTTCTTCTGTATGTGATCTAAGACACTCTCCAATAAATCTCGAGAATCCATTTTGCTGAGTAGTTTCAGAAAAACTGCGTAGTTAGAAAGATAATTAAAATTAGAGTACCGGTATATACGGTAAAAAACATTTTCCTTTTACATTCACAACTTCTTTGAGAGAAATATACCATAGTATCTCAAAGTAGATTTATCTAGTATAAGAATATTTTGCTTCTCATGAAAAGATGTTATTGATACTTGTCATAATTCAAATCATTTAAATCTTTTTTTATTTAAAAAAGTATGGTCAATATTTTCATAGGAAAATAATGAAACATATCAATTATGATGAATTTATCTTAAAATATTTACCTTCAACAGCACTCGAGGCAAATGATGATTCTGAACTTTCCATCAAATCTAAAATAAAGTACTTGACCAGATGTCAGAATGTGATAAAATACTTAGCTAATCTTTTCATTCATCTGTTAATGTTATTTTTTGTAATACATCTCTAAATAGATATGGGGTACATTGTGTAACTGTGATTGTATAAAGATGTTTTCTTCTACCAAATTTTGGCTAAATCAAAATTTCAATGCAAGCATCTAGGCAAGTATGTATAAGATTTTAAAAGATTTTAAATATCAAATATCTTACAATTTACATTGCATATTTATGACTGGCATCAATAATCTTTTTTTTTTCAATGTTTCAGTACAACCTAATAACATTCTGCAGCTTAACTTGTCCTTTATAACATGCAGAATAACAAAAATAAAATTTAAAAGAATTTAGTAATTAGCCTACCACATTTTACTTATACAACCTTAATAAGTACATTCTTCACAGTAAACATAAATAAAATACATGCACAGATCTTAGGGAAGTGTGGTTTCAAACTTGGCCGACAATCCCCCACAACCCAACTTCCTGGAATTTCAAAGTTATTAAGTTTAACTTAACGAGGCCGAGTCTAATTTGTTCTGCCCTAGATTTTTGAATGAATTTTTTTACATGAATTTCTACTGATATAATTATTATTTTAAGACAAAAAAATAAGACATTTACCACACCGTTTAAGAGGTCATCTCAAAGTTGGTTGATTTTTAACATAGGACCCTATGTGATTTTGCTTGAAATGTATCAATTTTGCACATTTTTTACATTTTTTTTAAACTTCTGCCCTAGGGATTTTTTTTTCTGTTCTACATATTAAAGTTATTGCTAAAAGGCATCAAATGGTCAAATAAAGATCAAAGTTGTTTTTTGTATGCCCAATTTCCCAGATTTGTCAGATAATGGCTATTTTTTATTTAACAAAGGCGGAAATGGTGATCTTTATAGTATTATTAAAACATTCAGACATATTAAAGTAATAAATAAATATATAACATTACATATTAAGGGTCATTAATATAAAATACATGGTTACTGTCTTGAAATATATGAATTAAGCTATATTTAGGCGGGTCAAAAAAACGTGACAAAGGGATAGGCTTGCTGAACCCTCTTTACGTTTTTGACCCGAGCCCAAATGTAGCTTATACTTCGAGACATTTATGTTTATTCCACAATATGGTTTCAATTTTACGCATCAAACGAGCTATTTTCAAAAATTTCGCTGAATATCTGCAGTTGAAACTATCACGCCATGGCGTCAACCAAGCAAAAAGATGACGTCACAATACAAATGAAACGCTGCGCGAAAGCGTGCGTTCCTGTTCTGTACTCGGCATCGTTAAAAGAAATAATATGTTTCATTCTAATGAATATAAACAGTTTGAAGTATTTATGAATATCATAAATAAGTTAAATAAAAGTAGGTGGTGAACCCCCACCTCTTGAAAATATACTGGATCCGAACCTGATCAAACACCCACAGACTGTCATTTTCAAACGAGAGAAAAAGAAATATGTCTTGAATAACATCTTTAAATTACCTATTAGTACAAATGTAAAATGGACAGCTATTTCAATATTGCTTTGCAAATCATCGATGAAATTTTGAAGTTGAATTAAATGAAGCGCCTCTGCTAAAGCAGGCCTTTTCTTGACCATGATCATGGCGTCATCTTCCAAAGTTTCCGTCAAGCAGGCAAAACAGATACGTTCTTTGCGGTGAGGAACTGTGTAACTCCATGTGTTACCGTGGAAGTTGTGGTTTTCTCTTTGGTTCATTGCCGTAATTTTTACGTACGACAAGGTAGCCTCAACTCTTCGCCACTAAAGACACCTCTTAGAATTGAAGAGTTACAATGTATTTTATTAACTCGTACCTAAGCAAGTAATTTTTTTTTATGTAGGCTAAATGTAAATCGTTTCTGACCTGAACGTAATCTTGTAAACAATCTCCATGTATGTTCAAGTGGTCAATATACAAGCTCTTCTCTTTGATGTGCTGTTGTAAGGTCAGTTTTGATCTCTCTCTCTCTCTCTCTCTCTCTCTCTCTCTCTCTCTCTCTCTCTCTCTCTCTCGTTTTAGAGTTCTTTTACGTAGCATTTGTTTGTCAGTGTGATATCTGATTGATTATTTTGCGTTCGGGGGAGGGACATAGGAATAGTTTTTGTTCAACTTTGGGTTTTTTTTTCTTATACAAAACTGATTGCAAAAAAAAAATCAGTAAGATCTCTAGGCAAATTATTCCTCAAATTTTAATTTTTAAAAAATTGAGTCAAATTCGCAAGAAATAAACAAAACTGAAAAAAACAAGTCATTCCTCCGTGTCAAATCATTTTTATATATCAAAAATAAATCTTGACTTTTGAAAACCAGATAATAGCATCGATAAACTGCCCTTCTCTAAAATCTACTTCGTGAACCAATTTTGGCCATGGGAACCGTGCAAGAGATAAAAAAAAATTATGTGTATGACTTTGTACTTTAGATTTATTGTTGGAAAATAATACATGTATGTCGGAAATCATCGACCGAATAAACCGAATGGAAGTGCATGTTACACAACAGAAGTACGATGTAATTTGTTAGGATCTGGTACAGAATATGGTTATAGGAAGAGCTTGATTGCACAAAATCCTGGCAAAAACGACAGCTGAAGTTCTGTGTTTAACAGAGGAGGTGCCATCTTTCTAATACACCATCGTGTTATTCATTCACGTAATAATAAAAAACTAAAGAGTTAAAGTTAAACCCAATCTCTGTGCGTGGGTTGTTGAGTAAGTGAATTATTTCAGCGGCTAATTAACTTCTTGTATATTCCTCTCAGGGTTTCTTCTCGCCGAGTACCACCTTCTTAATCTAATCTTAAACACTTTAAACTGTGCAAACTGCACAACATATGAGTGTAAATTGGTTGTTTGATTCGTTGATCAATATGAAATGCTATAATGTGATTTTTGAAATTTTTATTTCATTTATTTTGAAATAAATTTGAAAACTTTGCACTGCAGGTTTTCCTGACGTTGCCCTCTACGACAAACACTGTCGATCATATCATAGGCTATGTTGCATGAGATCGACAGTGAGTTAGTCATCCTTCAAGATTTTAAGGGTCAAGGTCGTTGCTCTGTCAGCAGATGAAGATTCAAAGGTTGGTGGCATCTTGTTGGTTATAGATATCTTTGTGCAGATCAAACTTTAATCGCAATTTCACTGTCTTTTATTTTGTCAAACTGCATCTTATCCAACCCATAAAATCATAAAATAGTAAAAGCTTTTTCTGTACTAAATGAAAGTTTTTGATTGCAAAAAAAATATGAAAAAAATTAATGAATCAATCAATCAACCACTAAGTCAACAAATGAATGAATCAATCAAAAGTCCAAATTTTTTAAAACATTTAAATTTCAACACAAAGACAACATTTGACACCACCCCGGGACCACCGACAGATAAATACCTGACAGGGGAGAACAGTCGTAAGCGTGCTTAGGTCACGTGATAAAAATATATGATGCTGTATTAACTCAACAACAAATCCAACACCGAGTTTACCAGTGGAATGTGATGGATTTTCAGAATCATTTTATCAGATTTCTCTGACTTAATAACATGCAGAATTGAGGATGAAAAATTTTTGAAGTTGGGAATCTTTAATTACCATCTAAAGCTAGGTTTCATGATATTGCCACTTTGGCGGCAAAAACTAAAAGTTGAAGACGAGTGCAAGGGATTAGAACTGGCGCTAGTGAACAGTAAAAAGCTAATGTAGTATGTCAGGAAGCAAACTTAAAATTTCGTTTATCGCGAAATATATTGGATCGAAAAGTATCAACCATTTCTCTAGCTTCCTTGGGGGGGGGGGGGGGGGGGGGGGCGTTATTATTATTTTTTTTCAAATAAACATGTATTGAATAAAAGAAATTTGAAATTTAAAGAAGAGAAATAATCTAACAAAATGGTCTATCAGTAAATGCTAAATTCCACGATTAAGCGATTCTCTTGAAATTAGCTCTTATAGGAGACAGTCATTCATCTATTGGCAAAGTCTTGACAGTATAGGTATAAAAGCGTTTGATGTTATCTAAAACACAAACAAAGCTGAAGCTGTCAGAAGCCGTAAAGTTCCGGAGGCTGTAACAAGCCCCCAATCCCCGCGCTATCTGTCGCGTTTTATCACTACGGGGCGCTTACCCATCTTGGATTCCTTGAGCCGCAGCTTTTTTAGGGCTTCCAGGAAACCTCTCTTACAGAGAATTTGATTGGTTGCTTTGCAACTTTAGTAAAAGTTTCCTCCAATACGCACCAATTTAGCTAAATTTTGTCGACTGCTACAGTGATTATAAATCTGTACGGAAGCCGAGCCTCTTATCAGAGCAGCCTCTTCACTACTGTAAGTATGTGTGTGATTTCTTTTATAGTTGACTTTCTATTCACCTTTTATGATTATAATTACGTATGCATGTCTTAGTTTGACTTTTGACATGACTACAAAGTCTTGGATTCCCACCGTATTACTGGATGTATATCATATTTATCAAATATTGCATATGTGTTCTTAAGGCGTTTGAAGTGTAATAACTGGGTTATTAATTTAACCTGATTAATTTTACACTTCGTTTGGATTTTCATACTTGGACCCTATTCATAAATACATTGCATATTAGTGTAAACGTCGTCAATTGCAACTTATGTCTTTCTATTTATACAAATATTTAGGTTACGCCTTAAAGATACATGCATTTGATATATAAATTTGTAAAAGCTGATACACAAAAAACTCATTCGCAGCTCTAGATACCCATACAGGCATTCTTGCTGAATTTTTCTTCACCGACATTACAATGTCTGCTGCTATCTCTCACAGGTTGGAAACATCTGCAAAATAATTTCTCTCTCAAACTACGCAAGCAAACTTTAAACGTCTGTAGCATTGGTTCTTCTCAATCCTGATCAAAACACTGTATGCCCCATCCTACTTGATTACAGCCTCACAGCCCGAATATTTAGATAATTTAAAGTGCCTGATTTCCAGGAACAGGTTTTGGTTTGTTGCTAGAGAACGATTTTTATTTGATTTTTATCACCTTGGCGAAGGTCAAACTATAAAAAAAGGGAACGAGCACAGCAAAGATGTAGCACTAGAAAATAAGATAAAAGGCATGTTAACATGCCTATTTCACGCACATTGATAATGAAATATTGTTATTGATGATATATATACAAACAAGTGGACATTGATCAGATACGGATTGAACCCTGCTGAGGTGCCAATTAGCTCTCGATGGGTCTACAGAGTACTTGACATGCTAACAACGAGAAATTTTACGGGTCACTAAAATGGATTAATTGTGTTAATACGTGTTAATCCGCTTATCCACTCCATCAGCATACATATCCTGACGTTTGATGCTGACAAGTAGCACAGTATATGTGTTTCTGGTGAGATGAGTGATGACACAATAGACCTGTGTATAACTATGATGTGTGGGGAGAAGCATTCTGAATTTTTTAGGAAACTTGTATATTCTGTTCTTAGCGTACATGTAAACTAATTGTGTTTTGCTGTCAACATAGTAGAGATTAATTTTCAAAACCAAGTGAATCAAAAATGCAAGTTCAATAGAACCCTATTTGCTCTTTCTGTTGCAGGCTGTCTGCTCGCTGTTGGCCGTGTCGTTGAGTGTTAGTTCTATTTCTCCTTGATTTCGTGAACAAGTTCGAAGAAACAGCAACCATGTCGAATGTTGGACCCTTCGATCCTCAGGATCCAGATTTCCAGTATCTGGCCGTGGACCGGAAGAAGATGCTGAAGGAACAGACCCAGCCCTTCGACGGCAAGAAAATGTGTTGGGTGCCCGACGAGAAAGAGGGCTTTGTGGGAGCCGAAATCCAGTCCTCTAAAGGAGATGAGATTACCGTCAAGACTATTGAAAAGCAGGAGGTACGGATTTTGCAATGGCATTAACAGGGATGACGATTTAGCCCTTTTCTGTTTTAAATAATGTTTTCTTATGACCTAATGTCCTAATGATGCTAGTAACAATGTACATTGTATAAAGGAATATGGCATATTCTTCATTAAGGATGATATTCAAACAGAGCTATCATAAAGCTTGGTTTTATAACCTTAAAACACGAGCAATGAAGTAATGGACTATGAAATTGATTTTGAACTTTTTAAATTACAGAACCGTACAGTGAAGAAGGATGATATCCAACAGATGAACCCACCCAAGTTTGAGAAGATCGAGGACATGGCCAACATGACGTATCTGAACGAAGCCTCTGTACTGCACAACTTGAGATCTCGTTACTACCTGGGGATGATCTATGTAAGTCACTCTTCCTTATGAAACACGACGACACGTGATTATAAACTTAAGCCTTAAAACAATTTTACAGGCCAGTCACTTATTAAGACGTGTGCTCAAAACATATAAATGTCTCATGTACAGAAATTAGCACGGTGCAAATCTAGCCAATCAATCAAACCTTTTTAATCATGGGGAAAGGCTACATATGTATTCAAACACTGCACAAAAAAGTGAAGATATGGAAATATCATGTGTCAATATTGAGGAAATATGATACATTATGATACCTTGACACCTTATTGGCATTTGCTGTAAAATGGGAATTCATAACACTTTAATGATTATAATTGTCATATTATGATATATAAGCCTTCAAAGTGCCTCATGGACATCATATTAAACATTCCGTTTTCCAAAGGACAAAGTTTTGACTCTTTGAATTCAATCTTTCAAACAAAACAACTTTAAAAAAATCTATTGGTCGCAAACAACATAGGATCGCAAACAAATTGTCCTTTCTTACGATGTTACATGATTAGTAAAAAAAAAATATAGGTATTTTTTCTCAAACGTCTCTATTAAGATAACGTTAACTTTGTAACAAAGGTAGCTCGCCTGCGTAAATTAGATGTTTTATTTGTAATTGGTTGTTGGGCTACCGGAAAAGATCATTACCCGAGCTTACTGCCGGTCTGGTCTCAACCAGTGAATTTGTATACAAGTTAAATGGCAACAAATTTCGTGAATTGTTGTTTACCAAAACTCTTACAAGCCGAATGTACAGGGATATCTGGACACTGGGGTTGGGGTTATCTTGTTGATAGCTGAAATTTCATAGCAAGTGAGCAGATTTTATCATGGTTACACATACTGGCTATCTAAACAGTTATAACATGAAAGGACGCCATCAAATGTTTTAGTATAATGATCATTATTTACAAACTGCAATGCAAAGGCCTTTTACATGATTACAAAGAGGAGTCATAGACAAGAGAGCTAAGAATGCAATGGAATTCAAAGGCAGGCGAGTTCAGAGCACTTAGACTGCGAATTATCTTTTCATCGGGGCTCTCAGATTACTTTTATATTTTGCGAGTTGCATCTCCTACTCTTAATATTTGCAATATTGAAACGTAGATAGCACACCTACATACTCTGCTGAGCGTTCGCTCACCTATCGCAAATACTTATTTGGGTATTGGAAAGGGAGCTAAAAATAACTCACTAGTCGGTAACTCGACTCCTGACGTAGAATATGCAAGTTTGCATATCCCTCCTGGCTGAGCTCTCTTCCTTGGCAGCTGTACAGATATGATATATACTTACCCACGCCGCGGAATGTGCCCCGCGATAGATCTTCATTTTTTGATAATAGATTGGTTCCTAACAGTGTATAGCAGACAATACTTCCCTATATATTTTGGGGGATTTTGCAACTGAGAATGTGGTCTTGTCAAATTGCCCATTTTTTTCACCACGCGTTTCGAATTCAATGTCGAATACCTAATTCAAGGTTACACAGGTGATAGTCTTATTTTCTATTGTTAATGAACACTGATATTGCAAGATTAACAGCTAGGAAATTTCAGAAAAGCAACAATGTCCATGTGTACACATACAAATATCAGCTCAAGTAATACCTGTAGTTCTGACAGTCTTGAGCACTTCTCACATTTGGAGAATATAAAACAAACTATTATTACTTTTAAAACTTTCTGATCAATTACTTTATTACAGCATGCCCCGTTAACATGTACATGAAGAAATGTTATTTTTTAAGTTTAGCAGTATGATACATGTATTTGTAAATTCTATATTCAATGCTAGTATAATTGTCCCCGATTTTAGAATTCAGTTCTGTTTGGTGCAAAATATTTTACTGTAATAAAAATTTGTATTAACGTATCATATTGATTATAGTCCATTTGTTATTTGTGCTGAAATCAACATTACATAATTGGCGGTGTTTTACAGACCTACTCTGGACTTTTCTGTGTGGCCATCAACCCCTACCGCCGCCTCCCCATCTACACAGAGAGCATCATCGCCAAATACAGAGGAAAGAGAAGGATGGAGATGCCCCCTCACTTGTTCTCAATCGCAGACAACGCCTACCAGTTCATGGTGCAAGGTACAGTGCTTTACCCTCCATCATACTGAATGTAAAAATGGAGCAAAGATGCATTTCATTTTTTTTTAAAAACTTGTGATAATAAAAATAATGCAACAGCTTTAAGAAATGTTCGTTTTATTGTGACAGAATTTTTATCTATTGTTTGCTTTTTTAACAGAATTCCTTTTCATTGTTTTCAGATCGTGAAAACCAGTCTATGCTTATCACGTAAGTATGCGATCTAATGTATCCATATCACCAAATCGATTTCTTATCAGTAAGAACAGTGGGCGCAGGGCGTCATCACGCATAGTGAAGCTCGCGTAGAAAATTATTTCAACATCATAACACACCCAGGACTTTTGATATACGGGCTAAAAAGACAAAGATGAATGTTGGGGAAAACAGAACTTGTTAAAGATAAAAATGGAACATGCAAACACAGAAAAGGTTGTAGATGAAGGACATCATTGTCCTTTGTAAGCTTGAATCCAGATTCCTTTGTACTACCACAACGTATCATTGATAATGCATGTATAACCAGCCAGAAATGATGTTCATTTTATTAGCTCATATATACATAGAAGATTATATGACATTCTTTTTTGAAAAACAACTCAGCAAAGTACGTATGAATATTTTTTTAAATAATAACTAGGGACAAAATATGTATACCATATACATACTTCGCTGATTGTTTGTTTTTGAATATAGAGGTGAATCCGGAGCCGGAAAAACAGAAAGTACCAAGAAAGTAATTCAGTATTTTGCTAGAGTGGCGGCTAATATCTACCGTGAATCTCAAAAGCGGGGACACGACGGTGGTCCGTACGTTGTAAGTGTTCAGGTATTAAGTCATGCAAGTCGAGGGATCTTGATTCAAGAAGTTTTCAAAGGAGACTGCATCAAATCGCTCAAAGTTTTAAGCGATGTTCATTAGGGGTTTCACCCTTTGAAAACTTGATTGCATCAGATTCCTGGTTGCAGTGGAAGGGGGTAAACTTCAGACAAGGTTTATGCCGCCTTCCGCTGGCCACTAGCTTTGAGTGTTGTGATATATAAAGTACAATGTGTTTTGTTAAATATTTTGATATAGAGGAGAGTCTGGAGCTGGTAAAACTGAAAATACGAAAAAAGTCATCCAGTATTTTGCCCACGTTGCCGCTAGTTTACAAAAGAAGAGCGGAGATGTTGAGGAAAAGAAAGATACTAAGAAGGTTGTACGGGACCGCCGCATTCAATGAGAACATGATGTCACACAGTTCGAATAATAAGATATCCATTTAAAAATATAAAAACGGCATTTCTTTTTAAAAAATAAAATGAAAACATATAGACTTGCCTCCCCCTAAACAATTCACAGGAAAGTCTCTAATTGCATGGATTGCTCCTGATAATTAGTTTAAAAATGGATGTTCTAGCTAATTAATGTTTGATCAATGAACAATGCTTAAACGTCCATTTTTATTTTCTGCAACATCAGTGAATAAGATGACATTAGTATATAGTTAGTTCAGTTTCAGATTAAAAGCAAATCACTTTTCCACCCTTTTCTATTTGTTCGATCTGTCCTCTGTACCTTTGTGACGTCCGTCTTTCAGAAATCTTAGGCCTCCTTGCATGGTGTGAAACCTCCTTATAAGACTGGGCAAGTCTACCGTGACATCATGTAATCATGAATGAACAAGGCGTCACCCTGTGTGCCTCCGGTTTGCTGTTCGTTTTGACACCCACCCTACACGACCAAAGAGTCACTAACCTTTGAACTTGATCGATTAACCACTCACCAGATAAACCGCTCTAGAGTTAGACTATTTTGTGTGTTTTTGATATGTTTTTTTTTTTTAAAATTCTTAAAATGTATTTATACAAATATGATTTTTTAAAGATAATTCAAACGTTTGTGTATTTGTAACACTGTATATTTTTTTCTTCCCCTTCACCCCTGCTCCTTTCCCAATCCCTTTACCCTTACCCCTTCCCAAAAACAGGCCACCACCCTAGAGGATCAGATTGTACAGGCCAATCCTGTACTTGAGGCCTATGGTAATGCCAAAACAACCAGAAACAACAACTCGTCACGATTCGTAAGTAAACCTTAGTGGAACCTCGAACCCTTCCGTTGGACCCTACCCATGCACTGCCTGCGCGTGTTTCTTTCAGTTTCTGGTCCCACCTACGGATGCAGACCTTCACCAACCCGAACCAGATTTTATTTTTATTTTGTTTTGTTTTCTACCTTAATGGTTAGTTATCTCCTCTGTATGTACATCTCCTCGTCGATTTTTCTCACTACAGATTTGATTGTAAAACAACACCAAACTGAAAAAAAAAAGAATTCAAACATAGAATAAATAATCCCGAAAAAAAGGTAGATTAAAAATTAGTTTTTTTTTAAATTTACAATTCACTGTAGTGGTCAGTTAGCAGATGTGGATAGATTTGAGGAGATAGCTAATCACCATTAACCACCTATGACTTGATTAGTTGTTAACGGTGTGTGATGACCTTCCTTTTGTATCCCCGGTACACAGGGAAATCTGGAAGACCAGATCATTCAGGCTAACCCTGTATTAGAAGCTTTTGGTAACGCCAAGACAGTTCGAAACAACAATTCCTCTCGATTCGTAAGTAACAGATGAAGCATCACAGAGCATCTGTCTTCAAATTGCTAATTACAATTTTTTTTACTTCACATGCGAACACAGAAAACTTTTAGATATTATTGTTCAGAACATTGAGTCCAACTGATTATTTAAGTACCGAATTATTAAGTGTACCAGATGTATTTGCAAATCTTACGAGGTAATATTATACTGTTTTGAATACCCCTATTTCAAAACGCATGTCTTTACCTTACCCATTTGGATTTTACAATTCGACACCCTTTTATAACCGTGTGATTTTGCCACCAAACATTTAACATGTTTTTATCGTAGATTCATCCCGTTATAGTGTAGATCAAAGTTCATTCAAACGTTCCCACCTTCCCATTCATCACTTCCTCGTTCTATCATATCTCTCTCAAAAACTTGTATTTTTTCTTCTAAAGGAACTAGAATAGAGTATTAGATTTTATGCACAAGGATTATTCACGGCATTAAGCATATTGTTTTTCTTAAAATTAAAACTTTTGAATTATTAAATTTCAACTGCAATTAATGCCTTTGGTATTTGCTGAGATGGTTTCACAATATTTTAGGGAAAATTCATCAGAATTCACTTTGGACCTACCGGGAAAATCGCTGGAGCAGATATTGAAACATGTAAGCATAAACCTATGATTTACTGAAATATTCTGTTGATAATTCAATGGTACAAGTTTCAATTTGTTTTTGTTAGTACGGTTTTATACACATGAATTATATTTTCAGCGCTCTTCAGTCCTCTGGTTCTGAAACTTCATAAGACAATGGTTATTGTTTTATCTCTCCCACCAAAAACCTTTCATACCTTAAACCTTAATCAAATTGTCTGATTACAGTCTTGTTTGAAAACCATTTCAACTCCTTCCTTACCTATGCCTAATAATATGTCTTCTTCTTCAATATAGAAAAAAGTCGGTTTGAAAATATCCCATAACATAAAAACATTTCCAATTCCTTGAAACCACCCAAACACTGTTTTTGACGTTTGCTATTCATTCCGCAATAAAATGGAAAATCAACACAACAACGTGTTTTCCAGCGATGTACAAATTTATCCAATTTTCACCTTGAAAATTTTCTTGACAACTGCATGCCGCCCCAAACTCCAACAAAAATAATAAAACCTTTCCTTGCAACACGTCCTATACCTTGATTCCAGGTAGGTACCCTTTTCAGTCCCTGGGTTTTCCTTCCGGTTTGTTACCCCGAGTTAACAGGCGTAATGTTTTGGAGGAAATAATATAAGGAAAGAGTAAAATGTGATTCTATCAATATGCTTACAGAAGACAGTAGATTTTTGGAAGTAGTCGTTCTTTATTTCAAGTTATCTGAGTAAAGATTAAATACTGATGTCTTAAAATTACAAAAACGTTTCTCTGATATGAAAAATAAATCGTTTGCAGACCTGCTGGAGAAATCTCGTGTGACATTCCAACAACCAGCCGAGAGAGACTACCACATATTTTACCAGCTGTTGTCTGGGGGTCTGAAGGACATTAAAGGTCAGAATTGCTGTTAAGGTCTAACTAATTAACTGAAACGATGACCAATTATACCGGTATCACTCAATATTAATCATAACAAACACGTTGTTTATATACATGAAGTTGATAATTGAAAAAAAAACTTATGAAATTAAGTACTTATAAGTGCTTGAACTATCATATTGAAAAATTATCTGTAGTTTGTCCTGTACAAGTGGGTTGCTAACTGACCACTTTCATTGACAGAGCGACTCCTTTGCGAGTGTGACCCCGCCCTGTTCTCCTTCATCAACCAGGGAGCTCTGACTGTGGAAGGCATTGATGACGTGGAGGAAATGAGAATCACTGATGTAAGGGTCTATGTTTGTTAACTCAAACTACAGATTAATTTACTTACTAATGATACATCTCTGCATTCATCGATCTCGCTTATCTTTGTAGGAAGCTTTTGATATTCTCGGGTTTACTCAAGAAGAGAAGAATAGCATGTACAAGTGCACTGGTGCCATTCTCCACATGGGAGAGATGAAGTTCAAACAAAGGCCTCGTGAAGAGCAGGCAGAAGCTGATGGCACTGCTGGTCAGTTACACAATTAAAGCATCCCCGTTAATTGTTGCCTAATATATGTAAATGTTTTTAGAATCCTCCAGATATTTGTACATGTTTAATATAAGCGGTACATATTTACAGAGGCTGAAAGGGTGGCCTTCCTGTTGGGTGTCAATGCTGGAGATTTGTTGAAAGCTCTCCTGAAACCCAAGATCAAGGTTGGAACCGAAGTTGTCACCCAGGGCAGAAATAAAGACCAAGTAAGCACATTTCTCTACTCCGTTATTAAATCAACTTCTTATAAATCGATCTAGACATTGTGATTTGACGAGACTCTTGTCTGCAGGTGGTTTATTCCGTTGGTGCCCTCGCCAAGTCCATCTACGACCGCATGTTCAAATGGTTGGTTATGCGTGTCAACAAGACTCTTGACACCAAGGCCAAGAGAAACTACTACATTGGTGTCCTGGATATCGCTGGTTTCGAAATCTTCGACGTAAGTTATCTTAAAAGATTTGTAATCTTTGATCCAGCGCTGTTTTGAAGTAGTTAAGGAAAAGTTTCATCAGTGTTTAGGACGAAAAATATTGTTTTATAGTTCAACAGCTTTGAACAACTGTGCATCAACTACACCAATGAAAGGCTTCAACAGTTCTTCAACCACCACATGTTCATTCTGGAACAAGAAGAATATAAGAAGGAGGGTATTCAATGGGAATTCATCGACTTCGGAATGGATCTGCAGGCGTGTATCGATCTCATTGAAAAGGTAAGGTGTAGTTAACAATCATTTAAGTAATGAGGAAATCTTGAAGTTTTTTTTTTGTTTCGCTTCTTGAACTTCAACAATAAATAATGTATACTTCCAGCCTATGGGTATTTTGTCCATCCTGGAAGAAGAGTGCATGTTCCCCAAGGCCAACGATAACACCTTCAAGGAGAAACTGTATGCCAACCACATGGGCAAGTCTCCCAACTTTGGAAAGCCTGGAAAAGCATCCAAGCCCGGTCTTCCTGCACCTCACTTTGAACTGCATCACTATGCCGGAAGTGTAAGTTTTCTAGAAAATAAACCATAAACCGTCAAACAAAAAAAAACCCGCAATAATTATAAGTATTTATTTTATTACTCACTGACATATTCATTGTAAATTAGGTGCCATACAACATCGGTGGCTGGTTAGAGAAGAACAAGGATCCAATTAACGAGACTGTCGTGGAGCTCCTCAGCCACTCCAAGGAACACCTTGTCCAGACCCTCTTCGCTTCTCATGATGACCCAGGTATTATGATTTAATTTGTTGCTAACACTGCGTGGCTTTTTAAATCAACCTTTTCTTGCAATCTTTTTAATTGTTTTTTAATTTTCTTACATTTTTTTTACTAATGAGAGGTGAAGCCATTATTTGTAGATTGAACTTCAACCAAGTAAATGATATCATGTTTCACAAAATAAAAAGCGTTAATTTATTTCAATAACTCATTTATTTGTTCCCCTTTTCAACAACTTTATCGTAACTTACAGGGGATACTAAATGTAAGTACCTGTGATATATCAGGATCAACAGTGACAACAGTACATACATTGTAGATGAGCATTGAAGGAATTGCTTGTCCAGTTACTGGCCAAAATTTTTGATATCATTAAAATTGTTAGAGAAAATATGTCGCTTCTCCGCGTTGATCCTGCTTTTGTAGATAGGTATTGTATATTGTGTTAGAAAATTGTGCAGTAACTTGGAATATGTTGTGATGTTGGTGAACTAGTGAACAGAGTTCATGTGTATAATGATAGTTTACATAGATTTATTCTGCATTGATATTCAGATATATTCTTATAGACTATTGTAGACGATATTTCAAAACGATTCCTGGTATCTATACACCCTGTAGTTTATACGTGTGGTCCAGAAATGTATTCGTTTCGTTTATGTTTGTATTGTGTACGTGTTTGTCTTGTTCCATGAAAAGATAAATGAACAGCAGGCACGTAGCATCGCTTTTTTAATTGAAGGGCAAGCCTTTATAAAAAGTAGAGGACCAAATAGCTTGAAATTTTTTGTATGTAAATAAAATGCTACAATGCATAAAAATCGAAAGAGCTATGCCCCCTCCCGTTGCTCCGTGCCTGAATAACGTTGAAGTACAATGTAGATACGTAGTTGGTAGATTAAATAATTTTTGTAATGACCTTTCTTCATAATCACTGTAACCATTTGTCTCCGTGTCTTCAGCTGATAGTGGTGGCCACAAGAAGAAGAAGAAGTCCGCTTCCTTCCAGACCATCTCAGCTCTGCACAGGGTACGTTATTAATTGTTATAGTTTGTTAAATATTTGGAGATTAGCTGAATACCTTGCCATAATGACTTCGAAACGTTATTGTATCCTTCTCCTTTTGCCAGGAATCCCTGAACAAGCTGATGAAGAACCTGTACAGCACTCACCCCCACTTTGTCCGCTGTATCATTCCCAACGAGTTCAAACAACCAGGCGTCATTGATGCCGCCCTGGTCCTGAACCAGCTGCAATGTAACGGTGTCCTGGAAGGAATCCGTATTTGCAGGAAAGGATTCCCTAGCAGAGTTATCTACTCTGAGTTCAAACAGAGGTTAGTAATTAGCCCCAGTTCTTTTATCATCTGCAGTTATGTTTATGTTTATCGATGCAGTGTTTTATCATGTATGTCGTTTGTATAAAGACTTTAAATACCTACTGTTCTAATAGTAATAATGGTTAATTTTGTAGATACTCCATTTTGGCCCCCAACGCCATCCCTCAAGGATTTGCTGATGGCAAGGTTGTCACTGAGAAAATCCTTCTGGCCCTGCAGTTGGACCCCGCAGAGTACAGGCTCGGAAACACCAAGGTCTTCTTCAAGGCTGGTGTTCTCGGTATGTTGGAAGAGATGAGAGATGAACGTCTCGGAAAGATCATCTCTATGTTCCAGGCTCATATCCGTGGATACCTCGTCCGCAAGCAATACAAAAAGCTTCAAGACCAGAGGTATATATTTTATTTAGACTATTAACAGATACATAATTATGTTAATTTATACCACGGCGACAAAACTGATGTCTTCATTTAAAATGCTTCAAGACCAGAGGTATATATTTTGTTTAGGCTATTAACAGCTACATATGTTAATTTATACCACGGCGACAAAACTGATGTCTTCATTTAAAATGCTTCAAGACCAGAGGTATATATTTTATTTAGGCTATTAACAGCTACATATGTTACTTTATACCACGGCGACAAAACTGATGTCTTCATTTAAAATGCCTTTTCCTTTATCAGAGTCGGACTTTCCATCATCCAGAGGAACATCAGAAAATGGTTGATGCTCCGCAACTGGCAGTGGTGGAGACTGTACTGCAAAGTAAGTAGTCATTTTAATATATGAAACATGATTATTCATGGTCTTTACGATTTTGTTTTATGATATGAAAAAGGGGTGTTTTTTATCTGGTTTGGAAGGTTTACGTTGTATAGTTGCTCTGTTTTTCTTTAGGTCAAGCCTTTGTTGAACATTGCTCGCGCTGAAGAGGAAATGAAGAAAAAGCTTGAGGAAATGGAAAAGATCAAGGAAGAACTTGAGAAAATCAGCCGTATCAAGAAAGAGCTTGAGGAGCAAAACGTGACCCTTCTGGAACAGAAAAACGATATTTACCTTCAGCTGCAGACCGAGCAAGACAGTTTGGTGGACGCTGAGGACAGAATCGAAAAACTCATCAACCAGAAGGCCGACCTGGAGAGCCAGCTGAAGGAGATGGAGGAGAGACTTCTGGACGAGGAGGACGCTGCAGCAGACCTAGAAGGCATCAAGAAGAAGATGGAGTCAGAAAACGACGAACTGAAGAAAGACATTGAAGACCTAGAAAACTCTTTGGCCAAAGTACTATCACTAGTCGTCATTTTCACATGCATGCATTTAAATTTTCCCACTTTATGATGAGATGAAATAAATTCATCATATAATTAAAATTTTATCTCTTTGTATAGGCTGAACAAGAAAAGGCAACTAGAGATAACCAAATTAAGACTCTTCAGGACGAAATGGCATCACAAGACGAGGTAATTGCTCGCCTCAATAGAGATAAAAAGAGTATGGATGAGGGTACAAAACAGCTCAACGAGAAACTTCAGGCCGAGGAAGACAAGGTCAATCACCTCAACAAACTTAAACAGAAGTTGGAGTCTACTCTAGATGAGGTAAGTTTTCGTTCAGTTCGAATTGCACCGGGTACGAGATTGCCTGAACGTGTCTAATATTGCGTTTTCGTAATTAGCTCGAGGACAATCTGGAGAGAGAGAAGAAAGTGAGAGGTGACGTTGAAAAGGCCAAGAGGAAGCTTGAGCAAGATTTGAAATCCACTCAGGGCGCTGTGGAAGATCTCGAACGCATTAAACGCGACCTCGAGGAAGCCAACAGAAAGTAAATCATCTCTTTAACAAAAATTTCATAAATTTATCGAATTTGCTTTACACTTTTCGCATTAAAGATTAAGAATGATTAAGATAAAGATTGTATATAAATTCAAAATTTGCCAGATATGACTTTGTGCACTGATACAGAAAATGTTCTTACTCAGGAAAGATGCCGAGATTGCCAACATGAACGCTCGTCTGGAAGATGAGGGTGGACTCGTGGCTTCTCTACAGAGGAAAATCAAGGAGCTTCAGGTTCTTAGCATTTATTTGTTAAAAATATATTTAGGTATATTTAAAAATAAGGCATTGAATTGGGAGTTCACGAAAAAACAGGGAAAATAACAAAAATATTAATACTCAGTTAACCCCTGGTTCAGTAGCTGATACAAATTACGATCTTTAAAGTCATAGGCGTCGGAACCGGGGGGGCTAGGGGGGGCTTAGCCCCCCCACTTTTTTTGCAAAGTTATACCTAAGCATTAGAAACATAGCATGATAGAGGGTTCAGCCCCCCCACTTTTTCTCGCAGGAAAGATTATTGTTCCTAAATTTACCTCAAGAAAGATTGAAAAGTTAGATTCAGAAGCATACTAGCTACTAGCCCCCCCCCCCCCCCCCCCCACGGATTAGGAATTTCATGATTTTGGGAAAAAACATTTGGGTAAGTAATTTTTTTTTTGGAAGTATAGGTATACTCCCCCCCCCCTCCCCCCACGGATTAGGATTTCCATGATTTTGGGAATTACTTTTTTCTCAATATTTCTGAGGATTAGTCTAGCCCCCCCACTTTCAATTTGCTTCCGACGCCTATGAAAGTCATACATTAGGACTGTAATTGAATCAACTTTATTATACTAATACTTATATTAAAACTAATTGCTTAATCTAATATTCATGACAGACAACCTACAGGCAATTATCGTTGAAAAAAAAGTTAAACGAAAAAAATGCGGTTTTGCGTAATATTTGTGAAACGTGCACTAACCATTTGTTGAATCTGCAAAAAGACGAGAGTGTGTAGCGTTCCTAAAATTGTTGGCATGCGGAAACTATTATAACATATGTTATATAATAAGCTAGCGAAAAAGGTAAGGATAAGGATAGCACCCAATCATATTCAAGGACTTGAAATAGGATATCTCTTGTACGAACTTAGTAGTTTTTCTAACTTCTGTCTCTTGCAATGTGTTCAGTGTTTGTCAGAAGATTACATGAAAGAGGGGTTTTCTGGGGTTACAACTTGAATGGGCCGTACAATGTGCGCTATAATCGTTACATCAGTTTGCTCGAAAAACACAATCTCTCCATCATTCCTTAATGCCTTTGACATTTCCAGCCCTGTATAAAAGCCGAAGCCATTCTCTGTCGGCATCAGTCCGTCGTCAGCCTTTGGTGTAGGCGCTGAGTAGGGCATTCTTGAGTATTTGATCACAGTCGTTTCGATTCTGGCATGGTTCCATAGATAAACACCACTGATTAGTGAGAGACAATAACAGATGATCCCTTTAAAGGCTGGATGCTGTGAGAGTGATTCAGTTCTTGTGCCTCCTTGTCTACGCACACATCAGTGGGTCTTGGTAGCTTCAGCAGTTCTTGGGTACAGGAAGTTGACTTTGAAGGAAGCATAAGACTCAGTCGTCAGCCATCTTGACTTAGTGCAGGCTTTTCTTCCTTGAGTGACGTGGTACTTTTTGCAACTTTGTTTTAATTTCGGGAACCATCGACATGGCTGATCAACAACCACTGAAAATGACTGCCACTGTGGATGTACATGAAACATCAAAGGCAGAGGAGGTGTCCACCCCAGCCCCGACAGCAGCGACAGTTACTGCAGTCAGAAGTACAGTCAAAGCTAATGCTACAAAGAACGAACCCCAGAAAATAAAAGAAGCAGCTGCCCAACCTACACCGACGAAAAAGAGTTCGATCACAACCAGTTCTTCATCTACTACATCATCAGGAAAGAAGACGGTATCCACCTCCAAAAAAACGGTTCAGTACCAATCGGATGATATTCTAGGAGACCTTACCCGAAACTACCGAGGAACCAGTCCAGCTGTTCTAGAAGGAATAGCTCACCACCCGGCTTTATTCAGCAGAGCTTACGAACCCGTGAATCCTCGCCTCAGTGCAAAAAGCAAGAAAATAATAAGAGAAACGTCTGATTTAGCCATCTTTTCACCGGGACTTAAAAATCTGCTTGAAGTAGAGTATTCAGATTTCAAATTTCGCTGGCTGCAAAATTCTGCTTGTTTCTGTTTTGGTTATGTATGTTGTGGGTAAGCAGACGATTTTCTACCGTCAGCTTAATATGGCTCGCGAAAAGGATGTAATGTCACTACACAGGTAAATGACGAATAATTACATAACGTCAATGTAGCTTAAAAAAGCTTTTTCTATATCTCTATTGCAAGCAAGGATATGTTTCATATACCGTATTTTGTATGACTAGAGAAAAAAATATTCTTTTTATCTAATCCTTTTAAAAATTTAGAAAGGAAAACAGCTAAATATCATTATTACTCGTGAATTTGCAGAATATCAAAATTATTGTGATAATGATCATTTAGTGTTTTGAGACTAATTGTTTTCTATAAGTTCCCACATATTATTCGTAGTTACCTATACCGATTGTAACGCAGAACACTGGAATCGAGCATGTTCTTCGGCCAGCTGAACGATCAAAGAAAGAATCTAGCATTCCTTGCTATTTTTGCGATGTTATTGTCAGTAGTACATATGTTCTGCTCAAAAGAAAAATGCGATGGCTTATGTAGACGCTTCTTGGAGCTTCTGTTGCATGCCAGTCTCTACACGACCATTTTCGGCACTAGACAGTTCCTTTTCAGAGATGTTGAGTAGTGGAGGCCGAGAAAAATGGAAATTTTATTTGACATCTTTCACATTCACTCCAACACTTATCTGATCATGCATGTGCGTCTGATACACATATTTGTAAAAGCAAAATCTGACAGCGCTCGCCAAACTTGGTGACTCATGCTTTGAAAATGCACTCACTAACATTTTCTCAAGTATTTGAGTCGGCTACTGATAATCCGGCGGAAAAGTGAAGAATACCTCTGAAGAGTTTACTTCGCTTTCTTCTTGATAAATTTCGTATAGTTTTCGCCTCTTCAGTTTAGAAAAAGTTTTTGGTTACGTAAATCTCCTTATTTATTCGAGTACGTGTTGTGATTTAAAATGTCTGTTCGTGATTTACAGGCCAGGATCGAGGAACTTGAGGAGGAATTGGAAGCTGAAAGGGCTGCAAGAACAAAGGTAAAGCAACACTTGTCAAGTATAAACTACATTAAGTTGTAGGTATTTCAATAGCTTGAGATTGCTGGTTTAGAAAAGGGAAAGTTTAATGTAAACTATTTTTAGAACTATCGAACGTCTTCTTTAGGTCGAGAAACAACGTGCTGAAGTTACTAGAGAACTCGAAGATCTTAGCGAACGCCTTGATGAGGCTGGTGGTGCAACTTCCGCTCAGGTAAATTACTTTCTCTGTTGAAACAAAGTTTTATCTTTAATGAGGTTGTTAAACTATCTTGATAAAAACTTAATCATGTTATTCTAGATCGAGTTGAACAAAAAGAGGGAACAAGAACTGTTGAAGCTTCGCCGTGATTTGGAGGAATCGACTCTTCAACATGAAGCACAGGTGTCCTCTCTTCGCAAGAAGCAAACTGACACCGCTAATGAAATGGCTGACCAAATCGACCAACTTCAGAAAGCTAAATCTAGGTAACTCAACGTTTCAAAACTTACCCAGTAATGGCCACATGTACTATTCAGATATTCAAAACAAATTCTAATTGGAAGATGTGTTGGATTTCTAGAGTATCTTATCTTTAGATAGATTACTGATGGCAATTTTACTGACCATGTATAATCAGCTCTACCGATCCCCCGTGCCTCATTTGATTACTGACTCTGATTTGTTTTATCAGTATTATCTGGATAAATTGGTGTTTTCTATTTTGCATAAAATGTACTTAAATCGGGACTTTACAGATTTGAAAAAGAGAAAAAGGATCTGCACAGAGAATGTGAAGATCTGCAAGCTCAAATACAACATGTTACTAAACAAAAGGTACTCCGGCGAGGTGTCCGATGGCGCATGCTCCTAGTAGCAACCATAGTAGTACCTTGCAGTCTAGTGGTTCTTCCTGTCTCCCCGTTTTCCCTACTGACCCTATCCATACTCTAGCCCCATCTTTCTACTTTTGTTTTCCTTTAGTTTGTTATTTAATTTGATATATACTAATAGAGCAGAGAAAGAAAAGGGTCAGCTGAAGAGCGAAGTAGAAGATCTCCAGGCTCAGATTCAAAGTATTGTCAAAAATAAGGTACTGGAGAGATTTGGCTAGCTCTGCTGTCTGGATGATGTTTGGCTTCGGTTCAAAAGTCGGAGAATTTCTGTTTGAATGACAAAAAAGTGCTGTTAGCTTCATTATTCAATGCAGACAACGCTTTTGGATCTGGCCAACGATAATTTTGTTTTCGGCTTGTTTTTCATATCAAATAAAGCAATAATTTATTTTTTTTTAAAATTCAAAATATAGCTATACATTGTTACTTTGCTTGCTAAAGCGTGGAACGTAATTTTGTTTTAATCTAAGTTTACATCAGAACAAAGTGACGTTATTGGGATAAAACTCGATATTAACTTGTTTTCTTTTAAACTCCATTGTGTGCTGACTAAGCAATTTACTAACGCTTTCCTCGGTAATGCATGTTCAGAGTGGAGCGAGAAAGACTGGAACTGATTGACGAGTGTGAGGAACTTCTCCTATCCCTGGAACAACTGGAGAAAGAACGGGTACTTTTATGATCTGTACACCTATCACCGGGCACATCTGCACGCTGCGCATGATTTATTTGTTGTGGATCTATACCTTCTTTATAAAAAATGTAATTAAAGAGGGCTTAGTAATGGATCATGTGAATTTACTGGTCACTTGATCCCCTTCTTCTTATTTCTATACTATCATAACAAATGAATATTAGATCAACCTTATTAGAGTACTATTGTACTGTGTTTTTCTTATTTCTTAAAATATTTACTCGTCTGTTACAATAGTATCCAATTACTGAATTAATAGAATAACTATTTTGAAAATCAAACTACTAGTATGTCCTCAAATATATCCATTATTACGCATTGTGATCGAAGTATACTCTGCTCATTCATAGGGAGCTGTTGATAAGGTTACCAAGCATCTCGAAAGCCAACTTTCAGAGGCGAATGCTAAAATTGAGGAAGCCAACAGACAGATCCAAGACCTCAATAACCAGAGGTCCAAGTACAGTCAGGAGTCCACAGACCTCGCCGCTCAACTTGAGGATGCCGAACACCGAATCGGCGCTCTTACCAAGGAGAAGGTTGCTCTTGCTAGCCAGCTGGAGGAAGCCAGACGTTCTCTTGATGAGGAAACAAGAGCCAGACAGAAGTTGCAGAGCGACGTGAGGAACCTGAATGCTGACATCGACACCCTCCGTGAACAGCTAGAGGAAGAGCAGGAGTCCAAATCAGACATGCAGCGACAACTGTCCAAGGCCAACACCGAGGTACAGATGTGGCGAGCCAAGTTCGAGGGAGAGGGTACAGCTCGTGCTGAGGAACTTGAAGAGGCAAAGTAAGTTCTTGGATGTATTACGTGTTTCATTAGAATTGTGTTTATAATTAGATAACTCTTAGTTTTGAAAGAGTTGCAGATAAAAGCAAGTGTACATGCTCTAAAAATATTGCCGGTTGATTCTTTTCCTTAGGAGGAAGCTCATGGCCAAGCTTCAAGAGGCCGAGCAAAATGCAGAGGCATCTGAGGCCAAGGTTAGCGCTTTGGAGAAGGGCAAAGCCAGATTGCAGGGCGAGATGGAAGATCTAATGATCGATGTCGAGAGAGCCAACGCTAACGCCAACTCCCTGGAGAAGAAACAGCGTGCTTTCGACAAAACCATTCAAGAATGGCAGCAAAAGGTTAACGATCTTCAACAGGAACTTGAAAATGCCCAGAAAGAGGCCCGTGGTTACTCTGCTGAGCTCTTCCGTGTTAAGGCCCAATACGAAGAAAGCCAAGACTCTATTGAACAATTGCGAAGGGAGAACAAGAACCTTGCTGGTAAGTATGCTGTTTATTTGCATCGTTTATATTCAATGTTAGTGGCAAATGTTACCAATGATGACGATATGTTTTGCAGATGAAATCCACGAACTGACTGATCAACTCTCCGAGGGAGGTCGCAGCGTTCACGAAGTTGAGAAAGCAAAACGCCGTCTGGAAATGGAAAAGGAAGAGCTCCAGGCAGCCCTGGAAGAAGCTGAAGCAGCTCTAGAACAAGAGGAAGCTAAAGTTATGCGTTCTCAGCTGGAGATCTCTACTATCCGATCTGAGATTGACCGCAGGCTTCAGGAGAAGGAGGAAGAATTCGAAAACACTCGGTAACTTATAGTCAACCATTTAGCTTGTTGTTATAAAATACTATTGAAGTGCTCATTTGCTTAGTGCTTATTTACATTACAAGCTTCAATTTTATTTCTTTTTAGTCGTAACCACCAACGTGCAATGGATTCCATGCAGGCAAGTCTTGAAGCTGAGGCCAAGGGCAAAGCTGAAAACATGAGAATCAAGAAGAAATTAGAACAGGACATTAACGAACTTGAAATTGCTCTTGATGCTGCCAACAGAGGAAAGGCTGATTTGGAAAAGAACGTTAAAAAGTACCAACAACAAATCAAGGTGGGTCATCTTGAGTCTTAAAAATCTGCATTCTTCTTGTATACAAATACATAGAAAAATAATATGTAAGATTTTTTGAACAGGAAATGCAAACTCAAATCGAAGAGGAGCAACGCCAGAGAGAAGAGGCCCGTGAATCTTATAATATGGCTGAGCGCCGCTGCATGATGCTTCAAGGTGAAGTTGAGGAACTCAGAACAGCCCTTGAACAAGCTGAGAGGGCAAGAAAAGCAGCAGAGAGCGAACTCTCTGAAGCCAACGAACGTGTGAATGAACTTTCTGCCCAAGTGTCCTCTTTCCAGGGACAGAAGAGGAAACTTGAAAGCGATATCCAGGCTATGCAGGTGTGCTGTCAACACCCTTATTTTTTCTATTGAATAATATCCAATGCATAAATACATATAGTTTTACTCTTTTGATACGACAATGTTTTTTATTTAGACCGATCTTGATGAAATGAACAACGAAGTGAAGGCCGCTGATGAACGCGCTAAGAAAGCTGTGGCTGACGCCGCTCGTCTCACCGACGAACTCCGCGCCGAACAGGAGCACAGCCAGCAGATCGAGAAGTTCCGTAAGGGATTAGAAGGACAAATCAAGGAGCTTCAAGTCAGACTTGAGGAGGCCGAGGCTCAGGCACTCAAAGGAGGAAAGAAGATGATCGCCAAACTAGAACAAAGAGTGGGTGCAATATGTTGATTATGCCTGATATTTACATGATTTTTTATTTTGGTGCAGAACTTTGTTGAACGGTACTGTGGTTCTGTTATTTAGGTAAGAGAACTTGAAGGAGAACTTGACAGCGAACAGAGAAGACACGCCGAGACCCAGAAGAACATGCGCAAGGCCGATCGCCGTATGAAGGAACTGGCCTTCCAAGCTGACGAAGACCGCAAGAACCACGAGAGACTGCAGGAACTCATTGAAAAACTGCAGAATAAGATCAAGACATACAAGAGACAAGTCGAAGAGGCTGTACGTATCTCAAAATGTTTCTCACGACCTTCCTCTGCATGAACCAATTGATAGTTCCTCTGGATTTAATAAAACTATTGTTATTTGGTTTTGCAGGAGGAGATCGCCGCTATCAACCTTGCCAAGTACCGCAAGGTACAGCATGAGCTCGAGGACGCCGAGGAGAGGGCCGATACCGCCGAGGGCTCGCTTACCAAGCTCCGTGCCAAGAACAGAAGCTCTGTGTCTGTTACCCGCACCTCTGTGTCATCTTCTTCAATGGTAAGTACTACAACGCATAAAGATATCGATAATGATTAATTCCGACTTAACTTTTTATAGGATAGTGTAGCATAGACAGGAACAACTACTTTCTCTTGAGTACGAAATTACGCATAGCCTCTTTCTATACAACGTTTTCCAGGGCCCAATTGTTGGGCGAGGGGGTAGCGTTGCCCCAGTCGTTGGCCGCGGGGGTAGTATTGCCAGGGCCGATAGGGCAGCATCCTCTGTTGCTCCTAAATAAATGATCGGTCCCATTTGTAAAGGTAAAAGTATTAGAAACGTAGAGGACATTAGAGTCTGAGTATTCGTGTGTAGGACCAGTTCGTGTGATGTCATTGGAGTGGTGTGATTATAGATTAGTGTTAGACATGTAGTATTACGATCAACAACAAAACTTAGCTCATGATGTCATGTTTTATTTACATCCCCCATGATGGAGTATGACCAATCAGATAGAGTAAGTGATGTTCATTGACCTATCTAGACGTCCCATTCCCAGAGTTGTCCCAGACATTAATGTTCTATGTTGATTTACAAATTTTACAAATGAAACTGATTATAGCATGCGAAAACAAAAAGAATTCCAGAAAACACCAAACTTTCCTATATAACAGTGAAATCTCATAAATGATCCAAACTCTAAAAAAAAGGCATGTTGATTTGTCGTTTTGAGTTGGTTAAATACAAAATTCTCCTCTTACTACTATTACAATTTTATGTGAAATGTAAAATATAAAAAGAAAAAAAGACAAATCCCCCCCCCCCCTTAAACCAAGGCATGTGAACTTGTGTTCAAGTCCTTGCAAGTCCTGTTACCTGACTACGTCATATCCTCCTACTGTTAACTGACTACGTCATATCCTCCTTCTGTTAACTGAATACGTCATATCCTCCTCTACTGTTTACTGACTACGTCATTTCCTCCTCCTCTTCCACAGACCAGACAGTCCGAGTAACCGTAAGTCTCCTCTGCTGATTGGTTGGTTGTTTTTTTTAATTTTTTCTTCCAATTCATTTACAACCTGACAACAAAGTCCGTTTAAAACTTCATCACATCCTCTGCATTTAACATATGTTCATGCTTCAAGCATGGTGTTGATTGTTGTTTGATCTTTTTACACACTGTTTGGTTAAGAAAAAAAATCATATTACTTTAAAATATGCAATTCAAATTTTCCCCCTAAAAGATCACAGTTGCGTGTTTGATATCTGCGCATGTCGCCTCCACCCTACGTTGTGTGACACTAGACGACAGTTTTATTTAACAGGAACATCATCTACAGATTTCACATACATTTGTGTGTGTTTGTGGTTTTGTTTTCTTTATTTATGAGTTTGTAAATTGGTGGGTTTAATTGTATTAAAGATTTGCATTCCATGGATGAATTAAAAAAAGAATTTGATATTTATTGTACATACCTTAATGACGAAATTTTTAACAACTTTTTTTGTTTTGTTTTTACAGGGGCCAAGCTCGAACCCAAATTTTCTGTCACCACGCATGCGCGCATCTTCTTCTTATCGCTCTGTCACCCCTTCTTTTGATATTAATAATGACAGCTATTGAAAAGTGCCGGAATTGTGCAATATGTAGCTTTAGCAAATGCGCCCCATCGTCAACAAATAGACACTGTGAGATTACCAATGGGAGAAAGAACGTGAAAATAAATTTTATTAATATTTAGCATGGACTCTCTGTGAATGTGCAGTTTTTTTTTATTTATACATTGTTCATTTTGTCTTGAAGTCTTAAAATCGGGTACAGCGTCTATCACTTCTATAGGTTTGAGTGTACTTGATGTATTAGCACAATGAAACAACGATTATATTTTTTGGTTTCTGTTGTGTTTTGTGACATAGACAATAAAGCTATTGTATTTATTAATATCACTCTTTTTATTATTTATGGGTTACATAGAGAGATGAAGGTACATAGTAAATTTTATGTTGTTGAATACGTAAATATGTTAAGCCTGCAAAACATTTATCTTGATCAAGAATATGCATGTATTTCTTAATGGAATTACAGTTAAACTGTTCATACAAAAATAAAAAGCAAAAAATTCGTGCAACTCCGACCAGCACGAAGAATTGCTGAACTTTTGTACTAAAAAACCTGTTTAAAAGGGGCATTATCACGATTTTGGTCAAGTCCCATTTTTCTGTTTTTTTATTTACAATGCTTTAGGGATGCATTTCTGTTGATCAAATAAATTTGAGAGTCTGTCATTAAGCTATAAGCATAATACAGAGCTCGCAATTCTTTATCATGTAAACAAGGCTCGTGTCCTGTTTTTGTTTACACAGGTTCAATATATCAGTAAAATCCCTTTTCAAACTGATTTTTATATCTTCTCATTTATTCTAAGCATAAATAAACATTTCCTAAATATGTAAAATACATTCATTTTAGGTCTAAATTTGGAATTTTCACTTTAACATTCAAAATGTAAACAAATGCTTTGTTTACATACCAATGAATTGTAAACTCTGTAACTCACTAATAACTCAACGAATGACACTCAAATTTTGGTTGCCTATTTAAAATGCCGTACTGAAATATTGTAAACATTAAAATCGAAATAATAATTTTTGTCCAAAATCGTGACCATGCCCCTTTAAATTCAACTGATTCCTTGACAACAAATAAACACATGCACCTTTTATCGGATACTAATGGCCATTCAGCTGCGAGAGGACATTTAGGAATGTTTATCCATATATAGATGTTTTGAAGTCACCATTCCATCGAAGTTGTTTGAGTTTAATTAAGCTACAGGACATAATGGTATACTTCAGTGACATCAGATTAATTGTACATTGTTGAAAGAAGTAGTCAGTTTATTTCTTACTCCTACATACATGTATATGGACATGCAAACGACCAAACATTTTCATATATTTTCCGTGATGATTTAAAACTTCCAATTATACATGTATATATAAAAGCATACGTCACAAAATCACGGCTTTTGTTGAAAGAGGCAGAAGGTTGTGATATTCATATCTTCAATCCCAGATTTGCAGTATAATTAAACGTATTTCGCTATTCTTTTATTTTATACCCCTAAGTGTTAATTTGTACTAAGCAGACCAACAAATCTAAGGTTACATGCTTACTCAAATTGTCTTATGTTAACAATGTGACCGTAATATTTGGCATCGCAATGGAGCGCTTACTCTTTCGCTACCAGGGTAAAACAACTTTCTGTTCTATAAATAGAACAAAGTCAGAGAAGTTTTAGGCGGAAGAATATATAAGTTACTCATTCAGGTAATGCATTATTTAGATCTACAGACTTTGAATGCATGAACGGGTAGCGGTTTTGTGTAAAGTCCTACCAACTTAGATTTAAAAAAGACACAAAGAAAGATAAATACATTTTAGCATTGAGCACTCCAAATAGGGAGCGACACACCTGTGTCTGCCAACGTTTGAATGACGTTTTGTGATGACACTCTTGGAGAAAGAAATGTCTGCTCTGAGGATATTCGTATTTACAAATCACATAATGGTAGATTTACGTTTTCGGTGTTGAAGAGATAATTACAAAGTTAGCTCTTTTCATGAACTTCTAAACAGTAAAAAATAGCATTTTAAAAATTTTGTTGAATTTTTTAATCCTCCATCTCCCCGAGTGTAACCTCGATGTAGAAGAGTTATTCCATTAGAGTGTTGAGCGGTTTTGTTGCTGCTTTGTTGATAATATCTGAGTAAAACGTCCACGCTTGTTCAAGTATTGTTTACAACACTAGAAAACGGTTAATGATTAATTAAAAGTTCAGTTTACAATACACATTACATGGGATGAATTTGCTTTCAAAACAATTTCTTTGAAAATTAGAACCTTGTATCAACGCCTGCATGGTAATAAAAAAAAATACGCAAACATGCATACTTGAACCAGGCTAGTTGTCTGTGAATCCATGATAACCAATAGAAGTGTTATACGTTTGATCATTCAAATTATTGTATACTTTATTTCATTTAAGCTAATTAATTGAAGAGCACCCGAAAAAATTGATACAAGCAATACAATCAAAATTGCAAATGATATTAATAAGGGAAAGCACATACACACTTATGCAAACTACAGAAACTTGCAGCTATCTAAATACATAATAAGTATTCCCGCTCCGGCTGTTTTCGTTGTTATGTTTTTATTTTTGAGGATTGTTTGTTTTCTTGATCTGTTTTCAAACCAAAAGTATGCTTGCGTCTAAAAACTGGGTTTTTTAAACTTTAAAACCGGTTTCAATGGCGAGAAATAAAATCGATTCATAAAAATGGCAATTTTGATAAAAAAAATATTCATACACCCATCAGACGGATTGAGGAAGTTCAATGTTCGCTCAGTTTACAAGTTGTTCTAAAATCAGAAAGTCTGAAAACTACAAAGTCTTTCACTTGTTTGTGGATGAATTTCCGAAAATCACTGCATTCGTCGACATATTCAGTTAGAAAGTTTGATGATTTTTTCTCTAATTACTGATATTTAACTCTAACAATATGTCTGTTTGTCTGCTATAAGATAAGGCTTTGGGGTACACCACAGTGTTTATGGACAATGTGATTAAATCTAGCTACGAGTGTTCTTTATGAAGCATTTTACCACTATTGACTCTTGTCTGTTTAACAAGTTTAAAGGGGCATGGTCACGATTTTGGTCAAAAATTATTTTTACGATTTTAATGTTTACAATACTTAAGTTAGACATTTCTAATAAGCAACCAATATTTGACTGTCATTCGTTGAGTTATAAGCAAGTTACAGAGGTTACAATTATTTGCTCTGTAAACAAAGCTTTTGTTTACATTTTGATTGTTAAGGTGAAAATTCCCGTTTTAGACCTAAACTGAATATGTTAAACATTAGGAGCTGTTTATTTATGCTTAAAATGAGTAAGAAGATACAAAATCAGCTTTAAAAGATTTTTTACAGATGTATTGAACCTATGTGAACTAAAACAGAGCACGAGCCTTGTTTACATTTCAAAGAATTGTGAGCTCTGTATCTTGCTTATAACACTACGTCTGACTCTCAAATTTCATTTTATTATTAAAAATGCACTCCTAAAGCACTGTAAATAATAAAAACAGAAAATAAAATTTGACCAAAATCGTGACCATGCCCCTTTAAATAATTTCAAAGTTTAAGATCCCGCAATCAACATGAGGTTCATTTGTTAAATCTAAAAGCTGGAAATAAAGTGGCTATATAATGAAACTCTAAAAAATACAAGACAACTAACGTCCCTTTGACAACTGTTCAATGAATATTTGTTACACATGGAATATATAGGACCCAAAACTAGGACTGTGAGATTTAATCCAAGCCTTGGTCTTTGTTAAACATCGAACGATTCTGCGAGTGGCTAATCGATCAAAAATGGCATATGTAAATCAAAAGTTCTACTTCATTCCACACACTTTAAGATGTCATCTTTAAGTTAAAATTAAAAATGCTGCCTACGGTGGATTGTGTTTGACTTCTGAAGAAGTTTTGAATTTGAAATTAAATTTAATTAATGCATTTGCATGTTCAAACAACAAGTATGGCATATATCGCTGAAATTCGAACCCAGTCATCACGGAAAGGTCCAAAAGAAAGTGGACATTCGTTCTTAAGATTTTGACAACCATTGATGACAATCTCAGCATGGTTTAATATTTAAAAGAAAGTTTCCGGTAAAGCTACACATAGCTAGTTCCTGAACTCTCCAGCAAGTTTGGTGTTTCCGAACTGATCATGGGTTCTAAGCTGCTGTATGCTTGCTTGCTGGCGGTCGTCCTGATCGTTGTAAATGTTTCTCCATCAGAAGGGTAAGATTATTTTTTTGCACATCCTGTTTAGAATTTACGGCTCTGACAACTGATTTTGACCGAGTTTTCACTTAAATAATGATTTTATTTTCATTAAGAATCTTAGGGATAATAGTAACATTTTGTTTGTTTTGAACGTGAAATTAACAGGTAAGAGTTTACCGGTTTATGTTCGAGATGTTTATCCTGCGAAAGATTTTTTTCTTCAAAAATACAAATTTTCTGTCTATATCTCCATACAAAAACAAACAAGCACAAACGAGAGAATTAAGACTGAAACTCTGTATTTCTTTTTAATCTGCATTTCCTTCATTTTCTTCAGAACATGGTGCCCCAAGCAAGCAGTTCGATACTCCTCACAGAAATACTGTACAAAACATTCCTGGTGGAATTGGTTCTGGTATGAACAATTATAATACGTTCTTTATTCGAAAGTTTTGGATAAATTTTTGCACGCATTCAAATACAAAAGAAAACATTTTAAAAAAATATTGTAAAGAGGTTTGTGCCAAAACATTAATAATTGTTTTAAACAATCTTCTGATCAGTTTATCATATGGATACCGAAGAATTAGTCAGAGTTATATGAAGAGAGAGTGTTGTCCAGGATACAAAGGAACAGACTGTGCTACACGTGAGACACTTATTATCATACAGTATATCTGTTAATATATTTAATTTTTTCTATATGATTGTTATTGTTGTGATTTCATCGCATAACTCAGTTCAAATGTTTAACTTTTTAACAGCAATATGCCATACGAGATGTGGAACAGGGTTCATTTGTTCATCTCCCGACAAATGTTCACCAGATCCTAATTATAAGCCACCCACCACCACAACAAAAAAGCCTACCCCAAGACCGACAACAAAGGCCCCTACCCCAAGACCGACAACGAAGGCCCCCACTGAGAGACCAACAACGAGGGCCCCTACTGAAAAACCAGCGACAAAGGCCCCCACTGAAGGACCAACAACCATGGCCCCTACAGAAAAACCAAAACCTAACAACCCTACTGCTAAACCTACGCCAGACCATACTGCTAAACCTACGCCAGACCATACTGCTAAACCTACGCCAGACCATACTGCTAAACCTACGCCAAACAGTAAAACTCAAAAACCTAATGAATCAAACTCAAACAAAGGAGGGAAGGGCAACAATTAGACATTTGCAACAGTTGATTGTTGACTACGCTTTCAGCCTGAAACAGTTTATTTGTTTTGATTAACAGAAGATTTTTTTTTGGTGTGTATTGGATACAACTTTCCGTGTTTTTTAGATATAAGGGCTGCCTTATAAATCCGTGGATTAAAATTATGGGATGCTTACTGTCTTTTAGTTCTAGATGAAAACAAAGGTCTATCTTTCTACTTACTAAATTGCATGTGATTGTTACTAGTTTATCAAAACAGATTGTCTAAAATTATGCATGTTAAAGAATTCTGTATAATAAAGATTTCTACGTATTTTGCCTTTTTTGTCTTTCGCAAATAATTTATTTGGGGATTATTAGGCAAGAGCTGTCTCTTGCAATTATCATCAAAACCCGTGAAATATAAAAGCACAGTCAATTCTGAATATAAGGTCTAAAAATTGGCATACCGTATAGACATTCGTATTAAACTTGTGTATGTATGCTTTATTTATAGATATTATCAACATTATTTAAGGAATGAATTTAATTTCTACCTATGTTACACGATATAACATAACTTGGGACAGTTTACGCTTTATAAACTGCGAAGCGGTTTATAAAAAAGCATTGCTTCACAATTATGAAAACTGAAAATTTATTGACACTTGATGAAATAAACTGCAGCCCAAATTACCCAAAAAGAAACACATTCATTGGGATTTTTGATATGAGTCTTGTTTATAAATATATATGCTAACTAACAGAAAATTAAATTACTGATTCCTTTTTAAATACATTGTGTTATGGGATTTTTCTATGAGTCATGTTTATTAATACATATGTTAAATAGTAGAAAATTAAATTACTGATTCTTTTTTAAATAAATTGTGTTATGGAAAAAACAACAAAAGATATATCTGTGATAACGGGTGTTTAATTCAAAACTTTAAGTAAAAGTCATTACTTTTGATACTTTCAGTTTTACTCAACGAGAAATGCCTCGAAAAAACAATTCATTTTGATTGGTGAAAAACGAACAAAAGAAACGCTACCTATATAAACTGGAATCGGGACCAAACTTGATTCGTTAGACATGGACAAGAAACTTATCTTCTACCTGTCAGTAGTTTTGCTGTTTGGGCAGAGTTATGCCACAGACGGGTAAGTGTAAATTGTTTTTTATCGTTATTGAATGTTTTGGAAAGAATTATCAAATAAGTTTGTTCTTAATTTTTGTATTAAAGTAGCAAACGATTATTGTTAACCATGATAAACGGACTTTGGCACGATTTCACGATGAATTTATTTTTTCACTTTTATTGTCTATAATGGATAATATGGATGTTTTTAATGCATTTTCAAAATTTAAAAGTCAAATATTAAGTTACAAGCGAGTTACAGTGTATAGAATTCTTTGTTTTGTAAACAACTTGTTATTGTTTACATGTGCATTGTATTGGTATACAATTCACTCTACTGTTGCCTTTGTTGTTGATAATAGTATTTAGGAACACATTAAATCAATTTATCTTGTTACCACAAGTTATTTTGTCAAAGAAATGATAATTTCTTTACTTCAATTATTTGTAAACAAATATAAGACTCGAGCTTTGTTTACATAACACTGGCTTCTTTCCTCAGTAACTTGCTTGTAACTTGATTTCTAGCATTGAATTTTTGGTGAATCATTTAAAATAAACAAATAAATCATTTGATTCTAAAAAATTGAATATAATTTTTTTCATCTCAAATCGTGTCACTTATCATATCCGAATTTATATCCAACTAATGCTTATATTAACTTTTCGCTCTGGTCTCATTGATATCTACTGATATATACTGGATAATATCAAAAAACGTTAAAATACAGCTTTGTAAATATATAGACTCTTTGGTTACTTTCATCGAATCTTAAAGTATTTTTTTATACATGAGTTATTTAATTTTTTTTCAATCAAATCATTTCAGTAACTTCTGTTACACGAGAGTCACTAAATACGCAGCGCAGCGGTACTGTTCGAGTTATTCTTGGTGGAACTGGTGGTGGTAAGTGGTTCTGAGTGACGGGATGCATTCCAAATTAGTTTTTGTAAAATGATGTGTTGTAGGGTACATGATGCATAAAAATTTGTTGCATAGAAATTTTTTATTAAGTGCCTTTGTGTATTTATTTCATAAACATTTTGGCATAGTAGAGGTTTTTAGGTTTTTCACCTCCATATTTTCTTATATTTTTATAAATGTGAAAAATAGTATACACACACACACACACACACACACACACACACACACACACATATATATATATATATATATATATATATATATATATATATATATATATATATATATATATTGTTATCATATTTCTGCTATAGACTATTCATTTTTTAAAATTGTGACTTCTCAGCTGGAGCCACGCTTACAGAACGATCTCTAATGGCTACAGCATGAAGAAAATGTGTTGCCCTGGATACCAAGGGGGTGACTGTGCCACTCGTAAGAACAAGCTTATACTTAATGCACTTTTTTTTAGAATCACCTGCCATTAAGAAAGTTCTTTACATAATAATTGTGATGATTTTTTTCTTTTCTTTTTCTTAAATAAAGCTATATGCAATCCAGCCTGCACACAAGGCTACAGCTGCGCCTCGCCGAATGTCTGCAAACCTGACTTTATACCTGTGACTCCCAAGTAAGCAATGTTTTATATCTAATAGCTTATAGAGCTCAACCTTAGTTCACGTTCATGTTCATTTTTGTAAGTACTTTAAAGTTTAGCAGAACGTCGATCTACGTATCCTTTGTTATAATTTTTTTGTTTGTTGCTCTTTGTTTCCAGACCACCGGTCCAAGACTGGTAATGTCCAATTTATCAGCAGACAAGATGAAATCTAAATCAACTGCGAAAATTGATTTGTAATGAAATATGCTGCTGGATATTGTAACGAACCCATCTATTAACAAAAAAATGAAGATATTAATACATACCTATGTATATAGTTTGCTTGTTGTGCACTGAAATTTAAGAATATTTTTACCTTCATTAAAATAAAGAATTAAAAAAAAAGTATTTTACAGTACAATCATGTAACAAACATTATTAATATTAGTAGTATATGCTGTAAAACGGAGGGGGGGGGGGGCATTGGTGCTGTATATTATTGGGTTTATTTTATATAACGAGCGATTCTTCGATAATTATATGTGTACATGTGTGCTACATGTTGCGTCGGGTGTTTTAAAGGTATGTAAGCATTTTTGTTTTAATATCATGTCATGTTTTCTCACAAACCATATGATAAAGGAAGTGGCAAAGACGTACATTTCAATATATGGGCTGCCGAATAGAAAAATACCCATTTAAAACAGTCGAGGTGATCTTTCAATTACAAGTACTGTAGTTAATTAAACAATACTAAGTTTTCCTAGTTTAACTCTGAGGAATAACCATCTTGCTTTTATGTAAAAACATAATACCAATCGACGTGTTAGAAAGATGGACCCGGATGAATGAAGCATTTTCAACATTGGTATCATAATGGGTATTATACCTTGGATAAAACGATGCATAACGTACTTTAATACCCACGGAACTATATAAGTCAGACAATCATTTATTGACACATCAATAACCTATCATTGTCATTTTCAAAAGATTGTTTATCTTTTGCATGTTGTTCCGACCATCTTTTGTATAACTTTAACCTATTCTTACACAGTACGGTTTATATATGCATGATTCAATCTAGTTTCGTATACATTGTATTTAAAGTTTCGGATATGAGCTCATTCCCAATCAATGGCCAGACACTTCCTGGTGTAGAGCAGCAATTGTTAGAGTACTGACGTCTTCATTGAAGATCATTATCATTCTGTATCTTTGGCTCGTTGATGTTTTAAGAAAATCAACTGATCGTTTTAATCTTCTGCATTTTATAGATAATTTAAGCAGTGCATATTTTTTAAAAAATGTTTTATATATTTATAACTTATAACATAGTATCTAAAAAAAATAATCAACGAGCATTTGAATATAAATCCATTCAAAGAACAGCTGACCTCGTCACAGTAAATAAAAAAAAACAAAATATTGGCACAGACCCCTAACGATCTATATTTTCCGCATAAAAATTCTGTATCTTTACCTAATTTTCACAGGTTTGTAAATGGATTCTATACTTAGTGTGTTACATAGAATTAGCCAAAGTTCAAATAAGATATCATAGTAATAGCACTAATAGTAGCTTCTGTCTATAGCAATCTTATGTAATGACTTTTGCTTCTGTAGAAGAAATGTGGATGTAAAAAATTGTGTTATTTATTAAAGAGCTATTTGAACGTTCAAGTGTAGTAAAAACCAGTGAAACTTTTGAAAGAATAAAAGATTTTAGTAACCGTAAAGCTTATCAATTGTGAAATTGCAATAATAAATACGAGAGAAAAGAGTAACAAGCGTGCTGGAATTCAAATTAATAAATGCACGGTTATTGTAAGCTTAAGTTATTCAATTTTAGAATCTCAAATATTCAAATGATAAAATATTTTATTTTCTAATCAATACCTGTTTATTCCTACTCCGCTGAACGCAAGAAAGACTTCCGTCAATTTCCGGGAATAGACAGCAAAGCAGAAGACAGATAACGTAATAGTATAACTTTACAGGATCAGGGCCTCTAAATGGAACGCATGAATGGTTGTCTTGTTACAGACGACCGTCCATCTGAATGAGTTTCTCCCTGACTCCATGACAGAACCACTTTTGTAATCAAATATCCACAATTTGGTTCTCCGGACAGTGCCTGATCCGTCCTCAACAACTGACGTTCTCATTTATCAAAATCCATCTTGCAAGAGTGATGTACGTTCATCATTATAAACGTTTGTATGGGCTGTCCGAAAATATAAATAGTATCCATATTTTACTTTTAATGCATAAATTTTCTTCTTCGACCGTAGATCTGTGATATATTTTAGACGGAAAACTAAAATAAGGAAACTTTGAGAATTCTATTTCTTTTAAGATGTTTGCTTAGAATGCGTGTGAGTGTGTGTGTGGGGTGTCTATGTCCCGCTAAAAAGTAGTTTTCTTAAATGGAGACAGCATTCATATTCAGACAATCTAAGCGGATTTGGACTTGGGTTTCACTGTTAAGGCCTTTTACTGTGCAACCTGGTTAGAGTTTGGTCCGGACTCGCCTTGCTATTTATGATTGGTTACGCTACCAAAATAGTAAACATAACATCAACAGGTGTTGTTGATATACGCCATTATTTACGTCGATACCCTGGTAAATCCGGTTTTGATTAGTCAACGAAACTATTGAATCGTTGTAGGTGTACATTTTACCTTTTTAAACATATGCACAATAATATTCTAGTTTTCCCCACTTTAATAAACAAAATGTATATCTGGCCATAGCAGGTTTAAAACCGGATAATTTTTTTTCATTAAAATTATACCTCAACACAGATGGTTGCATGTTTTGTCATCTAAAAACAGACGGTTTTAAACAAACAATATAAGTTATAAGTTATACCCGGAACTGCTTTTGGTACAAACCAAACTATAAGAAACTAATCCTAGAAAACATACTATATTAATTCCATAAACTCTCTGGAGTTTTGGAAAAAGGGTCTTGTAAGAAATGGTATTCATTGAGTATTCATTGAGTGTTTTGTAATGAAATATAGCGAACTTTATTACCACTTTTAAGGAAAAAGAATATATTCTATTTTAATATTTCTGTCAAAAATATATCACAGATCACTGAAGCAGATTTATCATTTACATTGTGAGCACTAACATTACTTCAGTGTCAGACCATAGAAAAGACCATTAAGATCTCGATTTTCAAAAATAAGATTGCGCAACTGTTGAGGGGGTAATGTGCATTGTCTGGAAATACAAAAAGAGTTCAGTGGATTTAGTATACAAAAGGAGTCTACCATAGACTTAGAAACTCTTTTATGGCTGGATGCTGTCTTTCACCTGTCACATGCCACTAATGACAACCATTTATGGCTTTTTTTAGGCTTTTATTTTTAAAAGGTTGACAATCGATGATTCTTGCAACTTTTGATCAAGTAACTGTTATGATGATATATCTATATTTCTGATAAATAAATGACTTTAAGAATTTACTCTTGGCACCAAAAAACAAAATATAATGGAGGTTCTAATGGATATAATGTACTTTTTGGAAACAATGGTAATTAAGGCAAATACATTGATAAAAATTATTATCCATGAAAAGTTATATATGTTGTTGCTCTCTATATTCTAAGAACGCTGGAGAATGAGATTAATACAAGCAAACAAGAACAGTGCGACCTATTAGCCGTTTTGAATGCACAAAACTTTCCCGTGGTTTGGCAGAATGCTTTTATTCTTAAAGTTTTAAACTTTAAAATACAAGGTATGGCCACCTGCATTAACTTTGTGAGTTGTTTTGTTAAAGTAATGTTTTTTGAATGTTGTTTTCGAAGTCCTGCCATTTTGGACAAACTTGGATTTTTGTTTAAACTTCTATGCACAGTAAAATGAAAAATTCTTGTTGAAAAAAAATCAAAATTTCAACGCATTACAATCTGTTTTGTTTATATCTCATTCTGTTTCCGTGTCACTTGACATTCTATCGTTTTGCCAGTAGATTATGATATCATTAACCATGTGACTTGCGACAGCTTACGTTAAAAAATAGCACTTGACTATTTAATAATAACAGGGTGTATTTCCAACATTCAACAACAAAAGATGGACAGAAAAGTTATATTTGTTTGTCTTTGCGTGACCGTCTTTTCTTCCTTGATCTCCTTCTCCCAGGGGTAAGGAATAAAATTACAGCAGACAGTTATTTGAAAATCATCTTCTTTTTTGAATGTAAATTATTAATTATACAAACATATTCAGTTTTGAATTAATCATTTTATGGTGATTGTTGTGTACCTGTGTTGCCAATCATTATAACTTTGACTACTAGCGATCTTATGGTTTTTAAATTTGATCATCGAATGTAATCATTTGTAGTTTATATGGGCATTTACAATGGTTTTCCTTTAATTGGTGAAACTTATCAAAACAGTGAAATATGTTAAGATTGTATTCTTTAATTTATTTTAGTGGTTTTTGCAGCAGAATTCAACATCATTACTCTTTTCAACGTTACTGTGCATACCATACCTGGTTCGGATGGTATGTAACATATAAATGATACATGTTTGTAAAACTTGCAAAATTATCTATCAAAAAAGATGTTAATTTTTTTTACATTAAAGGTTAAACACAACATTTTAATCTAACAAATTGATTACTACAAAGCATGGAGTTATCAGTGCAGTCATTTTGGGTATTTCGACTTAAAGTGATATCAGAAACCTATTTTGTAGTATCAGAAAATAAATTTAAATTTCAAAATATCGGTTCTGAGATCAACATATCCACTTTTTTTTTTTTTTAAAAAGAAGAGTTTTTGAGGTTAAAAATTCATTTTTTTGATATTAGAAAATGCCTCATAATATTAAACAGCGTCATTCATATGTGTAATGGATATTTTTCGTTTAATTGTTTTTGCTCATGCAAAGCAATTATATTACAATGCCAGGGCTATTAAAAAACTTGATTATGGTAGCGGAATAATTCTTGTTTCTGCACTTTTCCTCTGTGTTCATACAGATAGCGTGTGCATGCGATGCACTATAGGGTATAATCTGGGGTATAACTAGATTTTTAAAGAATTCAAAGAATGAACTAAAATAATGAAATAGTTTATTTACTTTTTTTTAAACTGTAGGAAAACAAATCAAACTAATTCGTGTATAACATTTTGCGTGTTTTTTTTTTTTTGGTTTTGCTTTGTTTGTTTTGAATTTTAAAAATTTATTGAAAAATCACCAAAACATTTTTCATTTAAAATATTTTGTCAAGCCTTGTGATTTATCAACAATATTTACCTAAATTAAATTCTATGTATTCTATGATACTTTTTCCCCATTGTGAATAAAAATAAGAAATCGGCAAAACAAAACTTAATCTTAGAGAATAGCTGCTATGAAGATGCATCTTAATATGTCACCTAATATTAAGCGACTCAGAAAACCTGAAGTTTTTAAAACATGTTTCAATGTTCATTTGAAAATATGAAGAGGCCTTAATGAAAGCAAAGGCGACTCCAATCTTATTATGAATAATCGGTGTATAAAAAAGATCATTTCTATACTATGGAAATAACCAAGCCTGCAACTTCCGCCATTTTGATCTGTTTATGTCCGCCCGAAGTGGCCAAAGTTTGCTTTATGCAAAATAAGCATATTTCTTAGCTGTTCAGTTTGAAGTGTAAACTGTTTATTGAAATAAAAATTTGGTTTAAAATAACCATAGTTTGAAACACAAGTTATTTCCGACCGAGATAATGAACATACGACGAAGGCGTCGATTTAGACGGAGAGCGTCATGACTATATTTGTTTTTTTCTTTCTTAAAGCCTACATTACGGATACCTACCAATATCAGTTTACGACGTTGTGATGGGATGCTGTACTGGTTTTGAAGGAAGTGACTGTAGAACGCGTAAGAAATGATTGCTTTGCGATTGAAATTTAATGCCTTTTAAACATCAATTGACTAACTTAACTAACCTTTGCCTTGTAGCAATCTGCCAGACACCATGTGAACCTGGGTATATGTGTACTTCTCCGGATGATTGTACTGTAGATACAACTTTAATCGGTGAGTTTTTATCAACAGCCTGATCCTTCTTGGGTTTTTTCCATCATACTAATATTCAGCACATTAATAAATTTCAGGCACTACGAACGCCCCTATCAATACCAATACTGCGGTCAATGAAACTACCAGTGCTACTGTTGAACCTAGTAATAGTCCCAGTACTGAGCCAAGTGAAATTGTCAACTAGCTGATGTCCTTGATTCTCTTAAATTAGTTTGGGAGCATCGCTCACTCATCAAACGGCAACAATGTAAAATGTAACTCGCAGTCTTTGTTTTTTTTAATACAATACGCAAATGAATAAATGTCAATGCATTCAACAATCGATTCGGATTCTTAATTCTAACGAAAACGAATAATATAATGTTTCTTTCTAAATTTAATTACAGTGGGGTTTTTGTGTGTTTTTTTTTTGTTATAACATTCTCTGTTTAATTCTGTTGTCAATATCACAAGAGGTAACAGGAATAATATTGGAATATTATGTATATACCAAGCTTCTTAATATGAAGAATGTATGATTACGTTAAATGTATCATGTGTTCAATGGTGAAATTTTACAGGAATCTTATTCATGATTCAAATGTCGACTACCAAATATATTATATTTGGCAAGAACAAATGTACATGTACATTAATTGTATATTGAGACTTCATATAATTGTCCATTAAAAAAAGTTATACATCAGTAGATATTCTTGATAATGTACAAATAATCAAACAATATGAGTGTGTAGACTATCGTTTTTAAGATCGCGCGGATGCATATCTTTTACTATTAAAAGCCATTATGTATATATAAAATATACCGGTATGAAGAATTAGGTCTGAGGAGGATTAAAAGAGCTTGGTAACAATTCTGGTTAATACTTATTTTCTCGTTTTTAATGTTCACAATGTTTAAGATAGGTATTTCTAATAGACAAAAAATATTCAATGCCAGTCGTCAAGTTACTAGCGAGATACAGAGCCCATAATAATTTTTTATGTAAACAAAGCTCATGTTCTGTTTTTGCTTAAATTTTTATTTCCTAAAAAAAAATCCAGATTTAGGGTCATTCGTTATTCAATGTGATAAACGTGATAAATGTGAAGTAATCATTTATGTATCAAAAAGGAAAAACAGATTAAAAATCAGCTTGAAAAGGAACTTTTACCGGTATATTGAACCAATATAAATAAAACCATGGCACGAACGTTGTAAATAAAACAAAGATTTCTAAGCTCTGAATTTTGCTTACAACTCTACGACAGACAATCAAATTTTGGTCAATCATTAATAATGCTCAAATTAAGCATTGTAAACAATAAAAATTGAAAGTCCAAAATCGTGATTATGCCACTTTAAAGAAAGAACTTTGCCAATTCATTAAAAGAGTTTGGAAAGGGTATCAGGTGTGATGGATGATACGTCTTATTGCCTGTATATATTGATCCCACAGATACAAAGAATCAAATATAGGAAACTCTTGTGACATAGATCAATGCATTTTCGGATGTTCTATTCCATTTATATGCCCTTATATGCACTCTGTTGGCCTGTTTAATGTCCAGAAATGAAATTTTACATGAATTAATGCATCTTTACTGTATTAGGAATAGAGCCCTGCCCTGACAACTAATGGCTCGTATATAATGATTTTCAAAAGTAAAGTAGATACATGTACTTTCTTGATAATACTAGCCCTACATCCCGTTTGCCTGCTCAACGCCCAGGATGAAGGAATTTTAAAGAAACTGATGCATATACACTGTATTAATAACTAGATTTTAACTTAGAGTAAATACCAAGTTATTACATTTATATAAAAAAGAGAATGTGATGTATAGCTTATTGATCAGTTATGATTCATTGTATTCGAGAAAAATTGTATAATTGTCAAATATGATTGAAGATTATTTCTCATAAAGCGAAATTATTCTTAATATGACACACGTCAGATATTTCATAATTGTGATTTTTTTTTAATAATTTATAGCGACTGTGACAAATAAATGTTTGAATATCATTCGACACAAAAAGCAGACGTATCAGAAAATGGTCAGTACACCGGCGTACGTCATGCATTGCATCGTATTTATCTTGAGTCAAAATTTTAAGCATTTACGAGATACTTACTAATCCTATATTGAGATTTAAAATGCAAAGAGAGCAACAAGAAAGGGAAAACATCCTAAATTACATTTTAAAATAAAAATTGTTTGCGTTACGAAGTATAGCAAAAAATAATTGTCCTGACGACATTTAAACAATACCGAAAGTGTGGGGTTACTAAGTTTAACTTGTTATGTAGTATTTAGCCAATGAAATTTCAGTATTGGGTGTACGTGTTCGAATTGATTCATGGGTTGTCAGTAAGGTTCACTTTCTGGCGCACGCCGTCCCGAGCAAGTCGTGTTTTTCGTCATGGACGCCAGACAAATACAAAGCTCAATTTCTGAAGAAGTAAACAGAGTTGTTTCACATCAGCAGTCCGAATTGTTAAACAGTTTGCAAAATATGATGGACAGTCGTTTGTCAGTTTTTCAGCAAAACATTCAACAAATTTCCGCGTCTCAAATAAGCAAAATTGATGACAATTTGAATGAACATTATGTGTTTCGTAATAAAGGAAACGAGAATCTGTATAAACATGAAGCCCGAGTGTTCATTAAGTTGGAGGAGGCCAGAGAACATTTAAAGTGCGGGAGCGACGATGGAGTGGAGTCGGCAAAGAGCAGTATCGCTGAAGGTATTGAGATGGTTAAAAATCGTCAGAAAGTGATTAAGTTGGCAGATTCGTCCCAGCTTGATTGGAAAATAGTGCAAGAGTATCAGGCAAACCCCATAGCAGACGATTCGGATGATGAGAAGAAGATGTACAGAGCACAGATTAGAGCCGAGCGGAAAGTTTTCAGCGGGAGAAAACGACAGAGATTCGAACCCTATCAGAAGAAACCGGCGACCGTCACCCGCATGGAGACAGATGAAAGATCAACGAGCAGTGGAAAACCCGGCAGATGTTTTGACTGCGGAGCTAAGGGACATTGGAGTCGGGATTGTACGAAGAAAGATGACAAAGCAAACAAGATAAGTGAAAATTTAGATAATTTTTTGCCTCATTCAAATTTGGCGCTTTTAATGATATAAGTAATATCATATCTCCAGTTGGTCGTTTAAGATCATGTTACAATGAATGGGAGAAAATTGGGACAGGTAAAACAATATTAGATATTATAAAGACAGGATATAAAATTCCATTCAAAACAAATCCTTCTTCTATTGAATTAAACAACAATAGGTCAGCGAGAGATGAATCAGAATTCGTCACAGGTGAGATAAGGATTTTGATAGAAAAGGAATGTGTGGCACGGGTAAGGGAAAAACCAACAGTTGTAAATCCTTTGACGGTGGCCAAAAATAGAAACGGTAAGCGAAGGTTGGTACTGGATTGCAGGCACGTGAATCCTCATTTGCACAAGTTTAAGTTTAGATACGAAGATGCTGTCACTGCAAAAGAAATGCTTAAAATGGCAGATTTTATGTTTACTTTTGACTTAAAATCAGTCTATCACCATAAAGAGATTTACGAGGAACACCGACAATATTTAGGTTTCTCATGGGAAGAAAATGGCAAAATTTCATATTTCGTATACAATGTATTACCTTTTGGCATTTCTGCAGCAGGGTACATTTTTTCAAAAGTTCTTAGAGAACCGGTGAGGCATTTAAGATCAGAAGGAATAAAAATTATAACATTTTTAGACGACGGTATAGCAGCAGGCAGCAGTTTCGAAGTGACATCAAAAGTAAGTTATTCAATAAAAATGCTTTTTCAAAATTTGGGTTTCTTGTTTGCAGACGACATATGTAATTGGATTCCAAGTCAAAACTGTGATTGGTTAGGTCTGCATTGGAATACAGAGAAAAGGTCAAGTTCACATCAGCAACGACAGAATTTATCGTCTAAATTTGTGTTTAGATACGTTACATGGTGAGGTACAGAAAAATATATTGTATTTTCGTGCAAAATTTTTGGCAAAAATTGTTGGTTAAATTATTTCCATGAAAGTTGTTTTTGGTGATATTGTTAGAATGAAAACAAGATTTTTGTATTACTGCATATCAAGCAAGGCTAGCTGGGAAGCTCAGGTAAAAATAACAGCAGATGCTTTGAGAGAAATTGAATTTTGGAGAAAAAGTGTTTCAATTTTGAATGAAAACGGTTGTTTCGTTGATTTTGTAAGTGCATCAGATGTATGCAGCTTATTCTTATATTGTGACGCCTCGGATGTAGGCTTTGGTGGTTATTTTGAATGTATCAATGATAACAATGAAAATGTTTTTATGGGGAGTGTAGTAGGAAATTGGACAGCAGAAGAAGCGATGCAGAGCTCAACATGGAGAGAATTAGAAACCGTTAACAGGGTCATGAAAAGTAAAGTCAGTATTATAAGAAATTCAAAAAATGTTATGTCAGACAGTAAAAATGTTGCAAAAATTATGCAAGTTGGGAGCAAAAAGCCATATTTGCAAATCATTGCAAGCCAAATATTTGAATCTTGCACTGAAAACAGCACTCAAATAAGTAATGTATGGAAGCCCAGAAATGAAAACAAAAGAGCAGATTTCTTAAGTCGTGCGACTGACATGGACGATTGGTCAGTACACGATGATGTGTTTCACAGTTACGGAAAACTATGGGGTATGCATACTGTTGATAGGTTTGCTGCACATTACAATAAAAAGTGTGAAAGGTTCAATTCTAAATATTGGTGTCCTGGTACAGAGGCAGTCGATGCGTTTACCCAGGTTTTTGGGTAAGTGAAAATAACTGGTTAGTTCCTCCGCCCAGTTATATACCAAGAGTTATTAACAAAATGATAGCAGAGAAGGCTACAGGTACATTGATTATTCCGGAATGGAAGTCATCCTCATATTGGCCTTTGATATTTGAGGGAAACGGTTATAAAAGTTTTGTAAAATTTTGTTATTATTTACCTGACAAAAAATTGATAACGCATGGCAAGAGTAATAAATCAGTTTTTGCAAAATTTCCACTGAAGTTTAAGATGTTGGTATTGAGAATACAGTTTTAGAAATAAATACATGTTTTAATTTTTTTTATAAATTATATTTCATTTTGGTGATGACTAGTTTTTTCCAGGACTAGGAGTACAGTCACATATAAACAAAGCAGTTACCGATAGCGGCGTTTCATTGGACAGCAAATTGGGGACTTTCAGCGAGCACATGTGTGGGTACCTTTTATAATCAAAGAGTGACAGTACCAACAAGACCTACAAACATGGTTTTTAACGATGGAAAAGTTCATAAATGACCACGAACACAGTAAGATTCTAGCCAATTCATGTTGCTTTATTTTTACTTATTTGTTAGATTCTGGTGCTTCGTATTCTACAGTAAACACTGCAATTTATTCAATAAAATGGATGCATGAAATCAGTGGTTATCCAGATCCCACAGATAATTCCTTTGTGAAATCACTACAAGAGTCGGCTAAACGATTAACGGGAAGACCAGTGCGCAGAAAGGATCCCGTCGACCGTCAGATGCTACAGACACTGTACGATTTGCATACAAATACTAGTACTACGGACGTTCTTATGCTTAGAAATTTAGCCATGATTTTGATAGGTTTTGCCGGATTTTTAAGATTTGACGAACTAAGTTCCTTGAAATGTAAAGATGTCATCGTTGAACAAAATTATTTACAATTTTTTTTTTGAAAAATGCAAAAATGATCAATACAGAGATGGAAACAAGGTACTCATTGCAAAAGGTTCTACTAGTGCTTGCCCATATGACATGTTTTTACGTCATACAAAGGAGGCAGAAATTGATACGTGTTCTGATCATTTTATTTTCAAGCCCGCTTTAAGAAGCAATGGTTTTTCCAAATTAGTGACAAAAAATAAAAAGCTTAGTTATACTGTTAATCTTTTAAAAACTGTAGCTCCAGATTTAAATATCGGTCTACACTCCCTTAGATCAGGAGGGGCAACTGGTACTGCAAATGCTAGTGTCAATGAAAGGTGTTTACAAAGACACGGGCGATGGAAATCGGTGTCTAGCAAAAATGTTTATGTGAAGGATTCTGTAGAAAAAAGGTTATATGTGTCAAAACAATTGTAATTATGATTTTTTTCTCCTTTTCTCTCCCTTTCTTTGGTAATGTCTAGGGTCAGCCTGTTCGGTGCGCTGCAATGCAATTAAAGGATGTTTTTATTACGTGTAAGTTATGAAATGAAGTGTGGACTAAAAGTTTTTCGCGTTACGAAGTATAGCGAAAAAATAATTATCCTGGCGACATGTAAACAATTACGAAAGTGTGGGGTTACTAAGTTTAACTTGTTATGTAGTATTTAGCCAATGAAATTTCAGAATTGGGTGTACGTGTTCGAACTGATTCATGGGTTGTCAGTAAGGTTCACTTTCTAGCGCACACCGTCCCGAGCAAGTCGTGTTTTTGTCTAGTTTTTTTTTTATTATATATATAGGTCTATTTCATATTTCTTAGTTCTATAAATTATTCCAAGAGTGAGGTTCCGCCACTCGCATGTTTGCTGACTCCGCATTTGGCCGCGGATACACAGGTTTCCATAGGATTTTTTAAACATCTGTTTTTTATCTATGGTTTTTCCTGGGTGGCGGAGGAGGCTTAAATCATGTTATACCATAGTATTATGGATGCACATATTGTTAATTTATGTAACTTAATATTAATTCCTTGTCCAATGGCTTGTTTATGTGTTTGAAAAATAAATCTGGCGTCGGCCTGCTCGGTGCGCTGCAATGCAATTAAAGGATGTTTTTATTACGTGTAAGTTATGAAATGAAGTGTGGACTCTAAATTTAGTTGCATATAATAATAAAGCTTTGAACTGTGTACAAATACTGACTTTAGGTCTAAGGTGGCTTCATGATTCCGGGACCTGGCAGACATGTATATGGCTATTAAATCATAAAAACAAAATTTGTAAATGGTTATTGATTTCATATTTTGTGCGACAAAACAACTGGCACTTTTGGAGTTATGATATTTAACCATTCACATTTGTTTCCATATGAGCATACCTTAATAAATTCTAGGAAGGGGTATGATTTTTATTATGATTAAAAAAAAAATAACATGAAAAGGGACAAAATCCTTTTGATTCAAATAATATAAATATTGATTATGTTGGTTTGTAATAAGATGACTACGAGAATTCTCTTATTTCATTTTAATAATCGTGAGTAAGAATACCGGTAACATGTTACAATTGCATGTTCATTTGATGAATTAGAAATATAGCAAATCAAAAAGCAAAAATACAATATATTTTGAATCTGCGAAAAGAGAGGTTTGAGCTTGTCTGATCTAAATGCTCGAGTGAATATGTTGATCGAAATGGTTTTCTCTGTAATAGGTGATGTCGTTTCCTTTAATATTTGTTATCTTTTTCCTACAACTCCTTGGCGATTTTCAGACAAACTTGGCATAATGCAAAGTTTGTCCACAAAGAGGACCACACCCTTCTCAAAAGAGAGACTATAAGAAAAAAGAATGAAAATAAAATTAAGTGATTTTTAAAAAAAGAATCTTCATGTTTTGTTTTAAAAAACCAGTCATATAAAAACTAAACATTTTGGCAGTTGCCCAACCTGACATAGCGACATACGGAGAAAACTTGTTTAAAATAACAAATAAAAGCTGTTAGTGAATAATTTTCATTTAAAAGAAATGTAGCATGACGATAATTAAGATATTTCATTACCATTAAGAAATTGCAATAAAAATTTCAGTTACATTTTTGTTTGAAATTAGTTAAAATATATGTGCAAATACCAAAACATTTTTCTTTTTTATTTGATATTGTAAAACACATCAGCCATAAACTTGAGTTGGACCTTTATGCTCAGGTGAGCGATGCTTTCTAAAAAAGATTTCAAATGTATTAAGTGTGAAATAGATTCACATTCGTGTTTGATCAATAACATTTCCTATGGCCATCTGACTATTTAAGGGTTGGAAAATTTATGAATTGTCTACATCTTACAACCAAGATGGATAAACAGTGGATAATAGGAAGTGTTGGTGGTTTGGTCACGTGTGGTAATGTTTGTTTTACTGATTTCTCCCTCCCAGGGGTAAAGAAAAATCTTTATTTACTTTTTTTTATTAAGTAAAATTTATTTTACGCTATTTGACACTCATAAATTTGAGATGTTTAATTTTCTTGTACATTAGGATGATACGATACTTTTTTGTGTACTGTGAAACATGGAAACTTCATATCAATGTCAACAGAACTTAAATGGTCATTTTTTTTTTCGAAACGATCAGTTCCTAAACAAACATTTGAAATAAATTGAATCATCTTATTTTCAATATCAGGATAATTCTGTTCTAAAGGCGAAGAAACACCTTGGTGATAAAGCACAAAAAGTAATGTACGGCATTACTTGGGTTAGAAAAAATTGGATTATATGATTTACCGTTTGACTGACAGCTTCCTTTATTTGACCAAATGGTTACTCCTGATCTGTTTTATGGATGCAAAATATGGGGTTTCAAAAATATTGATACTATCGAACGTTTAAACTTTAACTGTTAAATGTAGTACTTCAAATTTGATGTTATATGAAAAAAATGGATGTTATCCACTTCATATATATTTTTACAAGAATGATTTCGTTTTGGGAGATATTAATATGCGGAAATGATGACGTTATGTAAATTCATTTTTATGCATCTGTTCATTTCTCATCTTTTGTTTACATTTCAAGATGTCAACATTAGCATTTTCTCCCCATTCTTGATGTTTGTGAGTGCAATAAAACGACGGCATCCTAACATCCAGACATGTCTTAAACTTATTAGAACCCGATACTCTTAATGAAGCAGTTGGTCAATTGCTTATATGTCATAGTTAGTTAACAGTGTTTCGGCGGTATTAATAGCACATGTCATTTTTGAATTGTAATAAGGCCCGCCTCGTCAGGAGTTCACCTTATGCATTAACCAATTTATCTATTTGAACTTCATTTGGTTTTAATTTGGATCTAATGATTAGATCACCTATATTTTTTTGTTTACTGTATGCAACCATAGGAGTTGTTGTGAATAATTTTTTGCATACTTCGTCATGTTGTATGTTATCCCAGTATTTCATAAGTCGTTTTCTTTTTTGTGCAAATTTGTCAAAATCTCTTTTGTTTCAGGCATTGTGCGACTTACGACTTGATATAAATTTTAGTCCTTTACTTAGAAGAGAGTGTTCAGCACATGTCAAACAATGTTTTGAGAAGTTTAAAACTTGCATCTCAGTTTTCTTTAAATTCTTTAGCTGCAAGTTACGAGCAGAGATAGATCAGAGCATTTTTTGGCTGCAAGTTACGAGCAGAGATAGGTCGTACTCGAAAAAGTAGCTTTTTGGATTTCTGTTCTCTTTTAAAACGTCTACCCATTTTGTCAGTTACGTTGATAAAACTAGTTGATAAAGCTAGTTCCTGAATTCTCCAGCAAGTTTAGTGTTTCCGAACTGATCACATGGGTTCTAAGCTTCTGTATGCTTGCTTGCTGGCGGTCGTCCTGATCGTTGTCAATGTTTCTCCATCAGAAGGGTAAGATCTTTTTTTTTTGCACACCGTGTTTAGAATTTAAGGCTCTGACAATTGACATAGACCGAGTTTTCACATAAATAATGATTTTATTTACATTAACAATCTTAGGGATAATATAGTAATATTTTGTTTGTTTTGAACGGGAAATTTACCGATAAGAGTCTTACCGGGGTTTTTTTATGTTACAACAAAAGATTTTTTTTCAAAAAGACAAATTTTCTCTCTTTATTTCCATTCAAAGAGATACAGCCACAAACAAGAGAATTGAGACTGAAACTCTATTTCTTTTTAATCTGAATTTCCTTCATTTTCTTCAGAACATGGTGCCCCAAGCAAGCAGTTCGATACTCCTCACAGAAATACTGTACAAAACATTCCTGGTGGAATTGGTTCTGGTATGAACTATCACAATTCCTTCTTTATTCGAAAGTTTTGGATAAATTCTTGTACGCATTCAAATACAATTTTTTTTAAAAATATTGTAAAGGGCTTTGTGCCAAAATATTAATAATTGTTTTAAACAATCTTCTGATCAGTTTATCATATGGATATTGAAGAATTAGCCAGAATTACATGAAGAGAGAGTGTTGTCCAGGATACAAAGGAACAGACGGTGCTACACGTGAGACACTTATTGTCATACAGTGTCTATGTTACTATATTTAATTTTTTTCTATGTGATTGTTATTGTTGTAATTTCATCGCATAACTCAATTCAAGTGTTTAACTTTTTAACAGCAATATGCCATACGAGATGTGGAACAGGGTTCATTTGTTCATCTCCCGACACATGTTTACCAGATCCTAATTATAAACCACCCACCACAACAACAAAAAAACCTACCCCAAGACTGACAACGAAGGCCCCTACCCAAAGACCGACAACGAAGGCCCCTACCCCAAGACCGACAACGAAGGCCCCTACCCCAAAACCGACAACGAAGGCCCCCACTGAGAGACCAACAACGAGGGCCTCTACTGAAAAACCAGCGACAAAGGCCCCCACTGAAAAACCAGCGACAAATGCCCCCACTGAAGGACCAACAACCATGGCCCCTACAGAAAAACCAAAACCTAACAACCCTACTGCTAAACCTACGCCGGACCATACTGCTAAACCTACGCCAAACAGTAAAACCTAATGAATCAAACTCAAACAAAGGAGGGAGGGGCAACAATTAAAAATTTGTAACAGTTGATTGTTGACTACGATTTCAGCCTGAAACAGTTTATTTGTTTTGATTTACAGAAGATTTTTTTGGTGTGTATTGGATTCAACTTTCCGTTTTTTTACAGATAAGGGCTGCCTTATAAATCCATAGATTAAAATTATGGGATGCTTAGAGTTTTTTAGTTCTAGAGGAAAACAAGGGTTTATCTTTCTACTTGGTAAATTGCATGTGATTGTTACTAGTTTATCAGAATATATTGTCTAAAATAATGCATGTTAAAGAATTATATATAATAAAGATTTCTACGTACTAGTATTTTGCCTTTTTTCTTTCGCAAATAACTAAATTTAGGATTATTGGTCAAGAGCTGCCGCTTGCAAATATCACCAAAACCCGTTAGATAAATAAGCACAGCCAATTCTGAATATGAGATCCAAAATTGGTATACTTTATAGACACTAGTATCAAACTTGTGTACGTATGCATTATTTATAGATATCATCAACAGTAATTATTAGCAAAGAAAAAAGCAGAAATTGTTTAAGCACGCATATTAAATGCACGTTATATTATGAGGCATAAATAGAAACGAATAATGCTTCTGTACTTTAACTCTATTTTTGTACTTTGACTTATTCATTAGGGTTGGCGTTGAAAATTACGGCTCTTGTCTGCAATCATGTAAAAGAAGAAAGAATTGTAATGAGATGTAGACGAATGATCATTTTGAATTATAGACCAACTGATATTTCTGCAAATATTATTTTTGCACAATTAAGGAAAAGAATTATAGACATGACTAATACAAGCACATTATCGAAAGGAAACAGTTTTTTTCCATCAGAGAACTTTTTAAGAAATTAAATCGACAGTGACAAAATAATAGTTTCTCATTAGTTTGGTTGATCTTGGTAATGCTTCACAATTATGAAAACTAAAATGTTTGACTTGACGAAATAAACTGCAGCCAAAATTACCCAAAAAGAAACATATTCATTGGGATTTTTGCTATGAGTCATGTTTATTAATACATATGTTAAATAGTAGAAAAATGAAAAACTGATTCCTTTTTTAATAAATTGTGTTATGGAAAGACAACAAAATATATATTTGTGGTAACAAGTGTTTAATTCAAATGTTTAAGTAAAAGCCATTTTTTTATACTTTCAGGTTTACTCAACAAGAATCCCCCCCCCCCCCAAAAAAAAAAGAAAAAAAAACAGTACATTTTGATTGGTGAAAAACGAACAAAAGAAACGCTACCTATATATAACTGGAATCGGGACCAAACTTGATTCGTTAGATATGGACAAGAAACTTATCTTCTACCTGTCAGTAGTTTTGCTGTTGGGGCAGACGTATGCCTCAAACGAGTAAGTGTAAATTGGTTTTTATCCTTGTCGAATATTTTAGCAAGAATTATCAAATTTCGCCGATATAAGTTTGTTCTTATTTTTTATATTAACGTAGCATACGATTATTGTTAGACAGTTTGATAGGTATTTCATATCCGACTAATACTTAATAACTTTTCACCCTTGTCTCTTTGATAACTACAAATTGATATTATCAAAGTGCGTTGAAACACAGCTTTGTTAGTATATAAACTCTTCGGTTACTGTCATCAGATCTTAAAGTAGTTATTTTATACATGGGATGCTGAGTTGTTTTTTTTAAAATTTCAATCAAATTATTTCAGGAAGTTCTGTTACACGAGAGTCACTAAATACGCAGCGGAGCGGTACTGTTCGAGTTATTCTTGGTGGAAGTTATGGTGGTAAGTGGTTCAGGGGGACGGGAAGCATTCCAAATAAGTTTTTGTAAAGTAATTTGTTGTAGGGTACATGATGCATAAAGATTTGTTGCATAAACGTTTTGGCATAGAGGTTTTTTACTTCTATATTTTCTTGTATTTAAATGTGAAGAATACTATATATATATATATATATATATATATATATATATATATATATATATATATATATATATATATATATATATATATATATATTGTGTGTGTGTGTGTGTGTGTGTGTGTGTGTGTGTGTGTGTGTGTGTGTGTGTGTGTTTAATATATATACATATCTGTACTTTGTATGCTTTTGTTATCATATTTCTGCTATAGACTATTCTTTTTTTAAATTGTGACTTCTCAGCTGGAGTCACGCTTACAGAACCGCCTGTGATGGCTACAGCATGAAGAAAATGTGCTGCCCTGGCTACCAAGGGAGTGACTGTGCCACTCGTAAGAACATACTTATACTAAATACATTTTTTTTATAATTACCTTCCTTTAAAGTTCTTTGTATAATTATTGTGATGATTTTTTTCGTAAATAAGGCTATATGCCATCCACCTTGCCAACAAGGCTATAGGTGTACCTCACCGGGTACTTGCGAACCCTGTCTCTGACCTTACAAGTAAGCAATGTTTTATATCTATTAGCTGCATGTGCATTTAAATTATTCCTCTGCATTTTTCTAAGTACTTGAAACTTCTCCAAACTTCGATCTACATATCTTTTGTTATATGAGGGTTTTTTTAATTGTTGCTCTTTGTTTCTAGACCACCGGTCCAAGACTGGTAACCTCATACATGTAGTCCAATTCAACAGCAGACAAAATTAAATCTAAATTAACTGAGAAATTTGATTTGTAATGAAATATGCTGCTAGATATTGTAACAAACCCATCTATTAACAAAAAAGAAGACATTCATACATACCATTGTATTTAGTTTGATTGTTGTGCACTGAAATTTAAGAATATTTTAACTCTCACCAAAATAAAAAAATAAAAACAATTGTATTTTACAGTACAATCATGTAACAAATATTGTTATTATTAGTTATTGTAGTATATGCTGTAAAACGGGGGGGGGGGGGGGCATTGGTGCTGTATATTATTGGGGTTTTTTGTATAACGAGCGATTCTTCGATAATTATATGTGTACATGTGTGCCACATGTTGCGTCGGGTGTTCTCACGGTATATAAGCATTTTTTTAATATCATGTCATGTTTTCTCACAAACCATATGATAAAGGAAGTGGCAAAGACGTACACATCAGTATATGTGCTGCCGACAGGATAGAAAAATACCCATTTAAAACAGTCGAGGTGATATTTCAATTACAAGTAGTTAATTAAACAATACTAAGTTTTCCTCGTTTAACTCTGAGGAATAACCATCTTGCTTTTATATATAGCCATAATAACAATCGACGTGTTAGAAAGATGGATCTGGATGAATGAGTTAAAGATGACCTAATATTGAGAACATTATTGTCAAACCCGCACTAGTACTTTCATAATGGGTATCAAACCGTTGGATAAAACGATACATAACGTACTTTAATACCCACGAAATTATATAAGACAGACAATCATTTATTGACATATTCATAACCTTTAATTATCATGTTTAAAAGATTGTTTATCTTTTGCATGTTGTTCCGACCATCTTTTGTATAACTTTAACCTATTCTTAAGGTTTATATATGCATCATTCAATCTAGTTTCGTATACATTGTATTTAAAGTTTCGGATATGAGCTCATTCCCAATCAATGGCCAGAAACTTCTTGGTGTAGAGCCAATATTAGAGTCCGGACGTCTTCATTTAAGATCATTATCAGTCTTGTATTTCAAGCTCGTTGATGTTTAAAAAAAAATCAACTGATCGTTTAATTCCTCTGCATTTGATAGATAATTCATGCTATGTACCAATTTTTTTTAAATCTTTTTTTTTTTATATGTTTATAACTTGCAACAAATTAATTTAAAAAAATGAAATTTAATCAACGAGCATTTGAATATAAATCCATTCAATGAACATATGCGTCTAAATGTTTTTCAGTAAATCTTGTCACAGTAAAAAAAAATTACAATATTGGCACAGGCCTGTGTATATTTTGCATCTTTACCTAATTTTCACAGGTTTGTAACTGAATTTTATACTTAATGTGTTAAATAGAATTGGCCAATGTTCAAATAAAATATCAAGGTAATAGCACTATTAGTAGCTTCTGTATAAAGCAATCTTATGTATCGACTTTGGCCTCCGTAGAAGACATGTGGATGTAAATATAAAAATCTGTGAAACTGTTGAAGAAAAAAAGATCATTTGTGGAATTGCAAAAATAAATACGAGAAAACAAAGTTACAAACGTGCTGGAAGCATGCCTGGCATTCAGACTAATAAATCCACAGGTATTGTAAGCTTAGTTATTCAATTTTAGAATCTCAAATATTCAAACGATAAAATATTTTATCTAACAATCAACACCTGTTTATTCCTATTCCACTGAACGCAAGAAAGAATTCCGTCAATATCCGGAAAGAGACAGCAAAGCAGAAGACAGATAACGTAATAGTATAACTCTACCGGACCGGAGCCTCTAAATGGAACTCATGAATGGTTGTCATGTTACAGACGACCGTCCATCTGAATGAGTTTCTCTCTGACTCCATGGCAGACCCTCTTTTGTAATCAAATATCCACTGAACACAATTTGGTTCTCCGGACAGTGCCTGATCCGTCCTCAACAACTGACGTTCTTATTTATCAAAATCGATCTTGCAAGAGCGATGAACGTTTATCATTATAATCGTTTGTATGGGCTGTCCCAAAATATGAATAGTTTTCATATTTTACTTTCAATGGATAAATTTTCTTCTTCGACCGTAGATATTTTAGACGGAAAAATAAAATAAGGATACTTTAAGAATTCTATTTCTTTTAAGATGTTTGCTTAGAATGTGTGTGTGTGTGTGTGTGGGGAGATGTATTTGTCCCGCTAAAGAGTAGTTTTCGTAAATGGAGACCTCATTTATATTCAGAAATTTAAGCTGATTTGGACTTGGGTTTCACTGTCCAGGCCTTTTTACAAAGATAACTGTGCAACGTGGAAAGAGTTTGGTCCTATTTCAGCCTGACTTGCCTTACAATTAATGATCGGTTACGCTACCAACATATTAAACATAACATCAACATGTTTATATACGCCATGAATAAAGTAGATACCCGGGTTAATCCGGTTTTGATTAGTCAACCAAACTATAACAGGTGTATTTTTAGGTGTATATTTTACCTGTTTAACGTAGCTCGCGGGTTTGCTGACGTCACAATAGGAATCGACGTAAAGAGTTGACCGTCATAGTAAACTCATAATTTTATTTTAAAATGAACAATGAGATATTTAGAAGTATAAAAGAAAATATTTTAAAAAGCTTATATGCGGTTTATGACTGTTTATACAAAGATTTATAATATCAAGTGCTGAAAATTAAAAAATGTCACATACATTGTCACATTTTGTTCTATAAAGATAAAGAATGAGTGTGCGTTAGAACTCTTCCATTTAAAGTCATGTTTTAAAATAGAATGTATGCATTAATTTCGCTTTTTTTTTTTTTTTACAATTATAACTTCCGTAATCTGTACTACCGATTAAATTCTTAAATTTCTTTTGGCTTGAGATAACTGTTTTATTCAATTACTTACTTATAATGTCAGTAGTTGCCTGGCATTTTATTTTTGCATTGATTGACTCAGAGTTTCATAAAAAACAAAAATAGCAATTTTCTGTATCTTTACAGCCTTACATTAATTGCATTTATAAATTACATTCACAATAATGTCTAATAAGCATTAACATGTTCTAAAATATGTAAAACAGCTAGTCTTTTCAATAAATGCATTTCAATTTTGGTGTTCTAAGAAGTAAGGAAATGATGACGTCAGGCTAACGTTGTAATGAAAATATAAGGTTTTGAGAAATCTTTTAAATCTTTAAAGTTTTTTTGCCAAAAATTGGCCGAGAACACATACTGATATTTTTTTATGAATTGATTCATAATTATCCCCTCTGTTTTTGTGTTGAGTATGATTAATTTCGTCTGAATCGTTTAAAAGTGTGGAGCATATATTTGTAATGCGTTTCTCGCTTAAAATGTGCATTTTACTATATATTTCATTGAAATGGCGTTGCTTGATTTTATTAATGACACTGTATTTGAAACACGATAACATTATTACCGCGCAGACGAATCTTAAATAAATTTCAGAAATAAAACTATAAAACCTATAGATCACATGGACAAATTTTCAAGGTAGGTTTTCTCACAAGCAGGTAAACCCGCGAGCTACCTTAAGCATGTGCACAATAATATTGAAGTTTCCCCCACTTTAATAAACAAAATGTATATCTGTCCATAGCAGGTTTAAAACCGCATATTTTTTTTTCATGAAAGATATACCTCAACACAGATGGTTCTCTTAAGTATTACCTTTTAAAAAAAAACAACTCCGAAAAATGTTCCTTAATTTTTTAAAGATAGGTTAAACTCTTTGGAGTTTTGGTAAAAAGGTCTTCACTAAGTGTCCATGGAGTGTTTTTGTAATGAAATATAGCGAACTTTATTACCATCTTTCAAGAAAGAATTCTCAAAAATATTCTAAATTCATATTTCCGTCTAAAATATATCACAGATCACTGAAGCAGATTTACCATTTACATTGTGAGCACTAACATTAATATGAATGTGCCAGCCCATAGCAAAGACCATCAAGATCTCGATTTTCAAAAAAAAAAAAAGGAATGTGCAACTGTTGAGGGGGCAACGTACTTTGTCTGGAGAACCAAAAAGAGATCATTGGATTTTGAATACAAAAGGAGTCTACTGTCCTTTACAAAAATTTAGATTATTGAGAATCAAAATATGTTGTCATGTACAAATTTTGATTCTCAATAATCTAAATTTTTGTAAAGGACACTACCGTAGAGTTAGAAATCTATGAAGATTGAATGTTTTCTGTCACCTGTCACTTACCACTATAATGACAACCATTTATGATTTTTTTAAGGCTTTTATTTTTAAAAGGTAGGCTAAATTATTATCATAGCGGATGATCCGCGCCTAGCAACTCGACATGATCCGATTCTTCTGATCAAGTTATTGTTATAATGATACATCTATATTTCCAATAAAAAATGATTTTAAAAATATAATCTTGAAACTTACAAAAAACAAAATATGATCGACGCTCAACTGGATATAATATACTTTTTGGAAACTTGAAGAATAAAGGTAAATACATAAATAAATGTTATTACTTTTTAAATGTTCTCTTGTGTGTCAGTGTCCTCTTTGTTTTCTAATTTCACCTGAACGCTGAAGGGTGAGATACACAGGCAAACAGGAATAGTGCAATCTATATACCCTATCGAAATGCACAAATATTCTCGTGGTATGGTAAAATGCTTTTATTCTAACAGTTCTAAACTTTGAAATACAAAGTATGACTTTTTATACTGGTTCGTTTTGTTAAATTAAATAATTTTTTTATGAATGCCGTTTTCAAAGACCCGCCGTTTGGGACAAATTTGAAATTTTATTTTAACTTCTATACAGTAACAAAAAAAGCTTGTTGAAAAAAAATCAAAGTTTCAACGCATTACAATCTGTTTTGTTTATATCTCATTCTGTTTCCGTGTCACTTGACATTTTATCGTTTTACCAGTAGATTATGATATCATTAACTATGTGACTTGCGACAGCTTACTTTTTTATATAAAAAAGAATAGCACTATTTAATGATGAAGTTATGCAGAGAGTTTTTTTATGAAGCTTTTCCTTTGAATGTAGCTTATTATTTATTCAAGTAAATTCATTTAAAGCAATATCTATAATTATAAATTGAATTATTTTAAGATTTCTTTAAATATTTGTTATATACAGCATCTTCATATAGTCAACGTCACAGGATGTAACCTATGTAATTGTTTCTCGGTTAAATTGTGGGAGCGTCATTGACAATTTTCATTTTTAATTTTATTTCAGAGGTTTTTGTAGCAGAATTCAATATCATCACTACGTTCGGCGTTATTGTGCATACCATACCTGGACCGGATGGTATGTAACAAATAAATGATATAATAATTATTATGTTTATAATACTTGCATAATTATCTATCAAAAAAAGATGTGATTATTATTACATTTAATATTGGGCACAATAGTCTATTCTAAAGAGTTGATTTCTACAAAGCATGGAGTTCTCTTTGCAGTCATTTGGGGTATTTCGAATCAATCATGTTACAGTTCTTGGGCTACTGTACTGATTTGAAATGCCCGGGTGTGGCCTGCATTACATTAAAATCATGGTGCTTATAAGAACTAGTGTCAAGGCCGCTATTTCAAAGATGTAATTAACGGTCATACAATCAGTGAAAAAATATTTCACTTGCTTGTTACAAATTCATGAATTTTTGGCTAGGTTTTTTGTTTTTGTTTTGTTTGATATTTTTATCATCATTATTTTGTTCTTTGGTTTTGTTTACAAACAGGACATCGATGCATTAAAAGAACTAAAAGTAATTCAATTAATTAATATACCCCGCTGATAACTTTTCAGGTAGTACATCAGAATTTGGGATTCATCCCAATTTGTCACCAGATTTCTAGATATCATTTCAAACAATTTTCCAAACAGAATACATCTTAATTATGAATACATTTCACTGATGGTTGCTCTTCTTTCTTTCTTGAAGCGTTTATTATGGTTTTCGTATTGTTGAAGTTCCCGAGGTTGTGATGGAATGTTGCTCTGGCTTTAGCGGAACCGACTGTACAACGCGTAAGAAATGATTACTTCGCAATTATATAAGATATAAAAAAACCTTTTGTCCGTGTATTAAAATCTATTTACTGATTCAACTACCTTCTGCATTAAAGCAATCTGCACGACACCCTGTGAACCTGGGTATAGTTGTACTTCTCCTGATGAGTGTACCCCCAAAACAACTTTTATCGGTAGGTTAACTCAACAGTTCAGTCCTTTTGTCGTTTTTTCATATTTATTTATTTTAAAATATATTTCATTTTTTTTCAGACACTACGTACACCCCAATTAGTACCAGTACTATGGTCAATGAAATTACTACAGCTACTACTGAGCCAAGTGAAATTGTCAACTAGCTGATGGCCTTAATTCTCTTAAATGATGATTGAGAGCTTTTCATATATTCATTAAAGAGCATCAATTTAAAAGAGTAGATGTAACTTGCAGTCTTTGTTTCTAAACTCTACAAATGAATAATTGTCGACGTACTCAACAATGGTTTTAAATTCCATTCAATGCCTCCTTTGGTGCATCAGTTTGTATTAATATGAAGACAAAGATAGGCAGGAGACGTTATAAAATTTTCTAATAATAAAACAAGCATTTTGAGAGTATTGCATAAGCAATACACGTCCCCTACCAGTTTGTGGAAATTGTGACATGCAGAATATCGAACCCGAACATTAAAAAATTGGAATATAAAAAAAAATTCTCGAAAATATGTCAACCAGACGCTACAAAAGTGTAAACTTGATCTGTAGTTTGACATTTTGAAGCTGTTCAGCAAATTTCATATTATTGCTCAAACGCATAAAGGAAAAAAGTGTGGAAAACTGAAGTGGGACAGACAGACGGGCGGACAGACAGACGGACGGACGGACGCAGAGGAAAGCTATAGTCCCCTCCGGTGAAAACCGGTAGGGGACTAATAAATACCTATATCCAATAGGATATTCACTTTTATTATGATAAACAATTGTAACGTTAGGTGTCTGTGTCATCTTACCAAAAGGGTTATTCACTGCGGAATAAAAGACAGGGGAATGTACTTTTCGATTTCTGCATGAGATCTTAACAAACATAATGGGAATGGTTACTGGAATATATTTACATTTTTAACTGTCTTTGTCTGTGATAACATTACGAATCAATTTTGAGCCCTAAAACCCTATAGGGTGATTTCACCATGCATCGGACACCTTTGGATTTTCCCCTTTGTTCACGCATCAAATATCGTCCAAATATAAATAAGACTTGTTTTAAAAGTTACAGGTTTTCCTCTTGCTTAATTATTGGAGAAAAAATTGTAAAATTGTTTAAAATGTAGAAAATAAAGCAAATTAATGAAGTGTTGAACTATTTCACAATGGATCGGACAATATTTACCAAGCATCGGACAGCTATAGCAGTACAGTAGAGATTAAAAATAACAACATTTTCTGGTTTTAATGCAAAAATACAAAGGTTCGGAAAAATTAATTTATTCAATTGCTATTCAGATTTCTGTTAATGTAAATCCTCAAATCTACATATAGGAATTTAGACTAGTACTTCTGTTTAAAGGAATATTTATCATAACTTTGGACTAAAAAGGCTGTATCCGTAAAACTCGATTTTAAAGAGGTCTGAGGAAAATGTTTGTATCAATTACTTTTTAAATTTTTATTTTACTTCACATTTAAAGTATATCACAAGGAATGGGCACATAATCTCCATATTATTAGAAGAAATCATGCAGTGAAAACTGTCCGATGCATGGTTAATTTGTGTCCGATCCATGGTGAAATGAACATATGGTGCAATAATGACCTTGACATTAATTGTTCAAATTTCTTGGACTTATTTCAATCAAATTTTGTTTCAAAACTTACTTCTTACTAATTATTTTACGCAGTTAGTGCATTTTCACTAATTCACAATCAAACGCACAACATTCAAATAATGCTTAAGTGTAAAATCTTCGTAACAAAATTTTCAATAATGGCGTATTTGATGTCATTTTACGACGCCTATATTGCTATTTCTTTGACAATGTGACTGTAAAATTCTTAATAATGATAAAGTTCATTTGTTCTAATTCAGGAATATACGAAACAACACATGAGCGCATGCACATTTATTTGTATATTTATAAACAAAGTTGTCCGATCCAAGGTATGTGTCCGATGCATGGTTAATTCACCCTAACTTCATAAAACATGAATGAAACAAAATCGGCGTGTCTTATAGCATAACCTTCGGGCTTTATTGGATTTAACAACTCCCCGACCGAAATTATCACCTCATAATACCCAAAGAGTGATTTCTTATTTCTTAAATAAACATGTTCCTTAATTTTATTAATATACTAGTAGGTTAAATTCTCCGAGTTTTGGGGGGAAAGTGTTGAGAGTTCATGGAGTATTTTTGTAATGAAATATAGCGAGCTTTATTACCATCTTAAACGAAAAAAAATATTCTTATTTCATATTTCCGTCAAATATATATCACAGATCACTGAAGCAGATTTATTTACATTGTGAGCACTAACATTAATATGAATATACCTCAGTGCCAGCCCAAAGAAAAGATCATCAAATCTCGATTTTTCAATAAAGAATGCGCAACTGTTGAGGAGGGTAACGTGCATTGTCTGAAAATCCAAAAAGTGTTCATTGGATTTTGGATACAAAAGGAGTCTGCCATAAACACTTTTAAGACTGACTGTTGCCACTAATGACAACCATTTATGAATTTTTGAAGGCTTTTATTTTCAAAAGGTATTTTATATTTAAAAGGTTTACAATGTAGAATTAATTTACAGGATATTTTTGTTATCGTTACCTCATAATGGAAAGGTATATCATAAAAATTATCATCATACTGGATGATCTGCGCCTAGCAACTCGACAAGATCAAGTAACTGTTATTATGATATATTTATATTTCCAGTAAATAGATGATTTTAAAAATTGACTCCTGAAACTTACAAAAACAAAATATGATAGACGCTCTAATGGATATAATGTACTAATTGGAAACTTGTGGAATTAAAGCAAATACATAAATAAATGTTAAAGACTTTTTTAAAGTTCTCTCGTGTGTCTTTGTCCTCTCTGCATTATTATTTCAACTCAACGCTAAAGGGTGAGATACACAGGCAGGAAGGAAGAGTGCGACTTATACACCGTTTTTAAATGCCCAAACATTTTCTCGTGGTTGGGCAAAATGCTTTTATTCTAACAGTTCTGAGCTTAAAAATACAAGGTACGGCAACTTTTACTGACGTATTGATTCGTTTTGTTAAATTAATGTTTTTATGAATGCTGTCTTCAAAAACCTGCCATTTGGGAAAATTTGAATTTTTATTTTAACTTCGATACAGTAGCATAAAAAAGCTTGTTGAAAAAAAAATCAAAGTTTCGCATTACAATCTGTTTTGTTCATATTTCATTCTGTTTCCGTATCACTTGACATTCTATCGTTTTGCCAGTAGATTATGATATCATTAACCATGGGACTTGCGACAGCTTACTTTTTTTATATCAAAAAAGAGATTCAACAACAAAAGATGGACAGAAAAGTGTTACCGGTATTTGTTTGTCTTTGCGTGACCGTCTTTTCTTCCTTGATTTCTTTCTCCCAGGGGTAAGGAAGACTATTTAAAGGGTTTTTTCTTTGAATGTAGCGTATTAATTATTTAAGTAAATTTATCAAAATAAGTATTAAAGTGATTGTTGAGGACCTGTTTTGCCCTATTTATATGTTCACGAACAAGTCCACAGGCGTACTAATTTTTGCCATTAAATATTTGTCTTTTTACATTATCAAAAGTCACAAAAGTGGCAGAGTGCAACATATACCTTTTTGTTTTGTAATGTTTTACTTTGTAAAGATGGTGGGCTCAGGTGGTGTAGATTCGAGCTGATATATTAATTGAGGAATGTGTGGGGAATTATTCTACATGCAGGAATTGTCTTTTTGGAACATTATCAATTATAAATAATTTTATGTAATACTTTCTGATCTTACTACGAGCTTAAAAGATGAGACAACACATATATTGCGAATTTAGTCATTTTATTAAATGACTAGAAATTAACTAATATAAGGGGAGATTATTTTACATCAACTTGCATAAACGACAAAAATCTTTACACTTCAGCTAATAATCTCCCCTGTTAATACTGAGTATGAAATAACAGTATAATACAATAATACAAATAAAAAGTTGGCGTCATATAAAACAAAAAATGCCAACAAAAAATACGAAACAGCAATATACAGGGGAGCATGCAGGGGATGGAGGGTGGGTAATTCTGACGATAAATTCTGTTCGTTTACACTGAACACTGAAGTCCGCCAAAATGACGCTGAAACTTGTCACGCGTACTGACCCACAAATTTGATTGGTCATAAAGCATTGCGGGTAACCCCTGATGCTGAACCCCTGAAGGCACTATACATGCTAATAAATCAGATTAAAAGAAATCTCATAAAGTTTACATAAATGTTATTATCTAACAATAATACCGTAATACATAAAAGAATTTTAAGATTTATTAAAATGCTTTATGTATATTGATATCCTTTATGTCAAGTTCGCGAGCGCTATACAGCATCTCTCTCTGTCTCTGTCTCTGTCTCTGTCTCTCTCTCTCTCTCTCTCTCTCTCTCTCTCTATATATATATATACACACATACTGACTCAACGTCACAGGATATAACTAATGGAATTGTTTCTCGGTGAAATTTTAATAGCGTGGGTTCTCACTTTCAGGATGCCAATAGCTAAACTTTAAAAAATGTTCATAGCGATCTTAAAGATGCATTTTAATATTGTATTTTTACATTTATTATAGTGGATTTTGCAGCAGAAATCAATATCATTACTTCTTTCAACGTTACTGCGCATATCTTTCCTGGTTCGGTTGGTATGTAACATAAATGATATATGTTTATAATACTTGCATAATTATCTATTGAAAAGATGCGATTATTTTTACATTTAATATTGGGCACAATATTCTAACGAGTTGATAACTACAAAGCATGTAGTTCTCTTTACAGTCATTTTGCGCATTTCGAATCACTTATATAACAGTTCTGGGCTATTAAAAATCAAATATGATGACGGTTTTTTCTTGGTTTTGCACATTTCCTCCGTGATTGTACAGATAGCTTGAGCAGGCGATGTAATATGAGGTATAACTAGATTTTTTTTTAAAGTTCGAAGAATGGATCGGACTAAATTAAATAATGAAATGATTACTTTAAAAACTCGAAATTCAATCAATTCGTTAACAATATTTTTTGTTTTGCTCTTTGTGGGTTTTTTTTATTTGTTCTCCTTTTTTTTGTTTGCCAGATAAGCTACTGATTTGAAATGCCTGGAAGTGACCTGCAAAACATTAAAGTGATGGTTAAGATCTAATGTCAAAACCGCTATTTCAAAGATATAGTTTTCGGTCATACATTCAGTAAAAAAAAAACACGACTTTTTTCACGTTCTTGTTATAAATTCATTAATGAATATTTATTTCAGAGTTAACTAGTCTCTACACAATAAATTCAATATTTTATTTTGTGTATATATATATATATATATATATATATATATATATATATATATATATATATATATATATATATATATATATATATATCGGGGCGGATGGTGGAGCTCCAACAAAAGTGAATTTCTCTGTGCTTTATATATATCTTTATCATTCACTATGGGCAGGTATATGTCAATTTGAGAGTTATTGCAATGTTTGTGCTTGTTATATATATATATATATATATATATTTCAAATTGAAATTTCAATCTGAAATCCACTGAAGAGCCGATCAGATGAGAGAAATGGAGTAGTGTGGTTTTTTTCTACATCGTTATCTATACCAAGGACTTATATATATATATATATATATATATATATATATATATATATATATATATATATATATATATATAGTTAAATAAAAAAAAACGTCTGAAGATTGAATGAAAGCGCTAAATAAAACGTTAGCGCTTTCATTCAATCTTCAGACGTCTGAAGATTGAATGAAAGCGCTAACGTTTTACTCTGTGTTGTCTTTCATTTTTCAAATTTTCTTCATATATATATATATATATATATATATATATATATATATATATATATATATATATATATATATATATATATATATATATATCTTTTGTTTTGATATCGTTATTTGTTTAATTTGTGTTTTTGCTTACCAACAGGACATCGATGCATTAAGGAACCAAAAGTAAATGCAATTAATTAATAAATCTTTGTCCCGCTGATAACGTTTCAGGTAATGCGTCAAACTTTGCTAAAATGTAATTGTTTTTCGTGACGGATGAGGATGCATCCCATTTTGTCACCAAAGCGACTCAGAATTCTGGATATCATTTCAAACAATTTTTTAAACAAAAAACATCTTAATAATGAAGACTTATCATTGCCTTTTCTTTCTTGAAGCGTTTATAATGCTTATCGCATGATTAAAGTTCCCAAACTTGTGATGGAATGTTGCCCTGGCTTTAACGGAACCGAATGTACAACGGGTAAGAAATGATTACTTCGCAATTATATAACAAAAACTCTTGTCTGTGTATTAAAATCTAATTACTGATTCAACTACCCATTGCATTGAAGCAATCTGCACGACACCCTGTGAACCTGGGTATAGTTGTACTTCTCCTGATGAATGTACCCCCAAAACAACTTTTATCGGTAGGTTAACTCAACAGTTCAGTCCTTTTGTCATTTTATCATATCTATTTATAAGCATATTTCTTTCTTTTTTTCAGACACCACCAGTACCGTGGTAAACAAAACTACTACTGTTTCTCCCAAACTTATTGAAGGTGCTCAATCAAACGAAACCAAGTGAAATTTTCAACTAGCTGATGTCCTTAGTTCTCTTAAATGATAATTTAGAGCTTTTCATATATTCGTTAAAGAGCAGCAATGTAAAAAAGTATATGTAACTTGCAGTCTTTGTTTCTACACTCTACAAATGAATAAATGTCGACGTATTCAACAATGGTTTGGGATTTTAAATTATAACGAATACAAATAATTCGATTTTTCTCTCGTAATCTATATACTGTGTCATTTGTAGTACATATGTAGTTTTTGTTGTTGCTTTTATTCTGTCGACACAAATGTTAGGAGGAACAATATAGAAAGATTAAATATTTCTAGTAATAAAGTAGTTATGGTTACGTTGAATGTACCATGTGCACAATGTTTTAAGTCTTTACGATTTTCTTAATGATCCAAGTGTCTACTACCACAGTTTTGACAGTTGGCAAGAACAATTCAAATATACTAAGTGTGATGGATACTGTGTATATAATTGTTGTTAAGATCACCAGGGGTGCATATCTAGTACCTTAAAAGTCACAGTGCATATTCATGATGTTCAAGATAAAGGAATTTTAAAGACGTTAATGTATATACACTGCATTAAGAATAGATTATAACTTAGAATAATACCAAGGTATAACAATTATATTAAAAAGAGAAGGGAACGTGATTTATAGCTAATTGATCAGTTATGCTTCATTGTATTTGAGAACAATTGTATTATTCGCAACACCAAGATAATTGAAGATTTGTTCATAAAGCGAGATTATTCTTAATATAGAAAACGTCAGATTTCTCATAATTGATAAGCTTTTTTATAATTCACAGCGACTGTTAATAAAATACAAACAAATGTTTGAATATCATTCGACACAAATAGCTGACGTGTCAGAAAGTGGTCAATACACCGACAAACGTCATAAATTGCAGCGTATTTATGCAACATCTGGCTTAATATTGTGTACATACAGATCAAGTACATCATTAGAATTAAGCTGGACAATTTAATTCACGACATTGCCAACTTTATAATATCTTAAATTGGTTCCATTGGTGCATTAGATGATTATTTTTAAAAGCGATATGCTGTACAAAATAAAACTTTTACCACTATAAGAAATTGAAAGGTGTATAGTGTAGCCGTAATATCAACAGACGCGTAAATCAAAAGTCGTCATACCTGCTAATTGAATCAGCGTAAATCGAAGGAGGGTGTGTTTTCTTCATAATATTTTTCATAAAATGAAACTACTGATTAACCGAATAAAATAGTATTTAAAATTTATGACCTAGCGCAAAAAACTGTATCAGAGGTGACGGCGAAAGAGACAGAAGTAAAATTCCATGTAGAAGACAGAAAATATTTAGAAACAGAATTAATTGGTGACATTGTTAGATGGTCATTTTATCTTAACATGCTGATTGTTATAAGCTAGTTTAATTTGTTAAAGTATGTACAAGATTATCTCTCAAAATAAAAGGAAAACAAGAGTTACAGAAAAACTATCAATGTTAAAATCACGGATATCGGTTTGATAATACAGGTGATTATGTATCTTCTCTTATTTCATTTTAACACACGAAGGTAAGAAGAACACGTGTTACTGGCAATTTACTGAAATACACCCCATATGAAACATTTGTGTGTTTTATACAATGAGATGTAGTTGATGATTTAAGCAAAAATAAACAACCTACAGGTCTGAAAGTAAACTATATTGTTGACTATCTGAAGTTGATACGGAAGAAATCATTTACAACAGGCATAAAAGACTCGGCAAACTATGGAAAAGAAAATAATGCTTACATATCTGTGTGTGATATTGCTTGCTATTATGATTCCCACCTGCCAGGGGTAAGAATTTTTAAAGAATCGGATATTGTTTATTACTAATTGACATTTTCTTTTAACATTATGCACCCATTTTAAAAACAAACAATTTTCTTAAATTGAATAAAGAATTTTGCTTTTCTGGAAGGAATGTTGATTGAATAATTTGTGAAACCATAAGGACAGTTTAACATGAATACATTAGGCACATCTATAAATGTAAGTATTTAGGAATATGATAAATCATTTAAATCTAACGTACCAGGATTTAACAAAAGATGGATAGAAAGGTGTTGATTGTTTTTCTTTGTGTGACTGAATTTTCTTTATTGATTTCTCGCTCCCAGGTGTACGAAATATTATAATTACCTCATAAGTCCATATAAATAACACTTTTACTTTCAGTAAGTACAAGAAATATTTATGATGACATTTATACATACTGTGAATACATTCAGTTAGAATTAAGCTGCATATCAGTTGCTTAAACAATGACAATGTAGTTATTCTGTTTTGTTTATTTCGCCTTAAAGACAATATATTTTCTTTCTTTTTTCTTTATACGTAATAGCTTTAATGTACATGTATAACTAATTAGTCTTAGTTTGTCGTTTATTGCCCCATAATAAGAGTTATATAAAAATATATATGTAGATTAATTTCATCTTTGAAATCTACAGACATTTCAAAAGTTGACTGAAAGGCGTGTAAATTAGGCGAAGTAGTGTTGAGGACATGTTAAGTTTAACTGTTATACAGCAGGCAAAACGTCTACATCACTCAAACACCAGGTTTGTCAAAAAGTAATTATTTAATATTGAGGAAGAAGAACCATAACTATTGACACTGTATATATGTTTTTTCTCTGTATTTTCAGAAAATTTTGCACCAAAAAATGGCATTACTACGCTGCTCAGAATTACTGTACATGGTATACCGTAGCATGGGTTGTTTGGTGGTATGTAAAACCTATAGTAAACATAGTAGTTATCTGTTAACGTATGAAATGCTAGCATTTAAAAAAAAAAACTATTTAAAGTAGTGTACAAACATACATTCTTTCTGCAAAGTTTATAAGTGTTAACCAAACCGTGAAATAGAACATATTTTTATACGAGAGAAAATGATTTTCATTAATTGAAATCAGATGAGATGTTACACAGGTTTTTAAATAATTGCCTTAACCAGTACCGAGAAGTCTAGACTAAACAGGCTAACTAAACAAAGAAGAGCATATTATCTATATCAAGAAACATAATACATTGTGCTAGTGATATGATTACCATGTCTTGCCTTAGCACTCGCACAGCTTACAGACGGATTGTTGTTTATGAGCTTGGAAAGGTGTGTTGTCCCGGTTTCACTGGAAAGGATTGTTCAACGCGTAAGAAATTAAAAAAAATTGAATTAATATCTTTATCTTTCATTGAAATACAATTAAAGTACCATTTGTCTTGTAGCATTCTGCCGGAAACCATGTAAACCTGGGTATGACTGTACGTCACCAGACGAATGCACCCCGAACCCCAATTCTATAGGTGAGTTTTGTTAACACGGTACATATCTGAACTTGTCTACTTTTTCGTTGTCCAGACAAGAGCTTGTCGGTAAGAATACATATACATATCGATATGTTTTTCGTTATTTCAGCCTCTATAAGTAATGGCAACAGCAATGACACTGCTAACAACATCATTACTAACAGTACTGAATCCAAAGTAGAGGTCAACTAGCTCCTTTCCAGAAACCAAAAACTATAAGAGGGACTAAAGATATATCAAAAGATTAAACACTTGTCCTGCTACTTGTCACATCCGGATGTCAATAAATTTAACGCATTTAACGACTTTCATCTTTTCATATTATTGGTCATAACGTTCTGCCGCCGTGTTGTCAATGTGACAAAAAGTGTGAAAAATGATCTTAGATAAATAAACACCCCCTCCCCGTATGATCCTACCAATTTTCATTTTATAGCAGATGATGGAGAAAACACAACAAAAAGGTTCAAATTTCGGGAACCCGCGTATCAGAGAGTTTTCCATTATTTGACAAACGGCCGTCTTCATATCAAAAAAATAATTTGTATAAATTTGTGTTTTCCATATACTTCTGCATACATGTAGCCTAACAAAGATATAGATCAAATGTAGAAATTGTTTGTGTTTGTGATTGTGATTCGTCTTTTGTTAAAATAAGTCAGGTAGATAATGTATTGTCCAGGAGAGCGTTTAATAAGTAAACAGTGTCCTTCCATTAAGTTTCTACTTATTGGACGGCTATAGCTGACATTCTGAAAGCTGCAGGTAAGTGAGGTCAACTCAGAGAAACAAAATTTAAAAAAAAAGAAGCAAAAAACCGCTAATACTAGTTTCTTTAATTTCACGGAATTTATCAGATTTTTGCGGGTAAACTGCGTAGAATACCCACAAAGAATTGAAATTTGAACATGTATATTCCAATACGAAGAGAAAAGTTTGTCAAAAAATAAATAACCGATGGCACTGATTTTGAAACGCTCATATGTACTGAATTAAAGTAAAAGAAAGTTATAACTTAAGAAGAAGAGAAAATTATGTACAAATACGTAAAAAAAAAAAAAAGAAGAAGCAAAGACCGAAACAAAAAAATAAGATGGGTAGAGGAGGATCGCAAATAAGAAACATTCCAACCCCTATACATAAATTCATATAATTTGTACTTCTTATACCATTTAAATATAGTTTTGAGAAAACAGTTGAATTGAAAAACTCAACTGTTCTCCATTGATTTTTTTTTTTAAATTAATTTCTTAAATTACTGTGGTTTTTATTTTTTTTATTAAAACCGTTCTAAATTTTGAAAAATTATATTTTCATTAATATTGGTGATTCTATCTAATACATCAATAGTTAATGAAATCAACTGAAAAAACCCCACAGAACAGCTGATCTTATCATTCCAATTTAATTCATTTCTCCTCTCACAAACATACAGCTATCAACGATGAATGACGCTTTAATAAGTCGAGTTTTATTTCGCCAAATGGAATTAAAATATTTCTCCTTATGCTTCAGACTTTTTTAAAAATCAAACTCATGTACATGTATAAACATTTGTTTTCCATGAATAATTATTCATCCCTGATAAAAGATGTATGGGACTTTTATTTGCAATTATATATAATTTTAGAAAATTCTAAGATATCAACATTGTAGAAAAGAGGGAAAGCATCAATGTCATTTTAGTATTGAGGATAACATATTGTGGTTTTTAAACGTTATAATTTCATACATATGGCCATACTTCCATATCTTTATCTATGCAAACTCAAATAACAAGGAATGTAAAACAGGGTCTAAAATTGACGTCCTATTGACGAAGTAGAACCTTCGCAGCTGAGATTGTCTTTGTATATTAATTTTTCTCTTTTAAGAAAATTTTGTACTAAGTTGTGGCAGTACTACCTGTTCAGAATTACTGTACCAACTTTTCTTGGTGGCACATGTGGTGGTTTGTAAAGTTTATAATTTATCAAATCAGATTTATCTACTCACATGAGTTCGCGGTCTTTATACATGTAAATGGAAAAAAACCTTAAAACTCCTTAGATTTAAAGCTTTGGAAGCATAAGTATACGCTAGCCGAATATTATAATTATAAACTTTTGTAGAATTTTTTTTTTTCATAACTTAATCTGTTTTTACATAGTTTCTTTGAGCAGAAAATTCTTTATCCAGATTTGTCCTCCCTCGTGGGCCAAGCCTCTAGTAAATGAATGGTATTTTGAATGCAGTTTGAGTTATCTGCCCCTTTATTTGTATGCTACAATTCAACATTCGGAACAGTGTTCACGTTTACCAGAATAAAGTTTAATTAGCTGCAATATATTCGAAATACTTCTAGTTCACTGCCATTAATAAATTCTCTTGTATGTAAAATTTTAAAAATAACATATCTTTTAGGATTTGGCTGTTCACATCAAACCTTGATGACAAAAGTGCATCAAAATATGTGTAAAAAGAAATACACATAGAAGGTAAGATGGTGAAATTCAATATAAAGCATGTTAATTAAATAAACACCAAGACTTGACCTATTTTCCCATCATTTTATTTCTCACTTTCTCTAGTGCAGTGTCCCTGATTAACTAAACAGGAATTTGAATGTACAAAAATTGACCATCATCTCTTAACCCAATAATTAGATCTATTCTACCCAGTGCTATTCTATCAATGGCTGAACGGCTGTTTACAAAAATAAGCATACAAATTATTTTTTTGAAAAAATGCAGCTTTCGAACTGAAAAAAAAAATTAGGGTGAGCCTAAATAAAAAAAACATACAAAATAAAATTAAAATTAGTTCACAACTTTGTTAAATACAATGCATTAAAAAAAATTGACAGAAGCTCTAAAATGAAACATCTTAAAGTTATATACAGATAAATCATTTCATGATGATAATTTCATCTGTTCCAAATAAAGATCTTCACAACTGAATTATTGAATGCCTTGAAGTAAACGTAGACAGCACACAACATTAAACATTAAAAGAAGCAACTTCTAAGAAAGCTGACCCATTAGCCGCCTGCTGTTTGAGATCTCAATATGAACAGTTTCACTGAACTCATGAAGTAAATGTCAATGAATAAAAGTATACTATTTGGGGATGCGTTTCACAGTTGATTCATACACTACAGATACAGCTATAATGACAATTTCATCCTGTTTCCGATTCCTAACCATAATGAATTGCCAATTTCAGACTTGTCACTAGTCTTTAAGTGTTGGAATGGTTTTTTCATTAAAAACGTTATATACAGCAGGTTGCCATTAACCCAACATGGGTTTGTGTCAATGCTAACGTAAAAAAAAAAATATATAAATAAATCCTCTGAAGCTGTATTAATAAAAAAAAAAATCAAAGATACACAGCAAATGTATTAAAAAACTGCACTATTTTTGCTCATGCACCACTAAATATAGAAACTAGGTCACAACACCAAAACTGTGTCTATTGACACTTTTTATCACAGTTGTAAACAAGACGTAAACATTTGGACAAATTACTTGCTATGATAGTAAAAGATGAAAAGGAATGAAAACTGTTGACAAGGCTGTGCAGACTGCTGATTCAAGTTAAGAATGTGCAGACTGCCAATTCATGCTACAATCCTTGCCCCTCCTATGAGACAGTCATACAAAATAGTCCATATGTAAGCAAACTTGGAAAAAAAAATATGCAGTTTATAAGACTAGAATGTTACACATATCCTCTGAATAATGACAACATCTCCACTGTATTCTGAATTCCTTAAGTAACAAACAAATTGGCTACATCTGATCACACTCTCAGATGGCACTGTTGTCCATTGAATGGGGATACCAAAAGTCTGATCCTGTGGGTACCCCCTCACACTCGGGGACACACTGGAACCCAGATGGCTTTCTTCTGTTCGTTTGCTATCACAGTCTTGACTTGCTGGTGCATTTCTGCCAAGTTGCCACCCTGAATTACAGCTGAAAATCAAGAAAAACAACTTCATTACTTATTTTGTTCACAAATTATATGTATTATCTAGCATAATTTAGCACTGTAACACCTTGATATATTGCATATCATGATAACTGTATATGTATAATGTTTTCATTTTATTTTATTTTTTTTTCAAGTTTCTAGGAAGTTTCACAAGACAGATATAATATGTAAAATGTTCATTAATTCAAAATTTTATACATAAAGACCCAAAGGAGCAACAGTGATGGATATTTCCCGAAAAAAAATAAGGCAAATTACCAGAGAACTGGTGCTGGTAGTCCTTTTCTAGCTTCTGGAATTTGTCATACAAGTCCTTTGCAGACTTAGCACTGAGTTTCTGGGAATGGAACTGAGGATCTGTTATCTCCCTACAAAACATAACAATATACATCTTGTTTAATTGACTTTCATGGACCTCTTAGCTTATTAGAAAATGGCAATTGGAATAGATCTACATGTAATATGTCTAGAAGATTACCAATAAATGACTTTTGCACCAGTTCTTACCTAAGTTGTTTATGTGACCGATGCCTGGCAAAAACAACAATGGGGTAGATCTGGAGTCTGTGCAGTCTCTCAATGGCTGACGGACTGATGCTGAGCAGACAATGCTTACCCTGCAGGAACAACACAGATTTGAAAATCAATCATAAATTTAACATAGAAAGTTTACATTTAAAATTTGTCCATTCAATATGTATAAAACTTAATAGTAAGTCAAATCAAAATAAAAAAAAAAAAAAAAAAGATCAACAAGTTTACCTTATAAGAAATATGAACTAGGTATATCTGTAACTAAATTAACTAATTCTTTCCCTTTGGTAACTGTTTTATTTTGAGTTAAACGATACTTATTATATTTTACTAGATAAGGTACAAGAACTGTTTTCAAGACATACTTTTAGATACTGATAGCTCCTATACCTGATCACATATCTCCTTGATGATTGAGGTTTTGATACACTGGAACTTGTCCTCCTCCTGCCAGTAGTCAATGTAGATGCCATCTGCTAGACCCTGCTCCATCACCTGCTTCGTGGTCTGCATCACAGCTAAGTGAAAAAAAAAGTAACAGAGGTTACAGCTAAGTGAAACAAGAGTAACATTGGCTACAGCTACTGGTAAGTGAAACAAAAGAAACATGCTAGCTAGATCTACAATGCCATTTTAGACATTCTTCAGTTTTGGAAAAGGCAATAAAATCATACTGATCTAGAAAACTGGTACTGGTAAATAATCCCTTCCCATGCCAAATCTTTTAATTCAGAAAGAACGCAAATCAGAAACTTTGCTAATAGAGATAAAATGTGCCATTTATATGAAACCAGCCACTGATTTTATTCACTCTTATTCACACAAAGAATCATGACTGCTTCAACTTGAGTATCATTGTACTTACTAGGCTGACCAGTGCTGTATTTGTCTGGAGACTCGGCCACCAGTTTCTTGATCAGAGAGTCAGCCAAAGGAGCCAACAGAATCACAGGTCGGATGTTTTTATCTGCAACAGAAACAAATGGTCATATTTAACATATAAATACCGGTACTTATTCAGTGAAAAAATGCAGTGCTATATAAAACAAAGAACGATAAAGATGAGCTGTAGCTCTACTTAATCATTTCTTTTTTTTATTCAGAAATTGGTTACATATGAGATATTCAAAAATTTCTGACTTGTTTGTGACCGTATGAAATCTTTGATGCAAATCAAAACTTACATTCCATTCTCTCCACTTTTGTGTACTTGTTGAATGCCAGATCTGTAAAGTTAAATAAAATCAACAATGATTTAGATGTTTTTTAAAGAAAATAATCAACAGAGAATCATTCAGTTTGGTTAATTTTGCTTTCACTGCAATTTAATACATGTATTACCTTCTAAGACAGGTACTGAATCACTGCTGAGAGATGTCTCAGAGAATGAGTTAAATTCACGACTGTCTTTGGAGTTATTTCTCTTGTGTTTGGTCCTTCTTCTGAAGAAACTACTCCGAGCAGATCCAGACATCCGGCGAGTTGATCCACGGATCTCCTCAAGGTCATGAAGACTAAGACTCTCAGAGTGACTCCTTCGGAGCTCCATCTCTAGCCTTAAAAAATAGTTAAAATACATATACATATTGCCTGTAAAATTGTTTTTTTTTCTCTGTTCTAAATAAAAAATTTGAATTTTTGACAACATATCCACTCTCAAGGTACTCCCTTGATTTTCACCAAGTTATTTACTTACTTGTCTTGGCTTGGAATGATTCCTTTGTAATTCAGTTTATGGCCATCGTCATCAACCAGCCACGCATACCAGTTGTCTGGTTTGCCGTCGTATAACGTATTCTCGATCAGCATGATGTCATCCTTCCTAAAACTCAGTTCTCCGTCCCCAGTGGGCTTGTGGTCAAAATGTGCCCGCACATAGAAAGACTCACTGTTAAACTGGTTACATAGATGTCGATACTCTGTAAATAATTTGCTCAGAATATAAATTCAAATTCAACAGTACAATAAATCTACTTAAGTATCTATTGTTGATGCTTACTTGTTTGATACTTTAAAGTATAGGATGTGTATAAATTGTCCTTTCTTAATTACTTACTTGCAGGGTTATACTGTGCTTGCATTCTGACAAATGCACAAGGTTTGTTTAATTCTGTGGAGGCTTTCTCTGGGGTAATTGTTAAAAAATCAACATTGTTGTACTGAAAAACAACAAAAATACATAGTTTAGTTGTAGTTGTAATACATTGATAATTATAAACTGTAGAGAGCAAATTAGTTCAGCTAACACACATATACCACGGTATTTTGCATATTACATTTTGCGTGCATTAGAAATCTTTTGAAACAGTTCAATGTACATATCATTACAAGCAGTATATATATATCTTACCTCCAGAATTTGGTCACCACACCTCAAGCCATCGTGACCAAACACACAGCTATTCGGTTGGACCTCTTTGACAAAAATTCCAAAGTTCAGTTGGCCAACAATGGCAACACCCAGGTTCTCATTTGGTAAAGATTTCATTGCTGTTATCACTCTGGGGTGTTCAGAGGGCAGGTCAGAGCTACAGGTGTAACGAAGAGCAGAAATCAGAAATATTATTGTATCCTTAGAGAATCCTACTTTCATTTGGAAATCAATATTAGGCTATCATTTTCTTCTCTTCCCAGCAACTGTGTACCTGTAGATGACTTACCTGGGTATCCTGATATGTGTGCTGGACTTGGAGTTGACTTTTCTGGGTCTCCTGAATGTATCCGACTCAGGAGAATTCATTGGAGAAGTTCCAGTGCTCTCCCCTGACGAATCAGCTGCCCTGTTGTATTCTAATCAAACAAACATTCACATAGAGTAAGATATAGAATAAGATCAATAGAAATCAATGGACGCTGATTGATTTTTTAAGTAAGGTGACTTTTCTCACCTTCAGGATTGTACTGCACAAGAAGGCTCAATGTATTTCCAGTTTGTCGTAAAAATTTAGCTGCCATATCTTCTGTGGCCGTTCTCATGTTTATTCCACAAATCTGAAAGATTATTTCACAACAATGTAGAGTCAGGTATTTTTCAATATTAATAATGTATGTCATAAACCATGATTGTTATTGTTTGTAGTTTAAAATGGCAATAATTAATTAAAATGATGGGAATCTGTTAATTTGTGATGCAATTCTATTTTATGATAAATACATGATTCCATTTGGAACATATCAGAAATTTTCCATTTAAAAAATATCTAAAAATGGTAAAAAAAAAAAGTCAATACTAGTGGAATACAGATTTCACAGAATTAGCTTCTGAAGCATGGGTAAGCTCAACTTGACTAATGCACAGTAGAACAGATATTAGACCCTTGGAATTTCTCTAACAGCTAACAATTGTTGCAGGGTAAAATAGGTAGAAGTATGATATCAATGAATATACAATTTTTTGTCAATTCTGATAAATTACCTCCAGGAGTTGGTCTCCGATGACGAGCCCCGCCTCCATGGCCAAACTGTCCTCCTGTACGGAGGAGACAAACACCCCACCCTGGGGACCACTCCCGATAGTGAACCCTACACACTGCGAGTCCCGCTCTATGTTCATCTTCCTCGTCTCACCCATCAGAGGCCTGCAATCAATCAAATACATGTGATTCTTGTAAAATTTCGATGGTTAAGGTGGCTGGCTTGTTAAAAAATCAACCATCAGACCTGACTTTAATTTTTGACATACTATATTTTTGTCCATTAACTAATATTTAGTAAAGGAAAAATCAAAATATTTTAGCTTTAAAATTTGAGCATTTTTAATAGCAAACTCTTTGTCTTAGGAGGTAAATATAGTATAGAAATGGCCAAGACGATCAAGCCCTCTTAACAAAATGCATGGACATTCCATGGACTTTGCATTAATCACTTTAACTTTTTAGACCTTTTTTCGGTGAGTGTACAACAATACATTTACTCATGATAGATTAGTTGTATGAGTCTCTGATCAGAGGATTGATCAGTTCTTATACTATTTATCTTTATTCTGGTTTGAGTTGATTCTCTTTCAGGAAATTTATGTATAAATATGAAAATTAATTTAGAGAATGCATAGTGGATTTAAAAAGAAAAAAAGACCAAACGAATTTACAGATTCCTTACTTTCTTCTTCTTTGATGGAGAGATTCTGTACTAGTAATTGGCTCTTCTGAATAGCTTGGGGATGTAGGACTAGTTCTTGCTGCAACTAAACAAGTTTCTACAGTTAAGAACCAGACTCAACCACTAGTAAAAACAATGTCCATTTAAACGCTTAACATGAACAAGCAATGGCACATTTTGTGTAACCTTACCAACTTCCACAGAGCCTGAGTTCCCACGTGTTTTGACAGTGGGTATGTAGATTCGTTTGGAGTTATTCTTTACGTAGGGAGGTTTGGCTGATCCATCGATGTCGGACACTGTTCTTTCTGAGGAGGCTCTACTTGGAATGTAACTGTACGGATCACTGGCTGAGCTGACCACTGAGGGGCACGGGGAATTACAGAAGTCATAGGGAGATCTCCGGGGCTCTATGTCTGGAAATGACCCTGGAGGTGAATTATAGGCTGGGGAGAAAGAAGGACTGACTGTGACAGGAGCACTAGTCTGGCTGCCATGAACAGATTGATAATGAGGGTGAGGTTTCACAACCAAGTTGCCACTGAAAAAATAAACATACAAATAACTCAAAAAATACAGCTACATGTTCATAACTGGAAACAGTAAGTGCTAACATTTTGAGTGTAAACTGCTTTGAAAAAAGTGAAAGTTTTACCTGTTATGCTGAATCCTGTTACCATGAACTATGGGCCGTTCATGAAATGGTGGAGGTGGATTAAATGCAGAGTGATCACTTGGAAACATTGACTGTACAGTCTGGTAGTCCGGTGGCAGTCCTGTACCACTCACAGAAGAGTCACAAGAGGAATGAAGCTGACTAGAATTGAATGGAGGCAAGTTCGCACTGTGTCTGTGTAGCTTGTCCTTCTCTGAGGATCGGGGTCGATTTCTGTGTGCCCTCAAGTTTTCCCAATTTTCTCGTGGAGACATGGAGGACCCCTCAGGGTGGCTATTGTGACTAGGGAGTGGCCGTTTCTTTTTATTATGTGGAAAGTGCCTCATAACATTATTTTGTGGCATTGCATTGTCTGGATTAAACACAAACGGAAGGTTGGGATACACATTGGAGTTACTGTTACTGTGTGGATATTTCGTAGACTTGGGGTTAACTGGTGGAGAGTGTATCGGGGAGTTGGACAGCTTGATTGTAGAATCACTGCTTTGTGGACTGTGGTGAGGACTCTGTTTCACAGCTATATGTGAAGCTTCTGTCCTCTCTGGAGGCACTGGGGGAATTTTGTCAGGTCCCTTGGAAAAAAAGTTTGTGATGGATGGCCTGTCTGGGTACTTCTGTGGGGAAGGCATCACTACAGTCCCTTGTTTCATTGGCTGCATTTTGTAACACTTTGGCCACGTACCACTGTTTTCATTATCAAACTCACGCTTTTGAATATTTTTTCTCTGTCCTGTTCCATGATTTGTCTTGGGGTCTCCAAGACTAAATTCAATCAACACATTGTCATTTATGGCTGAAGTTGGTCGAGTAGCAGAATGTCTCTTGTTTGTGTCATCATGCTCATGCCGATCATGATGCTTAGGTTTGTGTTTGAAAATCTTCACAAAAGCTTTCTCAAGTCTGTCTCTATTTTTTGATTTATGGATGTCCAGGTCTTTTTCACTCTTGGAACCTTTCACTGTCAAGCTGTTTGACCCTGAACTTCCAGAATTATTCAAATCATCAGTTTGAGAGCTGCTGGTCTTGACTTTACCTGAACTCTTTTGGCTCTCCAGCATGTGATCATTTCCCTCCCACATCAAATGCTTCATGTCCTCACTCTTAGAAAAGGTTGGTGAGAGCTGGGTTCCAGAGTCCTGACAAATGTCCTTGTGATTGACAGGAATGGGGGAGGAGCCTGCAGAGTTGAAAGGTGACATTTGTCTCCACACTTCAATGGACACTGGGTCAGAACATCCCTGTAGAAGTTTCATTAGTTCTGTGGGGGTGAAATTCTCCACAGATTTACCATTGACCTAAAGTGAAAAATCAAGGTTATGTATTAAAGACTGGATCTGAACATTTCCAAATTCATGTAAGGTATAAGAACTACACTGCACAAACAGTGAGCAAGTTTCCAGTACTTACACAGATGATCCTGTCACCAGTGGATAGCATGCCCTCCTTGGCTACAGTGGACCCTGGGACTATACGGGCTATGTAGAGACCCTGCTCAATGTAAATTCCAATATCTACAACCAAAATCAAAGAAGAGCTCACTTTATGTCACTGGACATTCTGCCTGTGTATCCCTAAAGTACCGTACATCTGGTAATTTTTGAGATGATCTAATTTTCGCTTTTTTGCGATCTCTTTTAAAATCGCAAGTTATTGAATATGCAGAAATTATATCCTGCATCATTTTCTATAAGAAACTTTTTAAATTGCTAAAAATGACTGACGCATATTAAAAATGCTACATTTTCCCAATTTTTGCAAATTTTGAGACACACAAAAACCCCCCAGATATTCGGTATTTCGTAGTATATCACTATGGGAAGACCATGAATTGGTTTAGAATTGAATGTTACTGATATATAACTGACCTTTTCCTAATGACAAATTCAGCTGAATAGGCTGCCAAATTCTAGGTGTAACACAGCGTCTTCTCCTGACCAGCTGATGTATAATAAAGATAATAAACTTGATCATAAGAAATCATTGCTTAAAATCAAATTAAATTAAGGTTTTATTTTTGCCCAATTAAAGGTATCTGTACATATTTTAAAACAAAATTAAGAAGGGGAGAAAAACATTTACAATAAAAAAAAATAATTACCAATGATACATGTGAAGAGTTTTTCAGAGACTGGAGAACGGTTCGTTTGTCCACATTTGTTACATCCATGTTATTGATTTTCAGAACCACATCACTGATTCTAAAGGACAAAAATTTAAATTTTACTGTCACATTTTTAACAAAATGAATATCCTGAATTTACCAAAAACTGCAGATATATTAAAAACATTTTCAAAAATACTCGAAAATAATGAGTTTACCATTCCTAAAATGCATCATGAACCACAGAAATTTACACTCTGAAGCAGGCAATTACTGGGAAATGATTTTACATTTTTCCTTGAATTGTAAAATGTTTATGTGCTGAAAGTTCAGGTGTAAGAGAAACATGACTTAGTGTTTCTGAGACAGCTTACTTTAGTTTGCCGTCTGCTACACTTCCTTTGACAACATGGTTGACGTATACAGCGTAATCGTTGGGAAGAACAGGGTCATCTTTTCCTCCCACAATATCAAAGCCAAGATTATCCGGAGTCAGTCCCCTCTGAAAAATCACCAATAGGACTTCATACATAAAGCTTTTGTTAACAGTAAATTGCTGAATATTGATTTTTATAATAATTAAGCCCTTGAAGTGGGTTGCAAGCTAGCTTTTTGTGAGCAATATCATAAATACAAACTGAATTCAAATTGTTTCTTTGGTTTTTACAATTTAAAATTTTAATCCCTTTAAAATGTTGGATGAAGAATGGAGGCCCTGTGGTTGCTTTTGTTTACAAAGCTCTGTCAGACATAAAATCCTCAGCACACAAATAGTAAATCAAATACTTCATCACTTTATCTTTATTAAACAGCAGGTCCCACTGACAAATATTGGCACAAGTTAGTATTTGATGTTACCGCATCTCGATTTACGAATTAAAAAAAAGTTGTTCACAAGGAGCTGTTTTGGTGAACTAAGTGTGAGATGGTTTAAGAAGCTGGCATGGAAACCTATTATCTGGGAACATCACGGTTACAGATTTCAGTTAATTGTAGATCTCAGCTGTTCTGGCACACAGAGAAACAGTTAGGGAGGTCAAAGTTCACACAGATATACATGCATCTTTCTTGTAGATTATCCAATCTGCAGAGTATCTTATTAAATTTTTTGATCTTGAACTACCACAAGGAGTATGCTTTCAACCCCCTTGTTTTTATACGGAATTGCTAATCACACCTAAATATATTTCATGGGAACTTACATGCACAGGTTTTTTCAAAAAAGTTTCGTGTAATTGGTAAACAAGGCTGATTAATTAAGCATCAAATATTTGTGCACCTAGCTTGCCTAGACAAAACAGTCTTAAGTCTCAAACATTGTTGTTATTCAAAACATAATCCATGTGCGTTATCAACACCTTAAAACCCATAGAAACTTGTTCTACTTCTTTTTCTGCTGTTTTACGCAGATAATGTTCATTATTGATGTTTTTTTAACCCTGATAAAATGACTTCTTTTGTACTTCTAAAATCTGAGGCATCCACAGACTTGTTTGATAATTGTTTGATTTTTTTTTTAGTTTTTGTTAACAATAACAAGAGCACAGGGTGCATATCCACAAATCCTGTCAACGCCAGTGAAAAAGCACACTAATTGTGCTGACTAGTAGTAAAACAATGCAGGGCGAATAATACAGTGCCAGGCTTTTCAGTGAGTTTTCATGGAATTAATTATGAAATTCCCAATCCATCTTAATACATGTACCAGCATGTGTTCCTTGAATTTTATAAAAGGTATAAAATACTAAAATGGCCCCTAAAGAGCAATGCTATTCTATGAAATTTGGGTATATTTAAATGATTAGACAAGGTGACTATATACTGATGGTGTCTGCCCCTCAACTTACAATGTCTACTTGCACAGTTTCAGTTTCCAGCTCCTGTAGGTCGGCATCAATGGCGGAGTCTCGACTGTGGTTGTGTCCAACACCATTCAACTGACTCTTCCTGGCTTCTTTCTCCATAATGGCCTCATACTTCTCCCTGTCAATAATTCAGATTTAAACATTTAAAACATTTAAAGCACAGTTTGATGATATTAAAAAAAACTGTATTCTTTAATAATGACAATTCTAAACAACAAAGCTAAACCGCAACCCCCCCCCCCCCCCTCCTTGACACATACAAACAGATGCACAAAGCTTGGCAACACATCTGTTTATAAAATGCTTGAGTAATAACACCTCACTGTGCAAGTTTCAAAAGAGTGTCATATATAAATTAACAGACAAAACCAGAGCACAATAAAAATCTGTGATTCATGAAGACAGGACGATTTCCCATCTTTGTTTTCTGTATCATTAAACTCAGTGCCCCCCTCTCTCTCTGTTTGCGCATCATCCGTCACCTCTCAGGTTTACTGTAATCAGGCTGAGAATCTGAGATATATCACCGTGAACCCTGGCTAGTACTGAGTGTATTGCAGACAGACAGTTATGCAGTACTATACTGTAGAGAGAGAGCATTCTATGTCATCTGCACTTTCTTCATTGCTGATATCATTTGAAGGCTAAGTTTTCTTTGACTGATCTCTTATCAATGGTTTGCAATCAGGCGTATTTTCAAACATGACATTTTGATGTGATTTGATTTTAATGTATTTCGCCAATTGGGTCTCAAACAGAAATATCAGGATGTTTTTCTTTCTGCTATATTAGACTGACTAGTACAACATGAAATAGGTTTGTTTGATTTCCACAGGAATACAAGCCCACACACATGCTTAAAACTTAAAAAACATCTTTTGATTCCTTTACATCTAAATTACTTCCCGAAGCCAAATTCTTTTCAAAAGGAAAATTTTTAGATTTGCTTTGTGCAATCAACTACTTTTTCAGATCCCAAATACAACAAAACTCTTACTTTCACCACTGTTGATTCAAATAAAGAATCAAAAGACTAAACCTATTAGGTGTATTCTTTACATAATTCTTAAATGATTTATTTATACAAGTGTATCTCTCTAAAAATACTAAATTAATAATAGGCTTGTTTACAGGTTTATCTGACTGCCATATGAACTACACGATCTGTGCATTAGCAGGTGTATCTCGTTGCAAGATTATTGGCCCAGTGAAACACACCTGACTTCCTTGAGTTCTTTACATGCCTCCATTTTCTCCTTCTTGATATTGTCATAGTCCCTCAGTGCCTGGGCCTTGTCACTGACCGCCCTGTCCCTCTGGTGACGGAGACTCTCACACAGTGACCGGATCCCCTCTCTCTCCTGTACAATCTTGTCCCGTTCACCAAGGGCCCAGTCTCGATTCTTTTTCGACTTTTCTGCCTCCGTCTTGGCATCTACAATTCAAGAATTCACACAAAGATATACAAATTTTTCTCAAGGCAATAAAAACTTTATTTAGAATTTATGAAAGTTCATAACAGCTTGATGTGTATGATGTTACATTCAAACTCAAAACTACCATGAAGCAGAAAAGTTGAAATTTCAAAACCATGCATGCACTTATTCACTTTGTGTGGTCTTAAAGAAATTTCAAGTGATAAAAATCTGTTTCAAGATGTTTAATAATTATCAATGAAATTATTTAAGTGCACTTGATGATCTTTTAAAATCAATTCTAATAGATAAACAGGGGGAGGAAAATCATAAAAATCTTCAGAACATTAAATCCTGTGTGGTAGTTTAAAAAAGATGCATTTTTCATTCTCGTTCATAAAAAGATTCCCATCTTTGTACATCACCTGAGGTAAAATCAAATAAACATTTCCATATGGAAAGCACATCTGCCTCCTTAAAAAAAAAGCAGCAATCAGATTCTCGGAAAGAATATGTTGTGGGTTTCTAAACCTAGCAATAATCCTCTGTATATTGAGGAAGCAGAGAATATAATCCTTACCGTCTAATGATTATGTCTTTTTCTTCAATCAGAGAAGATTTGGGGGTCATTGGTTGAATTAATGTGTTTCTTCATTTATCAAGGGAGCAGAATATTAGCTATTTCTAAGATTATGTAGGATTGAATCTGATATATTTTGGTCTACCTAGTTAGAGTGCAAACAGTCATTAAGCAGACAAGCACTACCAATCATGATTAAGAGGCCATAATAACTTCTGCATTACACTGAGACATACAGAAGGTAAACAACTGTGTGATCAGTAAACTGTGAAGCCCCCCCCCCCCCCCCCCTCCAACCCCCCAACTACATCCACAATATTTACTGCCTTTGGGCCTCCATGCTGGGAGTAGAAGATACACATCAATGACTTTTCATCAGGTGAACCAACTCTCTCACTATAGAGATCTCATCTACAGCCATGAAGCCCCACACATCCAACTGAGCCCCATCTCGAGACCCAAACCCAGCTAGCACACATACAACAAACTGGGTTTTGGCACATTTAGTGTTTGAACCCAGTTTGCAAAAGACAAATCTCTTTGCCTAACCCTAATCTGCCAAAAACTAATGAGTTTGTTTATCTATAGTGTGTATTGAGACATTTTGGGGTATAAACCTGAGCACTTGATTGTTTTTCACAAAATGAGAAGGGCCGCGACAACCACAGAGTGCATTTCATTTTGTGCTTGTATTTACTCTGTTCTGATGTGTTCCAGATTTTCTGATATTTGATAGGCATTTATCAATCAATAAAATATATATTTTGGATGCAGGCCAAGTTTATGTTAAAACTGAAAGTAAGTACAGAGAGACTAAACAGGCATGACTTGGCAAGTTCACCACAAGATCCATTCCCAGATTTTTTTTCTCTGTGATTTTGTGCAACTCTACTCCATCAGAAACTAAATCAACAAGATTAAACTCTCTTTTAAATGAAAACATTGAGAAAAGCGAACCATATGGTAAATCAAGTTGGCTCTCTGAAACGTGTTCACACTGTCAACTTTGAAAAACAATCTGTTAAGTCATCGAAACTCTTCTCTGTATGTTTTGTGATAAAGTCAGCAGTCATATTGTAAATGGCGGAGAATCTTATCTAACTAAAAACTTGAATGACACAAATTGGGTGCTGTAAAATAGTTTATCTCTAGGAACAAGTGAGTCACACACCAAATAAATTGAGCACCACTGCTGCTGTTTCATCCAATTTAATAACATGGTTTGCACTGATGGTATATACACACAGACTTACACCTAAACACTGTACAAAAGGCATGTCCATTCTAACGTAAACAGAGCCAATACTAAAGTCAGTGTACATTTGGGTCAGGAGTTTTAATCTTTTTACTGTCTCCTATCTGGTTCAATATTTAGTCTGGATCTACTTCATTCATTATAGAGTATGGTTTGTTCAGTGGTAATTGATATAATTCATTAAGACTTCAAGTGTAAAACAGATGTGACAATTTTTTTTTCTACAGGAAATTGAGGTAATTTAGTGTTAAACTTAGACATGGGTGATCTCAATTAACTTTCCTCTCCTTATTGTATCTTCAGTGTCTGCTAACTTCTTATGTCTACTAAAGTCACATCTGATTAATCACTTGTACTTTTTTTTCCGATCCAGAGGAAATTGTCAATAATTGCATTTTCTTGTTCATAAAAAAAATCAAATAACTTACTGAGTCTTACAAACAAGTCCCCAGAAGATTACCTAGAAATGAACACCCATATCATGTTCTCAAATAATAATCATGTCAGAGCTAACAGCCTGTAAGTGTTGTTGCTTTGAAGTCTTAAATCCAGTTGAATGAACTTACCTGACAAATCATGTTGTAACTTCTCGATGATCTTCTTCAGAGCTTCTGTTTCTTTGGACACTTGATCAATCTCTTCGGCCTGTTCTTTTTGGGTTCTCTCCCTTTCATAGGTTTCCCGTAATATCCGATCCCGATCTTTAATTGCCTCGTGTCTCTCCTTACGAGCGATGTCTCTCTCTTGTGTCACCATCACATAATCCTTTCTGAAATCATCCCTCTGGTTTTCCAGGTCATCATTCTTGGATTTCACATCACCATACCTTTTCTGAGCTTCTTCTCGCTCTTTGTCTGCTTCTTCCTTTTGCTGAATTATTGTTAGAAGTTCTCGCCTCAACATTTCTGTTTCCTCTCCTGCTTTCTTTTTCTCCATTTCCATGGTCTGGTTCTTCTGTGTGACCTCATTTAACTTATCCTGGAGTTGGTTAATTTCTTTGTGAACACTGTCCCTCTCTGCCCACACGAGATTATATTCATTTCTTGCAGCGTCCCTGTCTTTCACAACACTTTCGTATTTTTGTTTCTGAACTGCAAGAAGGTGGTTTGATTCCTTCATCATTTCATCCCGCTGTTGTGTTACTTTGGCCAGGTCTCTGATGGCAGATGTACACTGTTGTTTGAGGATATTTCTGTCAAGCTTCAAACTGTCTCTTTCTCTTGTCAAAGTTTCGTTAAGTTTCATAAGTTTTGTGTTTTCATCTTTACACATACCAAATTTTGTCATCAAGTCATTGTGTTTAGTGAAAATTTCTGTGTAGTCTTTTCTTTGTAAATCATGGTCCTCTTTCAACAATTCATATTTTTGCAATGTTTCATCGTACATCCTTGCCATTCCATCAGTTGAACCCTTCTCAGAAATGATGGTTCGTAACTGTTTGCGTAAGTCTGATATCTCCTGCTTATCTTCATCTTGTAGATTTCTGTATTCTTGTTCTAAAATCTTTTTCTCAGATTCCAACTTTTTAATTTCCCCATGTAGATGTTCGATCTCTTCTTTGGACTGTTGGAGATTTCCTAGAGTTGCTATGTATCTTTGACGATTTGAGTCGGACTCTCGCATTGCCTGCTCACACCTACGAATCGTGTCCTCCTGGGACCGCTTCAGAGACTGTACTTCACTCATGGCTCTCTCACACTGAGATCTTAGTCTATGGTATTCTTGATGCCAGTCCCCATTTATTCCATGTTTTCCTTTGTCTACAGATGTCTTGGGCTTGTGATGCCCATCATCTTGTTTGTGTGTTAAAAGCTCGTAGTCGTATTCATCGGATGGGATAATTCTGGTGTAGGTTAGCGGAGTAGATGGATCCAAATCCTGGGATCGATTCTCTACAAAATTCAAATAATTTTTATTACTTTCAAATTGATGTATATTGCCTGTAGTGTATTATTATTACATGATTTTCAAGTGACAAGAAACATCTACAGTGCCAACATCTATATATTTCTAAGCCTTCTTATACACAATTTTTATCTAAAGTAGCTTTCCAAAGGAGAGTTCTGATTAACTCTTTCCTTCAAACTGGCTACTTGTATTAACTTACCATAATTTAGATATATCCAAAACATGAGGTTACAATTTATGCCCTCTTAACCAATATCCTCATTCATGAAATCTCATATCAAGCCATTTACCAATTACAACCAATGAAGAAATAGAGAGAGTGAAAGAAAAAAGTACAGATAAGTAGGTCAGTCATACAGAAAATTGGAGCTGGCTAATTCATCAGATTTGATTCATGGGAATTTCACACAATTCACAAACTCAGCATGGGAGTTCTGATTGTGAGTAGGAGGAGAAACTTTAGAAGTAAACAGAAACATGCTTTCACTATGACCCAGGTCAAACCTGCAAGACACCTGCACATCTCTCTTTCTCCCAGGAGCAGATGGCCTCAGATTTTGGCCGATCTTTCCTTCCAGGTTCTCATTTCCTGACTCAAGTTTCACCTTCAAGGAGGTGATGAATTCAGAGGGTTGATTCAAAGCATTTGGGCCTTGAACATTTGAACTGCTGGCAAAGATGCTCTTCTCATACATGTATCAATAAAGACTATCGTATAATAGGGAGAGTCGTAGGATCTTGATAAGGACTTACCCAAATGATGTCCGACTGTTCCCACAGTTAACCCATATTTTACCCGAGGCCTTGGACTAGCAGCACTATGATGTCGTAATCCTTGCATGATGGTGAACTAGTAGAACCACACTAAACCAACTAAAAACAACCACACTACACGACTTTTGCTGCCAGTTTCAACATTAAACATGGCAGTATAAACTTTTTTGTGCAGAGAGAAAAACACTCGCACATCCAGTAGCTCAATCTGAGTGATTGGCCATATGCTGAGGAACTCTGGGATATATATCCCGCTCACAGAAGCTGCTGCTGTTGTTTATTCTCAAAGGTTACAGGGGTCACAGACGAAAAGCTGATCAAAAGCTGGATAGTGGTGATTGTATCATGAAACACAATTAACCCACATTTAACAAGAGGGTCTCCACGGAGTTCACAGGAAAAAAGATCATGTAATAGCCTAGGAGTTATTGAATTAATCATGCAATATTCTAAGTGTTATTAAATTAATCTCCTTTTTCTTCTTTCTTGTTGTAGAAGGATTTTCAGCACTACTGACTTCCGATTAACACTTCTTGATCATAATGTTTAGTAAGGCTTATTTACTTCTGTGCAGTGGTACTTTAAATACTTGAGAAAAATTTCTTAAGCTAAAAATAATGTGTTTACTTGAAAGATTTTGCTATATCTCGTACTTCATTAAAATTCTGTCACACTTAAGTCTTTTCACACTAATATGTACAAACCCATGCATCTTGCTTGTTAATTAACCACGGCATTAAAGTAACAACTAAAGCCGTATAGAGCTACATGGTGGATATTATTAGAGCACCATAAAAGGTTCATTAATTGATCATAATCTCCAAGGAGGCCAGTGAATAATCCATCATCTTTGTGTCAAAGAGTCATGCACATATCACTTCTACATGGGGTCAAAGTCCTTAGCCATTTACACAGTCACTCCTTTACCTAGCCTACAGACGCTGTGTCCAAAATCTGGATAAACATGTTCAATTAGTCAACCAAAATAATGCAAATCTTGCCAAATTATACCATTCCTGTAAACCATTAACAGTCTAGTATTTACATGCCAAAGTACTAAACCTATAAAAAAAATTGCAACCAAGTCACTTTACAAAACAGCTTTTATTCAAAACTGCTTTCTTTGCACATGAATAACTGGATTCCAAACCAATGTCTACTGAGTTGAGGTTCTTTGGGCCTTATATACTTTATGCCACTCCAGACCCCAAATGACATAAGAGCACTAAAAACATGGCAATGTAAATCACCTCTTGCTAAATTGGAGATAGAGAGAAATGTTATGAATTCAGGATGACAGAATAGGCAGACAAGTAAACACACTATCAGGTTTGTTTAAAAAGAGAGAAAACTGAAAAAGCCAGAAGTAGCAAAAATACTGCAATAATTCCAATGGAAACATCTGCTGTACACAAAAAAAAAATGCCTCACATTTTGACATCGCTGTTAAAAAAAAATCGGCCCTGACATGTTAATGCATAGAATAGTGAAGGAAGCAGAGTCTTGTATGATCCTACCTGAATGACTGCTCAAAATGTCGTCTTCTGAATCAGATGTTAGAGATAAAGACTGGGAATCTGGAAAAAAGACAACAAAAGCGTAATCATATGCTTTATCTAATTAGGCATCTGTTTCTGAAACCACAAAAATGCTTCATATTGAAGTATTTTCAAGTACTTTCAGGCATTCACCTTAGGTAGAATTGCATACCTTCTAGGGATTATCAGAAATTCAACAAGCATTGCTTTTAAGTTTATACTAAAAACTGTTTCATCTATAAACCAATTTCTGAGACCAGTGTCAAATATTCAAGGTTGTTTTCCAGTAATGGAAAGCAAAACAACATGTCACATATGATGTTTATTCATATTTTTAGGGAAACAATAATCTGTGCATACCTTTTTATACAAACATATCCATTTTCATTCCAATGGCAAAATAATTTAAATTTAACTAAATTTTGCAAAGAAAATGAAATATTATCGCAGATGAAAGAAAGTTGAAAATGAACTTGAAGTCAAATATCATTGCTAATCCTTATTAAAATCTTAAAGAAGCCACCTGTTGTAAGATGTTAAAGCTTTGACAACAGGTGTTGCTGCAAAGAGAAAGTAATTCTGGTACAGATCAAAAGCTCATGCAATCTTTGATGGGGTACAATAAAGGCATTGGTTGTAATCTGCTGTGACCAGCCTGTATATATGTGGGTTTTCCATACTAAACTTGCCAACAAACATTCAATTAGATACAATATACCACCAGAAAACACAGATGAATACAAGCAATATTGAATCCCAGGGGCCAATATTTATTGCTAGAGATATTACTTGGTGAGATCTTGCTTGGTGTGCAATAACTGACAGGAACAATGGCCGTGATCAGCAATATATATGTACCTACATACATCAGTGGTAACCATCAAACATTTCCCCATCCAAGGTTAACTCATGTAGCAGCAGACACAACAAATCAAACAGGAACAATAAATTCAGAGCCAAGGTAAAATATGAAGAAGACAAGTCATGATGATAGGTTAAATACATTTTCCCTTTGTCATTCAGCTGCTTTGTCCTTGGTTTTCCTCCTCGTCTTGACCTTAAAAATTTCTGACAGAAAGCCTATTGTGAGATTTTCCTCAGGTATATACAACAAAGACTGAGAGTTACTACAGGTTCATCCAGTTCATACACCATAAAACCACAGATCAGGGTGTCTTGTTTATGGCTTTCTGATCCGACTTGTTAGGTCTATTTTAAAATCTGGCGATAAAGATACACATTTGCAACAAAGACATTTAGTTAGCTCCAAACTGGAAAACAAATAGTCTTTACCAGGCCAGAAAAAGCACTCTACTTTAAACATTTGAAAGTAAATTTCCCACCTGTAAACACCTCAAGAAATCTTTACCTGTGCTACATTTACCTTTGGGCACAAGTGTACCTTTGGCTAGATGACCACTGAAGTCCACCATCTTAGCCCTGTTGTCATAACTGGCCTGCAGCATCCATCTCTCCATTGGATGTCACAGTAAAAACATCACAACAACGCCCGACTAAATCCCTCAGATAGAAAAGTAAACACCACCAAGAGAGTCACCCCATCAATAACACATCAAGGTAAAACCACACATCTACCATAGCAAATCAATGAACGGCCCCAGTTCACAGGTTCTGCACTGTGCAAACACTTTTTTGATCTAGACTTTTTATAACATTATTAATTATTTATAGATCATTTAATCAATGCTAATATACAAACACCTCGTAGAAGAGAACAATGGATATGAACACGCACGGGAATAAACAGTCAACTTCCAGTCTGAAAATATGATCCAAATAAAACCAATTATTCTAATGCTTTAATTTTTTTCTTTTTCAATCTAACTTCTTGCATCTCATTGTTTGATTGTTACTAAGAATTCTGATTGTTAATAAGAATTTTAAAAAAATATAAAGATATTTTTTTTATTCTAAGATTGAGCAACATATGTACATGAAGGATAATAAAAAGTTTGAGTTGTTTGTTTGTCTGAAAAGAGGATTAATTAAGGATCGAGTTGTACTCTTCTAATCTAACTTCATTCGCCACACTAATAACCTCGACTCACAGTGGGTTAAACCATCTTTAAACATAATCAAGCTACTGTTAATAAAGCCTATCAACCACTTTGAAGTTACATCAACTCCTACAAAACAAGGAAAACAATAATTCTGTAGATACCAGTAGCATAATAGTAATTACTGATCTTCAAACACTTGTAGATAACCTTGAAACAGCTGTCATTCTCAAACACAAGAGTCACTGATGAACCATATAGTGTAATGTAAGCACAGGGTTATATACAATAAATAAGGAATCTGTGATATCTAATGCAGTAGATCAAAGCATGCCAGCTTGGCATTTACTTTCTGTTGTCTTGGTGCAAAATATAACCTTGACTTCTTTAAGTTCCTATGATCAATTGCAGGATTGGGTTGAAAAATACACATTTATTCTTGTGGACCAAACTAAATGGGATTATTCTAGGTACAAATGGCTGCAGGATGCTTGCCTAATACCAGTAAACTTTGAATCAAATATTCTATAAATACCAAATCAACAATTCAGGAATTGCCTAATTCAATTCCAAATCCTTGTGGGAGGTATATCAATTTTGCCTGTAAAGAATGGATATAATATTTGCTGGGGGTTTTTAAATCAAAAGGTACACAAGTTTCATTGTTCACCAGCATTCAAAGTACATTTAAAAATTCCTTGTTTGGAAATTTTTCCCACACTTCTTACTGACAATAAATGTTCAGTAAGACAGAAAATTGAGAGATTGGATACACATATTCACTGCTTGAAACAGATGTAAATCTATTGTATCTTTTGCCAAAACAAATTAAAAATTATTAACAAATATGGTTGAAAAAAAAATGACCAAAATGACTGACAATTTTATCTTAATTTACATCAATTCATCATTTTCTCCCTTCACATCTTAACCTGTATGTTCATCTGTGCAAGAGATTATACTGATATGTTATTTGCAAATACTTCTCAGGGCACTCAATCCCCTCTGGTCAAAAATTTCAAAACCAACAAAAATCAGTCAACCATGTGGCAGAATGTAGGACATACCTCTCCAGATTCAAAATTATTTTCAAACTTTGAAGTTTACAAAGAAAATGTCAGAGATTCACAAAGTAACAGATAAGACCTGCAGGAGTCACTGGTTTGTTGACATAAGTATCTCCTTTTGCTTACCTGGGTCATGAGTCGTGATGAGTTGCTATTTATAAAAGGTCTCTGTATAAATCAGCAGCTAGTTTACAAAACAAGGATCCACAAAAACATACAAAACAGTCTTGAAAATAGAAACAACTTCACTGCAAAAACTGAGTGTTTTTCCCACAATTCTCCTGATCCCTAGGGAAATCCTGACAACCTGGTGGGGAATGACCAGGAATGCTAATGTGTTTCCACTGACAGGACTGGGTTTGACACTACAGTTCTGGTCTACTGCCCCGGTAGAATGATAAAGCACTACAGTATAGCAATCATGCATACAGGGAAAGGCAAGTGACCCCGATACACTGAGTGGAGACAGACATCTCCGACTCCCTTCTTCTGAAGTAAGGAGGGTGGGGTCAGGTACAATAACAGCTGTGCTGTATATTACATATGGGTGGCCCTCACAGAAAGAGCAGTACATAATCTTCCTCTTCTTCAGAAAATTAGTGGAGAAAAACAAAGCCTTATCTCAAGTGATACTAGGGGGGTATAAAATTTTATAAACAATATCCAAAGTGTCCGAATTTGACAGAGATTTATGGTGGCATCTTGTTGCTCTTCACAATGATAGGAGGTCACCCTGTTTGGTAACTAAGCACTAGTATGTATGGAAATTATCTAAGCAGAATAATTAAGATTAGACACATACATGGTCCAACATGATCCTTCTCAGTCACTGGACTGTAAATGAGACTGATAATATGACAGCCAGTGCTTCGGTGGAAAATAACGAATAATTACCGAGGCATATACAATTTCTTATTGTTTCGTAAGTCATGATCAACTTTAAATTCTTCCAATTGCATCTGCATATTTTTTTTCAGTTGATTAGAGTCAGGAAATCAAGTTTGTATCAAACAGTGCATATTTCAAACATTTGTAAATAATCATTAATCATTTGCAGAGTGCTATAAACTGACACACATTTATACAAGGTAGCTAGTGCTAAAACAGAGGAGAACTCATCCATGCATGCGATCAATAGCCCTGAGATATAATCCACTCAATGCAGCAGTCAATATTTATTATTTATGTCACCCTCTGGGTTTCTTTACATGAGTTAACATTCACTTTGTAGATAAATGTTTATTGCTGTGAATACTGTCAAGGAATTATTAATCAGGAATCTCTTGGTAGGGTGCATCATCTTATATTTCCTGATATAATGAAAATTAGAGCATCAGTGATAAAAAAAAAAAATTCCCGGCAAAATATCAAACTACCAATTAATCCCCCATGACACTTATCGATGCTTTTGTAGCTGCAATACTATGCATATCTTTCTTACTTGGTTGAAATTAAGAACTGCGCATATACACAATGTATATACACAATTTGAGTTGACATTTTAAAAACACTTTTGTATGACTCAACTTCGATACAAATTTCCCTTAATTTTGGGTGTATATACCACATTCAATAATTACAGAGTTTATCCAAGTTTAATAACACTTGTTTTCAGCAGTCGATCACAGTAAACTGTTATTTATTTTAGGTCCTCCATCACCTAGCTGCAATAATGTAGCCCTCTCCGATTTTTTATATCTGATGTTTACTGGAGAGGGCTACAATTCCATAGGATCTCCGTAATGGTGCAAAATTAAATTTTTAATGCGACTGACTTCGGTCTGAAAAGATCGATTTTATAATTGACTTCCTTTAGATAAAATGATTTTTTAATTCAGGTTGAACAAACTAACCGCATATAAATCAAAAACAGATAAAACACATCAGCATGTTTACCAGTCGTCTTTTTCAGCAGCCATGACAGTTCTCGCGTGATATTATGGGATTTACGCTTGGAGTTTTGATGGGCTTGATAACGTGAATGTCACTATAAATAATTTATCTAACCTCGTTCTATCACTAAAACATCATTTAAGGAACTGGTATGTAATGAAAAATTCATATTTACCGCGTTAATTATGTTTAAAATCGGGGAATTCCTATATTCAGTTCAAGATCCGCTCCTAAATTCTCATTGGCTGTCTCAAAATAAAACCGGTCAAGGTCAGTAAACATGGCGGACAAATTCAACTTGCGTTGTTGACATACACGAAAAATAACCGATATATGGACTATACCTGATATTTTTGGATTAATTTATGCCATAGACATCTACAATATTTGAGTTCAGGTAAGAAATGCAGATGTTATCGTCATTTATATACGATTTGAGACGAAATCGTTGCGGGAGTGAATCACTCCCGCACTTGCACCATTACGGAGATCCTATGGAGTTGTAGCCCTCTCCCAAAAAAAAAAAAAAAAAAAAATCGGGAGAGGGCTACATTATTGCAGCTATCCATCACCATTCATAGACCAAGATTCGTCATGTTCCTGTGAAATTCATCCATTCACCATTCTCCCGACTATCAGTTTTACATATGTTTCTATTGGTGGTGAATCATCGACTTTTTGTAAAGGACTCCATAATAATAAAGTTCTACATTGTAATTCATTCACTGGATCCACATTCATTAAGCTGATTTACCTATTCATGCATTCAATAATACATCTGTTATCAACTGGGGCATCTTTGCTAGCCAAAGGTTTTAAGTCCACTCCGCTCCCCACATATAAAAATGCAAGATCTAGAGGTTTGGATCAGAAACCCTTGACTTGGAAAGATGCAATTTAGGGTACTTCTGTTTAATTAGTTACTAGTAAGGATGCATTTAATCATAATCACTGTTCACCTACACTCCTTGTGATGCTGACATGGATCAACAGTGTTAGAGTAGAATTGTATTATATATGCATAAATAAATACACTCAGTATCTATGTCTCAGTTGCAAAAGCAGCCCTTTTTATGTGAAACAAAGATGTTAAATTGACAATGGTGTACATGTATATAACATGGTTAAAATACAACATGAGCACCAGAAAACCTTTAAAATTGTTTTAATTTGGCATGATCTTTGTGTTTGCATTAATTAACATGCAGTAATTAATTGACCTAGTCACCTAATTCATGTACATAAAAATCTGACATTATGTCTGCAGACACGAAATAAACACTTACAATGCAGACATTACTAATGAAGCATTTAATGAATGAATGAGTGCATTGTACTTGATTTTACAGACAAAGACCTGAAGATGATGTGCAGAGTACAGACTCCATGTAATCTAAAATTTATACAGAACATCTACATGTAAATATCAATTTAATATTGAATTTCAAAAGATAAATTTCATGCACCTTATATTTGGATTTGACCATCAAAGCATACATGTACATGTACTTTGTTTACGTCAAATTAAAATGGGGGGAAAAAAATGAATAAACAACAATTTAAAAAAATATAAAAACAAATTTTATAACAGTGACACCATATTGCTTAATAACAGCTTCTGACGAACATGCAGGTGAAGTACTTTGTTTGTGTGAATAGAGTATCAATCAAAAACACATTTAACATCAGCCAGAAGTGCAACAAAAGCATAAGCTTATTATAGCAAAATACACTACAGAAGTAGTGAAGTGGGTACTGAGTTACATCACCAGCTAGTGACCGCAATCAACGTAAAATCGGAAGGGGACACTCCAAAGACCCTCAGCAATAGCGTGTCTTAACCACCGACGGACATAAAAAAGACTCTGATAACGATTCTAACTGTATATCAAGTGTATCTAAAGGATACGTTAAAAGTATTATAAAGTGTGAAGATAGAGATGTTGACATCAAATTACTTCACTTCAGTATCAAACACCACGTTTAGGTCACAAAGCTTACCTTATTGAGTCTTTGGTAAAAAAAAAAAATCTATTAATGAATTGTCTACCTCTCTTTCTTTTTTTCTCTTGAAAGATAAATAGATATTGTCATCAGACATTGTACCAACAAGACTCAAGTAGCAATGATATTGTTATTTCAAACTGTACCCACACAGTCTCGAGAAGCATATTGCCGGTACATTGACCAAACTTTTTTTCAAATACTGGTACATGTATATTAGTACTGTATCATATTCCATGGTCTTGTTGGTGCTTTCTGGTATCATGTCATTTATAACCTTTTCTTGTCTAAAGATAGCATGCATGAATATAATGTTTGAGAATCAGCCTGTTACCTACTCATTCACTTAGAATATACCCTATACTATGTCCCAAGATATCCTCGATTCACATTTTGCTTAATTACCGGTACTCGATATTTATATATAACTCAGGATTTAAACGATGTTCATTCAAAAGTATGAAAAATTTCCAAGATTTCTGAGTTGAAACACCCCCTCCAGCTTATCATGTTTCAATACACAACTTAAAAGGTGATATCTACAGGGATTTTGTATTGCTGCACAGATGATACGATTGAAAAATTGCGCGAGGTATTCCAAATGACTTCCGAATGGAGAAAAAATGTAAACATTCCCCATTATAAATCTCTGTAATAAATCCGTGAATTTTTCTGAGTGAAAAATGATATGTCCATGAAGATATCTTGGAAATTTTCCATTTCGTCAATTCAATTGCACTTCTCTCATGTTTATGTGTATTTTAATTAAAAATTGGCCAAATGTGCTGCATAAATATTGTGGAACAGACTATAGGTAACATGCAGCATGACTTGTATTTTGCATCAAAAGATGCATCATTCATGCAAGTGTTGTTTTAGTACCTGGCTCATAGATACCGGAACTTAAAACTAGTTGCATTCTGCATCCCAAGATACATTATTTTTGCAGCTCTGGATCATACATTGGTCTATAGATACTTGGTAATAAGACCTGCATCTAAATCTTTGACCTTCTCTAAAAGGTTTGAAACTGGATATTCATATAGAAAATGTTTAACTATGTAATGAAACCAAAAATGCACCACCCTGCCACTATATACATATATAAGATTCGGAGTTACTTGAATTTGTTCTGCTCCAAAATATTTCACCAGATAAAATGAAATCTGGCCCCTGACATGGTTCAGGTGAGCTAAAAATCACCTGTGGTGAAAGCTTGTCTTTACAATTCCACAGCTTGTGCAATTTCAATGTGATTATACAGCATTATATAAAATATTGTACTGCCAGGCAATAGTCACAGAGTAGAAAATAATTACACACAGCATATCCTCCCAACAATCATCCATCTGAATGTTCTGTATACAAAACATACATATCACAACTGTTTAAGAAATCCTTAAGCAACTTGTAACTTTACATACATATACTATTGATACATTTTACATGGAGAAGAAATAACAGTGGATGAACAGTACAAGTCTGTGAATAGCATTTGACCCCATTACAGTTGTATGATGACTTTTATCGTGATCCTGGCTTATACAGATTCTGAAGAATTAATACTAAAGCATCAAGATCGACTCAAGAACCAGTAAATGGCACTGGAATCAGAAATGATTGTGTACTGAGTTTTTACTCAGCAGCTGTATCACTTCATTCATTACATTCAGGATCCTAACTTGGAGAGACTTCCTGTTCCAAATCACTCACAGCAGTCGGCACACCTGTATAAGTGTAGCTCTGCACACAAAGTAGCATTTGATGGCCAATGTGCAAGGCATACTGCATTACGAGCAGGTGGACTTTTTAATAAATCTGCATCTGGTCATTTGCTGCACATAGTGCAAATTACACAAAGGATAAATATGAAAGTAATGCATGCCTTCATGAAATATTGACATTTCTGATTTTTATTACAGCATGTTACTGGTATGAATAATACAATGTATTTTGACACTATGAACAGTTTGGTCACATTAACAAATATTTACATTTGCAAATATGCTTCCTTATATGAACCTATAGAATAGCTAACGAAAACGTTCAATTTGGTATGAATGTTTTCGTGACGTCACAATGATAACCGCATGCGCTTATCGCTTGATAATTGCAATATTGTAAATGTAAAAGCACTGTTGTATTAATGATTCTGAACAGTTTGCCATTCTCAAACGTAAACATAAGTAATAAACAGCAATGTTAAAAAGTTCACTGGGATATGAACTTGGTTGGTATGTGATCAAATCTTCTGAGAAACCCTTTGGGCCCTTTGGGCTTTACAGGATTTGATCACGTGACCAACCAAGTTCATATCCCAATGAACTTTTTAAATTGCTGTTTATTTCTTAAGTAGCCAATCTAGATGAAATTGACATTGATATTGATACTTTCCCAGTCATTCATTTTTGTCACTGACAATTTTTAATACATCAGTAAAGCTGTAACAGTTACACCTGAGAAGAGATTCATATGTATCCCACTCTTGGGAGTACACAGCAAGTGTCAGGGTGACAGCTAATTTTTATCCACATAACCTGTACCAAAAATCTAACTGCATATATTAATTTAAAAAAGAACAACCGTATATTAGGGGGTTTTTTTGCGCGTGTTACAAAAATTTGCAAAAATGGGGAAAATCTGTAACATTTTTAATTTGCATCAGTCATTTTTTGCAATTTAAAAAGTTTCTTATAGAAAATGATACAGGATATAATTTCTGCGTCTTCAATCATTTGCAATTTTAAAAAAGTCGCAAAAAATGCTAAAATTAGATCATCGTCAAAATTACCGGATATGCAATATAAGACTGAGATGGTTTGTCAAAGACCTTTCCAAACTACAGAAAATCAAAGTGTATTAAAAGATTAAATTATCAAAATTAACTGATGATCATAACTTTAATTGTTTCATTAATACACCAACTTGTCTATTAAAGTAGTCCTAGTATCACACTACGTCATAATACAGATTTTACAATATTGGTTCGACTTTTACACAGCGTTTTTGATACCCGGTATTGATTTTGCTGTACATCGCTGTTGTAAACAATGGCAATAATCAGCAATTAGAACGGTAATATATGTATTCTATGAGAGATAGAAATGATTAATGTTGAAAAACTCTATTCTGTGAAAGTAAAATGAAAAACGAAGTTTCTGATTAACCAGAATCTCAGGTATACTTATATCTTCTTTGTTTTGACCCCCCCCCCCAAATTTTTCTTTTTCTTTTACTAAAACCGGTTTAAATTTAGAGACAGAAGCTATTTTGAATTTAATCAATCGTCAATTAATTAATGTTTAAATGATATCTAACATTGTTGACAGATCTAGGCAGAAAACTGTAGCAAAATGTGACTTTTACGGATTTTTTCGTCAGGATCTACTTGGTTTAGAGCTTATAGCGTGAAAAGTAATCCGTCAACATATAATTTATTTTACCATATCTTTTTTCTAAGATGTCAATCTATAGAATAAACACCATAAATTTAAGTTTGAGTCCATAAAATAGTAAAAAAATTACCAAACGTGATACTAGCATTGCATTTTTTGTATTCTATTTTGATACATCAGGTCTTTAAAGCGTACTTACTTACAAAAAATTGCGCAAAATTATTGATGAGATATGGCTTAAATAAATATTTATACTCTATTTTGTATGTTCAGTTCTAATTTTCCCAAAATTTGTAATTATTTTTATGAAAAACGGACGTCTGGCAAATTTCATAATTGTCAATAATTTTCGCAAGGGGGTACACCCGTCTGAGAGGTGATAACAAACAAACTAGCATGTAAACATACATATTTTCTTTTGTATATGTATTGCTAGAATGTATATTTATCATTTAAAGCTAAGCTTTTAATGATTGAGCCCATTAAGTGCCGAGTATAGGACTACCTTAATTCTGTTCATGTTTTAGTACAGAGAAAAGTTTTTAGCAACTTAATCTATATATTTTGTATCGTTACTGTGACATACCAGTCTTTCTCTTCTTTTATCATATGAATCATCCAAATAGTAAAAATTATGTGCGGCTGAGTTTTTTTCCCACTGCCTGTTGTTTAATCAATATCATTTCTATTAATTGTCATCAATATTTTCTTCCTTGTACGTCACCCTATGTATCATTAAGCAGTTGTTGATTGAATATTGGTAGATTGAATTGAAGTAAATAACTATCCAGGTCAAAATAACAAGATCATAACACTAGGTTTTAAATCAGTCTACTTTGTATTGAATGTTTTTCTGAGACTAGCTACCAGAGTTGTCTTTCTTTATACAATGTTAATTATAGACCAAGCTAATTATAACTTCTGCTACGTTAGAATATTGATAATATTGAACTTCTTTGTCTGAACATTTAATATTCTTCTTAATTAATTTACCAGCACCTAACAATATGATACATATCCCTATTTTTTTCATCAGCAGCAGTATTAAATTACTATATCATACACTTTTTTAGAGATCTTATAAAAAGTACTGGACCATCAAAATTGTATTACTTTTAATGTTGTGATGGAGATCTTATTTATATAATTTGCACCTGACAAGGAGACAATTGTAATACTGTACTTTCTCTTTCTGACCTAAAATAAATTTATAACCACTTACATCCTAAACAGTGAGCTTTTGTAACTTTAATCTGCTTTAATTAGGATAATAAATAATTCTGTAAATGTAACACTATAGTGAGACTGTCATACTCCTTGCACAAAACAACAAAGAACAAAAGCCTTTTATCGACAGACAAAAGAGTAAAAGTTCACTGCATTATACAAAAAGCTATGCAAATGTTTATTTCCCATGGTCAAAATGATTAATAATCTCTGCCCTATCACTTAGCATTGTCATTATTATATAGAATAGAGGCAGTCTTCCCTGTGTGCTTTAAATTGTAAATGTATGCATATGAATGACTTGCGTTAACGACTGAAAACAAGTTCTGTTTAGTATGTGTCATCATGTTTTGACCTATAGGTAAGGAGGAAGTCGACTGAAAATTACAATGATGACGCCGATTCTTGGGGGATGACCAGGGGAGATGTCATTATCTCAAATTAAAAAAAGAGAAAGTAAAACAACCTGAATCATTCAACATGGGACACCCCCTTAGTTTAAAATCAGTAATTGACAGCTGTTTCACATCTGTTGAGGCCCATTCATCATTTATATACACTAATGTCAGACTTCACTTTGATAGACTACTACTAGTTTCCTTTAAACTTTGCCTAAAATAATCTCAGCTACCTTGGAAAAAAAGAACCCTGGGATTTACAGTCCGGTGTGAAAAAGTACAGTGATTTAGGCTTGTATTTGATGGGATGAAGGTCATTGGGTGTTTTATAATTAATTATGCATACAGTAGGATACAAAAATACATGTAAGGTCATAATGATAAACATTAATTTGTGGAAAAGATTTATACTTTTCTTGATCATTATCAAAGAGGAAACTACAGGTTACAAACTGAGGCGTTCTCATGTGATCTTTATGCTAATGTGTACTATACTCTTTTAAATGCAGTGAGCAAGTGCACATGATTTATACACTTTCAATAACAAAGGTAAATATTAAGATTCTGTGCACTAAATCAGCTGATCAATAAAATTACCTGGTAAAAAGGGCTTTCTTTGTGCATTTATACGAGTCTGCGTTGTTGTTATTTTTATATAATTTTGTCTGAACAAACAAATTAATCTTTTCGGTTGCATAGATTGAATGCATCAAGGGGCTGGGTGTGTTCAGGCTTTATATCAAAACACATTTGTAATTATCTTGGCTCAACACTTTAGAAAACAAAGGCCTTATCACAGTCTTAATTTCTGGTTCCTCTGGCAGCTAGCACAGTGTGTTCCACTGTCAAGGTTTGAGGACCTTATCTTTGATTTAAACAGGACATGAATTCAATAGGGTGGATTTTGGTAATTAAAAGTGCAGCGTAATAGGTTGATTTGACTTGAAGTGCCATGCTTGACTGGTTCCTACAATCATATTAACTGTCATCTGTCTGTGACTGGTTGTCCCACTACGGTAACAATGTACCAGTTTAGTTCACTTTAACTCTGCACTGCGTACCACTGAATCAATCACAGACAAAACAAAGGACCGGCCATTACCACAGAGCGACAAAAAAAGAACAAGACTCATAGAAAACAAAGACACAAATATACTTCTGAAATCATAGAGATATATCCCGGTAATTTGGCATCATAATTAATTACCAGTACCGGTACAATTTTGACTAAGACAGTCTGACTCTTCCATTTGTCCTTTCTTTACATTAAAAGTACCTGTGTTGTTCAACTCAAATTATACAGATACTATGTATAATATTATTTCCAACCAAGTCTTTTCAAGACTTTAAAACAAAGAGACAATTTTACATCAATAATTCAGAATACACATTAGTTGTAATAGGAATAAAAATAATGTTTGTTGTTCAAGTCAAATGAGTCAGACTTATATATATATTTACAACCAAGACTTTTCATGACTTAAAAACAGAGATACAATGTTACATCAATAATTCAGAATATGTTACTTGTGATAGGGATAAAAATCACCAGTTAAAATGACAACTGATATGTGAAAAAATGTCCCATGGTGCTTTAGTTTAAATCAAGCTGTTTTCTTTTAATAAACTGACAAATGTTCTGTTGAGATTTTTAATTTATTGGATTTCCGAAGCAGATTTCTGCTATTGTGAACACTTTACTTATAATGATTGACAATTACAGCCAAAAACCATATGGACCATGAAACCCTATCTATTTAATCTAATAATAAAAATATATTCAAAATTTAGAATGGATCAGAAATCCAATTTATTTTATATACTGATAAATAAAGCATGCATTCTATTTAATTTACTTACTTCTGTCTTGGTATAAAATATCAAATGGGCTCCCACCTACAAAAGTTAATAAAAATAATTTTGTACTTCTTTCCATACTAAATCTCTTGTATAAAGAAATGCTTTAATAAAATACCATCCTCAGACATTCAATTTTTGGGAATCTTATTGTTGTACCAGGGTAATTGTCATTTTTTTTTTTTACAACTTTTCAGTAATGTCCACTTAATCAATAGTTCAATATCAATATTTATATTTATATCATTTTGATATATCATTTAAAACATGCCGCATGCTTGTTAAATGTCAAGTTTTCGTTTGTTGCTTGGTAACTTAACTTTTATCAAAATTTTGCGAACCCTCTGTTTGCAGACCAGTTATTACATCATGACATTGAGACGGCTTTTTTAACAGTGCACATGTATTGATTGGGCTGATAAATAACTCACCTGTATTGGTATCCGGTAGATTTTGCCCCAGAAACATTGTAGTTAACAATTGGGGATACGTAGACTGTAAAGCAAAGCACAGCTTCTGGAAAGGACAGTGCGGTTTCTGTTGAATTATTTCCAACAGCTTCCCGACCTTTTCATCGCTTCTATGATGTTTGTTTATTTCCAATATGTCATCGGTCGTAAGCACTTGGGCGCCCTGTAGAATCGGGTAAAGCCGCTCCACTTCAATAGTGGTAGCAAATTTTTCATGGTGAATCTTCAAAAGTTCCTTGTATCTTTCCTCCATGGTGTATGTCACAGGACATACTACCGATCACAAACCGATAGAATATATATTGACATTATGAGTTGAAACGTACCACTTCGATTTCAGCCATGTTTGATCTAATAATGCTATTTCGAGCAGCTGATCGGGGAACCTGCCGTAGTTTCGAATTTGGGTATTTTTTTTAACGGAGAAACAAAATTAATAGCAATATTAAATAACTAAATATCAAATTCATAAACAATATAGCATAAAATAATTTCTTGATAAATTCATTATTAAAAATCAATTAATGCACACTTTTATTTGATTTGTTTACAAAATAGTATATGGAACGCTGAGTTTGCTATAATAACATGATTTGCAAGGATGTGGTGTGTTCGAATAGAGAACACCGTAACATTTGATTTGTGATATGTACAATTTTTTTTATTAAGAATCTTAATCGAAGCTGTCCCTTTTATTGTAATAATAAAAATAGTATAAATTACTATTATAATTAATTGTACTTTTTGTTGATAATTTCATTGCACGTACTAAAACAGTCCTTTAATTTAAAAGTACATTAATCATTACATGTTATTTTGCATATTGAATCATTCCTCATGTATATTAAATGACTCATTTTTAACAATACTAGTCAACAAAACAACTAAACTGACTAACATGGAAAAGTATTAAATATCCATTCATTTGCAAAAGAAACAAAATGCATTGCAGTTCTGTAGACCTGTAATTGATATATGTCAGTGTGGCGCTGGTACAGTAAAGTATATATATTTTTTAGTCATAGCATTTTTATATTCTGTCTCAAGTTTTTGCTTCCATCAATATTAATATTTCATAATCATAAATACCTTTGTGACCAAACTACGTTCATCTACTATCTAGAATGAAAAAAGTCCAGATTTTCTGTTTTGAAACGCTCCCTTTATCGCTTCAGGTTTCAATACACAACCAAAAATTGAAAGTCTTCGGGGATTTTGCACTGCAAACGACATGAAACGTACCCGGTTGATATAGTTGAAAAATTGTGCGAGATGTTCCGATTTACCTTCGAATGCAGAAGATGTCAACAATCTCTTTAAGAAATGTTAACATGAGACCCGATGAGGTTTCCATACTTTGGTTTATCAAGCAGGAAGTTGACATCACATGGAGCGGTTGCTGTGATCCTTCATCTAGGTAAAGGTGTGTAATTTGTATTGAATTTGTATTTCCACCTCATGGCCTTATTGCATTTAAGTTATCATCAATCTTAAGGATAGTATTTGATTACCCTTCTTTTGTTCTTATGAAAATCATTGGAACTTGAGTGTGGACTAATTTTCTCTACACATGCAACCATGCATTTACATGTATGAGTGACCATTAGTTAAATTTTTTTCTGAATGTGATTTTTTTATGTGAAGATCAATGAACTTTCTTCTGGTTTTATTCCGATGACACTTGTATCGTATTTCAATTATAACAGACATCAGAAAAGTGACAATTATTGATTTTCTTCCCCTTGTATATGCAGCATGTTTGGTGGTAGGAAGGAGATTGTTATCAGGCAGTGAAGCCTTTATGTTACATTGCCCACACAGATTAATCCTAGATAACCCATCCTCATCGCAGAATCTTGTTGGGATTCAAGATATACAGAGTTTCTTCAGGATCACACAGCTCTTTGTTTCCATGAGAGTACTTAATTTCAGCTAAGGATACTCTTTAAGTGAGTATGAAAGGGATTCTAGATCTAACAATACATTAATGTTAATTTAAATCATTTCTTAATTGGCAAGTTACTTCAGCTTAAACCCACATTTATGCACTTCTCTATGGTAAGGTACTGTACCAGTCTGCACTAGCTGGGTGTCTCTATAGCTGTTAGTTGGTTAAGTTATAATCAAAGTAAATAGATTAAAGGGTTAAACACTGCATGTTTATGATTATGACCAAGTATATCAATATTACAGTTATTGGACTAAGATTGGAAAAATAAGAGCAATAAGGTCTTAAATGTCTACGTGTAGCTATAAGGTTTTTCAACCTCCCATTTAACTTTTTTTTAAATAATTCAAGTCAACTATATGACATAATTGCAGAATTTTTTGTTTTGTGAGATGCTCAGATGTTCACGTTTATTTTACAGATAAGCAGAATAATGAAGAACAAAGGAAAGCAGAGGGGGTCCACCAACACACCCAAGCAGATGGACACTAACAGGGGTGCAGCCTCACCCTCCACTTCCGTCTTAAGATACCTGTGTCAACCCACAGACCCAGCTAACTTGGCTGTTCTGAGGATTGCCTTTGGTAAAGGTTTTATCCCTAGGTGTAAAACATTAATGGCTATCATTAGTGATGTTAATTGTTCACATCACAAAGTATTGATTTGCTGTGGGAGAACTGGTCGCATTTGATTTTTATATCATCAGATGTACTGGTATATATTAATTATTTTAGTGGGACTTTGTATTTCCCATAAAATCTTTGATGAATCATTATAATGACATTATATTTTTTTAGTCAGATGCTATTTTAGATGATATTTTTTTTTTTTGAAATGGCAATGACAATTTTTAATCTACCATAATTTCAATGTAATCATTAGAAGTCTCACTTGCGGTGCAGATTGAGAGGGGAAGGGGAGGGGCTGGGGGGTAGTTTAGACATCCCCAAGAAAAAAAGGACCACACATTAATGATTAGAAGTACATGTAAGAGAAACAACACACATACAAGTGCATTCCCTCACATATGAGGTTATTTATGAATGATGCTGGTACATAATTGACTTAATCTGACCATGAGTGAGGTGATGTCAGCACCTCTGTACTGATCCCAATAAATTGTTTTACAGGTACTCTGATGATGATTGACATTCCCCAGGAGAGAGGAATGTCCCATGCAGACGTTAGGTGGGGTAGGAAAGATGTCTGCAGGTTCCCTCTTTTCAGTGACCTCAAAGTGGCAACACTGGAATGGATGTATATCATATATCTCATTATGTTTATAGGTAGTAATAATAGTACAGTACTGTAGATTACTAAAACTGGCTGATACAGTACCTTTGGGGCACTTAGCCACCTTTAAAAAACGTCTTCTGGTGGGGGGGGGGGGGGATGGAGGTAAATTAATCTTCTCTTTAAAGTTGCACAAAAAGTTGATAAAATAATTAATTTGTAAACAAGTACAGCTAGATTTAAAAAGAAAAAAGTGAAAATCATCTTTGATTGTTACTGGTTATGAAAATTTGTTAAGTAGACTACCATACCTTTTTGTCAGTCAGCTCAGGGGGGGGGGGGGGGGGGGGGGGGGCATAAAAACAATTTCTTGAAGGTGCATGACCCTATGGGATAATTTTGTAATATTACAAATGCAAGCCTTTTAAAGTTATTGATTGACTGTGTGTTGTGTCACTGACAGGTGCCCTAGGTATAACTTTAGGACTATTTTATCGCATCAGCTGTCTGCTATTTAGCTCGACCTACTGGTACATAATCCTGTTGGACAAAACAGCATGGAACAACCACTCCTATCTGTATGGCCTGATGGGAATTCTTCTAATGGCAGTAGATGGTAACCGGTGTTGGTAAATACATTCTTGTTCAATTGTACCATAACTGCATCAGCACATTGTATATATCCAGTAATTTCTGTTTTGGAAATTTATAGTTCTTATTAATCAGTAGTTTTGAACATCAAAGATGAACACTACTGGAATATTATAATTAAATATGAAATGTTATTTTAGAGATTCATTGTCCTAACAATTGATAAATGTACTTATTTATCTTCTAGGTCCTTAGATGGCCTGATTAACAAATCTATCAACAATGCACATGTGCCATTTTGGAATTACTTCATCTGCAGAACACAGGTACTAATACAGTCAAATCTCATTATAACAAACTCAGTAAAAAAAACTTGGAGATATCCGAGATTCCAGATATGGAGGTTTAAATGCATAGAATACATGTACATATATGGGTGGGACTTTCAAATCATTTGATATTTCCATGGAATTCAAAATATTCAAGTTTAAGTGACCATGGTTTGACTGTCTATTATTATTATCTGTTAAAAGTCCCAGTGTCCCAACATTTTCAGATATTATTAAAAGTGAACATTTCCTTTGATTCAGATATTTCTGGTGTACTTCATTGCTGGTTTAAAGAAGTTAGACCAGGACTGGATCACTGGGTATTCCATGCAGAAATTGTCCAGAAACTGGGTGTTTGATCCATTTAGGTAAAATCCATTGTCGTGCAAATTCAACACCATTTACTTTCTTGTTTTGTCAAAGTACAAAAAATAATTGTCAAGCCTATAATAAATTCTGTCTCAATTATTCCTGTTTAGGCTTTTATTGACGGATGAGCAGATAGATTTATTTATTGTACACATTGGAGGCCTGACTATTGACATGTTTGGAGGAATTTTCCTGTTGTTTGACAAAACTAGACCCATTGCCATCTTCTTCCTGTCCTCATTTCATATCATGAACTCCACAATGTTTTCCATAGGTGGGTATATGTATTATAATAATTGCATTTGTCACTCTGTAAGGGTACTTAGTAGTATATATATATAAAAAATATTCCAGACGCAAAGCGTCCAGTTTGATCTGATGATCCGTGCTTGGCAACAAGACGTGATCCGGCTCTTTGGATTAAGTTACAGTTATAATGATAAATTTATTATATACCCTTGTCTATTTAAAAGTTTTAATTACAAAACTTTGTTTTTGAAGTGAACTGTTTGACGTTTACTTATATAACAATGCTATTTTGAAATGAACTCTTTTAAAACGCACTAAAATAGAGACGTTATGGATGCATGTGTACTATGTCATCAGTTTCAGAGAGTAGTGATACGGAATTGTAAAACCAGAGTGTGGTGATCCAGATAATCGGATCACACTCTCTAAAATGGAGGTTTTTAAAGGTAAAACCCCTGTTTACGAGATATCTATACTTACCTGCATCAACTTTTTGCATTTTCCCCGAGCTGCCTACGATCATGCCTGAACTTTTGAGACCACCCCTGTGGTATCATCTAGTGTTTACCCATAATGCACAAGCATACTTCCGTTTCAGTTTTGTGAGGGCCTACACAACTAGGACCCAATTAACAGGGGTGGGTGATGCAGGTAAGTATAGATATCTCGTAAACAGGGGTTTTACCTTTAAAAACCTCCAGTTTACATCAATATCTATACTTACCTGCATCAACTTTTTGCAGAATTTGTAGCAGAAATATTGGGCGGGATTACAATCACTATCATATAATAGTAAAATAAAGAATACACTCACCCAAAAAGATATTCTATTTTTGTTCTTTTTCTTTTGCCCATCTCGATGTATCAAGAACTGATGACTTGGCAAAGCGAGCTTCTCCTTGAGGAACATCTCTCATATAGAATGAAGTAAAGGTGTTTTCTGTTGCCCAATGAGCTGTCTGTAGAATTTCTTCTAGAGTTGCACCATTGAAAAGGGCCCATGAAGTTGCCAATCGTCTTGTATCATGTGCACGCACATGAGATAAGGTCTCACTGTTATGTTCATACACAAACTTTACTAGTGACACAATCCATCTTGAAATTGAATTCTTGGATGCTGGTTTTTGCGAGTCCGATTTGTAAGTCAAGAATAAACACTTTTCATCACCACGAGAAGACTCTGTCCTTTTTAGGTACATTTTAAGTGCTCTACAAGGACACAAAAGCAAGTCTCTACTGTCTGTTGCAAAGCTATTAAACTCTGGTATGAATATTGGTTTCCATGGCTTTCCTAATCTCTGAGTTTTGGCTAAAAACTGTATATTTGGTAATAAACGTATTCCATTCTGCTCAAGACGTAAATGTGACTCTCCAATTGAAAGAGCTTGAATTTCGCTTACTCTTGATGCTGTTGCCAGAGCCACAAGGAACACTGTCTTCCATGTAAGGTACTTCATATCGCATGAATTCATCGGTTCAAATGGGGAGTCACACAACTTCCAAAGAACAGTCGGCAAATCCCAATTTGGAAGTAATGGTCGTACATTAGGTTCAGAATTGTATATTCCTTTTATTAACTTTGACAGATCAGTGTTGTTACTGACAGAACTATTGCTCCAACCCTTATGCATAGATGCTATCGCTGACCTATAACCCATTAAAGTATTTGGCTTACAACTACGTTCTTCATGCAAATAGATGAAGAAGTCTGCTAAATCAGCTACAGTGGCCTCAACTGAATCCTTTTGGTTCTTGGCACACCATTCCTTGTAGATTCGTATTCTAGCATCATACATTTTTCTTGTTGACTGTCTTCGTGAGTTGAAGATAAATGACTTAGCTTTCTCAGAAAATCTATTCTCTGTTCTTTGTTGTTTGAAATTTTCCAAACCGCCAGATGCAGACTTTCTGGACTTGGATGAATGAACTGCCCTCTTCTTTGAGTCAACATGTCTCTTATTATTGGAAGTTCCCTTGGAATGTCGACCAATAGATGTAGTAGGTCTGGAAACCATGACTGTCTTGGTGAAAACGGAGCGATGAGGAGAAGAACACACGACTCCTGTTCCACTTTCCTGAGTACTTTCGGAATTAATATGGGAGGCGGAAATGCATATGCAAACATTCCTGTCCAATCTACAGCTAGCGCATCGCATTCCCATGCCAAGGGGTCTGGAAACGGAGAACAAAACACTGCTAGTTTCCGGTTTTCCCTTGTTGCGAATAAATCTATGTTTGGAGTGGGAAAAACTCGAAAAATCTGCTGAACTATTTCTTGGTTGAGACTCCATTCTGTCATCTTGGGAATTTGTCGCCCTCTGGACAACTGATCCGCTATTACATTCTTTTTCCCTGGAATGTGAGCTGCTTTGAGCTGTATCCCGAGAAGGTGACACCAATGCAGAATCCTCCATGTCATCACGCATAGGGCTGCAGACTTTGTCCCCCCTTGGCGATTGATGTAAGACACTACTGTTGAATTGTCTGTCCTCAGCAAGACTTGCCTGTGTTTGACATTGTCCCTGAAGTGATGAAGTGCATTCTCCACTGCACTGAGTTCCAACAGATTTATATGTGATGACTGTTCTATCACCGTCCATTTCCCCGACACATTGCGATCCTCTAGGTGGGCTCCCCACCCGTAAGTTGATGCATCCGTCCACAAGGTTAGGTCTGCTCTGAAGCTCAGAATAGACGTTCCTGCCAGAACATTCCCTCTCTCTATCCACCAGAGAAGATGTGGGATGAGGAAACTGTCCATTTGAATCAGATGATCCAGTTCGTCCACATGTGGACGCCACTGGGACAGAAGGCAGAACTGAATGGGACGCATCTTGAGTCTGGCAAGAGGTACCAAATCTATACAGGCTGCCATTAAACCAAGGATTCTGAGGAATGTACGTGCTGGGATAAAAGATTCCATAACCATGGTAGAAATTGCCCCAAACAGACTGAGAAAACGGTCCAAACTGGGGTAGACCATACCCTGTTGGAGGTTGAATAGTGCTCCAAGATAAGTTATCTGTTGCGTTGGCTGCAGAATTGACTTGGATTGATTTATTACCAGGCCCAAGTCCATCAGCAGAAACAAAGTTCTCCTTAGTTGATGAACTAATGTCATTCGATCTGCATTTTTGAGAAGCCAATCGTCCAGGTACATATAAATGGAAATCTGTTGACTTCTTAGATGTGCACCTATTGCCCCCATTAATTTCGTAAACACTCTTGGGGCTGTTGCTAGACCGAAGGGCATTGACCTGAATTGATAATGGATATTGTCTATGCAAAACCTGAGGTATTTCCTGTCTTCTGGATAAATTGGAACATGTAGATATGCATCCTTTAGATCTATTGATGCCACCCAGTCTCCTACATTCAGAGCCTGTATTACTGACCTTAGAGACTCCATCTTGAAATGTTGATTTTGGAGAAATATATTTAACGGTTTCAAATTGAGAATCGGACGGTAACCTCCGTCTCGTTTTGGAACAACAAAAAAGGTGCTGTAAAACCCCTGACCTTCCTGGGTCTTGGGAACAATCTCTATGGCATGCTTTTCTAATAAACTTTCTATTTCTTCTAAAATACATTGTCTTTGGACGACATCTTGTACATTTGTTATTCTTACTCCTGTATTTGGAGGATGTTTTATGAACACAAGTTTGAGTCCTTCCTGGACTATTTTTAAAATCCAATCGTCGGATGTAATTTTCATCCACTCCCTGTGGTACGAAATGATCCGACAGCCTACTTTGGCTGATTTCTGCAACTCGAGTCGAGTCTCTAATTGATCCGTCAAAATTACTTTGGGGGACGAAACCCCAAACGATCTTGTGCAGAGCCACGAGTTTGACCTCTGAAGGAACCTCTTGAATTGAAATTTCGTCCTCTTCCTATAGTAGTCTTTTGATTCTTTTCTGCAGCAAACTTTCCCTTCTTTGCAAAGGATGACTGCTGTTCTTTCGGTTCCGAGGTGCCCACTGAATCATCTCTCTTTCTTTTCCTTGCAGAGCTGAGGGCTGAACCATCTCTCTGCTTTGAACCCCTCAGGTGCTGTGTTTCTTTAGCATCGCGCATACTTTCTGCACTTGCGTGAAGAATATCAAAATACTTCCCACAAAAGAGCTTAGGATTCAGAGTTGTCTGTACAAGGAGTTTGTTTTCAGTTGCTTTGTTTTTAAAAGCCAAATCCTCAATGTGAATGGCTCTGCGGGCTGCAACTGCACCCACTAACATGCGGGAAGTAACATCAGCCATTGACTTGAACACCTGCATGAGTGCTTGTAGGGCCTCTGTCTTGTCCTCATCAGATACAACGTTATCAACGTAGGACGTAATTAGAGAGGCATATGTCAACTCTCTTAGAAGAAGTCGAGATCCTTGATCTATCTTCCATAACTCATTGTTGCGTGAATGCAACATAGGGTTGCGGAAACGATAAGAATTTTTGTTTCCTTTTCTCCCTGTTGTAAAACTGCTGTCCTCAATGTTGTCATCAAGGCGCGGCGTTGTGCAGTACTTGTCAAAGTCGGAAGAAGCGACTCGGTATTTTTCATCATCTGATGCTTTATAAGTCCGAATCGCACCTTTTCGCTGGAATTCTTCATCAACATCTGTTAATGTGTTTAAAATGTACCCATCCATAGGCAAAGACTGTTGTGGGGTAGATGATTTTGTCCCAATCAAACGATTTGACATGTATGATTTGAAGTCTCGGCTCTGAGTTTCAGAGGCATCAACTGAGTTGATGTTCAGTTCTGTAGACACTTTTTTAACAAAATTTTTCCAGTCTACCATGCATGAACCATTAGAGTCTGTGTCATGCGTATGTACTGAACCCAAGACAGAGTTATCAAACTCTGAACGATTATCCTCGTGAACATCAATAACATCATCAAGTGAATTGCTTAAGACTTGATCAGTTTCACCTCTGTGGCTTACCAGATCATCGTCAACCGATTCTCTGGAGCGTTGATCATCTGACGGTCGAAATCTATCGAACCTGTTACACGCCCTGTCTGAACGAACATCAGACGTAATAGCAATAGTCGGTTGTTTATTCGAATCCTGGACCAACTCTTTAATTCTAGCGTCAATCAACCTTTTCATGCAATTCTCTTGATATTGCTGCCATTGGGCTTCGAAATTCCCCAACACGAAAGGCGGAAAATTACCTACTTGAGGTGGGACTGAACCCTGCGTCAAGTCGCCGCCATTTTGACTCATTTCTGTCGGAGAAAGAATTTCTGACGCAGCTACGTTTCCCGCAGAGGAAACTTGACTATCAGAACGATTGCCACTATTCCCCACAGAGGGAACTTCTGGATTTGGCAATGTAGCTGACTTTCTCCCCGCTTCAGATTTCTTTCGCTCGATCATCTTTCTGATCAACGTCCGTTTTTCCTCTGACCACTTACTGCAAACTTCGCATGGAAATGCTTCGTTGCAAACTCTGTGTCTATAGCACTCTGCGTGGTCATCCAAAACGGTCATTTCTCTATTACATTTTACGCAAATTTTAAATGAATCAGACATTTTAAGACCGCAGGCTTAAGAAATTTTAATCGAAGAAAAACACGCGGCTTTTCTTCTCGAATGCCCGAACAAAACTGAAACGGAAGTATGCTTGTGCATTATGGGTAAACACTAGATGATACCACAGGGGTGGTCTCAAAAGTTCAGGCATGATCGTAGGCAGCTCGGGGAAAATGCAAAAAGTTGATGCAGGTAAGTATAGATATTGATGTAAACTTGACACTATCAAGAAGGGAAAAGTGATGGGTATATAATAAAATATATTACTATATGATTTTTCCAGGAATGTTTCCCTATGCCATGCTTGCAACTCTGCCATTATTCTGTGCTGTGGATTGGCCAAGGAAAGTCATTCCCAGACTGCCAAAGTTTTTGAGAGTTCTGTTTTCGACCGAAACAGAAATCCAATCCAGTTCTCACTGTTTATATAGCAAAGAGGAGATCAAGCCAGAGGGAGAGAATCTGGTATGATAATGGTGCATAACTTACCCATATTATGGATAATTAAGGATAGTTGTAAAACCAAACAGTCTGAACTTTCATTCTAAACAATCTTCAGTTTTCATGTACATGTATGTAATAAAAAGAAAAGTTATTGTTTCAAACTCTTTGGGTATGTTTTTCTTATATTATTTTCTTTATTTCATGTTATTTTAAAAACTTTTTTCCCTATGCACAGGATAATAAAGTTCCTGTTAACTCCCAATCAGCCCCACCCACCTCTCCCTCACTGGTTCACAGACTTGGAGTCACATTTACCATTATACATATTGCTATACAACTGTTCCTGCCATATTCCCATGGAATAACAAAGGTAAAATTTTGATGAATCATCATTTTCTCTCTACCTGTGTATCACCATTTTAAATCTATTATCAAGTAAGCATGAATGAGAGAGAGAGAGAGAGAGAGAGAGAGAGAGAGAGAGAGAGAAATTGTTGCAAGCTTTTTTGGTGTTTTATTGATTTTTGGAACAACTATGGTTGATTTTTAGGTAACCTCTACTTGTTTTTTACTGGTACATGTATATATTGTACATATTATTAACACATAAAAGAGAACTGTAAGAATGGGACTCTGTGTTATAGGGGTACAACAACTGGACCAATGGTCTCTATGGTTACTCCTGGGATATGATGGTTCATTCCTGGACAACACAGCATGTGCGACTCTCCTATAAGGACAAGATCTCAGGAAAAGAAGGGTTCCTTGATCCGGCTGTAAGTCTCACATTTTTTAAGATCACTGCAATTGGCAAGATATTTCAAAGAAAATTTTTAGGTATATACAAAGAAAGACAATTTCAGATGGGATGGCACTTTTACAGGTATAAGTAACCTTAACTGTTGGTTCAGTTTTATAAAAAACAATAACATTTGTTGTTTTTATTTTATCATAGGCATTTGTTGATAGTGTTGGAAAAAGATGGAGTAGCCATGGAGACATGGTAGTCCAGTATGCACATTGTGTGGCAGACATCTTGAAAAATTACAACATGTCAGTGGAACTCTATTTTGACATTTGGAAATCAATGAATAAAAGATTTCAACAAAGGTTTGTTTTGATGTCTCCTACGATTTTTTTTTTCTTTTGTTGCCTGTATATATGTTGTATAAACTACCATTACTTTTACGAGTGCAAATCATGTAAAGTTGACTTGGTTGTATACTTAAATAAAGGCACTGTGTTAATAAATTTTGCATTTGAACATGACAGAATGTTTGACCCCAGAGTAAATATAATGGATGTGGAGTGGTCCCCCTTTAAAGAGGTCTCCTTTGCTATGCCATTGCTACTTGATTTATCACCATGGAGATCCAAGTTACAGGAGATGGAAAAGGAGCTGATAGATACCTCTAACTATACAGATGTTGTTTTTGTGGCAGATTTCCCAGGTAATATATTTGTAATACCTATTCAGTACAGTAAATCATTAAATGTTTGTTAACCTATTGTATTCATACTTTTAAATTATATTATTATAAAGTATTCTCTTAACACTCTGAAGTCACAAGTAGTCTCCCTTTATTTCCATCTTCAGGGCTTCACCTGGAAGCTTTTATCCAAGAAGATCTTGGGAACACTAGCATCACTTTACTATCGGGGAGTGTTTTGGTGGAGCTTGTGGAGCTAAAAAAGAATTACAGCCTCAACCCAGGTGATAAAATTCAGGTGAGCAGCTGGGACACTTAAATATTTTAAGTAATGCAATGGAGTGACCTTAACCTTGCCCAATGACCTCATCAGGGTCATCCTTGGGTCATAGGCAACTTTACTGGTGTAACTTCTCAGAAAAGTTTTGAATCGGACATGAAAGTTGGACAGACAGGTGGACAAACAGACATGTTGATTCAAATCCCCCCTTGATGATGATGTTCTTTTAAAGAAATAAATACATGTACATTCAGTTGATGTTTCACTTTTACCATTGCTGAAGTCAACATTAAATTTTTTGGGTATTTTGCAGGTGCCCCCTGGTCAGTTCCACAAAGTTCACACAGTGTCTGAGGAACCTTCCTGTTACATGTATATCTATATCAACACTACTTATGTCGAAATTATGGAGAAGGTGGAGACAGTTGAGAAAACAATGAGTGAGAAAAATATAAGTGCAGGTGAGTTGATTCTGTTGCAATGAGTTTACTTGTGTGAATGTTGGTCATTTTTTAGCTCACCGAGACGAAGTCAGGGGGAGCTTATGCTATACCCTCGGCGTCGGCGTCCGGAACCTGGTTAAAGTTTTTGTTGCAGGTCCTGTATCTAAGCTATTACTTGTCCTATCTTCACCAAACTTGCATGGATGATGCATCTGGACCTACTTATGGACTTGAAAGACTTGGATGCTGAATCTGAGTCCTAAATTTCAGATGCTGGAGGAGGTTAAGGTTGTTGGACCAGGTTAAAGTTTTTGTTGCAGGTGCCCTTTGATAGCAATATCTAAGTTACTGCAGGTCCATACTTCACCAAACTTGCATGGATGGTGTGTCTTATGATACTGATGCACCAGACAGGCTTGAGTGCTCAATCTGAGCTATAGGTTTCAGATGCTGGAGGAGGTTAAGGTTTTTGGAGCAGGTTAAAGTTTTTGTTGCAGGTGCCCTTTGATAGTAATATCTAAGTTACTGCTGGTCCGTACTTCACCAAACTTGCATTGATGGTGTGTCTTATGATACTGATGCACCAGGCAGGCTTGGGTGCTGAATCTGAGCTATAGGTAAGAGATGCTGAATGAGGTTAAGGTTTTAAGAGCTTGTTAAAGTTTTTGTTGCAGGTGCCCTCTGATGATTATATCTTAGTTACTACTTGTCCTAACTTCACCAGACTTCCATGGATGGTGCGTCTTATGATACTGATGCACCAGACAGGCTTGAATGCTGAATCTGAACCATAGGTTTCGGATGCTGGAGGTGGTTAATGTTTTTAGAGCTGGTTAAAGTTTTTGAAACAGGTGCCCTTTGATGATTATATCTTAGTTATTACTTGTCCTAACTTCACCAGACTTCCATGGATGGTGCGTCTTATGATACTGATGCACCTGACAGGCTTGAATGCTGAGTCTGAGCCATAGGTTTCAGATGCTGGATATGGTTAAGTTTTTTGGAACAGGTCACATGTTTAATAGATAATAGTACTATTTCAAACTTGCATAGTTGATTAAACTGTAATATGAATGAATCACAGAGGAAGCTTCAGATGCAGAGCTTGATCTCCATTATCAAGGATGCTAAAAAATATATTTTAGTTATTACAGGTCCTAACTTCACCAAACTTGAATGGATGGTGTGTCTTATGATACAGATGCACCTGACAGGCATGGATGTTGAATCTGAGCCATAGGTTGCGGATGCTGGAGCAGGTTAAGGTTTTAATTGCTAGTGCCCTCTGATGATGATATCTTAGACTGGTCTGAACTTCACCAAACTGGCATGGAGATGCGTCTTATGTATACTGATGCACCTGACAGGCTTGAATGCTGAATCTGAGCCATAGGTTTCGGATGCTGGATGAGGTTTAGCTTTTTGGAACAGGTCACATGTTTTATAGATGATAGCTTGCATAGTTGATTTAACTATATTATAAATGAAAGGCAGAGGTTGCTTCAGATGCAGAGCCTGATCTCCATAATCAAGGATGCTAAAGAAATCTCCTACCTCACTCAAACCTGCTTGATAGATAGATGTGTTTGTTGATAAATCATATCACATGATTCCTATGATATAGTATTGTATGGTATGAAACAATATTGTTTAATATGATACAATATAATATCATATGTAATATAATAAAAAGTTATATGATATGATATTGTATTAATTTGTTTGATATTTTATGTTATGATATTGTATCATGATATCGTTTAATATGTATAGTATTGTATATTATGATACAATATTGTATAATATTATTTGTATTATTAATTTATTATTTTATCACATGATACTATTACATAAGATATTGCAAAATATAATATTGTATCCTATGATACAATATTGTATGTTCTATAATATTGTATCATACGATATTGTATAATATGATATTAGTTTCTGTAATATAGAATTATATCACATGAAATTGTTTAATATTATACTGTTATATTATATATTATCACATAATATTGTATCATTTGATATGATACAATGTTGTATCAAATTATATTGTATCATATGATACAATATCATATTATGTATCAAAAATGATAAAGAATCATACTATATAAATAGTGCCTGTTTGGGAGGGTAACAGTTGAAATTGACACCCCGAGAAAACCATTGTCAACCGACGCGAAGCGGAGGTTGACAATGGTTTTCGAGGGGTGTCAATTTCAACTGTTATCCTCCCAAACAGGCACTATTTATTTTGTTATACTGAATGTCTTTTTTTAAATTTTTAAGAAAATTTTACTGCTTTTATATAGGAATAACGTGAATTCTACAGCGAACCGTACGCGCATAATTTTCGCGCATGTAACATTTTTTAATGTTACCCGTTGCCAAGTGCGTTGCTAATGCTGAGGGTAATAGTAAATATTATTAACTGCGTCTTAACCAATCAGATTTCAGTATTTAACATGAAAGTATAACAAAATATAATACTATATTATACAATATAATATCATATGTTTCAATGTTAAGATGTATTATGTAATATGATATTTTAATATAATACTATATTGTTTTATATATTATGATATTGTATTATGTGATCAAATACAATAACGTATAACACTATACAATGTCATATCATACGTTACAATATTATATCTCATCATTGTTTATTATGGTATTTTATTGTAGTATATGATATATGTTGTTAATATGATAGGATGCAATATTTAATTTTATATTATTGTATTGATTAACATATGAACATATGATTATCATACAATTTTTTAACAGATGATATACGATATTGTGTCAAAACAGAATCCATGAATATCCAAGATCATAAAGTATGATTTTCATTAAATATGATTAAGGTGGTCACATAAAGGTGAAGTCTCATAAGGGTGATGTCTCCTCTTGGTGAGCTTTGTAATCTGTGATTACCTATGTTTTAAATATTTTTTTGTACATTCAGTATATGATCCATCTTTGCTTTGGAAATTTTGAATTAAACCTTTCAATGCATATTTTTAATAAAAGTACCAGGGTGCATATAGTATTACATGTCTCTATCATTCCAGAAACAGCTATCAAGAGAAAACTATCCAGACAGGACCCATATGTTGATGATGTGAGGCAAGAAATTGAAAGAAGGCACACTGAAGTAAAGGAAAAGACTTTCTTGGATGGAGTCAAAGAATTCATAACCAAAAAAGTAAAGATGCTCACTAGAAGGTAATGGCAATCGTACGATGAATAGATCATTATCCTTGTTTTAACAGACTTTTATCACCATATAACATATACACGTACTAATATCAATATTATGTAATAATATGATATATATGTATTATATGTATTATTGTATAATATAAGTAATTATTTACATTTTACAGCTGGACATTTTTGGTTGGAGCTTTGCAGAGTGTTGTGCTGAGGTCTTCGTTTGATGATTTTCTGGACAAAAAATATAGTGAAAATGAAAAGGCTAATTCTATCTTACCAGAAACTGTTACCTAGATTTCTTTTCAGACTGTTCCTCTTGCAATTACGGGATCAACAAGTGTATATAGGCAAACGACAATTTGCTAATCTTGTATGGACCAACCAAGTACATGTATTAAAGATTGAGAAGTTATTTTTGAGTGAATACATGTATAATTCATTGTGTTTAGGGTGATTAATGTAAATATATTTTTTGATATTATACAGTGTATGTAAAAAATATTATTGCAAGCATTTATCATTTCAGTGAATTTGAATAACGAACAACAAACAGTATAATTTTTGTGTCAGTAATAATTTCATGATCTTAGATGGAATATTTTGTATCCATATATTTACACTGTTATGATGATCATATACATGTAAGCTTTATTTTTTATGTTTTAAAATTTGACATATTTGTACAATATAATTTAAAACTTATTATGCATAAATGAAATCCAGTTTACATTTTAGCTTCATTATTTAAAAGTGAGTTTGTGTATTGTCTGTTTTTTGATAGTCATGGCAGTCCCATTAGATTACTTTTGTTTTCCAAAGATTAAATATTGTGCAATTTTTGGCATTTGTTTAATATTAAAATGCTTTTTTTTTAAATTGTATTTTTGTGCTCTATACCATGAAAAGTGGAAATTTGGTATTTTGTTATTACAGCACTTGAGTATGTAATTCAGCATAAAATAGCTCAAATGAAAATACAGATTAAAAAAAAAAAAGAAATATAGGACTAGTGTTAATACTCAGTGAATACTACATGTAATAAAACACCTTTTTTTTTACTTGACAAAAAGAGCTTTACGCTTTATCTGTAACTAAAAAAACAATTTTAATGCATCAATTCATTATTTATTTATCTTTTTCATAATACTTTATAAATTACATGTATATACATTTAAAAACAGGTTTAAAGTGTATCTTCTAATGTACTAGCTTCTTCACTATATTGAGATTTTAAGTTGGACTTGTTGAGGTTCCTTTGTGAGGCTTGGATTTGGGAGATTCCCCTTTATCTGTGCCTCCACAAGCACTGTCCCTCTTATTGCACTCCTCAGCAGAATGCTGCTCCTCACTCTCCTCTTCTTCCTCCTCCTCCTCATTTTCGTTCTTCTCCTCTCTCTCCTTCTCTTCTTCATCATCATCTTCTTCCTCTTCACTGTCATCAGAACTTGAAAATTCAAACAATAGAAAATAGTGAAAATAAACTACCAGGTACTCATTGTCAAAACTGCTTCCTGTAGAACGAAATATATGATTACCAATAACTGACAATGAAGATCATTTATTTTTGTTATTTCAATAATATAAAAGAGGGCATAATACTCAGTAACATCAGTCAAGTGTCGTGCTACCATTAGTCTGCCAATCACATGTGGAGAAATCAGTATCTACTACCAAAGCAAAGGAAACACAAATGTTTCCAATACATGTAGTACATTTACTTCCATTATCATAACTGTGATCAAATATATAGTTGGTGGAAATTTAAAACAACCAACTTAAATACAAAATGTTCTATCTGCAGGTACTATGTTAAACAACATAGTACGAGGGTTGTTCGGAAATTATTGAGACATGTACTCTTATTTCCTTGGGGGAAAAGATAAACCCTTGAAATTTCACCAAAATGTACACAAGGATAGAGTTTATCAATGTAAAAAATGTATTGTCCATAGCATGATTAGAACATTCCTGGTAAGCAGACCAAGTTGCCATCGCCCAGTGACCCGGCGCAACCGCAAACTTACCGCAACGTCATTTTAACGCTTCCTATTGATCCTATGTTTTAAACAGCTTACAAACAAAGGGAAATTAGAATTAATTCTTCATTTCTCATCTTTTGTTTACATTTCAAGATGTCAACATTTGCATATTCCCTCTATACTTGAATTTTGTGGGGGAAAATCGGGTCATTTCTAACCAAAGGTCAAATTACTGTGAAATATCTTCTACCGTGATTCTGTGTACATATTTTTGAACTGTTGACATCAGTTAGTGTGTAAAAAGTACTTGTTATTTGGTCACTTTGTCTGTATTCTAGCTAAACAATTAGTGAAAAAAGACGATAAACTGAAGTTCTTTATCCCTTGCCATCGTATAGTTTTTGTTAAAGCAACTGTGTGGCATTAAAAGGTCTTTTTCAGAATATTTCCATCAATTTGATGTATATTTGCTGCGCCGCCTTGACGTCAAATTTCTATATACTGTCGTTTTCAAATTCCTATTGCTTGGTAAATATATCTGTACTATATCCGTATTTCAACTCAAACACTAGTGAAACTTGATCAAACGTTAGTCACAATGAATAGCAAAATGGACATATATAATCTGATTTCTTTTAGTATAAGCTGCAAGTTTGCAGACACTTAGATAAACGATGTTTTAGTTTTCTTATTCTCCGAGTTTATGCTTGCGCCGGGTACCCCGACCACCGATTTGTTTATCTACTGTTGTAAACAAAATATTGAACATTTTTTAAATATTACTTTCTTTAATTATTTGTAAAGGTTTCTTCAATGTTCATGCCAATTTTCACCCTAATTCGTCACTTAGAAATGGAAATGTCTCAATAATTTCCGAACAACCCTCGTATAAGACAGTATAAGACCAATCAGTCAAAGTTTCTTGTGATTCTCACAAACCTGTCACTAGGTGGAAGTTCTCCCACTCTCCGGTTTGGATTACAGTGCTCCAGATCCATGTCTATGTCTGTCAGATCTAGAGACAACATAAACAAAGCAAAAAGAATTTAATACTGTGCGTGATTATGAATGACCATATTCATCAGCATGAAAAAACAGCAATGTAAAATTCTCTTCATTAAAGAGAAAGCATACAATGTTACTGTTTATAAAGTGTTCCTACCTTGTTTAGGCTTGTTGTGTTCCACTTCCAACTGTTCTAAGTACTCTTTCTGAGCTGCCACAACGTCAGCGCTGTCTTTACACTTGGCATATTTTTCCAGCAATTCCTCATTCACCTCATAAAATGTATGACCCCACTTAAACTTTTTCAGGAGAATTTCACCAAGTTCTTTGTATCCTACAATGTAATTGGTTAAAATTTAGTTACAGTATTGCACACATATATGATGGATCACTTTCCTCTCAAAATGAAAGTACATTGGTATATGATTTCCTCTGTCTATCACAATCATCATTTTGTTACTACCTGTGATATAGAAAGCTGCAGCGTAAGCCTCTACACAGGACAATGTGCACGGCTTTCCGTAGTTGATTGGGTTTGTGGCCACCAGATAAGGAAGGAGACGAGGGTGGCCCCCTCTCATTCTAGAGAAGGGGGTGTCCTCTAATCGAGCCCAGGAGCAATCTATCACGGCCACTCCATGCTCCCCCACAATCTCCCTAAAGAAGAGGTCATTCTCAAAATTTAACTACTTCAAATGAATTATCATGGAGTCTATATTTAGTCATTATCATTAATTTTTTTATTTTTCTATTTTTCTGTTGTTATTTATTAATCTATATTGCTACATCTCACCTCCAGTATTTCATCTATTTAATATATAAATACATGTATTAAATACAAGCATGCACCAGTACATGCATTTTTTCCAAATGGGTCACACTTTGACTGTTTGTTAATGTAAACAAAATGCAAAGTGTTGGTAAGTTTTGTTTGGTACCTGTCCTGTGGAGACACACACTTGACCCCCATTGGTGACAGTATTAGTCCACTAAACCTCTGTTGCAGTCTAAGAGTTTTCACATATCCCAATCGTCCTAGTTTTCTACCACTGCATTTTTTGGGATCACAATGCTCCAAATCCCACATGCCTAATGGACATGGGAAGTTTTCAGGGGCATATGATGGAGATTCTTCATCACTGTCTGAAATTTCATGCAAATATCATTGTGGCATAAAATAATTTTAAATTGGTAACTATAAATTATACAATAAATATTGACAACAACGAGGCTCTCATGAACCTCGCAAAAATTTCTTGCATTCGAATAAAAGTTAATTTACAGGATCCAAAACTTTTTGGGAGTCAATATAATACAAACCATAGAATTATATGAAAAATTGGTAACCAAAACTTGTTGCACTTTATATAATTATATACATTTAGCGGTATTTGGATATACCGTCTAACAGGTATTTTATGTTGCTATATATTTTTTGCGGTATTTTGTGGGTGTAAAAAATCCGCAAAACATAAAATAGCAAAATATTCTTCAATTATACACTAAATGCATGCAGTTGTAATCAAAAATGTGGTCAATATGTTACTCAATAGTCTGTATTTGGTAATCACCAGTGATAAACTCATAATATGCATCATTTCTGATCAATATCGTTTGGGTTAACAGTTCTAAAAATTCACACTTACTATACTAATTAAATCATTTTATAATATAATTGTTCATTTAAAAAAACACACACAAAAAGTAACAAAATTATCAGACGTGATTAATTTTTCAGGTTACACATATTCCAAGCGCTTGTATGAAATTAATCTGCAAATCTTATTAAAACCAACAGCAGTCTTTAATTTATAGATATTGAACACTCACTTAAGAAAAGTGTCATTCAATATACCATATATTCAATAATGAACAATTAACCTAAATAATACGAAGTCAGTCAAACATAAACACGTAATTTGCTTACAGCTGGTCACAAAAAACTTTTTTTTAATCTTTATTTGTAAAATATTTGTGCCTCCCAACAAATACTGCAGCTAGAATCAACAGGTGGCTGGTTATGAATTAAATGGGTACACCCTAATCACACTCGCTATCAGCAGTACTTATCCCAGTGGAGTCCTGTAAAATGTAATATTATACTTGAATTCAATTTTTGCGGAGAAATGTAATCGCGAAAATTGGAAACACAGAATGTAATTTGATACCTCTTAGGTTCTACATCGCAAAAATTTCGAGACGCAGAAAATACCTGTTACATGGTACATTAAAAATTACCGTACTGTGTTCCCCCTTTTTTCATGCACTTCAAATTTATATCCCATTCTGGATATTATATATCCCAAACGGGCTTTTATATCTCATTTGGGCGAGTGGTCCCAATCTGTGGTCATTTTCCTTAGAGGTGCCCAATTTTGTTAATGATGCTATTCTAAACAAGCTATTCCAATACCCCCTGTAATCGGAACTTATCTTAATTACCAATCTGACATGAGCCAAAATCTCTGTTACACTTATCGACATCAAACTTGTCGTCTCTGTGTCGCCTTCTGTCGTTGTTTGTTTTCTTTTTTCCTGTGAACTGTTTATTGTGCTTTCCCATTCTCCTAGTTGATCATGTTTACCAAAATTTTGTTAAAGCATTTTAATACATGGGCGCAGCCATATTGTGGTCATGTGACCTTTGCTGGTTCCCGATGAAGAAAAACATGTCTGCTTCGACGAAAAGGAGGAGATTGTTTTGCATCTGTATTGCATTTGAACACGTTTTACCTATTTTATTGTGTCTGTTGATGGTTATGAAACACACAGGTTAGTTTTTATAAAACTGATTTTGACTGTCATCTTTTCTATGCTTTTTGTTATGATCATATATTGACGTTATTAGAATTATTCCAAAAATTTTCTCTACGAGTACCCCTGGTCGGTTCCGACAATGCTGCATGAGTGTCAGTCTTGTTCATGTCTAGTGTATCAGTAGGCCAACAGCCTTTGAATCGGTGATAAGCCTACTCAATCATAGTTCCAGCATTATTTTTGAAGGCATTTGGCTATGTATAGTCTTCTCCATAAGCACCCATGCCAGTGAAGTCACATGGACTTGTTCTCCACTGACTCTACTAGCCTAAGAGCAACTCTTGAGAAGAACTATTTCTCACCAGAGTATATTTATGTCACTTTATCAACACATGAATATGATATAGTGAATTAACAAAGGCGAGATCGAAATATATAATCATTAGCTGAAAGTTGTGTTTTCTTGGATTTCTTAGCAAGACAAGTGTAAAGGATAGGAGGAATGAGCATATATATAAGTTCATTGAAAACATATGACTAGATCAGGAGTCGAACCCAGGACCCCTGCATCTCAAGTCAAGAGCTCTACCACTGAGCTATCCAGGCCAATATCCATGGTCAATATAGCACCAACTACAACATTGTTCCTTCCTTATATGATCGATCATCAGTTCTTCCCTTGGCAGCAGTTAACATGTCAGTTCCAGGGGCAGGTCACTGCACCAAATGTTATTGGAAAGGAGGAATAAGCATATGAATTCATTGAAAACATGGCTGGACCAGGAATAGAACCAAAAACCCCTTCAACTCTAGTCAGGAGTTCTACCTGTGACTGAGCCACAACACAAACAAGCTTCAGTCTGGGTCATTAATAAACAATGCTTAAATATTAAGTCAACCAGGCCCAGACAAAGTTGTAGAATTTTTATCTTATGAATTTTTTGTTGTTTTTTTTATTGGCCTAACATTCATTGGCATTGACCATTAATTTTACCAGAGATAAAGAAACTAATGAACTTGTAGTTGTTTTAATGAGAATTTGACAGAAAACATATTACCAATGCAAGTCACCATCAAAGTTTAACTTCAAATCTTCTTTCTCCTTTTTTATCACTCATAGTATTTTTTTTAATTTTCCTTTCATGTTTAAATACATATTTAACTTTAGAATTTAGTTTTTTAGTAATTTTAGTGATTTTAAATTTAGTTTCAGAGATGGTTAGCATGAAAATTGTTGAGGAACCATCCAGCTATGGGTAAGTACTTATTTCTTACCTCCTGCTAAATCGTAAGGATATCATTGGCTAACAGCTTTCACGTGGAGCTTCAGCTCCCCAGGTATGAAATTTAATAACCAGGTATCATCCCGTACCCAGTCCCTAGACTACCTACATAACTTTGTAACTAATATTACCTGAAGAGAGTATATTATGTACTTATAGGCTTATAGTTGTAAGGAATTGTAGAACATTGGCTTTTGTGGAATACATGATTGTACTTACTTGCCAGTATATTAGACCGCAAAAGAAAGTACAAGCGGCTGATGCCATTAATTGATTTTTCAATAGACATGGAATTAATATCTTATAAGTTTGTTTTATAAGATGTCAATAAGATTTTAAATTGAAAAATATAATTAGCTCACCTGAACTTCCTTTAGTCTGTTTAATATTATGATAATATGATATAGATAAGCAATGTAGCCAATGGGCGTCTTCTTTAATTTTATACCCTCTGCAAACAAACAAATAAAATAGAGAATTTATAGGAATGATCTTGTCAGTCACACTTTAACATGAAACATCTGAAGCTATCTGGTACAGTTTACAGTCCTGACCCATGGGTTTGTCATGACCTTGATCTAAAGTCATATGACCAAGGTCAAGGCCATGTTACTGCAGACAGGGCACTTTTTATTTGTCTATTTGGGAAAATGATTTAATGATTATTGTTTTGCTACAGTCTCAACAGTTACAACTTCGCTAGTCACACAACAGATGACAAAAAATTAAAGATGAGGATACAGCCAAGTAATTTCTCAGGACCTGCTCATTTAAAAAGGCTCTATGGGAAATGTTTCTCAAAGGAGATGAACGAGTGAGGATCCATTTTATTTCTTTTGAACATGTACAGTTGAACTTTGATATCTTGAACACTGATATCTCAAATACAATGGATATGTCGAAGTGATTTGTAAGTCCCAACCATTTATTTATTTTTTTAAAGTATTTTACCCTTGATTTCTCGAATACTTGAATATGTTTAAGTTTTTAAACAGTCCTATCTAGTTCGAGATAACAAAGTTTGACTGTACATAATGATGAAGATTAATCTGAAAAGTTTCTACAATGTATATTAAATTTTACTTGATAGAGAAATTCATGAACTTCGTTTTTGTTGGTTTGATTTTAAGGTACAGATATGAGCTTTGTCCATTCTTTAATGTGACTCAACATGAACAGTCCTACAGATGGAATCCATTTAGCGGAGTACTGGGGTAAGATGTCGTAAATCAAACCTATTTTCAAACAATATCTTATTTTTGACCATCTGCATAATATGTGAAAGTTTATTGTTACACTTCTCAGCTTTTGTGTGAGGAATATAACAATAGGCTTTGACATTACTGAAATGCATAAATGCTTTGTTTATTCTTCACATTTACAAAATTTAAAAGAAGGATTTCAATTCAGCTGCCCTGTTAAAATATAAATACAACTACAGTATTGTCTTTTAGGGTATGGCAAGAGTGGGAGATTGAGAATAATACATTTACTGCCATGGAAATGAGAGAGGGTGAAAAATGTGGTGATATTCATCGAACTGTCAAGGTAGAGCAATTAGAACAATTGAAATTCAATATAAAGCTTAGTGAGTGATTCTAATTATGTCAGTATTTCTTGTGATTATTTTACAGGTGATTTTTGTTTGTGGAGATAAGCATGACATAGTGAACGTAACAGAGCCGTCCACCTGTAACTACCACATGAGATTTATCTCCCCTTACGTCTGTCACAGAGACTCGATGCTAGTGTACCCCACCCTCAGTGAGGAGCTACAGGGGGCGTGGGATGAGCTGGAGGGGGAGCTCCACAGGGAGGAGCTTACTCAGAAAGTATAATCTATTGAGCTAGATAGCTTCATTTCTATTTTAATGTTTTTGTCTATGTTTAATATCTCTTTAGAAGAAGAGCGCTGTATATTTAGGGTTTGTTATATTGCTTTGCTGCTGTTCGTCTGTTGGTCGGTCGGTAAATCCACCAATGGTTTCCGTTCATTTTCTTCGCAGAGGTTTGGATAGTACGATTGAGCAATTTTAGACAGAGTTATGCCCCCTTGGACTTAAAAAATTCCACTTATTTGCAGTTTCCATCCATTTTCTTCGCAGAGGTTGGGCATACTGAAATGAGATTTAGTGTAATGATTTATTATAATAATATCTAGGTCAACTGTAATTTTGGATATGATTGAGCAATTTTAGACAGAGTTATGCTCCTTGGACTTAGAAAAATTCCACTTATTTGCAATTTCCGTTCATTTTCTTTGCGGAGGTTGCACATATTGAAATGAAACTTAATATACAGATTTATCATAATAATATTTATGGTCAAGTTTGATTTTGATAACAATCGAGCAATTTTTGGCAGAGTTATGCCCCTTTGACTTAGAAAAAATCCAGTTATTTGCAGTTTCCTTTCAAGCTTGAACATATTGAAATGAAATTTAATATACAGATTTGTCATAATAATGTTTATGGTCAAGTTTGATTTTAATTACAATCGAGCAATTTTCAACAGAGTTATGCCCCTTTGACGTAGAAAAATTCCCATTATTTGCAGTTTCCATTCATTTTCTTCATAGATGTTTCAAAGGGAGGGGGCATGCATAAGTGTTTCATCTCTTGTGTTTACTAGGTGATCTCTAGAACTTTAGGGTAGATCCGAGGAATAATTTGTTGATTGCCCAACCTCCTTAATAAATGCAGGCACAATTTGATTCAATTTTAAATGAAACTTGTTTTTAATAATAATTGTTAAATAAAAATATTGGTATTGAATATCATCTCCAACATTTGACTATGATATATACTATGCAAGTGAATTTAGTCATAAGTATCTGAATGTAAAACATTGTTTTTTCTTAAGGGGTATAAAAAACAACTGCGGAAAATTTTCGAGAAAGCTGGATATTACATTCCACAAGAAGAAAAAAAGCTTTTATCAGAACAAGCTGTGAAGCGTGAGGAAGAGGAGAAAAAAGAAGAAAACGGACAGTTTGATACCTTGCTTAAATGTACAGAGGTAAATTACTTGCAATTTGTTTACAAACCACTCAGAATTAGATTACTATAATGTCAATATATGTACTACAACTTTTCATTTTCTGTAGGATTATAACTTACCAGTAATGTTGCTTATAATGTGTCAATCAAAGAAAACTTGTAATTGATGTTGACAATTCTTTGATTATTTATGTGATGAAAAAAATATCAAGGGTATTATAATACCAGTACATCTTAGTTCCTGGTACATGTAGCAAGAATCTTATTATTTTGTGTTTTGCTTTTTTCAGGAATATAGAAAACTGAAGAAAGAAATTGAAGGATTGAGAACTCTCTTAGCAGTGAAAGAAAGTAAAGGTAAATTTTGATATTTCTGACAAGCTGTTTTGTGCATTGGGTGCACTCATGACCCATGAACACAATTGAATATCCAGAATTGTGGGTTTCAGTTAAAATGTTTCCACTTTTTTCATTTAAAATATGCTTTGTTTCAAATTTTAGATGCTACCGATGTTTTATCTGGTAATTCAACATCAGAATCAACACAGACAAAGAAGTCTAAACGTAAAAGTAAAGTGGGGAAATTTTTGAAATCAATATCCAAAACAAAGACATGATATTGATTTATAACAATTCATAAAATCATTTATATTTAACTGAGGCATTCATTATACATTTATAACATATCTTTGGTTTTCATTATGTTCATTAGAATTCATTATATTGAATGAATGTTAAAATGGTGGTTTAAACTGAAGACTGGATCCTGTGCAATATTAGTTATATTACATGTGATGTATTTTTTATTTGAAATGCCCTTTATGTATTAAACTAAAAATAATAACTTTTCTTCTGTTGTCAATGTCCAAATAATCCTATATCTGAGGCATGCTCAAATACAATGTGTTATAATGATTTGAATAGAAGTAAATTTGGTTAAAGACCATCCAACCTGGAGAGGGGTTACTCTCTTCCATGATCTCCACCCATAAAGTCTGTTGGAAACACAAACCTTATGGAGAGAAAGGATGGTAGAAGGGGCATGGTTTCAGCAATACTTTAATTCTGTTCATCTTAATTGATCAACCTGTGCGTGCACAGGCTAGAGTATGGTTAACTATAAGATTTCTTGAGATTTTGTTGAGTGAGGAGTTCAGAAGAGTTACCCTGACAAGAACAATACTGATGAGGACAAGATTCGAACCATAAACAAATTTGAATCAGAGTGCCATAATTCAATAGAAATTCCCTGTGTATATAAGGGTCATTCTCAAAATATGCAGCCTTTTGTGTCAGTGTCAATTTAAAGGGCGAAAAATAATGTTCTGGGGAATATATACAGTACCATTGGATTTTAGAAACTTCAACCTATATTGTTGAACAAATTAATCGACAATTTTACTGCTTAAAGTATGAAAAAAATATTATTTGTTATGAGATTTCAGTGAATTTATGTTGTCATTAAATTTTTCCAACGTCTTTACCCTACAATATCTTCAATAATATTGATGCTGTATTCCAAAAATCACCGTTAATTTTCAAAACAACATTCATATTTTAATTTCTGCTATGCTCCTTAACAAGTTCTCTTTTAAAAACAATGAATTTGATGAGATGTATGCTTGTACAAAAAATTTTTGTCATTGGTGTTACAAGGCAAATTATATAAAAATATCTTAAAATACATCAAGTAAATAATATTGTACTACAGTTGGAATCCCCCAGATCATAGTGATATCATTCCCTGCTGCTAAAAAGATAAATGTATCAGTGATGACATCATTGTGATAGAAAATATGACAGAAAATGTTAGTATGCTCCGAAAAATACAATGTAAATTGTGTCAGTGGGATAACGTGCTATTTAAGGTTTTCTAATATGAAAGAACAAAAAAGTTTTTCACATAAATGATGAATGTTTATCACATTATAACATAGGCTATGTAGCTTTGTGTAGTATCTGTTCTCTTGGGTCATACTGCTACATTTACTATGGATACATCAGTGGTATAACGGTCAGTGGCGTAACCAAAAATTGTTGTTACACCACTGAAAAAACTGTTACACCACATGACATTATTTAATTAGGGTCTTCCGTCTTCAGCGGAAGACCCTTCTATTATTCTTCGGTTTCTTTTTCACTTTTCTTATTATTATTATTATTATTATTATTATTCTTTTTTTGTCTTACAAATTTTGTGCAGGCGATTTCTCAGAGATGGGACGATCGATTTCTCTCAAATTTTCAGGACTGAACCCTCGTTATCTGAAATTTATACCGCTGAAACAGATTTTGAAAATTCACTTCCGGTCGGAAGTTATCGTCCGTTTACGATTTTAAAAAGTCAATTTTGTCGCTCAGGTTTTTCAAAAACGAGCAAAGATAGAGAGCTGAAAATTTCAGAGATGATAGATCTATCGATTTCCTGGTGCACCTCGGTATAGAGAATGTTCGCCGTCACTTCCGGTCGTCACCGGAAGCAAAATTAAAAAATGAAAATTTTCAACTTTTTATTTTTATATATTTTTTCCAATAAGATGATAGTGACCCTTTTACTGATTCAGAATATGTAATTTGTTTCAAAATCGATCAAGGCGTTCTCGAGAAATTAAGCGTCAAAGTCCTGAAGCGAGAGTCCGAGTAGCTCAGTCGATATAGTCGTGGACATGGCCCAGGCGACCCAGGTTCAAGCCTCGAGTGCCGCAAAATTTTTTTTTCATTTTTTTTGCTTAGATCAACGATTTTATCTTTGAATTGATAAGTTTAATCTAATCTATTCAAAAATCGGACGGAAGACCCACTCGTTGCTCGCAACGAGATCGAATCTAGTTATTTTACTTTTCCTTCCATTTCATTTATATTTTGAGCATTTTGAACAATTGTTATTTATCAATTTTACAAGTTAGACACTGTCACAATAAAGAAAGCTTGACTATTTAATTGCAATTGTGTTTTCTTAATCTGGAAAATGAGACCTGTTACACCATTGACATTATTTGAAACACCATTGACATTTTGTATGCTCTAATTATGTTTTACTCATTTAAATACTTGATTAAAAGATAAAAGTAAAAACAAATTTATTCTAATAAAGAATTGAAATTATCCACATTTTATTTTTATTAAAAAATCAAACTTTTTAATGACTTATAGTGTATTATAAGATATGTTATTCCACTGACATTTCACATTCCCTATTATGTTATACTAAAATCTTTCAAATTCTTAAAGGTAACAAATGCTAGCTGAGCTTCAAGAAACATATACAAACAAAGAGGAAGTTTATACGAGTTGTATGCATAGATTTTGGAGAAAATTGGAGAAAATTCAATTTTATTGTCCAAAATGTATGATTGATATGAGCTGGTATAGTATTGACGATGTTGTTTGTGAGATTGATGAGCCAAAGAAAGTTCGAACTCGATACAAGGTAGATAAAAGTGTGTGGATGCCAATAGTATGAAATATAACATCAAAGAATGAGTGAATTCGTGTAAAAAACATCTACATGCCGTTTTTGTGTCAGTGGTGTAACACTGATTATAAGTGGTGTAACAGTGTATCTCTCTTCAGATTATGAAAGAATGAGGTACGAAAACTTTTATTTAAGATCAAATTTATCATGTTTTAAATGCAATCAAAAAAAGAGATTAGTTTATTTTACAAAATTTAATGCGCTTATCTCTTATTTATTATCGCTAGGTCATTGGTGTAACTTTAAGTCAGTGGTAAAACATAATAATCAGTGGTGTAACATGTACATTTTTCTCCAAATAAATTTAACTGGCAATGATACATGTATATTTGAAAACACCAGTGCATTTATAGTAATGTCTTTTTTATGCTCCATAAAAAGAAAAATCCAGTTGTGTTCTTTTTAATGCTCAAATTAAAAATTTGTTGAGTAACATCAAGACTTTGTCTCAAATGTTATGTTGGTCAATATGTAAATGTGTCAAATATTTTCTGTTATCTAATTCTGATAACTTTAAATGAAGTTTGTTGATATAAACTTTATGTCCATCATTTTAAAAGAATTATTTTATTTTATTTAAGAATTTTTTCCTATACTATATGCCTGTTACACCACTGACCAAATTTTTACAGTTCATTACATTTTAGTCTAATTATCAGCTAAATGGTAGATTCCAATGTTTGCAAATTTTTAGATGTTATACTTCATTGTTTGTTAAATGTGTTTTTTGCAATCAAAGTAATTTTTTCAGCAATGATTTTCTCATGTTTTACATTTTTCAAAAGTCTGCATATTTTGATAATGACCCATAAGCTCATGTATAAATTATGTCCTTATTATACCCCCGCAAACGAAGGTTGGGGGGGGGGGGGTATAAAGGAATCACCTTGTTAACTCCAAATTGTGTGCAGTGGTTTAAGAAGAGTTCTACTGACCATTAAAACTGGGCTGACTGACTGACCAAAGATCAAAACAATTTCCGAATCACCTACTGCGACTAATATCGTGGGGTAGTATAATGTCATGAGAATAATCTGAGATAATGAAATGCATTTTAAGTTAAGTAAGTGCATTTTCTTTTCATTCTTCTGATCAAGAAAACTTTGGCTAAAGAAATGCTAAGTGTGTGAAATTTTCATAGCAGAAATGCAGAGGCATACCGCAGAAGCACATAAATTTCATTGTTTTTAAACCAAATACAATCTCGTTGAAATTTAATTTTATAGTCACATCTTAATCTCTAAATTCAACTTTGTATTTATGAATACATGTACATGTACTTTGGTTAAAAATTAGCATGGATTTAATTTCATTAATAAATACTGCCAACGAAAATAACAAAATTAAATCCTCAACAAATATTTCTGCTTCTACAGTATTTCAAAAACCTAATAAAAAAAACAAAAATAAAAAACTATGTGTTTCGAAATTATCTTTAATTTTCATCACTCTGCTACAATAACTCATATCCATACATATTCCACACACACATTTATACAACACACAATGATCATTTAAACAACAGAAAAATGAATCACATATCTGTACACAAGACCAAGGGTTAAGACGAGGCAGGAGGGGGAGGTGCCATTGATGGGGGTGGGGGTACCATGCCTGGTGGCAACATTCCCGGAGGCACCATTCCTGGCCCTGACATAGCTGAATGTGGTCCTAATAAAATCTAAAACAGAATTTTTCATTTCATGTGTTATTTAATGCATACTCTCATTACCATGTAGTAGTAACTGTATTCTGATCACATGGGTTTTTTTTAACTCTTTGACCATGATTACCATTATGAAAAAAGATATGAAAATAGGTAAAGATCAATCTTAACACACCTGTTTTTCCTGCTGCTTTTGCTGGTCTAACATTTGTGCTCTTTCATTTTCGAACATCACTGGTAGAACCAGTATTGTTCCTGCAGACACAGCTACCCACATTGCACTCTTGCTGAATGAGAAACTCCACTGCATGGCTTTCCATGAAAAGGATCCTGCACTACAGACAGCATTACGGACTGAATCTGGAAACATTTCTGTTAGCCCAATTAATCTTTCTACTAGGGTTTCATCCAATTCCTGAAACAAATACAATTATGTTCATTGTCAGTATTTGTTGGTCTCATCTTTACAAAAGAATACATATACAGTACCGATCAGACCCAACCTAATGCCAGAGCAGACCCCAACTAAACCACAGGTTTACTTTCGGGGTTATCTTGAAGTTTACTCTGAGTTTGCTTTTTGAAAATTTGCATCCACTTGGGGTTTACTTTGGGTCCACTCTTGGTTAATTTGGGTTTACTTGCGGTTTTCCTTTTCCACTGAACGCAATGAAGTGTGAAGCAGGCCCGTCTTTTATCATACCATCTTATTGCTTATAAGGTAATTCGCTTGTAATTCCTGCCCCTTGTATATTCAAAATACACATTTGCGTCTGCTTTCAGGGGTATACTTCTGAACGGTTTTTACTTTCTGTGTCCACTCTAGTAAACCAAGGGTTTTAACTTTAAGTTTACTTTCTGTTAGGTTAGGTCAGATCAGTATTGTATAGAAAAATTGTCAGAGATCAAATGTGAGATTCTCTAATTTTAATGGGAAAGGATGTGAGTTGCAGCTGGAAATTTAAACTACATTTTTTGGCAATTCAACATGAGTACATTAAATTTAATAAATTAGTTTTCTTGTCAAAATGAAATAAATTTTGGACGACATGCATATGTTGAGCTAACTTTTAACTGCACATAATAATGCATTATTGTGTCATCTTTTAAAAAGATGCACTTCATATCTAAATACGCAAAATGCAAAGGTAACACATTTTTTTCCAAACACAATTTGTTTAGCAACAAATAGGACTATAGATTTACAAGTCCGTGGTATTTAGTTTTACCTCATCGTCATCCTCTTCGTCCTCAATTGCATTAGTTAACTCCTTCAACTTGTCCCCTGTAAGTTCCATTATCTGGTCACCAGAAGCAGGTATTTCCATAAGTTAATATGACATGCAATTTCCAGCACTATGCAATGTTGAATTACCAAACTCGTGCTCTAACCTTGATCAGTGTCAGCAAACTTATTTAAAGTGCGCTTGAATAATTATCCTGATCAAAACATTTTGGTGATTACATTTGGTGAAGCGAATACCATTGTATATAGGATGTCATCTTCCCTAAAAGTTTACAGACACAAGATTTATATTTTCCCAGAACATTTCATTTATTTCAGAAAGCAAAATGAGTTTCATATTTTTCAAAGTCGAATAATTTGATCACGATCTATTGTATAATAAACGCGTCATACTCGGAAGTCCTCGAGAAGTTTCATCAACCTGTCGTCTGACAAGAAAAAAAAATGGGTTGATCAAATTAGAAGATGTTTTGAGCAGTTTCTTGAAAAATATCGCGAAAAATTATTTCTGTTTAACCTAGACTTGTTGACGAAAATCAGTAGTATATAAAAAAAGAAAAAGAATGGTAAGTAATGTATACAAAACCTCTATCCATCACTCAAAGGGGGGATGACCTAACAAGCTGAATGCAGGAAATTTAATGTAAATTGATGCTGAATGAATATTTTTTTAAAAAGCTTATCTGGGAGCGTTTCAATATTTTGTGTATGTTTCAACCTTCTAATGGAGACTTTAAACGACCATAAAAATATCCCCAGTCATTGGTGAACTGTTACTGGAGCTTCCTTCTATGTTCAATTAATTGTCCAGAGGTTTCAACTGTAAGAATTATAAGCCAGTTGATAATGCCAAATTTCATAGCATTACATTGGGTTGAAATTCTGTAGTTTTAGGTAATTTTCAATCCACGTATATCACTATATGTATAGATCTTCTTTCCCTGCTCATTATGGCATTTAAAGTGTTCAGTCTTAGCTTGGGGATTTTAATTACTAATATGTAAACTGTGCTAGCATTACGGCAAGCGCATCAATTTTGTAATGATATACAGTTTATCGTTTTGATATGTGTTCTGTGCGTTCCAACCATATTAATTTTCCTTACCTTTGAAATGATTGTTTTCATATTGCCTGTAATATGAACCTGCACTATTATTTCATTCATTATTTGTTATAATCATGATATTATTTTTTTTTTATGTATATGCCACCCTGAGGGCCCTTGATTGGTGAATAAATAAATATGAATAATCAACTTTAGAATCACCTCACTTTGATCACATTTATGCTGGATGAAATTGAGCCAATATATAGTACAGGGGAAAATACTGGGTAGCTACCTTGTTTGAAATTAATTTTGTACTTATAAATTTCAGGCCTCTGACCAGTCATCCCTCAAAGCCCTGGAGAACTTGATGACAGAGTTCTTTGATGGACGAACTTCAAATGAACGAAAAAGAAATATAGGTGAGAAATATATAAGAAATATAAACCATACAATATTTAATTCAATCAGCAATGTCAGGTCAACTTATTTTACTCTTGAAATTTTATTTGCAAATTTTTTATATACAGTGACAAATCAGAGAAAATGATTTTAATTCAAAGTTATTTCCAAATTTTATCAATATGGATAAGTGTATAAATGATGATGATGATGATGATGATGATGATGATGATGATGATGATGATGATGATGATGATGATGATATAGTAGAGAATGATCTATTTCAGAGGAAATCCTAAATAATTTTACCCAGACCAGAGATGCCTGGCAGCATTGTTTATATTATTTGGCAAACACAAACAATGAATATGTTATGATGTTCTGTATGACTGCTATTGAGGTAAATTTTGCTTAATAACTTTTATTAATTAGATATCTAAATATTAGAATGTTGCACAAATTTGATAAAACTCTCTCCCTCCTGTACAGTACATGAAGTATTTTGTGTTTAAGGTCAAGATCTAGCGCACTTTCCATTAACGTTGCCTCGTCGGCGACGTTATCGGTAAACGATGACGTTAATGGAACAGTTGGCAATGTCACAATGACGATTGCAGCTTAAAACTGATACTTATATCAAAATGTGGTCCAGAAAAGTTGGCTATTTGCAGTTTTAATGTTTTTTGATGTAGCAGGACAAACTTTAGTTACAGAAATCAAGTTTTGTAAAATATGGTAACCTTTACACCATATTGTTTCCTATTCTGCAATGAAAAAATGCGTTGCCACTATTGCTCGCCAGCAACGTGTGTTCCAGCATTTGGTGATGAAGGCAACACCGGAAAATCTGGCGATGCTGGTTTAATGGAAAGCACCCCTAGTTAATGATTCCAGAGTGTCTTTTAGGTGCTAGAACCATTATGATATCATAGTTGATTTGATGAAAATTTTTTCCGTACTGTACGGCTTTAAAGGAGCTATGTAGAAAATGAAACTGTTTCTTCACATTCTTTACCAAGTTTTGGAAAATGTAGTCACGATACTTATATTAAATTTGACATCATTTTGAAGAGGAGGCCAATAGCTTGTTTAATGTCATTTTTGGAGAAATTGTAGGCATTCTAGATATATTTCATTGGTTAAAAATGGTTAAAGCTCTGAGATTTGTTACTTATTTTCTTCATATTACATGTACTTAGAAATTTACTACCAAAAACATGATTTTTGTTGTGTTTACCAGAAATTCAGGAGCTACTACACCATAACAACCAAAGCTATTGTTGCAAAGCAATATTGAAAGAATTTATATCCCGAATTTCATAAACCTGTAGGCTTCTTTCATTTACTAGATCTTGACCTTAAATATTAATAAGTACAGGTGACACTCGATGGCTCGAACTTCGATCTCTCGAAGTTCTTGATCTCTCGAAGTGAACTCACGGTCCCAATTTTTTTCTCTATATAACTAAGCAAATTAACTCTTGATCTCTCGAACTCCGATCTCTCGAAGTTCTTGATCTCTGGAAGTGAAACCTGGGTCCTGTTATACATATTTCATTGTTTTTCACTCTTGATAACTCGAAGTGGTTGCTGTGTACACACGCGGCCGATCAAGCGTATAATTATAGCTCCGCGTGGACCTTACCTGGATGGTTGAGTGAACTCCTGGGGGCTAGCGAGATAGTGGTAATTGGTTGATTACGTAAGTGACGCTACCCCTTGCTTCCTTCAAAGGGTAGATAGGTAATTTGTAACTGATCTATTTATTTCAATAACTTATAAAGTTACGGTAAACTGCTCGATCTTTATTTAAAATATTCTAACGTAATGATTAAGAAAACATAATATGCTTAAAAGTTTTTTAACGTGAAAAATACAATTAAAAACCACACAACTAAGTTCTGTATTGTTGAAATTGAAGTAATGTAGTAGAAAATACGATTGAAATCATGTCAGACTATCCTTCCAAGTTATTAATATATAAATTTCCGGCTACTATAATTTTAGAACCAAAATGACCGAAACAAAAATTTCCAGATTTTTTAAAACTTTCGATCTCGCGAACTCTTGATCTCTCGAAGTTTAATCATGGTCCCCTGAAGTTCGAGTTATCGAGAATCACCTGTATTTCTTTTTAGAATATTAACTTTGGTACCAATATATGGGATGTAATATACCGTACTGGGTATTAGAAATACATATAAGCTAGTATACATACTATATGCATCTATGATTTATCAAAAGAAGAAAAAATGTGCTCAAAGGCATATAAAGAAGTAAACATGTATAAAGAAGTATACTTACAGAGCATATTGTAAGCCAATCAGTTACAATGTAGAATTGTATGTCTATTTCTTATGATAAATATATAACATACTGAAAATATGCATTTTTTGTGGCTTCACTATAAACTTCAGCAGTGAAGTGATGAAGAATCTATGAATACTTGAGAGGGTACATTATAATTAATTATATCATATATCAAATAGACCAATGTTTTTAACTTTATGTTTACCAGTCCTATTGCATAGAATAAACCCCTGGTAATTTCAAGCAGATGTAAAGGTTTTGCTCATTCCAAATTGTCTTCATATTGACATGTCAGATAGAGGAACATGTACATCTGCACATTTATTGGTACTTGTTAAAACCTGTGGTGTAACAATGGTTAAGATTAAAAAAAAGTGAATACGGTTGTCTTCATTCTACATAATTATATGTATCAGGTATCTGTGGTTTCTAGAATTCCTGTGTGTATGTTTTAAGTTGAGAAAAGAAACGAAGTGTTTATTCTTTCATTTTTCAGAGCTTGATCAACAAGCAGTGGGTTGGTTTTGATGGTCAGCATAAGTTAGAAATCCGCTCCACACTTAACCGTTTCCTACTGGAACATCACAACAGAGTACCAACCTACATCAGAAACAAACTGGTCAAGTTAGTAGTGGATATTGGCAGAATAGACTGGCCCCACTTCTACCCCGACTTCTTCTCTAGTATTCTACAGGTACACACAGAAATGATACTGTGTTGGCTATTTTGCTTGAAGACAAAAAAAACCTACCATTGTTATTAATATATTAATGACTAAAATTGGAGTACATATATTATTCTGTTCATCACATGAATGATACTTTATGTAGTACAACCGGATATATAAAACAAATATTTTAAAATCATTTTTTGAAGGTACCAATAAAAAAGGAATTGAGTATGCATGTTAATTGATTATTAAGGGCATTGAATTCTACTTACAGCTTGCTCAACAACCAGAAACAGCTGTCCTTGGGATCATCCTTCTGCACACTTCTTCAGAAGAGCTCGCTTCTCCTAGAGAAGATCTCAGCATGGCAAGAAAAGAGGAGCTACAGCGTCTTCTTCTTGGACAAGTTCCTACAATTCTAAGCTTGCTAAGCAGTATGACAAAATTTCTAGTTCATTGATATTAGTGCAAGATTATGGGCTTTCATCTTTTATTAATACACTGTATTTAGCATTTCAATTTAAACACACATACAGTAAAATTTGTAAAATCTGGATATCATGCAACCTGGCATGTCCAATCAAACCAGACTATTTATGTAAGCGCCTAAAACTTTTTTGATCAATGACAGATTACAGGTTAAGACCCTACTTTTAATAAGTGTGAATTATCTCATTTAGTCCAGCCATTTATTTTCGTCTTGTTTTTAATAGTGATCCTAACTGACCTCATTCGTTAATTATTGGACGATTATAGACCTATTGTCTGTTCTCTCTCAGCAATTTCAGTTCTTACAACATAGACTCAAAAAATCTTTTGTTTAATGAAGTGTTGGATTCCTTTACATTATGGAGATACTTCATAATTTTTATCAAAATTTGTTACAAAAAAGAGCCACAAAAGCATTGCCTTTTTGGGAATGTTCATGAACAGTAATTGATTCAATGGTATTTAAAAATACAGAAAAATACTGAGTTTTAACTACCGTAATAAAATATAAAACTGTGCAAATTATATCAATATCAGTGCAGAGGCAATAAACATAATAGATTTTTTGAGCATATATCTTTGGCAATATGTATAAAACAAATTCATGCATGGTCAATAGTGACAATTTGTTAATCTTATTATGTAGCAAACTAGCAGTTCTTTATAAAAAATACACATGTAATACTGGACCTTGAAGATGTAATATTTTCCAATCTGGCCACATTTTCTTAAACAACAAAAAATTACAGAACCACCAATTGCTTGATTGAACAAGTTTTTCTGTAATTACATGTGTATTGAAATTGTTTTGTATATTTGTAGATATTTTGGAGTCTGTCCTTGAGAAGCACCGCCATTTGGTGGCTGCTACTCCACCTCCATCTCCCACCTCAGGAGAAGATGGATCCACCCGCCGGAGATCCTCATCAGTGATGCTGTTCAGTTCTCCTCTAGAATCTAGTGATACTGGTAAATATACTGTTTGATGAGTATAAAATATTTTTGGATCAAATGTTTTGCACTAAAGACTAAAATTTTGACACACTAATTGAAATAACCATACTGAAGGGGAAAAAAAAAGAACTTGAAAATATTTTGTAAAATGTTTAATGAAGCTGGGTTGCTCTATTGTCTTTAAAGCAGGAAATGTGCTCAGCAACATGTTCAAATCGCCAAGCTGTCGAATTCCACTGGAAGCATTACCTCCCTTAGATGTTGAATCCCAAAATCTGTGTTGTTTAGCTTTGAAATGTTTAGCCCAGTACTTCAGCTGGATTCCTCTGTCTTCAATGATTACCCCTTCTCTATTGAGTACTGTGTTCCATTTTGCTGGATTTGGATGTGAAATACGGAAATCCAGTACCAGTGTGAATTCAAACTTTAGCACCAATACACAAGTGCTAGGAAATCTAGCAATGAACTGTATTAATGAGTTGCTGTCCAAAAACTGTGTTCCAGTAGAATTTGAGGACTATCTTCTTCAAATGTTTCAACAGACATTTTATTTACTACAAAAATTAACCAAAGATAGTCGAACAAATTCAACAGGAAATAGGTTGTCAGAAATAGATGAAAGGTATGAGTGCAAACTTAGATCTTTTTGAATAATTTTTTGTAACAGTATAATTTTGGAATCTAAAAATCTTGCTTTATCTGCATATTTGTTATTATTGATTAATATTACTGTAATAATATTGATAAATATTACTACATGTATTTAATACGTTGTTATTTTATTACAGTTATGTGGAGAAGTTTACAGACTTTCTTAAATTATTTGTTGGTATACATTTAAAGAGATTTGAATCCAATCCTCAGTTCCCGGTTTTAGAATTTTTGGCTTTATTGTTGAAGTACACTTTCAGACAGGTAAAAAGCTCTAGTATGACTTTAGTTTAATTGTTACAGTGCATTCAGAACATGTTTGAATGCTCACGCTTTTGAATGTTTAGTGTATGCATATTTTTGTTTGAAGCCAACAAATGAAGGATTTTATAACTGTCTGGACACATGGAATACATTCCTGGATTACCTGGATGATAAATTAAAAGACAGATCCACAAATAGCGCAGCAATTGTGTCAAGGTATTCTACACATGGCCAACTGGTAATATTCAGCAGATACTAAGAGATACAGAGATATATTTAGTTGATTTTGCTTTTGATTGTAGATACCAGGAAGCTCTGTTATCCCTGGTCTCTAATATGCTACACAAACTCCAGTTCCGCTACAACCAGTCACAGCTGGAGGAACTGGACGATGAAGTTCTGGATGACGATGTAGGTTCCTCGTATTACCCACAATTAATGAATTTTGTTTGGAATAATGTCGGCATTTAAAAGTTCAAAACTGTTGTGAAATTGTAATTATAGAAGGTTTTTGGTTCAAAGGTGTACTGAATTAATTAACTGTTAAACTTGAGCTTCATAATATTGTCCTCCTTTTTGAAAACAGAATGAAACAGAATGGCAGACCTTCTTGTGTCAGAGTTTGGAAATTGTTGCTAAAGTGGCCGAAATTTACACAGCAGAGACATTCCGGCTATTGGTGAGAATTATAACTTCCAGTGCTACAAGCATTAAATGCCAAAAAAAAAAAGAATAAAAAAAGCAGGACCTCCTGAAAGAAACTCTATTTTAGAGCTCGCACTTCTTTAACTGTTATACCTATGTGTATGTCTTTAATGCTGTTAATATGGCAGGCACATTGTTTCCTTTATCATTTTAAATTTCAAACTGCAATTGCATAGACCTTTTAATAAGCAATATGTCACATTTTGTATTTTGACTGCAGTATGAACCATTCAGGGAGCATTTGGATATTTATCTTGGTCTGGACCAGTTTGTCAGAAATAATGCACAAGGCAGACACTTGACAATAACTGCAGAGAATGAATGTCGGAAGCTGCATTGTTCGCTGCGAGATTTGGCCTCTCTTTTACAAGCACTAGGAAGGCTGGCTGAACACTTTATTGGAGAGAAGTTTCTGGAGCGATTTACAGATGGCACGATGTTGTTGGAAAGGTGGGCATGTTTCTCTCAATAAACCCAAGCTCTTGAGACTGTTGATTGTGAATATGATAGAACTGTAGACTTTGTATATTTATACATGTGTTATGTTGTGTTCTTGTTTCAGATTAGTAAATACAGTTGTATATGGTTCTAAGTCACAGCTTTTCAATGTCACATCAACAATACAAAATGTCCTTCACACCGATTTTGTTGGGGTGTAAGTATTTAAAAGATATAACTTCTACTAAGATGACATCCACATGTGATATAAACTTTGATAATGTTTTTAAAAATTATATTCAGAAGATTTGTTCCTTTTCGAAGTACATTCATTTACACATTCTTCTTAAAATGATTCTATTTTGACAGGCATGCTCAAGCCATTTCATCAATACAGGCCTTTGCCCATTGGCTGTCACAGTTTTACAGTGAGACACACAAAGTCAACTTGGATAAAGATAAATTTGCATCTCTTATATCAACTCTTCTAGACTCTATTGTACCTATGTTTTCTAAAGAGGTAAACTCTTATTATTAGTACATATTAGTATATAACACATTAAAATCTATTTGTCAATGATTGATTGTGAATCTGGAAAATTTACCGGGTGCTGTTAATCTTACAAAGATTTGTCCAGTATTGTAGAATTAATTCTTTTAATTTGTAATTCTTTTTATTTGACCAAAAAAAGCAAGCATTGAAAATGCATAAAAGTTTTTTAGAGTACATGCCAATGCAGTGTATATATACATATCTGTATATATATGTATATAATGTGGTTTTATTCTGTCTCAGATTCCAGAGAAAATAGTCCATTCCAGTGCACACCTGTTACTGTCAATCACCACCACAGTGCGGCCCCAGTTCCTTCTTCACCTCTCCAGTACACAGACCCTGTGTAAACACGCTAGTCAAGGAGCGTATGTTGAGCTCACAATGGAGGTTAGTATCCATACTTTTCCTTTGTTACTCTCACTGATTTAATTTGTTTATGATTTTATTCAAAATTCATATCATAGTTAAACTTGATGGTAAATATTGGTAGTGGAATAAACTAAAATATTTTACTGTCCTTTATTCTTTTTAATCATACCTGCATTCTTACTACTGGTACATGGATTCTTGATACTTGTATATTTTGATTTGATGTCTTTGCTTTGACAGGTACAGCTGTTGGTTTACAGAGCCCTGTCTCACAGCTTGATCCTGCCTTGGCCTAATGTAGCAGATGCAGACCAGAACTGGACCAGTCGGGCAGAGGATCATCAAGCATTTGTCAGACAGATAGCCAGGCATTTTCTTCAGCTTAGCAATCCCAGGGCTTTAGCAGCCAACAAAGGATTGCTGGAGGAGGGTACATATTCATAATAAAAATTTACAACCAGTATTCCATTTTGATATATTCATTTTATGGCTCAGTGCCCCTCCATACCTAGAAAAAACAATATACTGGATATATTTTTTTCACCCTACACACCTGATATTTTTTGCATATGACTTGACTTGATAAGACATGTCAGAGATATTGTTTTCACTTTTTGCCAATTGATGTGTTTATGACTCTTTTCTGTACAGTGTTAGGATCTAGAAATATCTTTATTGTGGCTAATCAAAATTTCAGCTAAATCTGTGATAAAGAGGACCTTGCAGATTTTTGAGGATTGGATAGAGAATGTTGCCGGGGAGGTGGTTAAAAGTAAACAAATCTGTTATCGGTCTCTACAGGAAGTCATTGAAGTGGCGCTAGCTGTATTTCCTGTCTATTTGCATCAGCCAGGTAGGTGTGATGTAACTAGATGCAGAACTTGATTTCAGTTTTTGCGAGATGTTTGTTATTTTCTCAGTATAAAATTACGTGATTGAATTCAATGCAAGGAAGAGGGAAATTCAAATTTCTCATTTGAAATTCCCCTTATTCTTATTTGATTATTGTGATTGTTAAAAGTGAGGTCATTGGGAAATTTAGAATGACTGTGAAAGAAGTTTTGAATGCATATTTTTACAGTAAAATTTGCTTGTAAGGAATTGAAAAAAATTTCAGTTATTATAAGGAAATAATGTTGTGTTGTGTATTGAATTGTAATTTGATATTAAACCGATTGGTTTTCTTACCTTTATAGATGTGGTTGACTCCTTGATGAGTTTCTTCCTGTCCTTGTTCCAAGGGCTTCGGGTTCAGATGGGAGTTCCTTTTGCAGAACAAACCATACAGACTTTTATGACTCTTTTCACACAGTATGTTGTTGTAACATCTTAACTGACTCATATTTTTTCAATTTCAATAATCAGTTTTACCAAAGTCAGATCGAAAAGATAAAAAATAAAGACCATTACATAGATGTCAAAGAATCTCATTGTGTATAATACATGTACTTGTATTTGATGTCCTGAGTTAAGTTTATGTATATTTGAAAAGCATTCCTTACAATTGTTTAAAATTCCTTGTGAAAATAGATCTTTTTCTCTGGCAGAATGGTGACATTTTATTTTTAGAATTCAATTGTTTGTAATACTACTTATCAAGATGAACATACATGTACAAGTATAATGATAAGAATATTTCTTAGGTTGTTTTGGGGTAGATATTGTCTAAAATGACTCCACACAGATACATGTATCTTAATACTGTACACACAATTGTTTTAACAAATTCTGCATTATTTCCATTGCCATTAATAACTTTCTTTAATGCAAATATTTGTTGATATTTTACAGAGAACAACTAGCAGAAAGCATTTGCCATGAAAGTAGTGCTGCACATAAAGTGGTTGAAAAGTATGTACATGTACATTGAGTACTACCGGTATATGTTGAACATTGTACATTGAGTACTATATGTTGAATTATTTTTGCATCCAAAAGATTTGCAGATTGCAGCTTGAAATTAATGCATATAAAATTAATTGTTTAAAAACTTCACCATATATCCATGTAGATGTTTACTGGAAAGACTGATTTTAAATTCTTCTCCTTAAGTTATTTTGTACGCGCATTTTTTGTTGTCCTGTAAGACTATAGACATCTGCAATATTTGGGGATAGGGTTACATGTGTTTGTGCATTGTGATCTGTTTAACAAAATGAATTTTTTTGTTATAGATTCCTGAAGATTTTGGAGCTGATTGTACAAGAACCAGGGTCTGCCTTTAAAGCATTCTTACCCAATGTGATATCTATATGTATGGATCAGATTTATCCTATCATAGCACAGGTAAATTCTTTGTTATTAGTTGGTTTAAATGTCACATTACAACACTATCTTTTACTTCAAAATGCATGTTAACAAAAGTAATATATATATATATATTTTCACATACTGCAATTGATCCCAATTTTGCACATACACAAGACAATATTAAAATTGTCACATGCAGTTTCAAGATATGATTGAAATGTATTGGTTGGAAAAAGAAAATTATGATTGCGGAACCTGATGCTAGTACAGTTTCATTGTATTTTTACCTGAGTGTGATATTAATGGATCAAATTCACCCTATCATAGCACAGGTAAATTACCAGTTGTAATGATATGATACAGGTAACTAATAGAACTCAGGTGACATTGATGTCCATCCCTGAAGGTTTTGAGCATAACAACTCCTATTGATGTTATCAATTTTGTTTTTTCAATAAAGATAAAAACAGGTCACAATTTTATTCATTTTGCAATGAGTGTCAGTAAATTGTTGTGTCAATTAGGTGTCATATCTACAAGTTGTTCATTCTACCACTTGTTGTCTAGTAGCTGCAGAACTGTATCTCCACGGAAAATTTGGATTGACCGACTGTGGATCTACAGTTCAATCCGTACAATTATAATTTTCACAGAATATCATCGAAATAAATTTAATAAGTCCAAAACCTTGAGCAACTTTTTCTGTAAAATAAATGTACAGTTTTTTGTATATATGGAACTGTAGCTTCGTGATCCTTCAATCTGAATTTCCTGTGGAGTTACAGTTCTGTAGCTTCATGATCCTTCAATCTGAATGTCCTGTGGAGTTACAGTTCTGTAGCTTCATGATCCTTCAATCTGAATTTCCTGTGGAGTTACAGTTCTGTAGCTTCATGATCCTTCAATCTGAATTTCCTGTGGAGTTACAGTTCTGCAGCTAGTTGTTTTGATGAGTTTTTGTGTCATTGAAAAGTTTGGATGAGATGTCATTGACCCCTGTACAGAGATGTACATCTGTATTGAGAGAAACCTGGTAGTGTTGAGGGAGATTGTTTATGTTTTTAGCTCACCTGAGCTGAAAGCTCAAGTGAGCTATTCTGATCACATTTTGTCTGTCGTCCGTCTGTCCGTCTGTCCGTCCGTCCGTCTGTCCGTAAACTTTTCACATTTTCAACATCTTCTCAAGAACTACTAGGCCAATTTCAACCAAACTTGGCACAAATCATCCTTAGGCAAAGGGGATTCAAAGTTGTGAACATTAAGGGTCACACCCGTTTTCAAGGGGAGATAATTAGAAATTAATGAAAAATTTCGAGAAATTTTCAAAAATCTTCTTCTCAAGAACCAGAAAGCCAGGAAAGCTGAAACTTGTGTGGAAGCATCCTCAGGTAGTGTAGATTCAAAGTTGTGAAAATCATGACCCCCGGGGGTAGGGTGGGGCCACAATGGGGGGTCGAAGTTTTACATAGGAATATATAGAGTAAATCTTTAAAAATCTTCTTCTCAGAAACTAAACAGCCAGGAAAGCTGAAACTTGTGTGGAAGCATCCTCAGGTAGTGTAGATTCAAAGTTGTGAAAATCATGACCCCCGGTGGTAGGGTGGGGCCACAATGGGGGGTCGAAGTTTTACATAGGTATATATAGAGTAAATCTTTAAAAAATCTTCTTCTTAGAAACTAATCAGCCAGGAAAGCTGAAACTTGTGTGGAAGCATCCTCAGGTAGTGTAGATTCAAATTTGTGAAAATCATGACCCCCAGGGGTAGGGTGGGGCCACAGTGGGAGGTCGAAGTTTCACATAGGAATATATAGAGTAAATCTTTAAAAATCTTCTTCTTAGAAACTAATCAGCCAGGAAAGCTGAAACTTGTGTGGAAGCATCCTCAGGTAGTGTAGATTCAAAGTTGTGAAAATCATGACCCCTGGGGTTAGGTTGGGGCCACAATGGAGTGTCGAAGTTTTACATAGGAATATATAGAGTAAATCTTTAAAAATCTTCTTCTCAGAAACTAATCAGCCAGGAAAGCTGAAACTTGTGTGGAAGCATCCTCAGGTAGTGTAGATTCAAAGTTGTGAAAATCATGATCCCTAGGGGTAGGGTGAGGCCACATTGGGGGGGGGTGTTAAAATTTTACATAGGAATATATAGAGTAAATCTTTAAAAATCTTCTTCTCAGAAACTAAACAGCCAGGAAAGCTGAAACTTGTGGGAAGTATCTTCAGGTAGTGTAGATTCAAAGTTGTGAAAATCATGACCCCTGGGGGTAGGGTGAGGCCACATAGGGGGGGGGGGTGTTAAAGTTTTACATAGGAATAAAGAGTAAATCTTTAAAAATCTTCTTCTCAGAATTTTTTTTTTTTTTTTTTTTTTTTTTTTTTTTTTTATTGTAAACAAAGGTTAAATATATAAATCATTTTATGAAACATTTACTCTCTCACTTCTCACATACTCACATTTCATCCCATATTGTATTATAAAATAAAGAGTAGGGTAGTTGCTTGTGATAGTTATGCCTATGCAGTAAAACTGCAATCCATGTGAAAAAAACCAGACAAAAAAAACAAAGAAAGAAAAAAAACAGAATACCAAAAAAACAAAAAACATAAAATATTAAATTGATGCATTATTGTACACATGTTAATTCTAAACTGCCAGATGATTAATAAAATCAATCCAAGGAGACCATGCTTTTTCAAATTCATCAATTTCTGATTTCTGAATATAAATATACTTTTCAGTCTTGTATCTTTGATTTAAATAGTGTAAAAGCCCTAAAAAATGTGGCTTCTTACTTTGTTTTAAACATAAAAATATATATTGTTTTGTATATAGGATTATAAAGTTTAGAATTCTGTTCTCCCAAACAAGGGGATAAACACCAAATAATACATTACAAACATCAAAATTAACATTTTTGTTGCATTTCTCATATATAAGTATACTAAGTGCATTCCATAGAGACTGGATTTTCTTGCAAGTTGCAAAAACATGTTTTATAGTTTCAGGCATATCATTACAGAAAGTACAGCAGTCAGAGGTAGTAATTCTGATTTTCTTAAGATAATATTTAACAGGAAGAATTCTATGGAGAATTCTATATTGTAACCAATTAATAGTTGAATCATTGGTAGTTCTAAAACATATTTTAAAAACATCATGTACACAGAGATCATTTGGCAAAATATCACATAGCTCAGCATTCCATTTGTTGATAGCTGTAGGTACACAATCATTTAAGGTTAAACATATGTATATATGCTTTGTTACTTTTTCTTTCAAAAAAATAGACTCATAATAAAATGGCATAAATGTAGTGCAGTCTCTCTTCAAAGTAGACTTATCAATAGACAAATATGTCAAGTATTTTGATATTGCACATATAACACTATTATATAACATTGGAGGTATATATGAAAAATGGAATCTTTCAGTAAAATCTATTCTTGACAATATGTTTCCATTTTCATTCATAAAATCTCCAATGATTTTAACCCCTTTCATATACCAATCTTTGATAAATACATATTTACATGCAATTTTTATATTTGGGTTGTACCACACAGGAATATTGAAAACATTCTTGGTATTTAATGAGCTTTTAATCATTTTCTTAGTATAGCATAGCCAAGAATTAAAAACATCTTGCCAAAAAATACTGTGGAATCATTAATTTTCGTGGGGGCCAATTTTCGTGGATTGCTGAAATTTTATAGGTTCGTGGGGACGTAATTTCGTGTATTTTCTTATACCTACAAAACGAAATATGACTTTATAACCTTAATATATTATTCGTGGAGGATGTGAATTCGTGGATGAGAGGTACCCACGAAATCCACGAAAATTGAGCCACCACGAAATCTAATGATTCCACAGTATTGTTTCTTTGAACAACCATGCATGATAGAAAATCATCACCAAAATCAATAAGTTTTTTTGCAAAATCATTACCATTTATTGATAAAAAAAAGTCCATCCATGGTTTGTAGCCTTGAGTTAATTTCTTAATCCATGAACATTTAAGAGATGCCATGAAATTAGAAATGTTAACCATTTTTAAACCACCCTTTAGGTAATCGAGAGTAACAATTTCTCTCTTAACTTTATCACACTTTGAATTCCAAATGAATTCGAACAGGCTCTTACTAAGAGATAGAATGACATCTTGTATTGGATTTGGAAGTGAAATAAACAGGTGGTTAAGTTTTGGAATAATCAAACTTTTTACAACCGTGATGCGCCCAATGGGAGTTAAAATTCTCCTCCTCCATTGTTGAATTAGAGAAAAAACTTTTGGCAGTTGTTTGTTATAATTTAGTGATGTCATTTTATCTAAGTCGACAGAAAATTCTATTCCAAGTAAATTAAAAGAAGTGGAGCCCCAATCAAGTTTCCAACGTGAATGGTGAAAAACTTCATTAGAAAATTTTTTAGAACCTATCCATACAATTTTTGTTTTAGAGCTGTTTATCTTCAAACCTGAAATGTGTGAAAAAAATTCTAAAGTATCAAGAGCTGCGAAAAGTGACATTGGTGAACCATCTAAGATGAGTGAAGTATCATCTGCATACTGAGAAATCTTATGTTCATTGCCATTAACAATTATACCTCTAATATCAAAGTTTTGTTTTATGAGAATAGATAAAATTTCTGCACATATCAAAAATAAGTAAGGAGCTACTGGGTCACCCTGTCTACATCCTCTTTGGATTTTAAACTGTTCTGACAGGAAGCCACATTGTAAAACAGAAGCCTTAAAATCTTTGTTGAGAATCTTTATCCAATTTATAATATTATTTCCAAATCCAAAGTATTCTAGAGCTTTGTATATAAAGGACCATGAAACAGAATCGAAGGCTTTCTCAAAGTCAATAAGAACTAAAAGACCTGGTATGTTTTCATTTTCAGTGAATGACATTAAATCATAAATAATTCTAGTATTTTCTCCAATATATCTTCCTTTAAGAAAGCCTGTTTGTGTATCAGATATAATATAGTCTAGTGTAGATTTAATTCGATAACTAATACATCCTGATATAAGCTTATAGAGAACATTCAGAAGAGTGATGGGTCTCCAGTTTTTCAAATACTGTCTTGGTTTGTCACCTTTTGGTAAACATGATATAATTCCCAATCTCTGGGAAATAGGAAGTTCCTTTTTCAGAAAAATAAGGTTGATTGCATTTAAGATAAAAAGTTTTAGATCCTTCCAAAAGAATTTAAAGAATTCAACTGTAAAACCATCACTACCTGGTGATTTGTTATTTTTCATATTTTTTAGAACCTCAAGAACTTCTTTTTCAGAGATTTCAGCTTCTAACGAGCTAGATATATCTGGTTCTAACTTAGGAATATCTACTTTAATAATTTCTTCAAGGTTAATATTTATTAAATCTGAATCAGCACATGTATATAGATTTTCATAGAATTCTTTGACGTGATTCAATATATTCGATTGCTTGTATATAATTTCCCCTTCTTCAAGTTCCACTTTTTTGATAGTTTTGTTCAGAAAATTCCTAGACTCCAAATTTAGAAAATATTTTGTTGGTTTTTCTCCCTGCTCGATCCATCTTGCTCGAGATCTTATGAAATGGCCTTGAAGTTTGTGTTTTCTTAAATTTTCAAGATTTGATTTTTTTTGTTCTATTAGTTCAAAATTAATGTGTTCTTGAGATTCTAAGGATGTTATTTCATTAACTAGGGAGATTTCAATCTTCTCTCTTTCCTTTTTCTTATGAGATGAGTATGAAATAGAAAGACCCCTTATTTCCATGAGAAGCACCTCTAGGAATATACTGTCGTCTATATCCTTACTGAAAAATGTATGAATATCAGCATTGTATGCATACTGACTCTTTACTCTATCTATAGTTTCTTTAACCTTATCAATGAAAACCATGTCAGTCAGTAAACTACTATTAAATTTCCAAAGCCCCCTACCTCTTTCAAAAGGGTTAAACTTTAGTTCTAAAATAACAATAGAATGGTCAGATCTGTAGCCTGATTTAATATCAAAATTTTCTACTATATTAGACAGACTGTTTGAAATCAAAATATAATCAAGGCGACTTTGCTTTAAAGGTGTTTTTTTTCTCCATGTATATATTTTTTTACCTGGGTTTAAGACCCTGTAGTAATCCACTATCTGCAAATCATCCATAATTTCTAAAAGTTTTTCTCTAGCCTTTGGATTGTTTATATACTTATAGTTGTAGGTATCTATATCTGGATTGAGAACAAGATTGAAATCTCCACATAAAATAAAAAACTCATTATCCAATTCTAAAAATATATTTCTAATATTTTTATAAAAACCTGGCTGGTCAGAGTTTGGACCAAGTAACCCTGGTTTCTTCTATGGTAAGATCAACAGCAAGGAAATTACCTTCCCCATCTTTTTTAATATTGTGGATATGAAACTCAAAACTATTATTGAACAATACGCATACCCCACGCGCATTAGACTTATAAGAGTTAAAAATACACTGATATCCCCACTGTGATTCTATAATAGGTTCACTTTCCGTTATAAAATGTGTGTCCTGTAAACATAAAATCGAATAACCTTTTTTTCTATAAAATTCAAAAACATCTATACGCTTTGATATTGTAGATAAACCCTGGCAGTTAATCCTTGCAATTTTTAAAGTATCACCTATTATTTACAGTAAATATTAACAAGACAAGCAACTCCCTACCTGATTGAATAACATATACACAGTAATCTCTCGCACCTAGCTTTAATTTCCTTTCACACACTAGCATCTCACATACACACAGGTAAACAGTAAATGTCACTTCCGGTAAAGCCGATCCCGATCTACTTTCAGTTTGTCAAACCGATCCCGAGGTAATTGATTTTACAATGACTCCGCTATTACCGTTTTTTCAACTTATCACTTACTGTGTCCATGATGTCAAATTTGTACCGCTGTCCCTCTTCGTCAAGTGCAAATACCTTTCCGTTATAATACCATGCGGTCTGGATACGTTCATCGTTGTTTAAATCACGTATGAGTTTGGCGTTTGCTGGTGTCAAATGGTCATGCATTGTAAACACTTTTTTGATTTCGCTGTTGGACCTGTTACGAATGATCTTCAATTTACTTTCGGAATTTCGAAATTTAGCAATCACTGGCCTGGGTCCTCTCTGGTTTCCGTTCGGAATACGGTGGATTTCGAGAATATCGGTAGGATCCAGGTCAAGGTTGATCGCATTCTTGAGAATGTGGCAGAGATCATGGCGCAGATTTTCGTTAGTTTTTTCGGCCCATTTCACAAACTTTATGTTGTTTTTTTGTGAATATTGTTGATTCTGATTTGAAAGGACAATAGCAGATTCAGATTTTATTTGGCAGTCTTTAAGAGAGCTTTGAAGGATTCTGATGTCTCGTGTTTGTGAATGTAGTTTTTCTTTAAGGCTTTCGAAATCCATATTGAACCCCTCTTCGATTTCTTTTGTTTTGGAGTTGAAATCTTTGTATTGTTTCTCTATTTTGGTTTCAAACTCTGTTTTGACATGGTCAGTGACTGATTTTGTGAGATCTTTTTTTATTTCTGAAATTATTTCCTTTTTTAACTCGTTTTTGAGCCCAGTTATTATTTCTGTCACTATATCTTTAATGTCGGATTTTTTCACCATCGTTTCCTTTATTTCTGCTAAACTATCCTGTATTGTTGTAATGAAGTCTGAATCGCCGTCTGGGGTTTGATCACTACTGCTTGTTCTAGGCTTCTTGGGGGGATTTTTGTCCGAGACCACTAAATTTCTAACTGATGAAGGCGCCGACTTTAAATTCAGCTGAACCAGTTTTTTTTGTTTTATTTGGTCAGTCTCTGGGGTTTTATTTACAGACTTTTTCTCACCTTTGTTTACTGCCCCAGTAATTAATCAGCAAGATGATTCTTTATAATTGTTAAGACTTTGGCTCCAGGACAATTCTTCGGCCTCACAAGAAGGTTCAGAGTTTGATGTAGCAAAATATCCCATATATAAACAATTGTAAAGGATCTTTTTGAGAACTGCAATACTCAACATGTGATATGACTATAAAATTGAAGCAGGCAGCTATTTTTTCATTAGAATCTTTTTGTATTACTGTTTTGGGTTATTGCCCTTGATTTATTGATTCTTGATTATTTTAATTAATGCATCCACTGTTAACCAATTATTGTGATGATTATTTTTATACAATAATAAATATTCAATGTATATAAGTTGTTTTGCATAAGTAGTTTTGGGTTAGGCTGGATTAGTTTGTTTATTTTTGATTTCCAATTTTTAGATACTATGAATTATTTTAGGCCGGCACATATATAGGGACAGTGTCTATTGCTTTGTACCGAGCGACTGTTTGGGGTTAAACTTGAACAGGTACGGAGAGATTGAGGGTGTTAACATCCCTGGTCTATCTAATCTTCGTGTTTTTCTAACCAACGATACAGAATGTGTGGTCATTTCTGCCCTGTATCGCATTAATACAAGTGTGCGGTCATACCTGCTTGTATTGGTGGTGATTGCGGCGCCTGCGTTAGGTTGAGCTGTTGGCGCAAGTGTGCGGTCATCCCTGCTTGCGTTATCTCTGCTTGCGTTAATGTTTGTACCTGTTGAGTTGCGTAGGTGTGCGGTCATCCCTGCCTGCGTAACGTTGAGTCCCTATATATGTGCAGGAGCGGTGATTAAAGTCTGCTCTTGTAAATATTGGCAGCAATCAGGGCTATCCGAGTTCCAAGGGGGAAAAATGGATTTTATTTATACAGGATCTACATGTATTAATGTACATTGTCCAGATTGTATTATGACTCCATTAAGCTGACTTTATCATACCTGTTGTTCCTCAGGTGAGCGATGTGGCCCATGGGCCTCTTGTTTGTTATCTTTTGCAGGTGTAAAAAGGAATGTTGTGTTTTAAATGTGCTTAATCATATAAATATGATTACATGTTAAAAATTATTGTCTACCCTTTATTATTGCATCCAATTTTATTACATATTGTTCGTAACATAAAAATGATTCCATGCTATTCTTTTTTCTTGCAGCGTCCATCTCCTGATATTAAACAAAGTTTATATAGACTAGTCCATGAGTTGATAATGAACAACTGGCGTTATTTCTTCAAGGGAAGTGTCCTAAAGACTTTACATTCTCAGTCCCCCCAGAATGGAAATGGGGATGTCCAGAACGCCCAACAGTTCACTGCCATCATGCAGGTTTGTAGCATGCTGACATCTGAGGTCTGTTGACCTCAATTCGTAACTCAGAACTACTGTATGTATATTCAAAAGTAATACTTAGTTACCTACTACATAACAAGTGAATTGATACAGGAAGGCGGAATGGTAAACAAAAATCTTATAGTCTATTTGATGTATCTATGATGACTTTTCATATGTTTTTCTGTATATTTATAAAAAAAACCATTGATTTGGTGATTTAAACTCTAACAAATGAAAGGCCATTGAAAGATGTTGCTATGATTTAAGACTACATTGTATATCTTTGATATAGACTCCACTGCTTTCAATGGCTTTTGGTTTCCTTTTCAGTCATACGGCCAATCATTCCTGCAACCAGACCTTGCTGTCTTTAAACAAAACCTGGAATCTTTAGAAACCTTGAATGCCAAATGGAAACTTTACCAAAAAGTAAGTTTCAGATGAATCAATTAGACTAAAGAACTGCTCAAGTAGTTCCACTTTATTAGTAATATGAATCTATTCAAGATCATTGATGGAAATATGTAACTCAGGGCTGCAAAATGTATTTGGATTGATATTTTATTAATTGCATCTTTTTAGACACTGTCATTTTGAACTATTTTGGTTCTTTGGTCATATTTTGGAGCTCAGTTTAATGGCCGAAGAGAAGTTAATTTTGTATTGTGTATTACGGGATCTATTAAGATGTGTTACTCATGTATATTGCATAGTCATATTCACTTGTATTAAGTATTTTTTGATAGCTTTAATATTCAAGTTTAACTTTGGTATAAAGATAGATTAATTGTCAGTGATAAAATTCAAAGATTAATTGAAAAAGTGGTTGAATCCTTGCTCAAAATATTAAGACATTTGAAGATACATGTATGTTGCAGATTGTTTGATGGCATATAAATGTAAACTCTGGGATAAGAGGAATCTAAATTGTGATATTTATGACCTTACTATCCCCTGGGCCTCATAGGTGGGACCAAATAAGCAAAAACTGCCAAATTTTCAAAAATCTTATTCTCTACTTCCACATTTGTGGAAAAATACTAAATGCATGATTCTGATGTCCATAAAGTCCTCTACTTAGATTGTGAAATTCATGGTCCATGGGATAGGGGTTCAGGCCCTAGGGCAGGTCCAACATGGCCATTCTTTACTTCCATATATATTTGAGAAAAAACTAATGCATGGTTTTGATGTCCATGAATTTCTTTACTTATGATGTCCATGAATTTCTTTAATTAAATTGCGAAATTGATGGTCCCTGTAGCCACATAGTGAAAATGTATTGATTTAATAATATTTTTTCTGTACTGTCACAGTCATGATAGCAGTAGTTAAGTCATATATTATTATTATTATGTTCATAATGTCCAGATGTTAAATTGTGTAATTCACTGCCCAGGCAATTGGGCAGAAGTTGAGGCTTTTTATTTTTATTTTTTTTTTTGGGAGGGGGGGGGGGGTTAAATATTGCTATATATTGAACATGTATTTTTACTTAGGGTAATTGCTGTGTGTAATCCATTAACAATTTTAACTTAATCTTGAAAACCACATGGTTAATTGTCACTTGGCAAGTTAGATATGTGTTCTATTTTAGGAAATGTACTTTAATTTAGCTTATTTTTGGATATTGTCTGTCCTATATCATACCAGACTGTGCAGACAAATTATCATACCGCACTTAATCACAGAATTCAATTTGTGACCTTCAGGTGTACAGGATTTCAAGCACTATTTGCATAATTTGGTGTCAAAAGTATCAAATAACAGAACTGATGTAAAGACCTGATGCTCATACTAACACTTTTTGCTGAAATGCAGTCATCAAAATCATATAAATGTACCCACCCAAGCCTTTGCAATTGGAAGAACCAGCGATAATAGTATTATGTTTCTTTGGGTTTTAGACGATATATGAAGCTAGCTAAATCAAGAACCAGGAAGTTATAGTGGCAAAAACGATAAACTGTAAAATGTGTCAACAAAATTCAGAGAACAAGCCATTTGCTGCTTCACTGGCTGACACACTAGAGTTTTTAATGCTGGATTATAAATTGACTAGAAACATTCACATGGTGATCCACCAAACCGTGACTGTCTTATCAGTTGATATAAATTAGAATCACTCTGGTTTAAATTCCTTCCAATTAGCATAGCTAAAATTAGCATAATTTCAGAATAGAAATCAAGTGATATGTCCTGTCCCTTTACTACACAACCAACATTCTACTTGATGCTTAAAGATGAGAAAAGATTTGAAGGAAAGCATTACTTATTAACTGTGATGCTTTTACTCCAAATTCTTTTTTACAAATACACATAAAGTACATTTTAATATATTGTAGCCAATCTATTGAGAAGTGATGCTACATGTACTTCAGTATTTTAATGTTTTTGTGCTTTCTTCCAATATCTTTATTATCAATTGAAAAAACTCTGCATTTCCATTCATTGTAGCCAATCTTCAGAGAAGTGATGCTACTACAGTTTTTGAATGTTCTTGTGCAAGTTTTGGTGCATAAATCCCATGACCTGCTTCATGAGGAAATCGTTGTGACAGTGTACAACATGGCCTCCGCGGACTTCAGCCGATTCTATGCTGAGTTCTTGCCACACTTTGTGTCTTCTTGTGAAGGACTGGACGCCAATCAACGAAATATTCTCGTTAGGAATTTCAAAGTAGATAAGGTGAATTGTAAAACCCCTTTATATGGCATTTCAAACTCACAAATTTGAGCTAAACATAGTTTCACAGACAGAAAACTAGGTTTAAACTATAGTTAACGATGTTAATCTTTATTTCACATCTGAAAACCATAAAAGTTAACACAATACAGTAAAACTCGTTTACTATGAACACGGATATAGCAAATTCTCAGATATAGCGAAGTTTTTTGAGTCCCCAGGAAAATTCTTAACAAACCTTTGCAAAATTTTACGGATATAACGGATTCGGATATAACGAATTTACGGATATAGCGAACTGATTTTGAGTCCTGTAAAAGTTAATAATAATGAAATATAACACTTTTATAACGAATTTCTTTCAGTTTAATAGTAGTTTGCTCTACTATTTCACATAATAGTTTGAATACATTTATTTTCATATAAATTTTCGACCCACAGTCCGATCATTTTAGGTATCAAAGTAATATATTTTAATTCTAAGCCTCAATAAGTAAAAATTATAGTTTGTGAAAGAAAACATGTATATAGTGAATTTGCCAAGTTATTATTACGAATTTGTTATACGGATTTAACGAATTACGGATATAACGAAGTAAATCCTTTGGTCCCTAGGACTTCCCTATAACCGAGTTTAACTGTAATCAATGTTTCAGAAGTGTAAACTATAACTCACACTGAAAACAATCATTTGCTATTGCAATGATTTGTGAAACTATGATAAACAACTCTTAACTATAGTTAATGAATGTATATTATAGTTCACAGATGGGAATCGATATTTATCAGTATAATCTATTGTTTACCGTATATACTGTAATTTTCGTGATGATCTAATTTTCACTTTTTTGCGACCTCTTTTGAATCGCAAATTATTGAATATGCAAAAATTTTGTCCTGTAGCATTTTCTATAAGAAACTTATTAAATCGCTAAAAATGACATACGCAAATGAAAAATGTTACAGATTTTCCCCATTTTCCAAATTTTTGTGACTCGTTAAAAAAAATTGGAAATACGGTATTTACAGACAAACTTAAATTAGCATTCATAAACTATAAATATGGTTCTACAGATAAAAACTATAGTTAATAATTCATTAACTATAGCTTATAGATAAACCTAGTTTATCAAATGTGAAACCATGTTTAGTTCATTTTTGTGAATTTAGTATGCTATACATATAAGTACATGAATTCATGAATTGAAATCATGAACATGAATTGATTAATTTGTTTGAATGCTCTGATAAAGACTCTTAAATTCACATACTTCACAAAAGCTACAATAATGAATTTAAATTCTTTTAACAATAGTGTTTAGATAAATCGTTACATAACCATCTCAGATATGCGAGAGATTAGTTAAAGTGTGCACCTTTATGCTGAGTCGTACATTGTTTTACAGACTATGTTGTTTCTTTATCTGCAGGATTTGCCATCTTTTACTCAGAATGTGAATCGGTTTGTGAACGACTTGAGATATTACAGACTGATTAACAGTAGTCTTCCTGAAGGTTCAGTCACATTTTAAGTATATCTTGAATTGTTCTCTCACCCTGTACATGCAGTTGTTGCTAAGGATCTGCTACAAGGGCAAGCTTTGTGTCTTTTCTGTGGCAGTTTTTATGTGTAGTTCATATAAATAAAATGCATGTGTAAAGAAAAAACGACAATACTGTCGTTTTTTTGAAATTATTTTTGACAAAATCACCAATAAATTTTAAAAGAAAATGTCTGTGGTTTTTTTTTCTCAAATTTTCCTGTTTTAAATTACATACATTTTAAGACTCTAAAAAACAGAATCTATATGATTTGAAAACCTTATAAATTTATTTAAGATACATGTGTTATATCAGATAATATTTTCATTTTAAGGGCCTGAAACTATAGCATCCTGAAAAAAATCACATAAATCATTGTGACTGCTGTTGAGAAGCAGCAAGGATTTTGGCTAAATCAATTTAATGTTTGTTCAGATTTTCTGATTTAATTTTCAATACTATTTTCATGCATACACCACCAGAAAATAGCTTGGTGCCAGACTGCTATGTCAATAGCATGTTGACAAAACTGGTAGAAGTCTTATCTATGTAAATCTCCTAACCCAGTTTTCTGGTTTGTGCACTATTTCATGTCAAGAAGGCAGCTTTACAGCCTGTCATTGACAAAGTCCCTCAGAAATTTAAATACTTGAAAGGTACTCTAGGTGTGCAATTTTACCACCAAGATGAAAATAGAATAATTCTAATGATTTCTTCAATTTGCACAGTGTTATGTAATGTAAAACAACAATACTCAATGTAAAACCCATAAAACAAAATACTTTAGATTATATATTTTTATCTTAATACACATGAATAAGAGAGTGAAAACAAGTGAAAAACAAAATGCACATATTGAATATAGACATTTATCTCACCAATATCAAAGAAGAAGTTTTAGAGAGTTACTTGAAAAGTGAAAGTAATATAAAACCAGTCTTGCTAAGATCTCAAGGAATGTGCATATTACATTTATGCCAAGGTTCTCCATTAGTTTTTTTTCTGTTCAACAACAACCACAGCTTACTTGTTTTCTGTCAAAGAATATTTCTTGACACACTAAATTTTTTTTTTTTGCTATGGGTTTCTTCAGTAAATACTGAAGAGGATAATTATTCTTGAGAAAATAGATATGGAATATTGTGATTTAAAACTTCTTCAATTTCTAATTTTTTTTCATTTTCTTTCAACTTCAAAGTTTTAAGAACGTTCTATTACTGAACAAAAGCCCTACTTACAACAATTTTTGTGACAATTCTTACTTCATTGAATGTTTAATTTCTGCAGATTGATTTAGTTATTAATTCCACTCAAATTGGTGTTCAAGTAATAATGATGTAGCTATAGACATTTGTGTCTATCACAGTGTCTGTCATTGATCGCCAAAAAGGATGCATGATCATGCACTGAAATGACTTTCTTTTTGCACTACTGCAAAATTGTAAAGATGGAGAACCCTGAATGAACAATTTTTGTATGAAACAAAACACCGGTGCATTCATTTACATGTATTTACAGTTTATATATTCACATAATGATAAAACAAATAAGTACTTTAAATTGGCAAGTCAACATATCACTCGAGAGCGTGTATTTGATAATTTGATCTATATTAGCAGAAAATATTTTCGGGACAATAATTATTACATTTCTCACATAATGCTAGAGCTGATAAATATAATGAATGCACTATAAAACAGAAAACAGCAATTTACAAATAAAACACACTTTTAAAATAAAATAAAAGTTCATATTACAGAAGTATAAATTTAACTTAAAGGATATTGTCTCCTGGGTTCATTAGTTGTTTTGAGCAATACAACCTGCAGCACAGATCCCTCAATTCTGGGTCGTGTAATGGTGTAGAATGCAGCTCTTTCGGTGTAATATTTTAGAAGGCCCATAATGCTTGTTTTCCAGCTACCCATTGATAAACTTTGATATAAACATGTATACTATACACAATTTTAAAATATTGGAAAAATTTTCTCAAATATTCTATTTATCACAATCCAAAATCCATTGTAGATGGAAGTGACTGTATGTTGTACTGTTTTGACAAGCGTTAACTCCCTTTTTGGAAAGACGTGAATTCAATGGACAAATAAACCAAAGATGTATGAATGCATATTCTTGGTTAAAAGTAAATCATCATACACAGAACAAATAATTCATCCACACACACACACACACACAAAACGTTTATGCCATTTAGCTTTTAACTGTTGTTTTTTTTTTTTTTTTTTTTGGTGAAAAGTGGACAGGGATAGCCTTTACTCAAGGCTGAAGTTTATACCTGTCCACTCAAAATATGCACTGACCATATGTACAAAAATTTCTTTTTTAAAAAGCAGAAATCGGATTGTAACACAATGAAGCTGTTCCTCGTCCCCGGGACACAATGGACTATATGCGTTCACAGCCCCGGGACTTTTAACGGAATGGACACTCCGACATTATACTGCATTGTAAAATAAAATTCTCAAAAAAGTGTATAAAAATAGTCTTTAAATTTAACAAAAGTATAAAAATAACAACAACACATCTGTAACAACACTGAGGTATTTGTCTTGGACGCGGCGATTCTTGGATTATGTTCACTTAGACTTGGTTAGGGTTAGGCCATTGACACGTGCAGGCCACCGCGTACTCCTCGATCCGTACTGTGTATACCTTTCTCCTCTTTTTGCTGCAGAGCCTGAGAACCTTGCGGGGAATCATGACCTCTGTACATCTCCCGTCATGCAGTTCCTGTAGAGATCCGTCGGGCTTCCTTCCGATGCAATTATCACAGTTACATTTGACCTGTATTATAGATTGGGGTATCCTGAATCGGTCGTAGTTCAGTTGGTAGTGATATGGACAACTGTCCACCACTTTTTTTCTACTAAGCTCCTTTAAGGAACAATTCCTGCTCCCGGATATATTGATGGTTTTATTCTCGGAGCGCGTTTGACAGTCGCAGTTTTTATCCGTCTTTGTGTTCAATGAAGCGATCATACCGAAAGACCAGTCGAGATCGTAAATATAGGGCGATAGGATCACTTGTTTCCTGCGACTGCCTAGAATCTTCACTCGCATAGGATCGGGGCATAAGTTGAAGTAAAGATCCACAAATACTCCCAGAACTAATAACTGCTGAATCTGTAACAAAATCAGCTTTCTTCAAACAGGAGTAACGCTTTGAAGTACCGGTATTTCTATTTAGAGTATTTCTATTTAGAGATGTACCTTATACTTTAACATAAAAATAAGAGGAAACTAAATTATTGCCGAATACACCTATATTACATGTACTTGTTAATTTTCGTGGCTGTTATCAAGATTTTACACATTCATTGCGTTTGAAGTTACATCGTAAAATTAAATAGATTTTTTAAAAAATATAATATTTTTTTCTTTCTTTTATTTGAATAATTGTTCAAAATAATGTGTTATAAAATGCAGAAATTTATTCATGGGCACACTTTTGTCGCGACTTGTTTAGAGAAAAAACTTAATTCCGAAATTTATGATGAATAGTAACAAAATTCCATTATGCATTTGAGTACTTTAAGTCTCAAACGTGTTTATTTGCCAGCTATATTTGGAGGGCACATCAAAAAATTGTTGCCCATGTCACCAAAAATATGCCGTTGTAAAATTTTATGCAATCACTGGAAAACAGATAACAGAGGACATTATACAAAAAAAAATAGATAATGCATTATTTTTCAAAATGTTTACACATTCTTAAAATCAGGATCGTCTCTGTTTCACAACATATATCTAGCGATGTTTTCTATTCATCAGACGAATTACCATTTACAATTTAACTCGCATATATATAAATACCGGTATATTTCTTTACCTTCTCTATTCACGCGGTTAAACTAAAAGTACTTACGTATATTTTAATCATCCCTTATCGAAGTGCAAAAAATCCCAAATACTATCCAGAGGTCAAGAGTACTTTTATACATGTTTCCAATAATTTCCTAATGAATTACAACGTTTTGATTGCTGCACAAGGTGTTGGAAAGACCTGGTATGAGCATTCTACTTCACTTCCTGGTTCGGGCACCCTACTTCGTAGAATTCCTCCGCCACGCCGACCTGTTAACACCTGCTTTTTTCTAATATTTTGAAATATTTTTTTTTCGGATTTTTCTTTTTGGTGGGTGAATGACGAATGGGAGTATTGTAAATTTTCCTTGTTTAACGACACTTTTCATCGACAACAGTAAATTTTAAAAGTTTTTTTTTAAATGTAAAAACCCATTACATGTATTTTATTTGACAGCACTGATAATTTCTTTTGTAATACGCAATTTAGTGACATTCGATTTCCAATGTTTCTCTGTTGATGGCAAAGGTGTTCATTTACTGACAAGGTATACACATGATCAAAATTGGAAAATTTTAAACGTGACAAAATGTAAAAATACTGATGTCGGTTTCATTAAACAGTTGGCAATGTTTAGTGCAAAATCGAGACCGAATTTAAAAACAATTTCAATGATAATATTGTAACTGAATTTCATTGTCAAAATGAAATATATTTTCAGGTGAAAATTGTATTTATGGCTCTCTATGACACCCGCGTTAATCTGGTCTTATAGTTTGGTTCCAGCAAGCAACGTTGAAAACTATCTATTTTTTGCAATAAGTTCAGTTTTTTCCCTTCATATTTAAGGAATTATCTCTAGATATTTGATGGTCATTTTAAAAAAATGACTATAGGTAGTATAATTCCATTGAACAAGAATTTTTTTTCTCTCTTCTATGTTTCCATGGCAGTTTTGGAAAAAAAAAATGACAAATTTACGTATAGAACTGTCCTAAATATCTCCGTTTGAGATAAAAACTTGAAAGAACGATTGTTTAACGCGATTATTCAATAACTGGAAGTAAACCATAACCGAAAACATTTCAATGATTTTTATCTCAAAAATTGCGCAAGAGGCTCACTGAATGGGACTTGGAATAGCTAGGAATAATTTAAATACATCAATCCTGTTATCACAGCCATGTGTTTTATATACAAAGAGCAACTTAACGTAAAAAACAATAAACGATTCTAAGCGACACCGACGAAGAACAGAATTGGGTTTGTGTTTTTGAGCCAGAGATTTTCCAGACACCCGGTTTTCGGAGTCGTCTAACTCTATTATGCCGCAGTTATTACCTTCATTGAAAAAACCTAATCGATACGCATTTGGGTCTTAGCTTGGTAAAAAAAAAAACATGTTTGTGCAAGTTTTGCGGCACCCGATAATAAATTTGATGATGAATTGATGATTTTTATAAAAATTCTATTGAACTATATCGAATACTCATTCCGGTTTAAAAAAAATCACAAACTATTTCTGCTGATTATGAACTTTAAACCTGTGAAATTTTATATCCACTTTATTTCAAGTTTAGGATTTTTTTGGTTGGACTAAAATGAACTCGATGAATCAGTCTCTTTAATAATAGTCATTGATAATCATAGATAATCTGTTTGATCTGTTCCGCTTGTAATAATATCCGTTTTACTCGAGAACGGGACTAAGAGAAACTCTCACACGCTACAGACCTGCTATGTAGATTAATGGAGAGAGACGAAGATTGTTGAGAGAATTACATAATTCGAGGTATATAATCCGCCATGGTTGATCATATTCTACATGAGACACTCGTCTTTGTATACCTATCGATGCATAAATGTTTTAGAAGAGACACTTTAAGTGAATTAGACAGATTTTATTAATGAATGTTTAACTCTCTATGTAGACATAATAAGGTCTCCAAAACAGACATTGTTTTGATAAAATCCAGTCTACTCTCCTTTAGAAATATGTTAAATGACCCAGCCATTCAATAATTAAGAATGTTTCAAGATCAAGACGCATTATCTTCGTCTATACAAGTCAAAGTATTGTACAGCACGTGTAAACAACACCTAGCAACGTTCCATCTATTACAAAATTCACACATAAAAAAAATCTGTTAATGCATGGAATTAGCATTATTGCGTTTTAGAATGTTCCAAAACGCATTAAGACATAAATTCCTTAAGAAATCAATTCTTTACTTGAACGTATAATAGGTACTTTAACAGGTTTCATTTAAGTCTTTATAAGTATTCGTTATCATTCTAGCTGCAGGTCTGTAGCTGCCGGTCTGGAAAAAAACATTCGGATACATAGACGACCTGGGAGCTCCCAGGTCATTCATCCGAATATTTTTCAGATCGGGAGCTACAGACCTGCAGCTATTATCATTCATGTAATATGACTGACATAACGTTTTAAAAAAAACCATAAAGATGCGAAGATATTTAAAGTGCTTGTGAATGACAAAGCACAGCCCAGTGAATGAAATGATAAAAAAGAGTGCCCTTATTGTACAAAAACCATGAATTGAGATCTTTACCATTTAAGTGCATTTGTCAGAAATCAGGTTGGTCCACTTTCATTAACGTTTTCAACTATTCAATATATTTCAATGGAATTAAAAGGCATTTACTCTCAGTATAACCCCCCTCCCCACCCCCAACAAACACCACTTAATATAGATCTAACTGACAAACAAAATGGAAATATTTCGTGTACGCTCACAGTTAGTACGATATTTAAAACTATTAAACCACCGTTTATTCACTGTCAAATTCACCATATTCGGGATACCTGCCCCCCACCCCACCCCCAGCCCAAATATTCGAAATTCCACGCGGATGTACAGCGCCGATATATGTGTTATGGAGCGTAAAAATAAAATGTATCACCAGACGTTAATTACGGGACATAATATCCGCTAAAAGATGGTATCTTGTTTGATGTAATTATGTGCTTATGGAGGAATGGAACACTATGGTTGAAAGTGCAGCATATTTAAGATGTAATCAGCTTTTTAGAATATTCAATAGTGTTAAAATTTGACAAGCAAATATGTTTATAAAATTCTTGGAAGGTAAAAATTTAACAACTTCAGCCGGATATGAATCCACGACTCCCCGCTCACAGACGTACACCTTATATAAGGAAAGGTAGCTGTCTCCCAGCTTTTTTATTTTTGTGGATAGGGTTGGGAAGAGGGTTGCTTTTTAATGAAAATTGCTCTAGCTTATTTGGTATGTATGCTGAAGCATTTTCATAGCTATGAAATTTTATTTGAAAATTGCTCCAAGTTATACATATATACATGTAATATCAAAGCTGAAGCAATTTTCTTGAAATTTAACTTTTATTCCAATATTATTTATTTACTGAGAAAAGCGAAAGGGTTAAGTGTCAATTTGTTTCGCTCAATTTTGCATGATGAATTTAATGTTTTCATTAATATAGTTCATTAAAAATTTAATATGCTTGTTGTCTCTGATGCAACTAATGCGTGAACCACAAGGGGCATCTTATCCGCTCTGCTCTCAATGACATACTAGTATACAGTCATATATAATACACACACACACACACACACACACACACACACACACACACACACATATATATATATATATATATATATATATATATATATATATATATATATATATATATATATATATATATATATATATATATATATATATATGTGTGTGTGTGTGTGTGTGTCATAGAGAGCAGAGCGGATATGAAGCCCCTGTGCAAGACCTAACTGGACAATGGTTTTAGATAATATATACTTTAAAAACAACCCAGAATATATTGTTAGGGCTAAGTTTTTTGTTTATCTAGAAAGAAATTAATTCACAATATGGAAATTCCACATTCCTATTGCAAGGTAGATCTCTGATCATGCACGTACGTAGCTCTTGTTTATATGCCGAGAACTCTGGTCGTCATAGAAACATCTGCCACCTGTGATTACTCGAATTCAAAAAATAAATCATAGCTCGATCGATTTAGCCTACCCAAAACTTATAAAGTATTGATTTATTTTGCGTATTATACAATTGATCCCACAGTCCACGTGAGTAAAAAGTATCCAATGACTTTGAACCAAGATTCTACTCTAAGACGAAGGTCAAAGCAGATTTTTAAAATCCATATGTTTTAATATGATTTCTCGAACGTTGGCCTTATTTTGATAAGAATTTATCCAAACAGCTTACCATAAAGGTTTATATTGAACGTTTTCTATGTCAAAGGTCAAATTCATAACAGTTGTATTCTCTATTTCTTTATCCAAATGTTGCTAAGATTTTTATAAAATAAACTACCTGTCGGTATGAGGTGTTCAGTGACCTTGAATTAAGTTTCTATGTCAAATGTCAAGATCAAAGTAAACCTCTGTAAAATCTTGTTCAAACTATTTCCCCCCTAGGCACTATCTGTTTTACATACTTCACCCATAGATTGCGTTGGATAAAGTTGTATAAAGGATGAGCAATTTGAACTAAATTTCGTTAAAACCAAAGTCTTCTTAAATATTTTTCATCCGAGTGTCCTTTATTGAAACTGAGTCCGTTGAGATGTTTACCATCTCAATGATGTCTACATTGCACATGTTTATACAACTAACCTTGGGATATGCATGTCACACTTGGCCTAGAAACAGAGAATTATTAGTATATCTCTGTCTGTGACATGATTGGTATTTTCGTTATCCGCGTGTGTATTTTTCTTTTCTTTTTTTTTTTAAATTGTATCGATTTCTAGATCACTGGAATTGCACAAGTCAGCGACCGGCCTCTGTCTTCTGTCAATGAAACCAAAGAATGTCAGAATGGAGGACATCTTTGATGTCGAGAATTTGTGTTTGTTGTGTCAAATTAAAGTTCTCTGTCCATCATTTTCTACTTTGAAATACTTTATTAAATCCATCAATGGGGCGCTCTCTTTAGAGTAAAAAAGGCCCACTTCGCACACTGAATAGCAACGATAATGTCTGCACTGTTACATGACGAGTAACAAACTTCTTCTTTCAGATCCTCCATAGTCGTAAGTCATGCAATTCGATCCGGAAACTACGCATTAGGCGTTCAATGACAAAAGGACATAAGTAGACATATCAGCAAAGCTCGTTCTGACTGTCTCACAATCGCGGTCAGATTTGTTTGACTACTCTTGAGTTAAGCTTTTTTCACGCAATGCCTGATCAGATTGTCCAATTTTCGTAAACCCATGCACTCCCTGTGATGGGCTGTAAATTTGTGAAGCGACGAATAATGACATTTAGTGATTCTTTGTGGTGGTAATGGGGTTAGACTCAGGCACGTAGCATCGTTTTTGAAAGTGGGGGGGGGGGGGGCAGACTCATCCAAAAAATCCTGACAAGCAAAAAAAAAAAAAGGAAATTAGGACTTTCCCAAAATCTTCAACATCCTAATCCGTTGGGGGGGGGGGGGGGGGCTGGCGTAGTATCTCCTTATTTTTATATTAATTTTTTACATGCGCCCAAAAAATTGGGGGGGGGGACTCCATGATAATTCAATTTTTTATATGTAAATTTTAAAAAATGTGTTGTTACGAGAAAAAGTGGGGGGGGGGGGGGGGGCAGCGTGCCTAAGTGATGCTACGTGCCTGAGACTGGACAATCCTGAATTCGTAAAACTGGAAGAATTAATTTTTCAAAATTTTCAAAACTTTTGCAAAATTCAACTGAGAGTTTAGCAACATAATTTAATCACAGAAAATAGCAATTCAAAAATCTTTTTTTGCAAGAGGGACTGCTTTTAGCTGGTGTCTCAGTTTTTTATTTGGTGTTATTTTCTTTAAACATTCTTATTAATTATATAATGTCTGGAATATGCAATCTCGAATTCTCCATTGACTCGGCTATACCTGACTACGGCAAAAAATTGAAGTTACAAGTTACCGCGAGTACCTAGTCGCATATTCATTTGCATAAGTACCGTCTGAAAGATCTTCTTGTGTGACATACGATATAATTCGGTTGAGTACTGGCACATTCGCTTTATGCAAAAACGTCTTGCACCCAATGCTTAAGCGATTGTATAAGAACATAAAAAAAATTGAAAAATAAAAACTTTACAAAGCAAATGACATTCTCCTGACGGGAAGGCTCTACAAGGTACAGAGACACGTAACCAACACGACGTCCCCCCGTTGGTGATACAACAATAGAAGGATAGTGAAATAAGAGTTATGTAATATTCGTTTGAAACTTCGCTATTACTTGCATTCCTCCTACTTTAATTTCAGAAAAATTATTTCCCCATTGTGTATTGGTCCGACAGATTTTCTGTCCTAGTAGAGAAATAAAAAGAGAAATGAAAATAAGACATCGTAGTTGTTAATTGACAGGAGCTCCTTGATATAACAAGACTCTGTATTGCTTTGTGACATTAAAATGATATGACTGGTGCGTAATTAACAACGGATGGTTGAAAAATGTTTACTTTGATAATAGAAAGTCAAGTTATATTCATTCACATTTCAGATTTTCAAAACGAGAGAAGACATTTTTAATTTGATGCAGTTGATTGTATGATCCTTTGCACCCAATTACCGATACCTCTGAATAGTTCTTTTTTGCTTGGAAACATGCAGCGACGTTGTCTTCGTAAAAGGCAAAACTTAGTGCGATTCACAGTACACACACTTGCATATTTTGAGAAACAGGGTTGATATATAGTTTAGTAAGTACCCAATGTACGTCATGTGAACACACCTTAAAATTTTGTGTACGTGTGTTCTTTCTTATGCAATAAAAAAAAGACTTCACTAGACTTAACTAAAAGATTAAACATTGCCATTTTCTACGAGGATAGCAACCACGTAGAGCAAATTTCATAAAATCTGGTGACATAAGATTGTGGATCGATAGACAGTGCGACCCGAATTTGCCAATTTTACGTCTGTCAATAAAATTATAAAAGCGAATAGACGTTATCTTCATGATAACTGTGAAAATAAGAACGCATGTTATATAATCTTTAAAAATGAAACTGATTTGTTTGTACTTATACCAGTATTTGTTGGAACTTTAGGTCTTATATAAATAGCAATCAAAAGTTTAAGTTATGATTCATTTATTGATAGCCATCACAAGGCCTTATATTGATAGCACTCATAAAGCCGGATGTGGATTGATTCACTGACAGAAATCATCAGGCTGAGTGATAATTGATTCATATACAGCAATCATGAGGATCATGTGATGACTGATGATTGATTTATTGACAGTAATCATAAGATCAAGTGATGATTGATTCATTGACAGCAATCATAAGGTCGAGTGATGATTGATTTATTGACAGTACTCATAAGATCAAGTGATGATTGATTCATTGACAGTACCCGTGAGGTCGACTGATGATTGCTTTATTGACAGTACTCATAAGATCAAGTGATGATTGATTCATTGACAGCAATCATAAGGTCGAGTGATAATTGCTTTATTGACAGGAATCATAAGATCAAGGAATGATTGATTCATTGATAGCAATCATAAGTTCAATTTATTATTAATTTATCGATAGCCATCTTAGGGCCTTATATTGATAGCATTCACGAGGCCAATTGATGATTGATTTACTGACAGCAATCATGAGGCCGCGTGATGATTGATTCACTGATAGCAATCATGAGGCCGCGTGATGATTGATTCACTGATAGCAATCATGAGGCCGCGTGATGATTGATTCACTGTCAGCAAGAATAAGACTGACAACCATTTTGAGGCCGAGTGATGATTGATTTACTGACAGCAATCATGAGGCCGCGTGATGATTGATTCACTGATAGCAATCATGGGGCCGCGTGATGATTGATTCACTGACAGCATTAATACGACTGACAACCATTTTGAGGCCGAGTGATGATTGGTTTATTAAGAACAATCATGAATCAGAACAATGATTGATTTATTGATGACAATTATAAGGCAGATCGGAGATCGATTAAATGATAACAATTATGAGGTCAAGTTATGATCGATTCATTGATAGCAGTCATGAGGTCAAGTTATGATCGATTCATTGATAGCAATAAGGAGGCCAAGCGATGATTGATTCATTGATAGGGGGTATCCAAAATATGCAAGAATATTTCACTCGTAGAACGAGAGAGAGAGAGAGAGAGAGAGAGAGAGAGAGAGAGAGAGAGAGAGAGAGAGAGAGCATATGTCATATACAATAAGAATGAACTCGTACAGCCTAATAAGGACAACTTCGTTTTTTAAATGAAAATTCACTCCATATTACCTTAGAATACGATAAACAAGGTTAAATACTCAACTTGGTCAACCGGCAAAATGTTATATTTATCTTTAAATGCATCGAGAATATCCTAGAGTCCTGTTGTGTAGATAAATAAAGTTATCAGACAATAGCCCTCTGCGTTGGCTGAAGAACACCTTTACAAATAAAAAAAGACGAATAAGGTCGCGTATTTAGAATCGTATAGGTCAAGAAACAAAATCTTTTGTACAAGAATTGCGACTACCTGTTAGGGTACATTCATATTTACTACGAAATTAAAAAATCAACAGGCATTCTTTAACGATTTACCAAGAACAAAACAAGCAAACAAAAAAAGAGAGTTTGTTCACTGTGGGATATGAAGGCAAGGCTATAAGTCGAATTGTTTACGTTTATACGTATATTGTACCAGTATTCGATATAGAATTGGGACTTGGCATTACTAAACCAATAAACACTCAAGCAACTGTCAAAAGACTCGCATGCTAAGTGAGGCTGCACTAGTCGCATGGCCTCTCAGTTAATCAATCAAGGCTGATAAAGGTTTTAATGGTTAAAACATGTTCAAGACGTACATACATACTCAAGTAGTCAAAAATTACCAATCAACCCCCTCCAAATCTCAACATTAATCTGGTTTCATACGAGGACTTTCCTCTAGACCTTAAAGGGGATAAAGAAATCAATACATTTTTCTACAAAAAAGAGACTGTAGTCGTTGGAATTGCTTTAGTCGTCAGAATGGAATCTGAGCTAGAAGATACTCGAGTGGTATAGAACTGCCTCTGGTAGACTTATGCTGATTCTACACCACACATGTGAGTACACTTGGTCAAAGATAGCAAATTTATCAGTTTAGTTTGATTTTAATTGGAAATATGTGAAATTAATTATAGAATGTTTTTTTTGGTGTTCAATGCGCATGTGAAGAAAGCGAGTATTGCAACAAAAAATGTTCAGTTTTTCGGTAATTACTCTACCTCCTACCTCCCTAGCATATACATGTAATAACCACCAAATAAAGATTATCACTTTAATCAATTTTGCACCTTTCTACTAAATTTCTTCTCAAATATCAATAAACAATTGAATAAAAATATGTAAAGTATTGTTATTTTGTCGATTGTAAGTTGTATAGAAAAAATAATCAATTTTCCCATAGATGGAACTTTTGCATTCAACACTGCTGAATATTGCTGCAGTGTTAAAGGTTCGAGGAAGGCGCATATATATTCATAAACAGAAAAACTGATATTAAGATATGATGCGACAGTAACTGTATGAACTGAACACATTTTCCGTAGAATATGGGAGAAAATAGAAAATACTCAGTAGATGTAGTTACATGATATGAAAACCTTGAAGGTTATTATTATAATTTCACTTTTCTAACATTTTTCAGACCCGCAATTGAATTGCTGTTTATGAAGTATGCGGCTATGCAGCGTCCGGCGAAACATCAGAAAATGCAGTCCAACCTTGTTTGTCTTAATTCCATTGCTTTTCTGGCTTTCATTTGAAGTTCAACATCCACGGCCGGTTGTGAAAATCTCAGCCCCCTTCAACAATCATCGACCTTTGCAGTACGTTCAGACGGAATTGTCTTTAAAAGGTCGTCCAAGAAAAGGATGTCCAAGTTTTCTGAATGCTACTCACATCATAAGATTTTCAGGTGTAGAAGAGGTGAAGGAAGACGGTGTTTTATGTGAATGCAAACCCCCTTTAAACACTACAGATGTACGAAAGAAAAAACTGAAGTTTATGGTTTCTCTTTATCCTTTGGAATTAAATTTCGATGAGCTCATAAAAGTGCGACTTGAGGGAAGAAAGATAATAAACGAACCCATCAATTCACACGACTTCAGTTATATCCATACCGGAGAGAACGTCTGTGACGACTCCTCCATATACCTTCTTCTGGTCATCAAATCTAGTGCAGGAAATTTCAGGAACCGACAGACCATCAGGAACACTTGGGGTAATGTGGACAACTATGAAGGAGTTCGGAGAGTGTTCCTTCTAGGTTACAACCACGGTGTTCAGAAACAAGTAGACATTGAAGCTTTAGAGCATGGGGACATAGTACAAGAAGATTTTTGGGACCATTATTCCAACATCACCTTTAAAACGATCATGGGCATAAACTGGGTTGCGCAGTACTGTCCCAAAGCCAAGTTTAGCTTTTACGTAGACGATGACGTGTTCTTGATTTTAAACAATCTTAAAAAATTAAGGAAATCGACGTTCAGGGAATCTGGATTGATGCTTGGGAAGGTTCTCTCTTCCTCCACACCGTATAGAGACAACACGTCCAAATGGTTCGTGTCGTGGGAGGATTATCCCTTTGACAAATACCCCAAATATCTGGCAGGTTTTGCATATCTTATGACTGCTGATGTTGTGAAGCGATTTTCCTTGGCCATTCCCTATATTCAACCTATACCGATTGACGACACTTATCTAGGAATTGTCGCCGAGAAGCTGAAAATTCCGCTCAAGAACCAGTACGGGTATGTAATGCGGAAACCCGGCCCGGTGTCATACTCAGCTCCCAAACTTAATTTTCTGAATACGATAGCATTTCATAGAATATCGTCCCAAGAATCAATGATGCAGACTTGGATGGAATATTGTAGACAACCTAAAGCTGCATGTCAAAATTAGCCAAAGACGAATACAGTTCACTATAGAAATTCAAACCAATACAAGGTCTTTCCCATTTATGGAGAAAACATTTACACGGTGGATACGTGTGTTTAATTGACTGCTTCATATCGATGCAACTTCATTTCATTGATTGAAAGATATTATGAATATCGCTTTTAATATTTGCATGTTCCCATATTCATCTGTTGTGTGTGTCTGGGATGACGTCTTTTACCGCTTTAAATAGCACTTTAATCATCAGTAATGTGTTACTTTACGGCGTATTTTGTTTAACTTCACCGTTGATGGCAATTTCCAATATATGCATAATCGTATAAAACAAACATTAAAATTGATATCACTTTTAAAAGTTTTCAAGTTTTTTTTTAAATAGAGTAGTTTGATAGTTTTCTGTTTTCTCTGTAACTTTGTGACAAGTGTTGAAAACTTGCATTACATACATAGGGCACAAGTCTCGATCGAAAGATAGCAGTATGTCATACGTGCTTGACATTTGTCACACGGAATGTTCTTATCACCACAGACAAAGTTATGTAACTTTGTGGTCTAGAAATATTGAATAGGTTGGCTTGTTCTAGATCTTTGAAATATTAACATGCAATCAGGAAGAAATTGTCTTTTTGACAATAGAAGGAAATGAGATACATTCAGTGAAATGAGTAAAACAATGCATTAAACGCAACTAACACAAAGCATGATAGGCTTAAAACTATTTTAGTGAACGACTTTAAAAAGATAGGGATCAAACTTAGTTTGGGATTTATATTCCAGAAATGTTACTATGACCCTATCAATGCAAAATATACTTATTAATGCTTCTGCGTGGGAATTAGTTAGAAATTGAAGCTGCGCTATGTAATACACGTACACTGTGACAATATCAGAGATATTACATATATAGAAATAAGTGTGACAATATCAGAAAGATAACTTATACATTATATATAGGAAATAAGGATGTCGTGATTGGTTTGAACCTATTTTATTGAATATATAATATACAGGGGTTTGAGCACGTGATGATTTCTGTGGATAAGGATTCATTTATTCCATGAAAAATACTACATGTAGTAACCACCCACTTTACCATGTTAACAGGAAAACACGTACTGGACAAACAGAAATAAAAATAATTGCAATATCATGATTTTGTAAACGATCATATTGTACAAAATTTAAAAGTGCGAGTTTTGATCATACAAGGAATTGTATATTGTGCAAGAATTTTTTATTTCAACAGTCATTTTATGATAATGCCAAATTATAGCTAAAAAATCACGGACAGCAGAAAAGATGATGTGAGATAAGATAGCACAAATGCCCATTTTGTTTAGTTGTAAACTTCAATTTCATTTTTTTTCTCTCAATAAAATCTATTTGATAATGTTTTAACTATATTCACTTTTGAATATTTTAACAAACGATCAGAAAAAAACATTGCCTTAAGTTTTGGTGGTACCGAACCCACCTAGTTATATAATATTAGTTCGATTGTCTAGTGCTTTTGCCACTGAGCCATTTCGGTCACAACAAAGTGCGTTGTTTAAATGCTAAATGCGACTTTGGCAACGAATTTACGGAATTGTATTATTTCTTTTTAACTTTCAATTTTTGGAATACAAAATAAAGTTTCTAATGTATAATGGGTCATCTCTCCATGTTTTTGTTGATTAAAATCGGTTTGTTTTCCATAAGACTTTTTTAAGACAAAAAATATTGAGTACAGACCCGCTCTATAAAGAGAAAAGGCATCGAATTTCTCAAAAATGACACTTCTGAAGGTTTTGATAAACATATAACAGTTTTAGTCAACATATTCCAAATATTGAACATATTGAAGGGTTACAAATCGATGTTATGTTAAATATACTTTTCTGTGAATGACTTTTTCTTTTAATGTCAGATTTTTTATATTTTTATTTTCAATATCTTATCCGTCCTTATATAAACATTTTACATACCTTTCCCACCCATCTTCTTTGTGGGTTTTTTTCGACAAATTGCAAAGCACACATTCAAGAGCCTATGTTGTCGTTATGTTGCCCTTTTTAGCTCTAAGTCAGCTATCTGTAGTTGTCTGTCGTTCATTACGTTAACTTTAAATTTTGCCGAATCAAATCAGCCAAATTACTCAGAAGAGAACAAACACCATTCTAAAGGGCAGATGTTTTGGAAATGGTGAAAATATAGACTATTGTTTAAGAATTTCTCTTTCCGAAAACTTTTTAATTTCAACATATTTTTATCTAAAAAGGGGAATAAGTCAGTTTTTATGTAGCATAGAATACAGTTTTAATTTGGTACTGCAGAGCTACCAGTAACCTCATTCAGTGTATTCATTAAAGTCGCAAGTAGTGAATGATATTTAATAAATGTAGATTCTATTTTGTTCATTCAAAAAACCCACCCCAAACTACTCAATTAAAAAAAACAATTTATAGTTTAAACTCAAGAGGGAGGAAGGGGTGTCAAATAGGGGCCACAATATGTGGGTCTGTAATTTTGATTTTATATTCATTATAGACATAAATAGGAAAATGAATCTGCTAATTAAAAATGTGAACTTTACTATTTTGGTAATAAGGGTGTTGTCTAATTTTAAAATGAAAACAAGCTAGTATAATGAGGATGTTTTTAATTTTATTCGGACCAATATTACTTGTAAAATTTCAATTATAAGATATAGATGTTAAAATTAAGTTCAATTTAATTTCAATTTAAATTAAAAGAAAATAAATATAAAAATTATTGGGGATGGGGGAACAGGAATTAAAGTGCAAAAACAGGTACATCAAAGCTTTTCATAAAGTGACACTCCTCAGGCAAAAATTGAAGCCGACTGCTTCAGTGACGGGCGTAGCGCGGAAGGGGATAGGTGCGGGAGGGGTCGCAAAGGGGAGGGGTAAGGGACCTCCCAATAGAATTTTTTTACAAAAAGGACGCAAAACTACCACTAATGAGAGCAGACATTTGTTAGTCTTAACAAATTAGTTATGTATGTTTTAAGGGACCATTATGTAAATTTAAAATAATTATTTCCTGTCCTCAGTCGATTCATTTCGTAATAATTAAATAGAATCTATGTTTCGTTAATGAAATTTAAGAGCAATCTTTCATACACCGTATTCATAACCTACTCTGCATCTATTCTGTAAACAAAACCAACAACTGTACGCCACGGTTGTAGCGCATCTGTACGCTTTGCAGTATACGATTATAAAATTTTATCGTATTGATTATCTCATAAATTGTCTTTTGAACAGCATGTGTGGCTTTGTAGGTTTGAACACATATATGGGATTTAATGGAATATCTTGCTATGTTGCTATGTTTTTCAGAGGACATATTCTTCTAATCTGGGTAGTTTATCTAGAGGTATGGAGAGGGTAGCAGCTTGAGAGTTGGTGGATTTAATATGGATCAAGACTAAACATTATGTTGTCATCTTCAAGACATTATATTTTCATAACTGGAAAATTCACTATGACATTAAAAAACTTTGATATGAGGCATATGCCTCATTTGCCTCCATTGCGCTACGGCTTTTTATATTTCTATATCAACTTCTTTTTCACAATTGATACGGCACATTTACATGTTTTCAGCCCCTTATTTGAAAAAAAATATTTTTTTATTGCACAGACATGACAACGTAAAAATCGAGAGACCAGACCATATGATATATATTGTTCAGAAAGTTGCCTTTTCATAAAATTCAGTAAAATCGCAAAAGTATTAGTGTTAAAGTCAACTTTGTTATAGATTTAAAATCTACACAAATTTCAAATTTTGATTCACAAAATTGAGTGGGCATTTGCCTTTTTGCCCTAATTGACGCTACGCCACTGCCTCCCTGATACAGTAAGGCACGGTTTTGTTTTGTGACATTAAAGGATATTACTGGTATGTGATCAACAACGAATGTAAGTCGAGTTCTTTTCAAACTAATTTATGATTTCCAAAAAGAGAGAATGCATATTAGGTTGATGCAATTTGATTGAATATAAACAGTAATGATGCTTTCTTTAGTGACTCAAGCGGGATATGAAGATAGCGACATTGCAGAAAAATACATAACCCGCGTTAGCGGGTAATGTTATTTCATTCTGGACACTATTGTTAATTTACATCATTACATTAAATAAAAGAAAAACCAATTTGTCTTCTATGGGATTTGAGTTTGACATCATCATTAGGCTTACTGAGGTCAACAATACAGACGCAATTATAGAATATCTTGGGGTACACTTCTGGTTCCAACTCACATCACACCATTACGGGTATATATGTGTGTATATATCAACGTATTTCAACGTGGCCATGTACCCCTCTTAATGTAGAATTAATCCATGAAGAAATAATGCTCTATTAACAACCATTTTATTGAACAGGTATTTTTAATTATTTCCATTTTTTACTCCTTTTTAATTTGATGGTTTGTTGTTTTTATTTATCTATTTGCTATTTGTTTTGAATGTGACAAAGTGGTTGATCGTCATTTTCAATCTTAGATTATTCCAACCACGTAAAGATATAAAATCTTGGGACGAAAGATTGTAGATCGAGTGACAGTGCGACCCAAATTTTGCAGTTCATTATCTATACATGTACTACTGTATTAAAATAATAGACTCGGATTTTTTAGCTTTAATACCGAGAAATCGGAGGAGTACTGTCTTTTGTTTAATATATTTTTAACATCATTGGTACTTGGTGATTACCAATTTGTTTTTATTTTTTCTCAATCAGGCTTCGCTTATTAATAATCAACGTAAATTCTTTTTAAAAATCCGGAAATAATCTGAATTTTTCGGATTTTACAATCTTTCGCATGCGCATTACATTGGCTTAATCACGGGATGCTCTTTAGTTTATGTTTCCTCAGTATCCCATTTCGCATGGATAAACTCAAAAAACGATAATACCAATACGTGTAAAATTTCATTAAAAATTTGCCATATATTCTGTTCATGAAAGAAAAGACTGGAAATAACTCTCAGTGCGTGTAATATGAAAAATCCGAAAGTTCTGAATGTCAACATGGTGTGCAAATTGGATGTATCTATTGCGTAAATTCCCGATATAATATGCAATGTCAACCCGTGCACGCACGGGTCAAAGTCTAGTATATTTTAAAAATGTATAAATGGATGCACTTGCAAGACAAAATCTACCGTTGGAACAGAACTACTTTAGTTTGTACCTTAATAAAATTTCTCGGGGTTTAATGCAAAACCTTGCATTAAATTTACATTTTTTCATGAACAATATTTTAATTCTATTGAAAACAAAAATTAATGGCTGATAACTGCGTTCGATGCTTCCTATTGTAAGGGAAGTTGATAATTATTTCATTAGCAATCATGAGGCCCAGTGATTTTCGAGTCATTGATTATTTTATGGATGGCAAGCATTAAACTTTATTTCGATAGTAATCATGGGGTCTTTTATTAATAGCATTCATGAAGACTATTTAACCTACAAAAAAATCTGTACGGCGAATAGACGTGTTCTTTAAGATAAAACTGTTTGTAAGAACGCATGATATCTTTTAATAAGAAACTACTTGGATTTGTAACTTCACAGTATTTATCGTAAAACCATGCATCCTGATAATATTAATTGAAAACCAATTTATTAAGCTGCATACTGTGTCTGGGGAAAACATCATGAGAACAAATGATGTTTGCCGAATTATTATACAACAATCAATTATCACATGGCCCCTTGATTACTGTAAATGAATCAGTCATAACTTAGCTACATGATAGCTGCCAATGCATCAACCATCACTCGACCTCATGACAGATATCAAAAGATCAGTTATTAAAACTCGGCCTTATTTGCTCACAATGTGTAATGATTGATTAACTAAAAGCAATCTTAAGGTCGAGTGATGATTGATTAATTGACAGTAATCATGAGGCAAAGTTATGATTGATTCATAGATAGCAATATTAAGGTCGAGTGATGATTGATTCATAGCCAGCAATCATGAGGCAAAATGATGCTTGATTCATAGACAGTAATCATGAGGCAAAATGATGATTGATTCATAGACGGCAATCGTGAGGTCGAGTGATGATTGATTCATAGACAGTAATCATGAGGTCGAGTGATGATTGATTCATAGACAGTAATCATGGGGTCGAGTGATGATTAATTCATTATCGGTAATCATGAGGCAAAGTGATGATTAATTTAATTGAAAGCAGTCATGAGGCAAAATGATGATTGATTCATATAGATAGCAATCATGGGGCAAAGTGATGATTGATTCATAGACAGCAATATTAAAGTCGAGTGATGATTGATTCAAAGCCAGGAATCATGAGATCAAGTGATGATTAATTCATTGACAGTAATCATGAGGCCAAGTGATGATTGATTCATTTGACAGTAATCATGAGGCAAAATGATGATTGATTCAGTGAAAGAAATTAAAGGTCGATTGATGACTGATTCATTGACAGTAATCATGATGTCAAGTGATGATTGATTCATGAACAGTAATCGTGGGTTCAAGTAATGATTGATTCATTGACAGCAATCATGAGGCAAAGTGATTACTGATTCATAGATAGCAATCATGAGGTCGAGTGATGATTTATTCATTGACAGTTATCATGAGGCAAATTGATTATTAATTCATTGATAGTAATAATGAGGTCAAGTGTTGATTGATTCATTGACAGTAATCATGAAGCAAAGTGATGACTGATTCATAGACAGCAATCATGAGATCGAATGATGATTTATTCAATGACAGTACCCGTGAGGTCGACTGATGATTGATTCATAGATAGAAATCATGAGGTCGAGTGATGATATATTCATAGATACCAATCATGAGGCAAAGTGATGATTGATTCAGTGAAAGTAATCTAAGGTCGTTTGATGATTGGTTCATAACAGCAATCATGAGACTGTGTGATGATTGATTCATTGACAGTTACCATTAGGTCGAGTGATGATTGAATCATAGATAGCAATCATGAGGTCGAGTGGTGATTGATACACAGATAGCAATCATGAGGTCGAGTGATGATTGATTCATAGATAGCAATCATGAGGTCGAGTGATGATTGATACATAGATAGCAATCATGAGGTCGAGTGATGATTGATGCATAAATAGCAATTATAAGGTCAAGTGATGATTGATTCATAGATGGCAATCATTAGGCAAAGTGATGATTGATCCAGTCAAAGTAATCTAAGGTCAAGTGATGATTGATTCATTGACAGTAATCATGAGGTCATGTGATGATTGATTCATGGACGGCAATCATGAGGTCGAGTGATGATTGATTCATTGACAGCAACCATGAGATCGAGTGATGAATAATTTATTGATAGCAATTAATAGACTGATAGTTGATAAGTATGGCCTAGTGAATTAAATATTGAAGAACCTTTACAAGTGCGACTTGAGGTGGAAAATAGTAATCGAACCCATCTTCAGAAATGGAATACGAGCTAGAGGATACTCAAGCTGTGCATAACTGCCTCTGGTAGACCTATGCTGATCGATTCTAAACCACATATGTGGCTATACTTATAATAAAGTAGCGAAAATATCAATAAAAATTTGTGTTAATTGGTTTTCCCAGAACACAGAAGAAAAAACTCAGCAAAAATAAACGATAGCCTTGAACGTAAATATTATTTCTTAACATCATTTTTTCAGAACCAGTTAGATTGCTGCTTGTGAAATATGAGGCTATGCAGCGTCCGGCAAACTTTCAGAAAAAGCAATTCAATCTTATTGGTCTTAATTCCATTGCTTTTCTGGCTTGTCTTTCAAGTTCAACATCCACTGATTGTGAAAATTTCTGCTCTCTTCAGCAACCATCGACCTCTGCAAAATGTTCATACAGACTTGTCTTTGAGAGGTCGTCCAAGAAGAGGATGTCCAATTTTTCTGAATGCTACTCACATCATAAGATTTTCAGGCGTAGAAGAGGTGAAGGAAGACGGTGTTTTATTTAAGTGCAAACCCCCTTTAAACATTACAGATGTACGGAAGAAAAAACTGAAGTTTATGGTTTCTCTTTATCCTTTGGAATTGAATTTCGATGAGCTCATAAAAGTGCGACTTGAGGGAAGAAAGATAATAAACGAACCCATCAATTCCCACGACTTCAGTTATATCCATACCGGAGAGAACGTCTGTGACGACTCCTCCATATACCTTCTTCTGGTCATCAAATCTAGTGCAGGAAATTTCAGGAACCGACAGACCATCAGGAACACTTGGGGTAATGTGGACAACTATGAAGGAGTTCGGAGAGTGTTCCTTCTAGGTTACAACCACGGTGTTCAGAAACAAGTAGACATTGAAGCTTTGGAGCATGGGGACATAGTACAAGAAGATTTTTGGGACCATTATTCCAACATCACCTTTAAAACGATTATGGGCATAAACTGGGTTGCTCAGTACTGTCCCAAAGCCAAGTTTAGCTTTTACGTAGACGATGACGTGTTCTTGATTTTAAACAATCTTAAAAAATTAAGGAAATCAACGCTCAGAGAATCTGGATTGATGCTTGGGAAGGTTTTCTTTTTCTCCACACCGTTTAGAGACAAGACGTCCAAATGGTTCGTGACGTGGGAGGATTACCCCTTTGTCAATTACCCCAACTATCTGGCAGGTTTTGCATATCTAATGACTGCTGATGTTGTGAAGAGATTTTCTTTGGCCATTCCCTATATTCAACCTATACCGATTGACGACACTTATCTAGGAATCGTCGCAAAGAAGCTAAGAATCCCAGTAAAGAACCAGTACGGGTTTGCAATGTTTCATCCCACTTGGGTGTCCTTCTTTGTTCCCAAACTAAGTTTTCGGAAAACGATAGCATTTCATAGAATGTCGTCCCCAGAAACAATGATGCGGACTTGGATTGAATATTGTAAACAATATCAAGCTGTATGTCGAAATTAATTTCAAATTTGTGTATAATAGAATAAAACAAACAATAAAATTCATATCAACTTAGTCGTTTTCATGTTTGTTACTTTATTTTTGTTACATTGATTGGCGTGTTGCATTCCGTTTGTGAAGAACTGCGAACGCTAACGCCCGTTTCCCGCCTACATTTTACATCCAAATATTTCGGAATTTCTGTCAGATATTCAGAAACTAAGTTTTTCTACCAAAAAGTATAATCAAATCCTAACCAATTTATATCAAAATAAAATGTGTAATCAAATTATTTATTTTTAAACAAAAGTTTTGCTAACGCAGGGTCTAAAAATTTTCGATCATTAAAATCGGTCTCTATGAGTGAGGAAAATTTTATTTAGCGGCCAATTTGTGCATATAAACTTAATAATAACATATTTACGATATATATTAAAGTAAAATTTCATTTTAATTCATATTTGTTGATTAGTTTTCGAAAATTTACGAAGCAAAATTCTTTTTTTGGAATGTATTTCGGTCTGTAGACATATGTCCCCCCCCCCCCCCCCCCCCCGTGAAACAACAAACCCTTTGGTAAAAATATGCTTAATAACAATAATTAAAACCCCTCAAAAGGAATTTTTGTTTCACGGGGGGGGGGGGGGATGTTTTAAAAAACATTTCCGTTTTCCGTTATTTTCTATTACGAAATGAGCTATTTTAACAGTAAATAACCCAAAATACAAAGTTATCTCTCTTTGTTTGACCAAATCATTTATATTTAATGAAAATATACACAAATCTTTACATTATTATAAAAAATTAACTTTAATTAGACAACTTTCAAAAAATGACTTTTAGTTAGGCGGCCATACAATGCTATCGTTCGCAGTCCTTACAGGTCTCGTTAGAAATACATATTATACGTAAAACATTATAAATGCGTGCCTTACATCTGTCACTTCATATTTTTGGGCATCATAAATGTTTTATGTAACTGTGTTATAATGATGAATAGATTTAAGTAAAACGTGGCTTGCTAGGTTGGTTTGTTCTATGAAATATTATTATTCATTCAGGAAGAATTGACCTCTTTGATACTTGCAGGAAATAATATACATCTCTTAAAATAAGTAAATGATAGACGTTAAGAAAAACTATGACGCATTAAGTAAACGACTTTAAGAGCATAGGGGTTAAAGTTGGTTAGGAATTTCTGTTCAGAAACAAGTCCATTCACAATTGGTCAGCTTATCTTTCGAAGATTCACAATGCCAATTCATTCTGTAGTGGAACTGAACATGTATTCAACTATTCGCATTACTGAATTTATTTCTTGAAATCATGCAATAAATGTTAACCACTACTGGCAGAAGAGTTGCGAAAAAAGGTAAAATGTTACTGTGACTCTAATTATGAAAATATACTTGTTTACGCTCCCACACGGGGATTAGTAATTGAAGCTGCGATATGAAGTAGATATAAACTTACTGTTTTTATTTGTTTTTTAATACATTGTCAATAGCGGAAAGTTTGCCTTGGAAAGAAGGATATCGTGATGATTTCTTTGGATAAGGATTTTATTTGTTACGTCGCATTTAATAGTAACACCACTATACCATGTTAAGAGGGAAACGCGTACTAAACAGACAGACAGACAGACAGACAGACAGTCCCTTGTCTGTAGTCGTAGTGCGTGGTGTTAACTAACTTCGCCAAATCAACTTAGCCATTTTGACTTAACTCAGGACAACGTATATTTAGGCGGAGGGCTTTCGTGTTTCAACAGACACCCTTCTAGGGGAAAATGTTTGGGAAATTGTGAAAATAGGAAATATTGTTCTATAAATACTCTTTTCGATGTGTTCACTGTCAGCGTATTTCTTTTGGAAACGGGGAATAATTCAATGAACACTTGTATCTAAGAAAAGGCTTGACCAATAGGGTCGGTGTAGGTTTCTGTCTTTACAAAAAGCATATCGGTTTCCGTTCCACTTCTTAATTTTAGGCCATACGTAATAAACTCTTAGCTTTTAGATCTCATAATGTATAGTGATTGAAAAAAAAGTTTCACAATCGTTGTCCGAGCAGTATGGGTTATGAACTTTTTTAAATTGTGTTTTCAGCTTGCATTCTATAATATGATACATGTTCTCCATATGCGTTTATTTACAACCAAGGACATATTAACAACTATCGAAAGTCTCGCGTGACGCGACTTCAAAGGTCGCAAACCCTTTGACTCTTTGCGACAAATAATGGACGTCGCCTTAGTTTTCCAAAAAGAAATACAGGAAGAGTGCATGATGTTTGTAGATGTTGAAGAATTTTTACGAGGCGTTCGAACTCTTTTTCGTATTAACAGCTGCATCATTTGTATATGGAGACGTACCTGGTGCCGGAATAGCAAGGAGGCGGAAAACTCGAACTGACCCACCCCCACTTTTTTCCAATCTATAAACCTTCTTCCTGCATTTATGGCTTAAATTTTCACCAATGCACATGCTCTTTACAAAGAATGAACTGCATGCATCTACTTTGCAGTACTTCTCCCACAATTGTACCATTTCCTATAGCAGTTCTGGAAAGGCAAACGAAACAGTTTTTGTTCGGGTTTTTTTTTACGTGGCACCTGTCTCTAGTAACACAGAATGAATTATCCTCAAACAAAGCGTGCTCACTCTAGGGTATAGTTCCGGTTGATTGCTTTTACATTTTGTGAAGTATATACTTTTTCCATCGTTATCTTTTATTCAACTAGCAGATGTGCATTTAAGGAAGAAGATCGAAGTTTAATATACAAAATGCACAATTCTGCATAAATATAAATCGGTGTTTATAAATTTCATTACGTGTAATTTAGAAAAGAAAGAAAAAAGTATGCGCACAGATTGAATCGAACAGGTCACTAAAAACATCATGTGTGATTCTAACCTACTGAGCTCTCCAGGACTTATATATACTTTTCGATGTAACCACTATTATAGAAATCAGTTTCCAAAATTTTTGTCTGTTTTATTTGTAAATTCGACCCCAGGGCCGGGTTGCCCCATATTCTATCTTAATTCATTCCTTTGAACAAAACCTATCAAAACATCTAAGATTTTTTTAGGGGCAGGCTGATCCTGAAGGATATCTAGGCCTAACGTCATGCAGAAATATACCATTTTACTGAGAAAATGCTGTTTTAGCCAACTTTGAAGATTAATATTAAAATTGCATGAGCAATATGATAGGTTCAAAATGCAAATTCAAAAAATTTAGAAATACGTACGATAGAAAAAAAAAACAACAAAAAACTTTGATTTTCAAAAGTGAATTTTTTTTCCTGGAAATCCCCTATAGGTCAATTTTTCTTTTATTTGCAATAGACCCTTTTCTAATTTTCTATTTATAGAATACAAAATTTTCCTGACAGTACCGCAGAGCTACCAGTCTGACTCTTGAGTAACGGTAGTCTCGCATTAAAGTTGCAAGTAGTGTTATTCTGACGTAAATGGAGACTTTATTTTGTTAAATCCATACACTCGAGGGGGTCAAATGGGGTCCACCGTTAGGGGTAGAGGGTGATTATTTATTCATTCACTATATGCATAAATACAATAGTCTAGTTTTAAAGACAAGATCTATTGTAATTGAAAGGTGTCGAGCATGTGTTTAAGGGAGATGAGAATAAACCCATCGGACCCTTGGCCAGCAAAGATGCAGGCATGTAGCATCGGGGGGGGGGGGGGGGGGGACAATTTTTTAAAATTTACATATAAAAGATTGAGTTATCATGGAGTTTGTAAAAAAAAAAAATGATATGAAAATAAGAAAATTAAAAGTGAAATTGAAGTTACATACTACGTCACCCCCCCCCCCCCCCCACGGAATAGAATTTTGAAGATTTTGGGATTTTGGGAAATTCCAAATATCCTTTTTTTTGGGGGGGGGGGGGGCTTGTCAAGATTTTTTGATTGAATCTGCCCCCCCCCCCCCCTCCCCCACTTTCAAAAACGATGCTACGTGCCTGAAATGTACTTTTTTTATTTTATCAAATTATTAGCCAGAGTGAAGATTTTGTTCATTTGTTCAAATGTCGATGTTATAAAACATTAGGGGCGAAAAGAGGCCACAATATGGTTTAATTTTAGCAGTAAAGCGGTTGCAATGCTATTTGAAATAGGAACACAAGTATTTAATTTGAAAAAGCACTCTTCATTATTTTTTTGTTTCGTTTCGCGCTTACACACCCATGCAATAGCAATGCCAAAGTTGATGAAAATTCTTTAGAATTTTTTTTTATAAACAATTCGTATTTCTAACGATTTATTATTAAGAACAGTTTAAATAAAGACTGTCGTCTTTTATCCAATTTTTACCCTTTTTAAGTAATTAACAAGTGATAACAAATATATATATTATATTTTCCATACAACTACGTACGTACTGTATCGCTTCGCATTCCGATTTCTGTTCCGCGTTTTAGCTACACCCTCTTGATTTCGAGGATTTTAAATAATCAGTAATTGAAGAAGTTTATCATATGAAGAAAAATAATTTGGCAATAAATAATGCAAATTAATACTAACAGTAACACGCGTCAGTTTGATATGCAGATTAAAGCTGGCACAGATCATTATTTTTAAACACTTGTAATATTTGGTAAGAAAGTTATTTTAGTTTGCATGGACACATATAACGAATATAACTACTTGTATTCAAGTCGACCATCCCCCCCCCCCCCCCCCAACCCACAAATGGAATATTTTTAGAACGACTTGTCCTTGCATTTCCGGTAAAAAGGGAACCAATCGGAACTACCATAACACATAATGTTTGTTATGGGAACAATTAGCCAATGAAAAGTGTTCATTTTTTTCAGCATTAACCAATCAGCCGGCGGCAAACTTGAATTGTCAAGCAATCAAATCTTGTCAGGACTTGTCGCATGTGTGTATATTGACATTTCATACGAATTGTTTGTAAAACAATTGAATACACGATCAACTATACGTAAGTTTAAACGTTTATTCATATGATTTACTGTCTTCAATATAGACATAACTTGTTATTTATGTGTCAGATGTTCGTGTTTGTCCCATATTTTTATTTTTATCAGCATTGTCTTTGCTACGTTTGCAGCATTTTGTTTATAGAATTTGTAGGCCTATATTTTGGTTGAAAGTAATATGAAGCAAACAGGTGACCGTCACCGGAGACATATATAACATATATATGTCTCTGCCGTCACTATATTAATATTATATCATTTTATATAGAAACTGGTTAATATTGAATAATAATAATACTCTTAGTGAATGAATGAGTTTAAACTGTGTTTAACAATCATTTTTTGGTGTTTTGTAGGACAAATATGTGGGCATGAAAGCTAAAACATAACTTGTGCTTCATAAGATAATATATAGTCTGAGGAGAGGGACAAACAGGTACAAAGTGTGACAACAATATGTCCCATTTTAATTTTGAGAATGAGCTGAACAGTGTGTTGAGGATGGATGGACCCATTACCAAAGGACCAGGCATGCGTTTTGAGAGGAAGGCCGAGTGTAACCAGTCGGTCAACAGCTCTCTCAACATCAGTACAACGGCGAAAACACCGATGAAGAATCTTAACAGATCAGTCAACAATCCAAAGACGCCATCAAATGCTAAAACACCCAAATCTTCAAGTAATGCTTATAATTTAATTAATAATGATCATTCAAGATATTATAAACTAATAATTTTTCTCTGTTACATATCTTTCTATTTCATGCATATTTTATTTATCATTTTAGCAACATAACACAATTTCTTACCTTACAAGACTTCTTTGTTTTAACAAGGATATGATAAGAAATTGTCCTATTCATGTTTGTTTCGATTTGATTTTTAAGATCAAGCAAGGACACCGGGAGGATCAAAAGCTCCAAAAACACCAAGTGGTGGAGACAGATTCATTCCAAATCGTAGTGCTACACAGTTTGATCTAGGACATTTTAAAATCACCACAGACAGTGCTAATAGTGGGGAAGCAGACAATTTGTTAAGTCCTTCACAGAAAGAGTACCAGAGAGTAATGAGTGAGAACTTGAATGGAACAGACATTTCTAGCAACAAAATTATTTCATACAAGACCAAGGCACCTAGTGCACCAGAAGGTACTTCTGAATTACTTAGTATTATGGTCACAGATATCTTCAACAATTTTAGAATGTTTTCAATGAATAAAGAATTCATAATGATTGCCAATAGCATAATCAAGCATTAGAGAGCCAGGTAGATAAAGATAATGAAAAAATTTATAAAACTACTTAATTTGTGTAGAAAATGGCTTGACTGTTTCTAATTTGTACATTTATTATGTTTTAGGATATCAGAACAATCTACGAGTTCTGTACAGTTCATGCAAAACACCTGCTAGTTCAGTGAAGAAGACAATTCGTCACATACCCCAAGTTCCAGAGCGTATCCTTGATGCTCCAGACATCCTTGATGATTATTGTAAGTGAATCCTCTATTGATAATTTCATTTTAGATTACATTCAAAGAGACTGATATTTTAATGTAAACACCTCCACCTAATGCATGTCTTAAGATTTACTTATCTGTATGATGACTCTTGCATTCTTTGCAAAAACATGTAAGGCTTATTAAAAGGATTGAAAATTGAATCCATTTTCAGACCTGAACCTGCTTGACTGGTCATGTAACAATCTCCTGGCGGTGTGCCTGGGTGGGAGTGTTTACCTGTGGAACGCCGCCACCGGGGAGATTGACCAGCTGCTACAGATGGAGAGTTCTGACCAGTATATCGGGGCGGTGTCCTGGATCAAGGAGGGCAACTATCTGGCGCTGGGAACCAGCAATGGGGAAGTTCAGGTAAGTTCATAGGGGGGGTCATAGAAAAATATAATAAACAGTTAAGATAACAAAAAAATAAATTAAGTATGGCTCAGTGTCCTCTCTTTCCCTAACGCATTGGCAAAAAAAACCCAGAAAACACATACTGGATGTCTAATCATGAATCTTGTGTACAAAATTTGAACTTCTATTTTCAATTTATGAGAGGGTTTTTGTTTAACCTTGGAATTTTGAATTTTAACAGTTGTGGGATGTGGCTGCCAAGAAGCGATTACGCAATATGACAGGTCATGCCAACAGAGTTGGGGCTTTGTCTTGGAATTCATACATATTGAGCAGGTAAGTTTCTTTCAAACAGATCTTAAAAGAGAAGAAAATGTACAATATTTATTAGTAATAAACTATTTACTATGGCTTACATTTTATCAATTCAACCACTGATGATGCAATTATTAAAGTTTCTAAAATGTCTTGTTTTCTTCTCAGTGGTTCTCGTAGCGGAGCCATTCACCATCATGATGTGCGTGTGGCTGAGCACCAAGTAGGGACACTTCTTGGTCACACCCAGGAAGTGTGTGGATTGAAGTGGTCACCGGACGGGAAGTTCCTGGCCAGTGGAGGCAACGACAATCTCCTAAACATCTGGAACGCCCAGCCGGGCAGCCCCCTCACCAACACTACACCACTGCATACATTCTCCCAACACCAAGCTGCAGTCAAAGTAATTTTTTTCTTCTCTTTGATGGCATCAATTATTTGTGTTTTCAAATTATTAGATGAATGATAATTGTTGCATTTATTTCTGAACGATACCACTGGAGGAAAGAATGTACAGCTATATTTAAAGAATATCTTTCTACAGAGATTTTAGAGCTTTTAAAGTAATTTGATATTTCTTATTAACAATATTAATATGTATTAATGTTAAATCAAACTATGGATAATGCAATTCATTTTGTTGGAGACAAAAATAACATCCCTGTTGGATTTGATTTGTAGGCATTGGCTTGGTGTCCCTGGCAGCCCCACCTCCTGGCCAGTGGGGGAGGGACAGCAGACCGACACATCCGGTTCTGGAACTGTAGCACGGGACAGTGTGTGGACAGTGTAGACACCAAGTCACAGGTAAGTGGATATACGGTATTTTATTTATTCATACAGGTTAATTTTCATTAGGCCACAAAAAATGAATGCATTGGTTCTCGGGCACAGCCACATCAGGTCAAATGCTGCAGCATTGATAAATTTTATTGCCATATCAAAATGGGGAATAACTCAATTTTTAATTTTAAACTTAAATATGAAAATTGATCTATTCCCCTTTGCAAATCTTGCAATAAAAGCATAAATAACCTGTCTGCTTCATTATTTTGAACTTTTTTGGGCCTAGAATCCAATGCATTATTTGGGGGGGGGGGGGGGGGGGGCATTCTGTGTTTTGATACTTGGCCATCACTTCTTGTGGTTGTTAATACAGTACATGTACTCCAAAAAATTAACTGGTTGAATTATGTGCATCATGTTGTGAATTTTCCAGGTGTGTGCTCTGTTGTGGTGTAAGCATTACAAAGAACTGATCTCTAGTCATGGGTTTGCTCTGAATCAGCTGACCATCTGGAAGTACCCCACGATGACAAAGGTGTCCGAGTTATCAGGTAACTTGCTGATTAACAACTTACAAATTCAATGTAATCTGTGAATTTTAAGACTGACAATGTCAAATTATGTGCATAGAAATTAGAATGCCCTGTCAAAGACATACATTTCAAGTATTTTCAAATAAAAAGTTATAGTATTAAATACTAAATGTAACTGCTACAAATACTATTTGTAGCAGTTACATGTACCATTCCCATCAAGGCCATATAAAATGAATATTTAGATTCTCATCCTAATTTGCAAAAAATATGGGGCGGGTGAGCGGATTTTATTATTTTTTCATTTTTTAAAAAACATCTTTTTCACTGTTCAAGTTCTAGAAATAACAACTTCTCTATTCTTTAAAGTTGTTAATGCTAATACATTGTATGAGTACACAAACCCAGTTGTAATCTTTTAATTCCATTTTATTTCGACTGAACTATTAATGCATGAAGATATTTGTATCCTTATCATCATGATAACAAACATGACTGGAATGACACGGTAGTCACATGTTTAGGCAGCCATTAAAATGTTTTGAATTTTTTGTTTACCAAGCCCTACTTTTTTTCCCGAATTTTTTTTTCCATTATTTAAAAAAAAAAAATGCATTGGGCGGGCTATTTTCAAAGGGGCAGGCGGGGATGAGAATCTAAATATTAATTATGTATGATATTGTTTTCTAGGTCACACTGCGCGAGTGTTACACATGGCGATGTCCCCTGACTGTCAGACTGTAGTATCGGCAGGAGCAGACGAGACGCTCCGAATCTGGAAATGTTTCACACTTGACGAACAAAAGAAGGCTGCCCAGAAAACGGCCGTCACTAAAGACAAAAAGAGTGTGTTCTCCATGACCTCAATAAGATAGTGACGAGTCTCGTACAGGATTGTGTGTGGTTGTGAGTGTTTTATATGAAAGACATTGTGAAAAGTGAGAGTCATTATTTTTTGTATTCGTTGCGACAACTCTGCAATATCATATCTGGTATTACTTTATTTTGTGTTCGTTTCATATCTTGTTAATGATTTCTAAAACTAGTAAATCTTTTAATAGCTTTTTTTTTTACAATATAATCATGCTCCTCATTGTAAAATTATTATGTACATGTACAATCACATGTACATATACATGTATTAAAAAGGGTGCTTTACATATATAAAGAATTGAATAATGAAAACTTGAGAGTTCACTTATTATCAACTGGGTTTGCTTGTTGAATGTGATATTTATTTGATTACTGAGATGGGATTTATAAGAATGTTGTCTTGTTAATGAAATAAATATATATTCAACAAAGAAGCCCCCCCCCCCCCCCCCCCCCCCCCCCCCCCAAAAAAAAAAAATAATAAAAAGTGGATTTATGAAACTACGTATTTGTGAATGAATTAGAATTCAACACTATTAAAGCTTATTAGTATATTTCATCTATACCATATGCAGTTAGTTTTTACTTTGTAAGATCATTACTATTTACAAATCAGATATTATTAAATATATTGTTATTAATGAGCTATTATGTCTGCACTGTGGATCCCCCATTTTGTTACAGCTGGTGTTTTGTCCGACTGATTTGAAGACCTCTTTTTGTGGACCTCAAATTGGGTATAATTTGTTAACAAAATGTTACAAACAATTATGGAGTCATATTTATTATTATTATTAGTGATCAATAAAGTTTTGAAAGCATTCATATGTTGTTTTTCAAGGTCTTTGATATACATAAAAAATTGTGTCTCTTTAAACTGCATCACACCATTTTATCTCTGGCCAAAACAGATTCATCAAATTCTATCATGAATGTTGTTCCTTTATGCCAATGCGCTGTCACTTTTGCTGGCTGTAAGAGAATACACAAAATCAATTAAATGAAAAAAACCAAACAAACCTTTAAAGGTACTTGGACACGATTTGAGCTCAAAATTTTTAATTTTATTTTACCAGTTTTAATGTTTAGAATGGTTAATATGGGTACTTTTAATGCTTTAATAAGTCAAATATTGATTTATAAGCAAGATGCGTAGTTTGAAAATCTTTGTTTTGTAAACAAAGCTGGAGCTTTGCTATGATTTAGATATGTGTTTTATTGGTTTAAGTCTCAATCAAATGTTGCTATTATCTGTTTATCATATTATCTATGAACACATTGAATCAGTTTAACTTGTTTGCCACGAGTCATTTGGTAAAAAAAAAATAATGGTAATTCCATAATTTATATGATTTGTAAAAAAATTTAAGACTCAAGCTTTGTTTACATAACAATGATTTCTTAACTCTGTATCTCTCTTATAACTTGACTTTTAACATTCAAATTTTGGTCAATCATTCAAAATGAGCAAGTAAAACCATTTGATACATAATAAAAGAAAAAGAAAATTTTGATCTAAAATAGTGTCCAAGTCCCTTTAAGATTCTTTTTTATCCTAAATTTTGTACCCAAAATACAATTAGTGTTCTTCACCAATGAAACATTTTTTACCATTGTTGATTTTGTTCCGAAATAAGTAAATATATCATAAAAAATGAGTACTTTCAATACAATTCTGAGAAGGAACTTACAAAATTTGCTCCATTTAATACAGCCTCTATTATACCCGCTGTGAACGCTGCACAGTTAAGTTTCCCTGTGAAAAGAAAATACTGAGTTGACTGAATCTTATTTTTTATATATCCAGCTTGGTACCTTCTATGTTTTTGCTGAAAAGCTTGGTTTAAATTACCTTAAAATAGCCATTTGAAAGACTTAGAACATAAATTTGTTTTGCCTTGGACTAGATTTAAGAACAGTTTTTAAAATACAGCACTGTATGTTATGAGTGCTTTTACATGAATAAATGAAGTTTGCATGTGTAGGACTCCAAATTTGATGGTACTCTAAAGTCTGATGATCAGACCAAAACCCAATAATGTGAAACATCAAACCCCAAAGGTTTGACACGCTAGAGTCCAAAGGTCCACATGCAGTCCCCAAAGCCCGATGGTATGATACACCAAAGCCCAATGGTTTTAAATTAACTTCTAGCACAAATATTGTCCTCTTTATTCATCATTTGTCACAATAAAATTGTAATATTACATGTATGTTATACCTAGCCTCCTGCTAAAATCTAGCAAAACTGGCTAACAGTTGTCATGCAGATACCAGGTATATACCATACATAGTCATGCAGTAGAAAATATTACATGTACTCCCTTTGAGCATAATGACGTCATTCTTACAGTATTATGACATCAGGTTTTTTACCCAAATTAAAACTTATAAAACCTAACTTTTTATTGTTGTTATTCATTATTTGCCATTTATACAAAGGCAGTCGGTAAGATAAAATCGTTACATGGTTTGTAGTTGACCTAATATGTTTAAACCATATTAGGTCAACATAAACTATGTAACTAGTAATCTGAGTACCTTACTGTAAAGATCTTCCTTTCACTATCATTTTTAAAAGTTTTCACGTCACCAATGACATCACCATGACGTGGTGTAACAAACATTTAAGCATTGAATCATTATTTTTTGAAAGATATAGTCTCATAACTGCAGCGGTGTGTGCATACAAATTGAATAACGCGCGCTAGCGCGTTATGAACATTTGTATGCACCCACCGCTGCAGTTATGAGACTATATCTTTCCAAAAAAATGATTCAATGCTTATATTTACATTTTTTAAAACTTCTTGCCTTGTCTGCAAATGTGATTTAAACGTCAAAATTTCTGTTTTATCCTAAGGGTAAGTTCAAATTAATGGAAGAGCCACTGTAACAGCCACAAGCGTGAACTTTGATTCTCGCTTGTGACGTTGCATTTTACAGTGTTCAACGTTCGTGACGTCATAATAAAACTAGTCATTCTAACCTTTGAGTACCCTGTGTGTGTTACAGTCTTATAACTGCAGTAGCTTTTCATACACTTTACATGCAAAAATTATTTGGAATGTAAATATATTCTGATGACATCAGACTTTGGCATGGCAGGCCATCAGACTTTAGCGTAAACCATCAGACTTTAGCATGACCATCGGACTTTGGCGTGACCATCAGACTTTGGAGTCTACATATGTGCACCTATCAGAATTTTTGTTTTGATAGTGTAGGTCTATATATATTTAGTTTATATATTTTGCTAATGTATGTATACTTGCCAAAATTAATCTTTAAAATTAAACTTACCTTTATCTTTTGGAACAGATATGTATCTATTGACTAAATGTTCTGTTTCAATTATATAATCTATTAAATGTTAAGTTTTAATAATTGCTGTCTCCTTGTTTGGAAATAAAAATTGCAAACAATTACCGGGTTAATAAAACTTCTGTATCTCAAAAATCTCCAGCCATTCAAAAGAGGCCCTCAAGCCTGAGTGTGACTATAAGAAATTAAAAGTAGGAGAGAGGATTTTTAAATAAACATTTTAGGAACTTCTAGTTTTACACTTAATTTTTGGCCCTTGGGAGGTAAAGATCACATGTTGCACATCAAGTTTGGTCAAGGTTGGTCCGGTAGTTAATGAAAAAAAGCGAAAAATATTGAAATCCAAAGGATACATGTTTTTTCGTCATCATTGGAATGTTCTAAACGATCTGCCTCCTTTCCAAACAATGTCTGTCAAAAAATAGTAATAAAAAATCAAATAATGACCTTGTGATGAATACCTTATATTCTTTAATGCCACCTTCTATATTGGACAATATATCCTGATGTTAAATTCAGTACTAAATATACAGTAGAGTCAATATTTATTATATTTTCAGGCGACATTAATTATAAGATTGCTCTTGAGGGTAAGAATATTTCCCTTTGCTCCAATTAGGCACTCACATAATGAATGTTGCCCTCAACCCCAGTCAATATTTGTACAATATATCACTTTAATAATTCAATGGTTTATTTAGCTCTAAGTAAAATAAAATAAAATTACCAGTACCTTCCAGAAATTGTTCTTTATGAAGAGAAGCATGTTCAGAAGTTTAGTTTCCCTTTTATATCCTTTCTCCCTCACAAACAGCAGGTCAAGCATGTGAGTGCCCACATGTTGTCCTAGTTCTGATAATCTAAAATTTATTAACAATACTGTACCTTTAATTTCAAATAATTGGTTGAACCCCTGCAGGTATTGCAGTTATCAGGCCGGAAATTATTGAAATCGGAGCCTTCTTATGAACAATAAATGCATAAACTTTTTTTGAGCAATACATTGATTCATATCAACTTGTTGAACTTTTGTGCTGTATATTTAACTTGCACATAAGATTTAAAGTTTTCGTACTAAATATAGCGAGGAATAGTGCATGTATTTAGTGCAATTATGAATTCATAAAATGACAGGATTGCTCATACATGTATATACTTTACACACCCTCATACATGTACACTGTTAGCAATGCTATATCTCCTCTGCAACACGTAACATAAGGAAAAAAGGGATAATAAATCACCTACTTTGTTTGAAGTTCTGATACACTGTAGACTCGATTTTGGCAGTACTGTACCATCTCTGAGAAGAGCAGCGCAAAGGTGGCTGCATTTATCTGAAATCAAACAGGAAAATACTGAGTATTTCAGATGAACATGGCAACACACTGTAGGAAAAAGAAATTATATCTGAAATACATGTACCTTGTTATATAAATAGCAAGCATATGTGTTAATAATTTTTTTCCAGAGTTACAAAGAAAAACTCATAAACTTTGTGCATATGAGCATAGATAAAAATACTTATAAACAAAGTTGTTCAAACTGAAAAATATCTCCAGAAAAAAAAGCAACACATATATACCGGAATGAAGGTTAATAATTCAGCAATTAATCAAGGTATTGGAATACTTATACTGAGTGAATTGAGTTCTATGGACTAATGCACAGGAAATACTGTAAGCCAAATCTAAACAATTTAAGTTATCATTTGACTCCATTAAAAAAGTCCTTCTTTCTCAGTGGTCAATCATCAAAAATGGCTGCCTGATCAATTTTAAAAAATGTGTTTTAAATATTGCAGATTCTTTTTAAACCAGAGCTACAAGTATGAGAATAATGATCCTTCATTTTTTTTTCAAAACTAAAACAAACCTAAGCAAGATCAAAAATATGTTGTTAAAGTAAACTCAGTAGAAATATTAGGAGGATCAGCATCTACCAAATGATTCTATGACATACGTAATGATGCTGTGGGGTTGCATTTTCTCCGCTATTTCTTTGTACACCAATCAAAAAAATTGTATCTATTGTACATTTGTACATATTGTAAAATTGTCCATTGTTCTATTGTAAATCATTATGTTGTGTTCATATGGAAAATGGTGAACATTGTTTATATTATACTGACTGTATCTGTACTCGCCATCATATTGACATGTTTAAGATAGCATCTTAACCATATCAGTCACAGTTTTGGTGCATGAGTGTGTGTAGATTAAACACAGGGGCTTGTGTAGAAAAAAATTCTTTAAAAATGTTGGAACCTCAGAGGTATTTTATCCTCCGATGTACCTACTTTTTTAACGATGTTTTTTTTTCTTCTCTAAACAAGCCAGTGTGGATTAAGGTTACACCTAAATTGTCATTTTATCAGGGACGTATATACTAGTATTTTGTCGAAAAATCTATCAATTACTAACCAGAAATACCGCGATATGGTAGAAACAAGTATACAGTTATACGTCCCTGATTTTATATCCCTTAATTTTTTTCCTTTTATCTCAATTAACATCTTTCCAAATACAGATGCGGGTAACACAGTTATTCAATTAATTCTTTACTTAAGAATATCAATTTAGCAGTCAGTGCAAACACAATAAAATCAATTCCATGAACGGTACTGTAAGAGACCCATGACTGATGGCATCAGCATCTTTTACCGACAGACTAAAGTGATGCTTGGTCATATTTCTACCACATAACTAGATTTTAATCCTAGTCATTTACAAACATGAATTTAGACAAGTGGATATTACCTCCGGCTTCCCTTTTCCCAGAGGTTTGTCCAGTATACTAGTTTTCTGCTTGTTTATCGACGCCATATTTATTCTTTGTGGTCACTTCCAGTTTCACTTTCACTTTGAGCTGACAGATGGGCGGATCCTCTTATCGTCCGGAAAACCTCGGACTTTTCAAAATGTTTTCCGATGAAAGTCCGAGGTATCCCAGATGCTCTCTCTCTCTCTCTCTCTCTCTCTCTCTCTCTCTCTCTCTCTCTCTCTCTCTCTCTCTCTCTCTCCAATAGTTAGTACCTGAACATATTTCAATGTTTCACATGGTTTAACCCCTCCCCCAAATTGTCCAGATACACCTTAATTACTTAATTATTGTCTAAGTGACCATTAATATTAATATTGATTTTAAAATATTAATTAATTTCTCTGAAATAGTCTTCGCACAAGCCTAATTTGTTCACCCAATGTTTTGTCCATTGTAGATTTATTAGTTAATGTTTAACTTTTGCATGCCATGTTTAATGTTTTGTTTTATGTAACTCATATTCATGACTGTATGCCGACATGGTAATTGTCAATAAATTAATTGAATTGAATTATAATTATTTAATTTTTTATTTCCGAAAGGACATGAAATGAATGAATACGACTAGAGAATAAATCTGATCTGTCACTAAACTTAACTATAAAACCGATAAAACAAACGCTTAAAATTGAGCAAATCTATATTGCGTCACAAGACAAAATTCCTATATTTATTAAAAGAAAAAAACCGAAATATGCTGTATATAACGTACATATACATGATTTTCGACTATATCCCCACGTAGAGAAAGTTTAACAGAGAACTTCGAAAGACACACGGAAGAAGGAATTCGGGGATTTTAATGAAGCGCTGTGAAACGTTCTTGATTTTCAATTATCACTCACTGGCTTCACATAATGTTTGTTTGGAGAGAAAGAAACACGCTGGAGGATTGCAGAGATAAGTAACCGAATGATGCGTGAATCTACCTGTTGGCCAGGTCTACGTGTGCAATCAGCGGGACCCCCAGAAATTGGTTATTTGGGTTACTAAACTAGAATTATGGGGAAACCAGTGCGCGCTTTCTGCTATTCGAATTCACCGATAATTAGAATGGTAAATGATAAGTTATTAAATCTTCGAATGGAGGCAATTCTCTGCACAATTAATGACCGGGACTGTCAGTGGGTACAGTGTACCGCCGTGTGTATTGTCCCGAGTCCCCAGCAGAGAGGTTTTTTGACTCCGAACGTCACCCCTAACATTCCGTGTGATTATTTTGTTCTTGAATAAATAATTTATTATGGAGAGGTGGTAAAGAATGAATCATTCTCCTACATACATGCAACTTCCGTGAAAAATTATTTGATAAAGAACAAAAAAAAAATGAAAATGGAGATTTTTGTTATATACAGATTAATTTCTCACAAAAGCAACCCGAGAAGGAAATACTTCATGAATTTATTTGGCATTTGGTATGTTTGTATATTTCTGTGGCTGGTACCGATCTATACTCTTAATTGATTCTTTTATGTTCATTGTCCATTTGTTTCTTTCTCATATTTATTTATATTTAATATTTTTTTGTCATCATCAGCATTATTTTTTATCATTATTTTTGCAAGTGCGTTGGAGCACAATAAAGTTTCTTGGCCATGTTAAGATCTAATCTCTGAGAAGAGAGAGAGAGAGAGAGAGAGAGAGAGAGAGAGAGAGAGAGAGAGAGAGAGAGAGAGAGGGGGGGGGGGTAATTGAAGCATCCAAAAAAATCATTCATGGTGGTTACATGTATAGATATGGTCAATCAGTCAGTGAAATGCTGATTAAATTAAATTTACAAGAGATTCATTTTTAATGTTTAAGTTAAACAATTTAAAATTGTCCAACATTTACTGGCCTCAGCATGTTAGATCTATCTTTCGATCAGTGCTATCTTGCTGATATTTTTTCCATAAACTTTATTAATCATCAAAGGAAATTTCATTTTTAGTGTTTTACCAAAGTTCTGAGATTTATGAGTTATCTAACCTTGTGGAGAAATAAATAATTTTAAAGCAGAAATTAATTTTAATTAATTTTCGATTCAAGAGAGCGATGGTTTGCGTTGTAAATTTTCATTGCATTTATGTTATCATTTCTTCAAATAGTGCATAATTAAAGAATCATATCTAATATTAATACTGAATATTTCTATATGAGTAGCCTATTTCGCAATATTTCTTATTCTCACGGAATTGTTTATTAAAACATCGACGAACTAGCATTTATAGTTTACCCCCCAGACTTGTTCAATTATGTGAAGAAAAATTGCACCATTCGTTCAATATCGCCTGCCATTCGTCTTTTTTGCACTGGTCTGCAAAAAAGAGAGAGAAAAAGGGGGAGAGAGAAACTCCGACGAAAAGCAGCACGATGTCATACGCCAATTAAAGGTTTGCTTAATCAGAATATGGTTTAAAGCTTCATCTGCCGACAATGGAAAGATTTTGTCCAGTCTTCGGCCCTTCATTGTCCAGATAATCCTCGCCATTTTCTCTATGCATGCAATTACTATGACCTCGACGGGGAGTCGCAATTATTAAAAAGACCCCTTGGGTACCCCCGGGTTTTAATTTTAAAGGAGATACAATAATTACTGACCGAGGAAAAGATACTGTGTGAAAATTGGTGTCCAGGAACCTGACATGTATCATTAGTCTTTCTGACTACAAAGTGGGTTTTGTTTGAGAGGGTTTCTCCCGGAGAGGTTGTAACGGCTGGGTTTAGCTCGTATGCCCGCCCTAAATATCAAATCAAATCATTAAAACACAAATTTTATTCCGTCGCTCAAGTGACATTAGACCTGTTTTATTTCATGTTATAATTTACATGCAAATTCAATTTGGAGAGCTTGCTTTGAAAAAAAATTGAAAGCAAATTAAGACACGAAATGCTAATGGACAAGGTTAAGTGATTGCTGATAGAGGGGGGAAGTCTATCTCTACTGCAAACATCAATATGTGTAAGGAGTTGGGACATTAACCCGCCAGAGGAGGAGCACCGCTATTACAGGGCCAGAGCTTGAATGGATTTACTCTTATTTACTCACAGCATCACAGAAAAAAAAAGTTTCTCTGCTCAGAACAATTCCAGGCTAACTCAAATCAGTTTGATTTAGGTAAAAAAAAAAAAAAAGGTTTCGACGGAGGGGCTCTAACACCAGTTCTCGTCAGTTTATGGAAACCGTTATTCATAGTTTCTTGAACATTTTGGAATTAAGCAAGATATATATTTATTACGATGAGAATTGTTGGATTTCTATGCATTTGTGCGATAAAGTTTACAACTGCAAGCGTCAGCGATATGCAAAATGAAAACAAAGATGATAAGAGGATACAAAATGAGAAAACAGGTAAAATTACACAATGTTAATTCCCAAAATGAATAGCTATTGTATTTCTCGGTAGAGCAATTGTAGTTCCATATGGAAGGTCTCACGAAAAATGTCTGCGACGTTTTTTTGAAACACTTTAAGAAATGCAACAACGTTAAATTGAAATCTCGTTAACCTTTCACCTCTTTTTTAATTTTCAGCCGCTCTTTTAAAACGAATTGGTCAGTATGAGATGGTGATTCCCACCCTAGTGGACGAGGACGGCAGGTTCCTGAGTTACAACGTGTCTAACTACGACAGCCAGGGTCGGGTGAGGAGGGACCTAACCAATCAAGAGAATCCCTCCACTGTCTTCTACAGAATATCAGCCTTTGGTCAGGAGTTCCACTTTAGATTACAGATTAATCGTGAGCTACTTTCGCGCTCGTTTTCTGTCGGAGCCTTTGGTAACGATGGGGAGGAACACTCGGTGAACATCCGGCGGAACTGTCACTATGTGGGCTACAGCAGGAGACCCCACGAGTCCACTGCCGCCATCAGCAACTGCTTTGGTTTGGTAAATATTGATGACACTCAAACGGATAGATAACTAAAAAGACGGCAATGTGAAATTAACAGCAAACTGTTTCATGGCACATTGCAATTGCGATATGCAGATTTCTTAATAGCTAGGCTGAGGGTGGTAGTGTGAACAGCCTCCAAAAACGGAGGTTGCCTAGACCTGGTGAAGGAGAGGGTGCCGATGCAAGAGTTATTACTTTAAATTGTCAGGTCAAAATTATATCCATATATATTGTATCATATTTACGCTTATAATTTAATTTTTTTTTTCTGGCGGACCCCCCCCCCCCCCCAAAAAAAAAAAAAACCGCGTTAATACGGTATACAGTTTACCGTATATCACGAATATGATTTCCATTTAGGTGGGGGTTGCGTATTAGTATTTCATCTCCATTTTTGACCACATCCTACATATGTCTTCGATTTGCAGTTCGGAAAACGGATTATAACAAAAATCTATCATAGTGTAGAAGTTACCGAATTTGGATTCGATCATCGTAGTACATTTGTTTTTCTACAGTAAACCCACAGCTATTGCAGCTGTACGTTGTCGCTAATTACAGCTGTATACCTACACTACAGTAGCATTCTATCATCGAAGGCAAATGATTTTTTTTTTACACAATCTATAAAATTGAAAGTCGAATTGCAATTGATAAACTTTATATATGGAGTATATATACGTTCATAATACGTAAATTATATAAAAAAAAACCTGTGGAAATATATTTTTTTTTTTTTTTGCAAAATTATGTCGTAGAATTTCTATTTTCTGTAATTTTCTGGAATAAGATGGTAAGCGGTTACTCAACAAAACCCGGAGACCTGTAGGTTGCACGGATTTAAGTATTATTTTATTGTGCTAATTCGAGATCCTGTTAAAAAATAAGCAAAAATATTTTTGTTTCAACTGTCTTTTATTCAACTTCATTATTTAACTTTAAGTTCAACCTGATATATAATGATCTGCTAAGGTAAGAAAACTTATTCACAGCAAATTTGCGAGATTTTGAGACGTCAGTAATGAGTATACATGTATAAAGTTGTTAAACAGTTAAAACTGTCAGTGAAAAGAATGTGTCCCGAAAACAGACCTGAACAAGTATTCCTTTTTATAGATTGGGACCAATTGCCCAAACGGGATATAATATCCTCATACAAGCACTACTGTGATAGGCTGAAGCCAATCACAAAAATTCATATACTATTACAGAAATAAGATAACTTCTTTATCAGCTGTTTATTAAGCTTTTATCCACATAAAGATAAAATTTGTTTAATTAATGCTATACTAATTATCTCACTGAAATTATCTTATTGAAATATTATTGTAAAATATATTACTAACATCTAACTTGACTATTTGAATTAAATTTTTCATTGGATACATGGAAATGTTTGCTACTGAATTTATATTTATCATATTACCAATTAACAGATTATATTTATGTATAGAGATTTGAGACATTTTTCTACTTATATTTACAGCACGGAATATTTCAAACACAAGATGAGGATTATTTTGTTGAACCTCTGTGGAATGATACAAGTAGTGACAGTGGCAAGGGACACCCCCATGTTGTCTACAAACGATCATCAATGCAGTTCCCAAAGGATAATGTCCACTGTGGTGTCACAGGTAAGTGGGAGTTTTGTTTGAATACTGATTTCAGATAAGTAATTGATTTGATAAAAAAAAAACCCAATGCTTTTTGATTTATTAATTATGAAATGAATCTTGATAGATATATTTGAAAAGAAGGATAAATCTGTTAATGACAATACAAGACACATAAGGTCCCAGGGAAAATTGAAGTTAAAGAAGAACCGAATCCCAAGATCTGCTGTCAGTCGGGAGAAGAATGTAGAGACACTGGTAGTGGCTGACCACAAAATGGTGGAATATCATGGCAAAAAAGTCATACAATCTTATGTCCTGTCCATCATGAACATTGTAAGTGCATGCATTTGATTTCCTAAATGAATTTACAAAGAGCTATGGTTTCTGCATGTTTTATACAGTCTTTGTCTTACACCAGCTGTAATTAAAAAATCACATTAACATATTTAACTATTAGTACTGATGGGTCAATAGAGAGAGAGAGAGAGAGAGAGAGAGAGAGAGAGAGAGAGAGAGAGAGAGAGAGATTTCCTCATTATTTATTAGAACTGTTTTAACAAAAGTTTGGACTTTGGGCAGTATGTGACAAACTCTGATTTGATGAAGGTTGGGTCTACTCATGTTTAACTGTCTTGAAAGTTATTGGCTAAAAGATATGAATATGATTTCATCCAGGGATATATATTTTGTTGAAACAGTGTCAATTTTACACAAAAAGCAGATCTTGGCAAACAACTTTCTGATTGTCTATAAATATTAATGAGCTTTTCTTAGCAAATAAGAAGTTGATGAGCAAACTAATTACAATATAGTAACATCCCACTGAAAGCCCAGGCTCTTGTTAAAACCGTTCTGTGATTTGTATGAGTACTATTTGATTTTGAGAAAAATCATCTTCATTTGAGGTCAGGTTGCTAAGTTATACCATGATGCCAGCATTGGAAATGCAGTCAACATAGTGGTCAGCCGGCTGATTGTTTTTGAAAAAGAGCAGGTTAGTTCGCCATGTCACCCTTTGGATCATAATGAAAGAAACTAAGGTGCCCTGTGACAAATGAGAGAAAAAAAACCCGATCAAATCAGCAGTACTGGCATACGCATGTTAGTACAGTCCTTAAATTTGAAATTTATCGGGATTTTACTGGAATGAAATTTAATACATTTCAGTTGATCTATATGTCAATAATAATGATTTCAGCAAGATTTTAATGAATTTTTTAAGAATAAAATTCAAAAAATGAATAGGTAAAGTGAAGCACTTGTTTGTTATACTTATTGCATTGTCTCTGCAATGAAATTTTGATTACCCCCTACATTAAAATTAATTCTTCAAAATAATCAGACTAGTTTCCTGTTTTTGTTGCTATACATATCACAAGTTCATGTTATTCTATCCCATATGCTGAATATTTTTTCTAATTATGTTATGTCATTTATTTAAATGGTCTAGGTGGTAAAACATGTAAAGTGTACATCATATGTAGATTTGTTCCAGTCTTATGAGTAAGTAGAATACTGTATAAGTATATCTGATCATAAATGTATATGTTTCAGGCTAACCTGACATTGAATCATGATGCTGACCAATCCCTGTACAATTTCTGTAAGTGGCAGCACTTTCTGAACTTTTCCTCCTCTTCGGGTCATGGAGGAATGTACCATGACAATGCTGTTCTACTGACAGGGTAAATATCAGCTGAGCCATAAATATACACAAATGTTCAAATTTTGCTTTCTTTAACACTAAGGTCAATGATATCAGTAAATAATGTCTTCTTTTTGTAAAATAAGATCTGGCTTTTTTATCATACATGTATTATACATGTATATCTTTAGGCTGAAGCAAGTGAATTGCATTTAAATCAACATCTTTTGTGCAGAAAAGTGCTTGTATTTTGTTACTCTTGTTGCAACAGGTAAACCTGTCATAATAATTGTGACAATACTGTAGATTTCTAATTTTACGAGAGTACTTAATTTCACAATTCAACAGTTTTGCATCAAATTACGGGAATGCAAAATTGCAAATGCCAAAATTTTATCAAAGTTTCATTTAGTTTACATCTGTCTGAAAAGGAAAAGCAAGATTTTAAAATCTGCGAGATTTGCTTCTCGGTTTTACACAAATATTAATTCCTTGCGTTTAACTAGGAATGTACAGTATTAGGATGAGATCAATTGTTAAACTTTTGTATTTTACAGATATGACATTTGTTCATACAAGAACGAGCCCTGTGGAACTTTAGGTGAGTAAAATATATTAAATTAAGGTCCATATGCCATTGCAGAAAATACTTAGATAGAGAGGTTACATGTACAGAATTTGATGTAGACAAAACTGCTTCATTATTTCTATTATCAGTTTGATTAAAAAATAGGATACATGTATTAATGTTGGTGAGTGTATCCCAGACCACAATTGAATTGTTCTCCTATGCCCTAGGTCTGGCCCCTCTGAGTGGGATGTGTGGGGGAGACAGAAGCTGTAGTATCAATGAGGACATCGGCCTGGCCTCCGCCTTCACCATCGCCCACGAAATCGGACACAAGTAATTTCAAGTTTCTCACAAAATTATTTTCTTAGCATTTCCTCTATGAGATGAAATACATATTATAAATTGTAATTTGGTTATGAAGAGCTGATTTTGTTGTAGTTTTGGAATGCGACATGATGGGTTAGGGAATGACTGTGGTGTACCAGGGTCCAATATGACGGCTGGACTAATGGCAGCTCAACTGTCCAAAGAAACACGCCCATTTAACTGGTCCTTCTGTAGTCGTAACTACATCACAGAGTTCATTGAGTAAGTAGGATCTGTAACACATGTCTAATGTGTTTGTATTTTTAAAAAAATATTTGGCAATAACTATTTGTAATTTTTAAAAAAAAATTCTACAACTCTTATCATATACAGGAAGATTTTTCATGATCACAGTTAATATGAATATAGTAACATGAAAAACATGTATATGATTTGCATTGTTCATTGAACCCATCGAATGGAAAAAATGATTTTTGATGTTTTCAGCTCTGAGAAGAGTGCCTGTTTGGACAACAGTCCTGTGGTACATGTGAAGCACATTGACCCCAGAGTACAAGAGGTCAAGAGGGACAGCACGGAGCAGTGTAAGATCATGTACAACAGCCAGTCCAGGAGCTGTAAGCCCGAGGTATATCCCAGCATTCCATATTGTCCGACTGTATAGCATTCTGTAGTATTGTATCAAGCATTACATTGAAGCCTTTCTCATGCATTACAGTTGGTTTGTAGTGAGCTGTGGTGTGTGGATGAGCAAGGAGAGTGTAAAACCAAGGGAATTCCTGCAGCAGATGGGACTGGCTGTTACATCACCAACACCAAGGAGAAAGGGGTCAGTAAAAGTCGGCCAATGAACACTTCATTTCAAAAATTTCAATATTGTTAAAATGAAATAATTACATTACTAAGGCATTTATTTATACCTGATGAGGTAAGAATGAATGAATGAAATTTTTTCCAAATGGTGCGTATAACAGTTATTCTGTAATGGATCTAGCTGCAGGTCTGTTGCTCCTGGTCTGAAAAAATCTGGATGGACGACCTGGGAGCTACAGTTCCTTGCATGTTAAAAATTTGCAATTTAAAGGGTACAAAATCTTGAGCTAATTTTTAACTGATTAATCTTATTTTGTAACACATTAAATATTCTGAAAAATTTCTAAGACATTTTACTTGAGATATTGTCACTTTACTTGCCTCTGATATTCTTATAAACACCATCACCAGCTCCTTAAAGAGAACGAAGTAGTGTAGTTTGTTTACATCATACATGTAAAAATTGCGTCTCTCGATCTGCACGAGAAATTAACATTCTTCGTTTTCTGATGTAGGTTAACATGTTTAAAAGAGAGTCTAAAACAAGTAAAGCAATGACATCACTAGTTAATTGTCTTAAGAATTTAATGGTGTTAATTATTTCCACAGAATTTGTCTATAAATAGGATTAATCTGTCCAAAGCAAGCGCAAGTTATTGTGCACCATAAATTGCAACTTTTTAACACAGACGAAACTGAAGCTCCCAGGTTTTCCATCCGAATTATTTTAGTTTAGAAGCTAAAGACCTGTAGCTATAGTGAATCTATTACATTTATTCTGTGGCACTGCTATTACATTTATTCTGTGGTGGTGGTATTATTACATTTAATCTGTAGTGGTGTTATTACGTGTACTTTTTTCTGTAGTGGTGCTTTCACTTTTTTCTGTAGTGGTGCTATTCCTTTTTTTTAAGTGGTGTTATTACATTTATTCTGTAATGGTGCTGTTACTTTCTTCTGTAGTGGTGTTATTACATTTATTCTGTGGTGTTGTTATTACATTTAATCTGTGGTGATATTATTTAATTTATTTTATGGTGCTGCTATTGCCTTTATTCTTAAGTGTTGCTATTACTTTCTTTTATAGTGGTGTTACCAGGGAGAGTGTCGCGCCCTTGACTACCAGCCGCAGCCGGTGGATGGTTCTTGGGGACAGTGGTTGAGCTGGGACATGTGTACACGTACCTGTGGCGGGGGCATCGAGTCAAGCTTCAGAAGATGTAACGATCCAGAGTAAGTAGATGTACATTTTAGTTATTATACTGTCATTTATGAATGTTCCTTGATTATTGCCCCGTTTGATTTTTTAATAAATCTGGTATGACCTAAGAACGATGTTGAATAATGGTTGAAGGAGGTTTTAACCAATTGAATTTACTCTTTGTTATCTTAGTTATGCAGAACAATCTATAAAATGTTTTTGTAATTTGATACCCATATATATTAAGAGGGGAAACCTTAGCAAGTAAATCCATTCTAAATACTGTAGAATGATTTACCGGTTGATTCATTTTATCCAATTTTCTTTGGTTCCAATTAATTAAATGCATCGGTGGGTAGGAGTGCAATTTGGTGCATTTGATTGTATCGAAAATGATCTTAGATACAAAGGATATAAATTCACTGGTAAAGGGTGAGCCAGCTAAGGTAATTCCTTAAAATATGAGCATCCATTATTCCAATGATTCGCTGTAAATTGTGTTAAATAACAATGTTTCATAGTGTCCTATTTTATATGAAGGCCCAGACATGGAGGAAAGTATTGTGTTGGACAGAGAAAAAGATACAGGTCCTGTAACATAGAGGTATCAATCTCCATCAATTTATGATGTAACCGAAAAATGACTTTTCGAAATTCTAGATTTGAATTTTAATGATATGTAAGTGCATACATCATATACAAAGATGTAAAATAGATGTTTTACGTTTCTTTATCAAAGGCATGTCAGAACAGTGAAAAAGATTTCCGAGAACTTCAGTGTGAGGATTTCAACAAGAAACCTTTCAGGGGGAAATACTACAACTGGAAGCCTTTCTCTGGGGGTAAGCCACCAGCTTAAGAGAAGCAGTATATACACACTACCTGAGTCAAATTGCTTTAAATGCTGCAGAATATATCTAAATAAATCAAATATTTTTATCAGGCATATTTTGGCAGATTTAACAGCACTGCCATGAAAGAAAGATTTGCAGAATATGGATTTAAATACACAAAACATAGGCTTATTTCTAGAAAAAAAAAGCTTATATTTTACTTTCAGCTCATGACAAGCCCTGTGCATTGAATTGTATTGCTGACGGTTTTAACTTCTACACCGAACAAGCCCGTAAAGTGATTGATGGAACCAAATGTTACCCAGACAAAATGGATATGTGTATCAATGGAAAATGTCTGGTATGTACGTGTAACAGCTACATAATGTAGATCCGAGAATCAGAAATATAGTCTGTTGAAAATCTAAGAAATTTCTTGGTGTCAGGGTTTTCTTACAGGATTGTTTCGGAAAACCATCATTCATATAATCAGATTTAAATACCATATATTTTGTCTTATATAATATTATGTGTATTAATACACACTGGTGTATAATAAACACACCCTTTTATGGAGCCAAAATGAAAAAAAGAAAAAACGTACATGTAGTTTGTTTGTTATATACACTCCAAAACTTATGGCATTAGTAAAAAGTAAACTTGACTTTCAAAATCATGCTAATTTGCAGGGAAATTTCTATACATCAATTGTCAATGTAAGTTGTTACATGTATGAATTTTATTGCAGCCTGTGGGATGTGATGGAATTCTGGGATCTGTGGTGGTCGAGGACTTCTGTGGAGTTTGTAACGGAGATAATTCTTCGTGTTACAATGTGAATGGGACGTACAACAAAATAGTGTCACCGGGAAGTGAGTATAATGTTGAGAGTTTGGGTCTACATACATCCCTGTGTGATGTGAAGTTTTGATGTGTCATGAATCAATCTCATTTCAATTCCTTATATTGCAGCATACCAAGAAATAGTCAGAATTCCTAAAGGCGCAGTTCATATACGTGTGTCAGAAATAGTGGAATCTCTAAATTATTTAGGTAATTGATGAACTAGTAAAAGCATATTGTAAAGCAATGAAGATTTCCAAGAAAATTATATAACTATTTAAGGCATTTTATCATTTACCCTTGGTCTCTTTCTTTGATTGTATTGTTTCAACTTTTGATATCCTTTAATATGACCCGTTCATATGTCATATATTTACATTCCAAATACTTCTTGCATGTAAAGTGTGTGGAAAGATACTGCAGTTATAAGACCGTAACACACACAGGGTGCACAAAGGTAAAAATGACGAGTTCTAGCTATTATGATGTCACAAACGTTGAACGCTGTAAAATGCAACATCCAAGCGAGAATTAAAGTTCACGCTTGTGGCTGTTATAGTGGCTCTTCCATTAAATTGAACTTACTCTCAGGATACAACAGAAATTTTGATGTATAAATCACATTTGCAGACAAGGCAAGAAGTTTAAAAATGTAAATATAATTTGTTGCAAATTTTCATAACACACTAACGTTACTCAATTTGTATGCACACACCGCCGCAGTTATAAGACTATATCTTAATAAAAATAATGATTCAGTGCTTAAATGGACTCAACAGGCATGCATTTCCCCTTTACTGTTTCAGCTTTGAAAAACATGTCAAACATGTTCCTGATCAATGGCGGTTGGACGGTAGATTGGCCGCGGATGTTCTATGGAGCGGGAACGGTGTTTAATTACGAGCGCTTGGATGGACAACCAGAAGTGATACACTCTACTGGGCCCACCACTGAGGATGTAGTGTTTATGGTAAATTCTCATTTATTTCTTTTAGGTTGATTGTATATTTAACAATTTTGTTCACACACCTTATTAACCAGCAGAGGCCCTGTTGGGTATACCAGTCTTGGTAAATCAAAAAAGCATTGGCTAGAAGTGAATTAAAGCCACAGTAAATAAAAGTTGTATATTACATGTGTAATACAGTTTACACAAAGCAGTTCATTATTCTAATATTAAGCTGGATGGTTTTTTTTTCCAGATAATATTGCAAGAACACAATAAAGGAATCTATTATGAGTACAACTTTCCAAAAAACACCTCAGGATCGGCAGCAAACTCTTCTTATATCTGGAACCATTTCTGGTCACCCTGCTCAGGAACTTGTGGCAAAGGTAAAAACTACAGCATGTTATTAAAACTAAATTCTTTAAAGTTAAATGAAATTTCTAGATATCATTAAAAAGCTATTCGGGTTGATTTGAATGGGAATGTTCATTGGAATCTGAGTATACTTTTGGCTAGGAAGAAGGACTTCAGTCCCAGTTTGTGTCAATAGTCAGGATCAGTCAGACGCCTCAGAAACCCTGTGTGACAGCGCCTCTAAACCAGATACTAGAGAGGAGGAGTGCAACCAGAACCCATGTCCTAGAGAGTAAGGCATTCATCTCTGTATATGTAACAAAAATGTTTTTGTTTAGTTTTCAGGAGGGCTCGATGGTCATCTCCTTTAGAAGATTAAATATTATTTTTTTAAATAAAATTAAATATTTGATATTATTATAAAAATATAGGACGATAGCCAAAATTAAAAATTAAAATTTTTGGATACCCATATATGTACTTTATCATTTATGCTTAGTTTATGGAACATACAAACAATTTGTTTGGTATCTTTGACATTTCAAATTACAATAAATGCAACACTTAAGAGTTAACGTTATGATAAGTGATTAGTATTTTTTTTATAGATGGTCAGTAAGCGACTGGTCCCACTGCAGTGTTACTTGTGGGGCAGGGAGGAAGATAAGGACAGTCCTTTGTGTGCAGGTGGTCAGCCAAACAGAGAAGACCATCCTCCCTGATAGCGATTGTGTGCTGCCCAAACCTAACTCCCACCGCCGCTGTCGAAGGACCGATTGTCCCGCAGCTTGGGTAGCGGCAGACTGGGGAAAAGTAAGTTGTATCCTTAAGTGTAATTAAAAGTAGCTTTTAGATTAATTTTATTTTAAGAAAAAAAAAGATCAAAAGACAGTCCAGCCAAGAGTTGAAGGCAGTATGGTAAGCAGTCATGTCACAGGATCTTTAAAACAGATATACTGTAGATTCCTTATTAAAAGCTTTGAATTAACGTTTGTGTAAAATTGTGTAAAAAGTACAGTTGAACTTCGATATCTCGAACACTGATATCTCGAATACAATGGGTGTATCGAAGTAATTTGTAAGTCCCAACCACTTATTTGTTTAAATTATTTTACCCTCAATATCTCGAATACTTGGGTATCTCGAAGTTTTTAAACAGTCCCATCTAGTTCGAGATAACAAAGTTTGACTGTATATTAAATTGCAAAAAAAGTTTGGTGCTCGTAATTTTGTATTCTCATGATTTGATAAAAAGTGGAATTGCTGAATAAAGAGCTCACAAAAATTAAGGAATCTACTTTTAATTGTATAATTAGTTTAAACTTTGGGTCAAATTCTGATTGATTGCCAATTTTCTGACTTTTTAAATGGAGTTCTAAGAAAGATAACTCTGGAATGATTTATCAATGTTCTTTAAAATCACTCATTCAGTACATGTATTAAATTATGTTTTAAATCTTAATATTTAGTTTTGATGTTGTTTCCTAGTGTTCCTCAACCTGTGGTGAGGGGGAGCAGAAAAGGGATGTAATGTGTATGACCAGTGACCAGAGAAAATACCTGGACAGCAAGAAGTGTCAATCTGACCAGAAGCCAGCCATTGTACAGAAGTGTAATGACAATGCTTGTCCTGGACCCGAGTGGAAAGCAGGGAAGTGGGATACAGTGAGTTCTAATTGATATTGAGAGAAGGGGGGGGGGGGTTATTGTTAAATAGAAATATAGATTGCCATATAATGAGATGAGTTTTGAATGCAATCGGAATATAGAGAAGTATGTTATGTGACATGGTAAGTGTTGAATTGGTATTGAAGGGATATGGTGACTTTTGAGTCAAAATTGGAAAGAGAGAGGAATGTGGTGAGTGTTGAATTGGATATGGTGATATTTTGTATGGAGTAAACTAGTATACTGTATACAGGGTAATTTTCGCCCCGTGTAATTTTTGCCCTTCCACTCTCACAATTTCACCCCATCTTGAAATCCACCTGACATAGATGTGTTTAAACTTAAGAGAGATAGTTTGAGACATTTTAATTTGCCCAGTCTTAAGTTTGCCAGTTGACAATGAGGGTGAAAGGGGCGAAAATAAACGGATGGGCGAATATTTCCTTGTATACAATATGTTGAGTGTAGAATTAGATATGGTGATATTTTAAATGGAAGATATGGTGAGTGTGGAATAGCAAAATAAAAGGGGAATGATATATGAATGTAGAATTGGCAAAGAGAATGAGAAATTGGAAGTGTAAAATTGAATGAGAGTAGGAGAGTTAAAGATTGGGATGGATCATGTTGTATTGTGAGTGTTGAATTCAAGTTAAGAAGTAGGATGTGGTAAGTGTGGAATCAGAAGAAGAGTTTAATATGATGAGTGTGGAATTGAGATTATAGTGTGAACAATGAGTTCAATGAGTTGAGGATTGCATTGTAATCAAATATGAAATACCTATAAAACAGTTGATTGAAATGAAGCCATCATATTTATCATGTTTATATCCTCACTTTAGTGCTCAGCAAAATGCGGTAAAGGGAGACAATCACGAGTGGTTGTATGTCTGGACCACGCTGGTAAGCTGTCCAGTGGCTGTGATGCCAGACTCCGGCCCACGCTGGTCAGGGAGTGTCAGTCCTACTGTGAGAGCAAGCACTCCCCCAGGCTAGGTAAGTCAGATTTATTTCAGGAAAAAAGAATCATTCTTTGACTTTTATAAGATCATTTTGGTTGGTCACTTGATTAGATCGTATAAAGGTCTTTTTGATAAAATTAACCACATACCAACCAAAATTATAGCCAAAATCTCTTGTGATTGTTTTAAAATTTTGATTTATAGTTCTATCTCAGACAAAGACACTGGAAAATTTAAAGACATGTATAAAGGGCAAGATGATAAGGGGAATTTAATTATATGGTGATTGGATTCTTTCCTAAAAAAAAAACCCTGGGGTCTTGGGGGAGTATTAATACATTTGTACTGGTATATATGGGACAAGATTCTGCAATTTCTATTGAGCAACAGTTTGAAAAAATATATAAAATACTTGATAAATGTTTATATATGTATTTAGAGAGTAAGGCTATTATGGGATCTAGATTATGACAGAATTTCTAAAATCCATTAGATATCCATATTACACAAACAAAGAAAGCAAAGAAAATTCATATTATTTACCTTCAATTCAATATTCATAAATAGTGAGTTAATTTAACAATGTAAATAAAGTATTGCCAACCAGTTTGTTACATAAATGGGAGAGCCATGGCGGCATCAACACAGTTGACATTTAAGACAGTCATTTCTATTGGTTGTTTCCAAGATTAGTGTTTAGACTTATGCCTCTGCATGTTGGTTTTATAGTAATACAGGTTTTATGAGCTGACTGCATTATAAAATCAAAGACATATATAACATATATACATCTAATAGTATATACGTCCCTGATAAAATGCAAGGACTCTCAATATGTGTCAGACATACTTCATTTTATTGAATAAATATAATTTGCAACCGCTGATTTAAATTAAACGAAACTATGTAAATTTAAAATCATACAGGTATATTGTAAATACTTGTAATAATAATATTAACAAAGTAATGATTAATACTTGTATAATAGTAATTGGAATGATTTTAAAATAATCACTACTAGATGAAGTAAGACCCATTGGTAAGAGTTATCACACTTTATGTAGAATAAGAAATGTATAATATTGTTGTGCGTAATATGAGTCTCATCAGTGTTATATATTTATTTTTGACAAAATAAGACTGACTATATACAGGGTCTTCATTGTTATACCCATGTTACCAAGTGTTGGTAAATATAATTTCTGTGAAGAATGGAAACATGAACAATATTTATACAAATGTACACAAATTTACAACAATTACTGAGGATGAGGGAGAGGTGTATACAAAGCCAAGTATTATGTCATGATCCCTCAAGAAGAAATATAAGTGCAAGAGTGACATCTTAATTAAATAGTTTGTTAATGAGTATGTCAAGCATAAAAATAGTTCCTGATGTTTTTGTGACACTTTCATTCATTCTGGGACTGCTGAAGTGGAAATATTTAAAAAGAAATTACTTAAAAAACATAAGTTATATTATGTTCATGGTGTGATCTGGTCCGTACTTTGCAATGTCTGCCATTCCTGTAGAATTGTTCATTGCTTAACAAGAACTAAGTGACATTGAAATCAACAAGGGGCAGTCATATGAACTCAGTGAATGAACTCAAGGCGCATTGATCGGACATGAACTATAAATCATCTTTTAAGCATCTGACACCACAGTGAGAGATTCACACAGAAAGTTATGAAATGTTAATGAATTATGTGTTAAAAACCAGGAAATTATACACATAGATAGTCAAAGATTCTAAAGATGATTGAAAGTTTAGAACAATAAGTATGATCATTATGATGTATATTTATATAGAGGATTGTGCATACAATTACACTAATACTGGTGGGTCATGTTAATTTTTGGCTTCTGTCTGGGGGGTTGATTATTTAGTTATTGTGGGTAAAAATGATTTATGGTTTGGACAAAAGAATTGCAATGCACTTAAAATATTTCTCTACATTTTTTGGCTCATAAAATTCTATTTAATTCAGACATGCATTTTTTAGTTTGTATTTTTTGTGCATACCTATGTTACAACAGACTGATCGGTATGTGAAAATAAGCCATAAATTTTGTTTTGTTTATCAAACACATCTTGTAAATAAATGATTGCATCTGTGAAGCTGTGCATATAAACGCAGATGAATGTATTCAATGAATCAAGAAAACTGCATGTAGATATTTTGATGAAAATCTTTTACATTTGCATTCAGTCAGAAATAGCCAAAAAAGTTCCATGAGAGAATTAAAAATAAAAAAGGAATCAAAACAAGTTGATGGGAAAACCTTTTTCTAGTGTGACTATTTTGATAGTAGATGTTTAAAGCTGCTTGGTCCAATTTTTTAGCTTTAACATTTTCAGTACAAACCACTATCTAAAAAAGTTAGAGTCTTTCGCCTATTTACACCAGCAAAATCGGACTTCTTTCAAAGATAGAAATATTTAAATCAAATAATAATTTCTGTATGCACTATAGGATTGTTTTGAAAAGGGAATCATTTGGTTTCGTCCCCCAAATGGTTGCATTTATTCAACCCGCATTTTATTCATCGGTTGTAAACAAACTTCAGAAATATTAGTGAAAATAAATGTACACATGAGGTTTATTTAACAGGCATAAACATTTCTTAAAATCTTAATTTCTTTGTTTATAGCAAGTGTTAATTTATAAAAGTCTTAATACAATCACACCTGCCTCTGAAATAACGCTGTACCCTTTTATGTAAGGTTTGTTAAGTAAGCAAATTTTGTATATCATTTTTTCATGGAAATATGGCTTAATTGACTGGGAAAAATACTGCAATGCCTATCATCATACAAATGCTAAGCAAAACCTTCTTTTAAAAGCACGAACATAAAATTTGGAATAAATTGGACCAAGCATTTAAGACATATACTTTAAAAGTAGTTTAATTGTCACAATGACATTGATGCCTTCAAAACAATAGAATATGACTAGGCTAAAGTATATTTAGAAGATATATATATAAAGGCCATGTTAATGTAATAACAAAGAGGTTTGTTTATTACCTCTGTAACTAATCAAATCATTGTTATCAACTTGACTCTTGTCTTAATAAATAACCTTGAAATTTACCAATTCTTACCATTGACCTTGGCCCGGTCATCAATTATGAAGTCTCTATGTTGTGTAATTAAAATGTTTGGAAAAAAATTGAAAGACTTGTGGAATATAAATAGATACTTGGAATAAAAAGAGAGACCCTAATTTCCCAATAAAGCACATGGTTATTGGTTAATGGAAATGGTTATTGGTAAGGCCTGTGGCTTTGTTAAAAGATATAGTCCATAGAAGTTAATGCAAACTACAGCTAAATGTTTTCTAGTAATTGATGCTTAATGAGATCTAATGCATGTACTCTGCAGAATGCACGGATCAAGACCACGCCCACTTCTGTCCACTGGTTGTGAAGCACAAGGTCTGTAACCGTGGTTACTTCTACAGGATGTGCTGTCAGTCATGTAGAGACTCTGAGCAAACACCTTAGGGTCTGTCCAGCTACAGCAAAGACTGAGAACTCGTTAAGACCTACACAGCCAGACTCAATCTGATCCATCCAGAGTTACCTTGCAGTGGTGCAGCAGCTTTTTGACTGTCTATGAGTTGAAGTGCCTATCAACAGTCATATGTTTTTTTAAAACTCCATTGTTTTGTGTGTAAATTCTTCTAAAGATTTTCTGGTCTTAGTATATGTAGTATTTAGTGACAATAACTAATATTGATCTTTTTTACTCTCTAACATGTAGAAATTGCAAAATACATTTATTTTAGTAGAACGTAGATAGAAATGGCCTATTTCACTTTTTTTTAAATAGGTATTTTTAGAAATGTTGTACTAATTATTTTGAGCTGTAAGTGTGGAAAATTGTGCATGGAGGGAAAGTTTGCAAAATTTATGACTCCTCAAGCATTTGTCAAATCCAAAAAATTGTGTATTTAATTTATGTATGTAAGCTCGAATTCATTCTAGGTTACAGTTATTCTTGTACGTGAGATGAGGTGCCTTGATGTCTTTTATGCAAACCACAAAAGAATATAATGATTATTGAACATTGTATACAGTATATACGTACATGTATCACAGGTTTATAATGTCTGAGCACTGTTAGGTTCATCTTATTAAAACAGTAGTATTTTAACATAGTGTCAAGTCTCTCAATTCAGGGTCAGAAAGTAATGATGATTCAGTAATCAAGTGACATTGATTTAGATTGGCCTGGTCCAATTAAAGAAAAGAAGCCTTTTTTTGACAAAGGTAGCGGTGTATTGTACTGGTAAATCGGGCACCAATTGATGTATCATGTTTCTAGTATAGTAACATTTTCATATTGCTTTGCCATAAATGGAAAGATTTAAGAGATAACAGGAAATATAAATTTTACCACATTCATTCAGTTACAAAGGTAACAGTAGTAGTTGAATAATAAAATGGTGGAGTTGGTCGCATCAAGTTGTCTACTACTATATCCTTTTAAGTCCTGATGTAGAGTTAATTTTAAAGTAGCAAGATTGTGTTACATGTATGAAATCGGACATTTCCTGTATTTTTAGAATGCATTGGCAGCGACTAGTTCCTTTAAAGTACAAAATGTCCGTTTCTAAGTTCTCTTTGGGGTTTTTCCCAAACACCATTTTCATCATCTATTTCATTTCTTTTTTTAAATCTAATTCATACAGGAAAAGAGACAAGATGAGTAACTTTTGTTTCTATTTATTTTCTAATGACATGTCATGACAGAATAGAGTCTATAATAATATCACCTCAGCCTGGTCATGACATCAGTATAACAGTACATAAGGGGATGCTAACACTAGTTAATGGACTTTGAATTATACACCTATATAAAAATGTCCCATTTCCAGATCTAAGGGGCTGTGGTAAATGGATTTCTTTGACATTAAAACATGATATGTCAAGAGTACATTTATAAAAATACAACATATAGCAGTCAGTTAAAACTTAGCAAAAAATATGTATATTAAATGGATTAACACAGAATGGATGAATGACCTTAAAACTCTCACATAGACGTATAAACAGAATATTGTAATATAGTTAATGATTTACACATACATGTACAAATATAAATTGTGTCATTTCATAATATGTAATAAATATATCACTACAAAATGGTAATTTGTACATCCCCAAACTATAATATGATTGGTAAAGCAATTAGTACACGGTATACCTCAATAGTACAGTTTATAATCAACTAAGTACAGTACATAGTACCAATTACTTCATTGTTGAGGCTAATTACTACAACCTCTCAATACAAAGAACAATAGTCAGACACACATAACAACAACGTGGTGGGCCATACAGATCTAGCTATCATTTCGGCACAACCCAAAACTTGTCCGCACTTACTGTCATAGATTGCACAAACAGAGGTTCACGTGACCCCGCATTATTATGCTTAATATACAGAGTACCTCCAATATGTAGTTATGTATAAACAGAGAGATAAACAAAAAGCAACAAAGTGTCTTATACGTGAAGTCTGCCACCAGCAGTCTGATAATGAGGTCGAGAAAGTCGCAGTCCCTTTGCAGTGGTCCACCTCTGAGTCACCTGAACATTTTTATGCACCATGTGGACTCGAATACTGTTCTAAGGGCAGATGCCTTGAGTTCCTACACTTATTGCCGCAGATTGAAGGATCAACTTTGTTACAGTTAGCGATAATCTCATGTAGTCTTATAAAACCCGAAACCAATCTCAGACTCACGAACTCCACCGGTAACGCCTACGTCGTTTGCCTCGATTTCGATTTGGCTGGTCTGAAGGAGAGGATTGGAGACTGGAAAACTTTTGACCGGGAACCCCCTCACAGATAAACCGTTTAAGGTTTTTGGTACAAGACTTGTTCTTCCACTTCCTGCGTTTATTGACCAGTACACAGTTACGTCTGTCCCGCCTACCCCGAGTCTGGGGTTGGTTCTTGCCCCAGTTTGTGTAACTAAGGAGAGGGGCACTGGAAGTACCACCCGACAGATACTCCCAGTCTCTGGGGTTGCGCTTATTATTCAAACCTAAAATTGGAAAAAAAATGTGTATGAAACAGATGATTACAATTATTATTCGGAAAATACGGCACATTGAAAAATGTGGCAATTCAGAATTTTTTTTCTTGAAATACCGGTAAGCAAACGATCCATATATTAAAAAAATTATTTCTTTGGGTTGTCTAAACCGATTGCCCATAAACCAATTTGATTTAAACGACGCATTAGAAAGGTGTGCTGGCGGATAACGCAACGGTTCATCGTGTGTTCCAACCGCCTCGCGTAAATATTATTTCAGCATGAGGAATATTTGCATGTATTCTTCAAACAATGTATATAAAAATATACTTTTTGATTAAAATTTCCGTTATCTTGGGTTGAACCAATTATTTGGTTTCACTGACAACTTGCCAACATTCCTACATTTCATTCACCGCTTTGATCTTAGAACTGCACGGCTCATTTTGTAATTAAAAAAATATATCTACAATCTTGTATAGATGATATATGGTTTACTTATCTCCGAAAGAAATATAAATTCGTTTAACTAAACAGTTATTAAAATAAAGTCCCATGGTCATTGATTGTCTTGAAGACCTCGTTCTGGGGAACACTAGAATTTTACTCACCGATCCAATAGGAATTCTTGCCCGCTAGATTGGCCAGGAATTGGTAGTGGGCTTTGGATCGCACGGGGGTGAGGGTACTCGGCATCACACTCAGAGACTGACAATACCGCTTGGCCTCCTCCCAAGATTTCCTCTCCTTGTAAAACTTGTAGCAGCGGCCCTCAAAAAACTCCCCTGTCAAATGGAATCAAAATAAGAAACCCGCCAAGTCTAGTGCACTCGTAATTCCATCTAAATATCTCTAAGGACAGATGTAATTTTGAAGTACTAGTATCGCCTACGACAGGGTATTTTTAAAACATTATAAGTATTATCACGTTTCACACTTATTATAAAAAGTGGTTTTATAGAAATAGTAACTAAAACGTTTTAATAAATAGTTAGTAAAACCTATACACTAAGCATGCACACGTAGCTAGGTATTTTACCTATGATGCAGACAGATGGGGCGGGGGCGGAGATCCCAGACGCATCCTGAGGGGTGCCACTATCCCACATCTGCCAGGTATAACCATTACATTTGTATAACTTTTGTGTGTAGGAATTAAAATGAAACAAATCTTTTGTGGTTCTTGTGCAATTCTGGGGAGCCTGTTTAAAAGGTAAAATATAAAAAGAAATATTTAATTAAATAACAATGTGAACGGTAGCAAAATATAATGAAACATTAATCACCACCAAACACGGGAAACTCATCTGTTAGACAAAGCCGTAACAAGGAGAGGACCGGTAAATAGGCACAATTTAAGTCTGCTAGGATTTAATGAGACCAAATACACGCAAGCTTGTTTAGTTGATGACTTCTGCCATCCTACCTGAATTCTTAGAGACGATGATGGCAGTGGAAAAATAGAATCCGATTTCTTGGTCACATCTTTCTTTGACTTCTTTGATTTTCTATTCTTCTTCTTATTTCTCTTACGACCTTTCTTCTTTGACTTTTTGCGGTTTCTCTTTGTTGGTACCACTTCGTTGAAGTCGGGGTCTTTGAATGACGTCGATGCTTTGGACGATAACGGAGATGATTTGGATGGCGTCGAGTCGGGATCAGTATTGTAAGCATTATCTAGAGGATTCTCTTTGATGGTTCCAGGGCCATTAAAATTACTGAACTATGAAATACAAATACAAAATCTAATGACTATTCATATCACAAAATACACATTGTGCAGCACTGTCGCTAAAATATAACTGAATTTGACAATAAGAAGCAACAACGCGCGAAATTGATCTATATTATATTGTAATATTGTAATTGATCTATATTATATTGTAATTTGGATTATCATACAATGACTTGCTGGTTCAATGACACGCACAGTGCATGCGTTATATAAGAAGTTCGGGAAAATTCATATACTATAGTAAGCAAATTCCTTTTTTTAAAATTGATAAATGTTTTGACCAGAGTTGGGGTCAATTACTTTGAAAAGTAATTAATTACTTTTAAATACATTGACAATTTTATCAATTACTTGCAATTACAATTACATTGATTTTTTAAAATGTAATTAATTACTCTCAATTACTTTGATAAATGTAATTAATTACATTTCAAATACTTTAGTTTTATTTTTGTTTAAATGTTGAGAACATATACATATATTAACAGCATTAAGATATTCAGAGCTTTATGTACGGTTATGTTTTTAAAGGTTGTATAGTTCAGTTCACATCAGATTTCTTGAAAATTTCTAGAAAAATTTTCTTTAACATTAAATTCATTAAGTACCATTGAGTTCATTTTTGGTTATGAATAATATTTTCTCTATAGTGAATTAATTTTTATTCACATATTAAAACTATGTTTATTCAGAAAGTACAACTTTCGGCTGTACAGCATATCAGTATATAAATAATAATTGCTATAGTTCACAAGAATGATATATTTTGACTCCCTTAAGTCTAAAATCAATGGGGGTTCTTGGGTATCAGAGCAGTTCACACCTCCACAAAATTAGATCTTTACCTATTGCCCTGGGCAGTGTGTTATGCTGTATAAACATATGAAACATGATGGGACATTTAATTATTGTATAAACAAAACTCCATGCCAAACATGTATAAAATCTATTTATCAATATAAGACACCTTTTTTATATTTTAAACTTGGAAAAAAAGTAATTGAGATGTAATTGAAAAGTAATTGAAAATACACAATATTTTTGGAATGTATTTAAATACATTCAATTACTTGTAATTGAAGACAGACTCAATTACAAATTACTTTCAATTACTTTGAAAAATGTAATTAATTACACTCCATTACAAATACTTTTTTCAATTACCCCATCCCTGGTTTTGACCCGATAACAGTAAAAGTTTCATAAAAAATTCAGTATGAAAGTCCCTCGGTGAATTTGTAAAGATTTTAACGACTTATGTATGTATAGTTTAAGCTTCTTTTACTCACGGTTCCAATAGTTTCTGCCTTCTTATTCGGACTTGGCACCGAACTGTCCTCTAAGTCTATGACCTCCTTATTGTTTTTGCTGATCATTCCGAGGTACTGGGGGCACTCGCCTGAACAAAACAAGAGGCGTATATAAATATCTCGTTGATTGATGACAAGCGCAATTAATGAATTTTATGCGTGTTCGATTGTTCACTCCTTACCGTTTTCCGCGTTGATGATATGGATGTTCATTTTGACTTTTCTGCCCAGGACTGCGTTTATCGGCTCTTCCAAAAATATTTGAAACTTCTCGCCATTTTCCATTATACCGTCGTCTGCAATTTGTATGTCCCATGTGGCTTGCTTCATTCCTGAATAAGTTTATATGATTAATAAGCCTATATCAATTAACTAAGTTAAATAATAAGTTCAGTTAATTTCGATGGTTGGGTTGGGGGGCATCATTCAGTCTTTTCTAAACTCTCTGATAATTTTATACATACCTGGATTGAACTGGACTTGTTTGGAAGAGCTGGTGTAGAAATCGAGTCCACTCTTTGCTGACATGTCCCTGACCTTTATTCCAACAAAGGAAATCTGGTTCAAGTCACCAGTCCGCTTTAGAGTAATACTGAGGGTGCCTATGTCCTCACAAGAAATAATCTGTTTACGAGGAAACTCGATCCTTGACCATTTCATTTCAAATCTAAAACAATCATAAACTTTTAATTAAAGCACTGAGAAATGAAAGTAAATTCTATATATCAATTACAAAGACATTAATATTGCTTAAAATCAGGTTTCCGTTAAAAAGTATATCAATTAAGAAACTTCACTTAAATTGAGAGACGGTAGTTACCTTTGGTTATCCAGAACATTCCCTCTGTTGTCCGACACACTAATGGTGAAGCTGTCATTGGTTTGGGATTTTCTCGGATTCAGTATGTAATGGAGACTACTGTCATCTAGGTCCTTTTGGGTAAACCTTCTTCTTACGTATCGCTTTGTTTTCACGTTCTCAATGTGTCCAAACTGTGGTCTCTTGATCACGTTGTAGGTCAACTGGGAACTGGTCGAGTCGGAGTCAATCGCTTTTAAATTTCGATTGGTGAGTCGAAATCCGTACCGGTCGTTGCCAAAATATTCCAATGTGTCAGGTTGTTTTAGCGTGAGTAACTTTGGAGCGTCGTTTACTAGGGGCTTAATAAAGATGCTGCATATGACAGGTTTGGTCTGAAGGGTTCTGTTCACCAAGAAGCCCGAATGTTTACCATCGGATATATTGAAAAGAAAGTTGTCCAACCCCGCGTGAGACCCATCTGTCCTGTACGTTATGAAGCCTAGATTGATATCACTCTGAGTAAAGGACCTGGTGATGATGATTCCGTTGTTATAGAGACGTCCGTAGGTTGGAGGTTTGGCAATGATGAACGTTACACTAGAGTCGGTCGTGTCCGGGTCCCGGGCCTTCAGTAGCAGGGGAGACAACTCCACCTCACCACCCTGGGTGACCTCAATCAAGGTGTTCACTGTGAGTGAGGGGAGGACGCGGTCAAGCGGTTCGATAGTTATTCTGAAGTCACCCTCCTTAGCCTGACTGAGTCCATTGGTAACGGTAAACTTGAATAGGTCCTCGGTATTGTCCCCTTTGTTCAAGTTATTGTAGACAACCTTCCGAGAAGCGAGATCAAGCTGTGTGAAACTGTTGATTCTTACCAAAGGTTTGTCAATGAATTCAATCTGGCCATGTCTTGGCATTTGTGTTATTGCAAACACGATTTCGTCTGCCTTCGTACTTTCATCAGATGCACTTAGGTTATTGGTTGACAATGAGGTCCTCTCGCCTTCTCGAACATGCAGACCTTTATTGAAAACTGCCAAGTTGCTCTTTTTGGAATTCCTTATTCTGATTTCAAATGTTTCCACGTGTCGTCTGTTTGTTCCATCTGTCAGGAGAAACAGAAAACTATCTGTTTCGGTGTTACCCATACTAGTCGTATGGATGTATCTCACTCTGTTCATGTCAACGTCATGTTGGGTAAAGTTTTCTCCGACCTGCATATCTCTGCACTCAGAGATACGAGTTGGCGAAAAGGGGTCTGTGCAAAACTGCAAGGAACCTTTCTTCGGAACAGACATCAAGATGTATACGACTTCATTTTCGCTGTTGTCTGGATCAGTCGATTGCAACGATGCACTTGATATCATAGCAAAATCTCCATAGTCCAGCTGCAATCCGGCATTTTTGGTTATTTCTGGTCCCTCGTCATTCAATGCTCTAATCGAGATGTTACAAAGTTTTTTAACTTCATGTCTGCCGTCGGAAACGGTAAGAGCAAAATTGTCCCTGAAATGTTCACTGTTGTCATGTCTGTACTTCAGTTTCATGCCTTTATGAAGTTCTTCAACTGTGAAATCGTGTACAGCAACTTCAACTTCGCCATTCGCTGTCTGTATCATCAACACAATGTCACCATGATCCGGGGCTTGGGAAATGGATAGCGTTAGCTGTTCCTTTGGAACGTCCATGTCAATAGCATCGATAATCAACTGATCAATGACCTTGGAGGACCCTTCGTCCACTGCAAAGTCCTGAAGCATGACGTCTGGTTCTTCGTCATTTTGGGGAATTATCCTGAAGCCAAGGGGTGTTTCGTCAGAGCTTTGTTTTCCGTCTGTAGCATAAAATTCAACTTCGTCGTAGATTGGTTCTACTCCCTTGTGATTAGCTTGGACATAATTGATTGTTTTATCAATTATATCTTGAAGTTTGAAGGTTGTAATACGAAATCCCGATCTTGACTTTTCGGAGCCTTTCAGAGGTTTTAGATTTTCTAGGTATCCCCACTGAGGTTGTTTCGTAATGACGAAGCTTATTTCTTCGGGGTCTGTGTCTGGATCTTTAGCAGTGACAGCGGCGGGTGTCAAAGTGACTGAACCCCCTTCATTAACTGACAATTCTATCCCTTTGATGATAGCTGGTTTTGAGTTATCAACTGGAGTTATCGTGATGTTCAAATCATACACTGGAAGATCACCTGTCGCCATGAAGTTCTGATTGGATACAATAAAAGTTACAGTGTCTTTTATCATATTATTGCCCACCTCTCCGCCTGTGTGGATGTACTTTACTTTGTTGCCATTAACGTCTTTCTGTGTAAACTTGGTCACGGGCTGCTCCAGTAGTTGCATAATTCCATGTTTGGGCTGTTTTACTATTAAAAAGATCAAACCGCCATCATCTGTGTCTTCATCTGTTGCCGCCAAAACTGATGACGTAACAATGGCGTCACCACCTTCAGATACTATAAGTCTTGGCCGGAGATTATTCTTCAACAGAGGGGCTGTGTCGTCCAATGGCACAATGTCGACTTCCACGACCTTTGTAGCTCTGTTTATCCCGTCACTTACCGTTAGAGTGAAGGAATCAAGTAACACCTCCGCCCCATCGTGAACATATCTGAAAAATAATAAAGATATAAAATCATGACCACTCCTGTACATTTCCTACTTCAATGTAAGAATGCAACAAAATTCTCAATTCTTTTCGCCATGTGATAGCATAGCTGTAAAGAAAACTTACCTAATATCATTGCGGCGTAAGTCGTCAATCTTAAATTCTCCTTTTTGTGTCAAAGCAATGCCACCTTTTTGTACAACTCCATAGGATGGTGTCTCGTCCAAAATAAAAACCAAATCTTCTGGAAGAGTATCCTCGTCAGTGGCTGTTAGCTGCAGATTGGATATTCCAAGAATACCACCTTCCTCTACCAACAATTTACTCACCAGTATTGAAGGTGGTTTATCATTCACCGGTTGCACGTCGATTTCAAAATATTGTCCAAGAACTTGGTTCCCGCTAGAATCTTGAACTGTATACACAAATCGCACCAAGCGGGATTCGGGACCTATGTCAGCTATAGGTGGCATGTAAGCAATTTTCATGTGGTTTATATCTTCTTGTTTGAATGTAGTTATTGCTGGGATGGAGGCGTTTTTCGAAAGCGAAGAATAGTTATGTGTTGCTATAATTCTACCGGCTTCTTCATATCCTGCGTTGTACACAAAGTACGGGGGAGACGTTATGATGTAGGTGAGTTTGTTGTCGTCCGTCTCTATGTCTGTGTATTGAAGTTCATCTTTCGTTATATATGTTATATCAGTTTCCGGCACATGTACTAGTCTAGTTGCTTTCGGGGCTAGTTGGGGTGGGTTTTCGTACACAGGTTTGATAATGATGTGGAATGTTTTGTCCTCCGACCTGTTCGGGGGATCTTGGTGGTCCCGTAACTTGAAAACAAAAGAATCCTTGAAAACTTCATTCCCGAAATGCCTGTAGAATATCTGTCCTCTTTTTATGTTTCTTTGGTTAAATTTACTAATTCTTGTTCCAGCATCTCCCGTGGTCGTCTTCTTTATTACTTCCCCAGCTGATGGAGGCTGGGTTATAACATACATAATGTTTTCATCGATAGAGTCCGTGTCATGGGCTGATAGCATATTAGTGGATATTCGCTTTGTTTCTCCTTCGTTTGTCTCCAATCCTATATTGTTAACAAGGTACGGCGCTGAGTCGTCCTTTGGAATGATTATGATGGGAAAATTAATCATGATTGTATGCTGGCCGTCACTTATTCTAAATTGAACGTGGTCATTTGTAGAATCGCTGTCATCATGTTGATACGAAATTAGCCCTCGTCGAAGATCTTCTAAAGTCATTGCAATTGTTGACCTTTTGTTTTTTAATAGTTGTCCATATTTAAGACCACCAAGTACATACAGACTAACAGAATTAGCATTATCAGGGTCTAATATGCTTAATTCATCGATGGTTATCTGCCTGGATTGACCTTCAAGCAGAACAAGGCCTTTATTGATAGCCACTCTTGGGGCATTTGTTGCAGATGGTCGAACGGCAATGTGTAAAACAATCGGCAAACTAGATGCAAAATGGCTGTCGAACACAGTGAACTTTGCCTCAAAAACACGGCGTTCCGATTGGCTGGTGCTCGGTGGCTGGTAGGCTATTCTATGATGATCCAGATCATCTTGTATGAACGAGTCTATGGGTAGAGTATGGTCGTCTAGGTGAACAAAGTAGCCACCGTTGGTATTAGGAAGGTTTGTGATATTGTACACTAAATCTTTTGAGTTTGTCTCATAATCCTCCGCCGAAATAACACCCGGTAGAAGAGTGGAAAGAATGAATTGATTAACATCCATCATGTATATGCTCATAAAAGAGGACCGGGGTGGCGAGTTGGGAAGAGCACCTTTGATATGGATAGGGAGGTAGAATCGTTCAATCATGACGTCATCACTGATATCTGGATCATGCAGCTCCACAGTCAAGGGAAGATAATCTACATCTGGATTGGGAGATTGTACGTGCTGGTAGTATAATTTACTGTACACGAAATCTGTGCAGGATTTCTGCATAGTATCAACAGAGGTTTTACCCTCTCCTTCAACAATGTGTCCTGCAATGGGCCAGGTAGAACGTTGAGAGGAAAAACTAACAGTGCAGGTTACGTTGCTCTTGCCACTGAAGTAGAAACGTATCACAGAGGAGTCTATTGGGTTGGATAAGCCGTTAAACTCTGGCACCACAACAGGTCGCAGTCCCCTTGTGATGACGATTTCGTGGGACGTGTTGGCGATTTGAACGTTAAGATGAAACGTCTGAGAGACGGTGGAACTGTCAGAGAATCTATACACTCGCAGTTTGACCTTGTCTTTGTCTAGTAGAGGTGACCCACCATGGATGTATTGGATAGAGTTTGGATGGAATGAACAGTCAAATATCTGCAAATGAAATTTTAAGAGAATATTATGAAAAGCATATAAGTACTAAATAATAAAGTTAACATTCCACATAAGACGTAGTGTTATCATAAATAGACAAATATACACATTTTCCGTATTTTGTCGCTGTTTACGACCGATTTTTCTCGAAGCCTAAAAGCCGGCTTATACAGATTTTATCATTTAATTTTAGCGCTTTATGACCGTTTTGAAATTTCAGCGCCCTGTACTCCATTGTTCTACTTCACTTTACCTTTTTTCAAATGCATTATACTCAGTAATAGATAAGCAATGTACAGTATAAAATAAGAGCATTATGTGTATCTTGAAAAAAAACAAAGGCTTTCGTTGCAGGGTGGTTCCTTATGTAAGGGCAAATTTCATCTAAATCCTTTAATTCTCAGGACGTACATAGCATCGATCACAACACAACTAACTCCCTTTTTATTTAATTTTTTATGACACCTAAATCCTAGATAAAAATTAAAACTGAACGTATAAATGAACATCTATCTTAAGCACTATCACTATAAGAAATTCCAACGCATTTTATCATGTTTGCATCGTAAACAAGTACTTAATCTGGGTTTTTTTTCAAATTTTTGTCGGTTAGAAGTGAAATCTTAGTAGTACACAAAGCACTTTTGATTTCTATAGCATTGCATAACGGTAACACTTAGCAGAACATTAATCGTTAAACAGTCCAACCTTTCCCCGCGCTGCTTCAGAAGCAAAACACTCTCAAAGTGCTCATTGTAGTGTTAACGACGTGGAAAAATCAGGAACTTTTGTTTTTAATAAGCATGTGCATATTTCGCAAGAACATAGAGCATCTTTTGCAATTTAACGACCATACCAGTTCAGCCGAGAATCGCGGTTTTATTTACCGCACCTGCGATGGAGCCGTTTTCTCCGGCAAAATAGTGCTTCAAAAATGCACTTTTTCTGACAACCTATCCTCAATGCTGACAAAACACGTACAAAACAAGGACTTGAACGTCACAGAAAGTCGTAGGATCACTTGATAATGGCTGATCTGTTCAACAGTCGTTTTTATAATCAGCGTGCCGATTTTCACCTGCAGTGATCTGGACCCGAGATCAAGATGGAGCCGATCTCCTGTTCCGTAGGTTCATGATGCTATGTAGGAACCACATGTAAGAATGGTTACGATAATGAGATACAAGCTTTGCTACACCATTGAAAACACAGGAACCAAACAGCTTGCTGTTCCGCTACAAATTACCTCTTTTTTGCAAACAAATTCATTGTTAAAGATTCTATCTACTTTCTCTATAATTCAAGGTAATCTGTAGGCAAGAATTGATGCTCGGTTTAATACCGTCTATACCCCTTTAAAAATCTCGACTAGTGGAGTTTGCCGCTATCTGAACTACAATTATGCAGTTTAAATGCAGTTTGCAAGGTAGTAATTATTTTGGGTGGACTTTGCGTGTCTGTTGAGATTTTAAAGTACACAAAAACCACCTAGGTGTAAGCAGGTGTCCCTAGCCTGTTATAGAAAGGGGGGGGGGGGCTTAAAGACTCGTGGGACACCCTATAGTACCTTATCGTGTATCAGAACATGATTTGACAAAAATGAATCGATTTCCTAATAAGTGCATACTGTGTGATTAAAGGAATTTTGATAAAAAGAACACACCTCATCCCCAAATATATATAAGTATTTAAAATTAAATTAAGACTGGCTATGCTACTGACCTATTCAATTGTAATGTTATTGGTTAAAGATTTGGTTACGATAATATTAAGTCTGACATCTATCTTGAGAAATACAACATAAATGCTAACGATGGAAGCAAGCGATAACCACTGGGGATATTCTGAAGTGATGAAAGTCGTATGGCGAATCCTATCTTTCCACAAACATTTATTTTCCCACTCTCGTGTGTACATAGACATAAATATTAAGAAAATTGGAGTCTGCTAAATTTATGCTTCTTTATTACATCAGCTCTCAAATAACAGGTGTCATAAATGATATGTAGACTGTTCAAAGTACCGAGACCGTATCAAGATCAAACGGTTTGAATTTCTTTCAGATTGAAATAAAATTTTCACTAAATTAATTTTTATTCTTTTCTGCTTTCAGCACTGTCCGTTGAATCAACAAAGATCAGTTTTATTAAAAAGTCACGGTGATTTTTGTTGAAATACAAAGAACAATGCAGGTTATGGAGGCAGATTTTACAACCCATTTAATATTTTTATCAATGCCAGTGTAAGCTATATATTCGTCAGACGACTTTCATTTTGATCTATCTGTCCCGTGTATTATAAATCAGGATGCAGAGTTTTTCAGGTATTACCTTTCAGGTGGTTTTACTTGTTTCAAGATGTTCTACTCACTAAGTTATTTTTTAAAACAAACTTCGAGGTGGCCACCTTAATAGCTTGTCTATATAAGCTGTCGAAAGACGATCAAAAATGTGTGAAGCGATTTGTATTGCCTGCACAATTCTGTACAGATTGACCAAGAAATGTCAGTTTGTAATAATTTGCTTCACAAAAAATCACATCGCGTCAGCGTCTAAATCGACTTGCAGATCCGTAGATACACAAAAGGCCATCTGATTGGAACATTTTAAACAAACCCGACTGATATGCAAAAGATAAGACATTATATTTGAAACCTCATATACTAGTATATTTTTCAATGTGTTCAATCCATAGGGCATTTGTCAAAATTACTTAGCGTTTCTTTCAAATTTGTTTAAAGATTTTCATTTTACATGTAATGTTTACAAATGTCATTAAGAGGAAAACATGTTCTAAGCGACCTTGTTTCAAAATCATACATCTCTCTACCTGTTAAAGTTTTCAAACCTCTCTAAAAGCATAGCGCAATATGGTTTAATATCTGCTAAATATTGCAACTTACATGAGTTCGAAACCCGCTGTGTTTATCATTATTTTTAACTGTGTAAGATTTTTTATTTATCTTTTATTAATTTTGATTTTTTTAAATCTATTTTTTGGTCAAAATATTTCACAAATTGAAAAAAGAACGGGACATCTGTATCAGATGTTTAGCCATGTTTTGGTATATATATCCGCATATTCTTATATATATTTGAATCAAATATCGTAATTTACAGTGTGTCTTTTATGGACCAAAGCAGAATCCTTCAAACGCAGAAAAAGAAATAGGTAAGATAATGTAGACTGGAGAATTTCAATGTAAATATGATTTCTTTGAGTGATGTTATTTCACATCCTAGTGCATATATCCTTGTCAGATTTCAAGTTTGCTAACTTAAAATTCACATCTAAGCGGCTGTCAATGGTTTGTGCAACAACAATTTGTTTGGACTGAGAGCCGCTGGATCAAGTGGTCTTTGGGCGAGTTTTTGTGTGGTCTTCCCCATTATGATTTGATTGTAAACATTGACCAAATGATTAACACTTTCCAAGTTAAATATTTCAAGATTAAGTTCGGCAATTCCTGTTTCTTGGTACCCGAGAATAATTGGTAATGTATACTATCAAAGGTGAGAAGAATAAATAATTGCTTTTAACTTCAATTCCCTGAAGTGGTAATCCTCAAAGCTACTGGCTCCTACACGAAATTTAAACAAGTGCTTGTTGATCATTAAAGTTGTGGTATTGAACTTTTACATTTCAATTTGGTGCGAAAAATTAACACAAATTGATAAGTTTCTGGTCGCCGAGACCCCACTTGAATATAATCTAGAACCATACATGGTCGACTCGGCGGAACGAAGACATGCGGCCAAGTACCTGGAACCTGTCTAATTAGCAGTTTTTCCACCCTGCAACAATAGGATGCCCTTACACAGGTGTTCAGATTATATGGAATCTTACAAGGACAAATTATTTCCAGAGAAGAAAAAAAAACCTGCATAATTGTGGTTAGGAGTTTGAAGTTTTTCTTTTGCAAAATGCCCTTTATCTCTATGACAGATTCATCCCAAGATTTATACATACCAAATGTATTTGAAAACAATTTAAACTATATTTTAAGTGAAATTAGTCTATAGAGAAATCACAGACCTGGAACCTTGTTTGCATATCTGTGATATATAGACTGATGATGTGGTTAAGAAACATTGTGTATTGTTGACAACGAGTGCAAATAAAAATGATTTCTCATGTGAATACGGTCACACTATTTTAGTGGAAAAATTGTCGTGAGAAATGCACATTCTAATTGTTGTCTTTTTAAGGTTAATTTAAAATGCCATGGTCTAGAAAATTACAAAATACCAGATTCTAGTTATGCTTACACCACGTGCAAACAAACGCCAAACACATATAGTGGACTAGCTGGGTATGAAGTTACCAAACAAACATTTAACAGTTTTCTGTAATAAAACGGCTATTGTAAAAGCAATGAAAGCGTTCACAAGACGTCACTGACCCTTGAAATGGAGTTAAGCCCGTGTCTGTCCATCAAGAACCACAAATGATTCCCCCATTCGCCAACCCTCCATTCATCTTACCGCAATTTAATAAGTTCTTCATGACACCGGTAGATCTCCGACCCGATGGAGGGGATTTTAAAACACATTTTTCATTTATTTTACAATAAAATTCTCATCAAAGTAAGTTGCAAATATTTTATGAAGAAATAAAACCGTCTTCAAATGATCACCTATTGATATCTATAAGTATTAAACTGGTATTCTTTTTTTTGCAAACTGAAATTATCGCAAGCCAGATCGCCTGATGCTGACCAAGGAATTACAATCATAAGGAGAAAGTGAGATGCTCACGGGTTTCTAAAAGTGTGAAGAAAAAAAAGTATTTTAAAAATCGCATCTTTTTTATCTTGGTGACCTTTTTGTTTTTTTCAAATCTTCTTATCACCGTGATCAGACCAAAAAACAATAACTAATCAGATATTTCGTCTGAGGGTTTTCAAACTAAGATGTTTAGCTTTGTATAGTGCCAATCCGTCAATTATTCCCATTCCCCGACGATCGAAATCTCTATCATGGGAAAAAGAGAAAAAAAGGGTTTTCTGATGCTTTCTGAAATATTATCTTTACTATAAGAAGCTTAATTAAAAAAATATATCACAACCATAATCAAAATCTTATTTTTTATTTGATTTATAAATTAAAGTTCAGTTTTTAAAAAAAAAAACGTTTAGGCAGTAATCTTTCAGTTGACTTTGTGTATCTCAGAATTTCTATTTGTTTCTGTTTGAACGATTCCAAGTTCACGGGAAGTGCTTCTTTGCAATGCCCAGGTGCTGCCTTTTGACAATATTATGTTTGTATTTCCGCTTGAACTGGTAAAAGATAACAAATGCGAAGTTTGAAATAATTATACTTTTCCAAAAAAATGTTTGAGTATGTTTTATGCGGGGATAGTTGATATTCTAGAGGAGAGAAAGCACTTGATGCTGGTTCAGTAATTATAGGATAATTTATAGACGACTTAAAATTCAGTAAATTATGTGTCTTGAGTTAACTAACACGTAAATTTTATGCATCGGATGTACCAACATATTTTCAATTCGACGAAGAATGTGAAAAAGGCATGGTAATCAAACCTAGTATATTGAACAGGCATTTTTGCCATCAGTTTTAGGTGTCTTTTTACAATTGCTAATGGGGCTTTACTGATATGTTCGGTGTCTGTCGATAATGACCATTTGAATGAGCCCCTTTTCTTGTTTTCCAAATGCCTTCTTTGACATTACTAAACGATGGAGCATGCTATAGTACAGAGTGCTGGAGATATATCAGTTGTTGCCAAAAAGTGCTGACGAGATACATGTGGTAAAAGAACGAATAAGCACGTTCTGCATACACACTTTCACGATGTTGATTCTCATATTACAACTTTCAATTTTGCGTAGCAAATACAAACCTACAAGAAGAGCGTAACAAATCGATCTATTATAAATAACATCATAGATTTATCTGATCTCTAGGATTGGAATTACTATGAGCTTTTTGCAAAATTTTGCAACATTTGCATAATATGACCGGGCCGGTTTCTTGGAGACCGTTTTAGTTTCAAATGACCACCCCAATTGACGGTCATCGAGCCGTACTCGATTCGTGTCATCCACAGATACCAAGATCTGGAGCGCGATATTGAAAAGAGGATTAAAGTGTCAGTCAAACGCCACGACTTTGTAAAAATACCTCTTTGTCATCCTATAAATATAAACGTTAGGAATGTCCTATTTCGTCGGTAAAATCGTTTTTCCTTTGAAGTTTGAAAAAAATTTAGGCGTTGATCTTGGCAGTGAACTCGTGCCTGTCGATCTTGTAACGGAGTGGACCGTTAATGACGTCGCGTCCGCCATACTTGTTGGCGAGAGTTGTACAATAGCTCTTGCACAAGACAAATTCGTGTCCTCGAGATCTGCATTTCCCTTTGAAATCCGTGAGCTATGCAGTTTGAAGGACCAATCGAAATATTTGTTGCCGGCAACATGCGGTGTAAACATTTTATTAGAAGAGGTTTGAATGATTCCCACGCGTCCCAATAGATTTGAATGAAAACGAATAACTTTCAAGTGATTATCACAGAATCTTCAAATAAAAACATGAATCTCTGTGAATAAGATTTCCAGCGGCGTCTTCCTCACTTAAATGCTTACTTACGCGGGAATTACATCCTAGAGAGACCATTGAAGACAATAATGAATTCATTCATGCACCCATTTTCCGTGAAAAGAACCTACATTCTTTATTGAATTCCATCATAAAAATATCTCTCCTTATAATGAAATATATTCACGGACCCTCTATCAAAACACCCTTACAGTTGATGGAATAAGTTTAATGAGAGGGAAGGTTTTTTACGACATTAATATCGTCACAGTAATTTAGGTAACCAACCATTCGGAATGCTTCACTACATTTCAATTACACCGTACGGGTATGAAAAGATCATTACTAGTGATATATTCATGTTTGATTTTATAGTTCTTGAATACATTTATCGGATGAGAAAAATGTAATTTACATATATATGTAAAAATTTTTAATAAAGCAAACGCTAATTGAAAGCCAGTCAAGATATGCACCATCGATCATATCTAATAATTGTTGGTGATTTGCCTGATATTTATGACGCTGACCAATATATGGGGAATTATTTTAAGTCTGGAAGTAGCTTGGTTAACAACTTTAATCATACGTTGATATTATAAAATTATAAAAGCTATAGCTAAATTCATATGTATATATATCCTTTGCTAGCGATGACTGAAAAAATCACGAGAACACAGACTAAACGGGGAGATTATTTTGAAGTTGCCTAGAATCAGAAATCAATGTGAAATCGTCTTTTTCCGCTGAGAAAAAAAATGATACATATTGATCAGCGGGCTCATTTTTCTAATTATTCGTCAAGCATACAATTTTTTGATGGGTTCCTGAACTGTTTTATCGATATCAGCATCTAGAAAACACTGGTTTAACCCTCCTCAATGCGTAACATTACATCCCGACACAATGCCCAATCTCATCAGTTACTTCAACAGACTTCGTATTGCAGACCATTTAGTTGAAATTGTTACCCAGTTTGAGTTTAATTGCGTTTTTGCTTCTCTTGATAATGATCTTGTGCTCAAAAAGAGAAAATTGACTAATTGGCAAAAAAACAATATCCCATTCTTCCAGTACAATAACAGTTCATGTATGTCTTAGGTAACTGCTTACCGATACCATCTAACAATTCTCTCGGAGATGTCCAAGAATTTTACAATGCAAGCAAATTACAAAAAATCTGTACAGCGTATATGCCAATTTTCTCAAATAATAAACAAAAGTCTTGATTGAGATTATTAATATATCGTAATATGATCTTGATCATTAAACAATTAAACAATATGACCTTAATTATAAAACATTTGAAAACGAGGTTCATGATTCACAAATATGGATTTGATGTTTTTAGACATGTGTATTTCTAAGAGAGATGTTTGGTGTTTTGCATGACAAGCATCAACATACATAAAGAAGATGAGTTGATAAGGCGTGTAAAATACCCATACACGGTCGGACAAGCTACTGAATTCTAGTAATTAAAATATAAATAAATCTGATACTTTAAAAAAAAAAACATTTAAACAATATATATATCAAACATATCATTGATTTTTATCCTATAAATATGTTCAATACTTAGAATATGTCGACTCAAACAGGCGTATACGTATCAAAACCTGCAAATACTGTCATTTTTTAGAACTGCAAGACATTTTCTTTTATAGAGTGGGTCTGTGCTCCATATTTTTCTCATAGTCTGAATAAGGTCTATTGGAAAACAAACCGATTTCAATCACAAAAACGTGGAGAGATGATCCACTATACATTAAAAATATCATTTTGTATCCCAACAATTGAACGTTTCCAAAAAATAATACAAGTCCGTAAATTCGTGGTCAAAGTAACACGTAATATTTAAACAGCCCACTTTGATATGTCTGAAATGGCTCAGTGGTTAGAGTACCTGACATATGCTCACCTTATATATCTAGGGTTTTTATGTTGTGGGTTTGATACCACCAAAATTTCAGGCAATGTTTTTTTTCTTATCTTTTGTTAAATATATTTAAACTGAATATAGTCAGAAATTGTGTTTTTGCAAACTTGTATTACAATATATATGAATAGATTTAATTGGGAAAAATAAATTCAAAATTGTATTTCACTACTAAACCGAATAGGCATTTGCGCCATCTTATTCCCCACATCTTCTTTAGAAAATTACATGAAAGAATATTAAACAAATACATTGCACCAGAACGACAACTGTTCCCAAAAGTGCTAGCTTTCAGGTAGCGCATCGCCTATTCGATGTTTCTGATAGAAATGATACAATGGAAGCACGGGTCGTTGTCTTCTTTCCTTTTTTCCCAATGGTGTTGACCATAAATCATTTGTCGCGTAGCATGTAGGTAACATGTCAGAGGTGATTAGAATACACGTGAAGAGGAACCACACGGAGTCGGCTAATAACAGGAAACTGGACAAAAACACACACCTAAAGCCAGGTGTAAAAGGTATCCGTCGGGTGGCACTAATTGACGGGAAAACGATATGTTTTCTTTAATATAATTCTTAAATTAGCTTTCATATTAGCTTTCCAATTTACGCCAAAACGATTTCGTTACAGATAAAATTGCTTTAGATGTTTAGATATATTTTTCAAACAACTCGAAGATAGGGTGTTCAACTTTCTAGTGTTTAGGCGAATTTATACTAAAAAATTTGACAATCAGTGAAATATGTAGACGTTTGAATAACGAAAACAGTCTGCAACAAAAAATATTCGAGTTCACTGCAAGTTTGTACAAATTCCCATAGTATGTTGTGATGGGTCTCTCCTAATTTATCACTGTCTTTAAAACATTGACAGCAACACAAAAGGCAATGCACAAAACCAAGTCGTTTGGAATCAACATACCCGGCATTAATAATACGTCTTCGACCCGAAGAATACATTTCATCTTGTGTTTCCGCACAAAGAAAGGCCGTATTGTCCCTCAACACAGTCACTTTATCCAGTGAATTTGATGTGGTAATTGTCTTACGTCTTTATCACCACTTGCATTTTGAGGATTTACGACTGTTTTATTGCCGTTTAAGCGGTTGTCTGACTACATGTTTTATATTGGGATTACTTTAACTCTATCATTTCTTGCAATTTAAATGCAAAACACTTCTGATATCATGATATTGATGCGAAATGGATAACTGTTTTTTTGGTCCCTGAATTTTGTTAAGATGACTTTGTCAAAATAATACCAGGAAAAACTCTAATCCAAAGATCTCAAGTTCTTTAAATTATATGCATATAACTATTTTACCTATTAAACAGAATCTTCTCTAACCAAATTTTAACTATCATATAAAACCATGTCTTTTGAAAAAAAAACTTTAAATATGTGAAACGATACATCAATGACTTTGATTGCTTTTATGAATAATGACAAAGAAAATTACACAGCAATTTTCATAGAAATAATTTTTCCACGGTTATTTTCTGATATCAAACAGTATTATCGTTTTCAATTAACAGGCAATAAATGCTTCTAGAAGATCAATCAATGCACAGTGGCTTCAAATACACGCAGTTGATTTTGATTTGATGAACATTTCTTGTGTATAGCGCGAAATGAATGATGCACTTGAAGTTTCTGTCGCCAGACTACAAACTCGGTGCCGGTAGCCGTACTCTGTCAACGAGCAATGTATTGGAAAAAATGGAGAGGAGAAAAAATAGAAATTCTACAAACTTGTAAGATATCTTAATTAAAAGGCCGAACATCCTTCCGTCTGATTGAAAGTCTCTCTTAATGCTGAGAGAGAAATTCTTTGCCAAACAAGAGAGCGTGGATCTCTAGAATAAATTGGATTTTTCATTTTAACAATTGGTGGATTTGAAAGAAACGGGTTTTTTTCTCGTGTCTGACCGCTACAAGGTGCCTTGTTTTTTGTCTAAGAGCATCACGACACCTGTGGCAAATACTTGAATCCCACAGATATAAGCCGCTAACGAGACAGCCACAAAAAGGCTTAATGGGATTTGTAGCTTGCACAAGAAACACAGAATAGACAAGGTATTACGACAAATAGAGCTTCTTCGAGTTTTCTTTTCGGAAATAGGATTAAGATACTAGTATATGCTCACAATGTGCAAATCATTGTAATGAAGGAAATCCTAATTTGGCAAAGTTTTCTCCATTTATCAAATGAGGCTGCCCAGGGTCGATAAACTGTGAAAACTCAGGGTCTACGTAGTTTGATAATTCTTTAATAGTTCAAAGTCAACTGAACGTTTACCATTTGATAACATTTCAAAGTTGAAAAGTTGTAATTAATGGTCTTAACTGATTGGGATGCTTCGGGGCCTGTTTAACAAACATGGATAAAGATTATAAATCTGGTTTTAATTTTTAATCTTACCATATTAACAGTTTGAACGACTACTGCGTGCGTGTGAAGAAAATGTCTCGAAGAATTCGAAACCAGAGTCTCCTGACATACGTTTCATAGACAGACAAACACTACCCTGTATCACTGTCCTAATAATTCACCAAAAAATAGCTGAGTTGATTTAAAGCTGAGAGGCCCGAAAAGCAATTTACTGACAATTAAAGAAAAATGATACATAGACAAGAAAGAAATGAGCCAAGTTTGAGAAACACAATATATCCTTTTTTGGTAAATTCTATTTAAGATAGACAACATTGTGCGGTTAAAAGATGGTCTAATAAGGTTACCGGTATTTCGCCGTGCTTAGGAAGCTTGGGTCACATCAACCTGTTGTGTCGCAGATGGCGAACAATTATTTCCCGTCCTCTGTCAGTTTTATTGAGTTTTTGATGTCTTCTGTCTTATTACAATGTCTTCGATATCATTAAGACCGTCATCAGGTTGGAATGATGTAAAATCGGGATCGAAGTCCCCTTTGTGCCTTCCGCGAACGGGATCAGTTTTCAGTCCGGGTGGTGAACCTTTGCACATGTTGTACAATACACGTGCAGAATATCCGTAGATTGTGGGTAGATAAAATCTAAATTATCACACGTCTTAGCAAGATTAGGATCAAAATTATGGTATTGGTTAAAGATAACCATTGAGTTGCTAGAATTGATCCCTAACACATTAGAGAATTTAGCAAAAGATGGTATGTGTTTCATTTAAAAAGCAGAAACTGAGTTATTGCAATCATTAATCACATGTTTGAAATTTTTGGGCGACACTTTGGCTTAGTGAACGACTGTTCTATTTGTATCTTTGTCAATAAGCTGTCTTAGACATTCGAGTTTAACCTTGTTAAACTCACTGGCGTTAAAATACTCAACTTAACATTTTATCTTACTTTCAGGGAGTTCGTGTCGGTGAGATTTTTGCAGACGAACAAGTCACATGTACTTCTCTTTTAACCTCAAAATACAGACATGTTTGGATAAACCTAGAACCGTTAATAATGAAGGATTATAAAAACTTCCCTTTCTTCTGCTTAACTGATGTCATCCGGTGTATCTACAAGTGTTATATTCTGATATTAAAGAGTGATAGCGACAGTTTACGTACCGTAGGCTCTAGCCGACCAACCCTCTGGGTGATGGGATCATTTTGTACCACCTCCACCCGGCATTCACTTTTCTTTGTAGTGTCCACGAACACCAGGTCATCTTTCCGGAGAAAAACGCTCCTACCGATGTCCACTGAAATCTCTTTTTTACTCACGAGAATCTGACCGGCTGATGTCACAATCAAACACAGTAGTAAAATCCACACCTCGAAGTCCATCTTGTGTCGTCTAGAATACCCCCGTTTCGCTGAATCTTTTATATGAAGAATGATGTCCGACACATAGCATCGTCACTCTATGTCTGTTGTAAACCCTCTCATTCTGCCCTCAAAATTCTCACTTTTGGAAATTAGAAAAAATCCCAAGCAAGCCTGTAAAAAGAGAAAAGGGGATTAAGAAATCCAAAAGTCACCCCAAGCTGAATTGGTCAACGACTGTGTTTACAATTTGGCCGTCTAATTGGTCTGAGGTTTAATCCAGAATTAAGGAAAAGAGGCAGTTTCACGGTTAAAGCGTGTAAATGCGTTGAATAAGTTTGAGACTTTTGGCTGTTTCCCCGGAACACCTTACTGTTGGTATTGCATTACAAATATTGGTGTTAGGATAAACAATGGTTTGCCTAAGGTTTAACAGGAAGACTATACCCGGACTTTCAGTAAACATTGACACCAGAAAAAAGTGTGAACGAAGGAAAACACAACCAACCAAGTGAAAAAACTTCATTTAAATGAAACACCCCTATCGAGACACGGCCAAGGGCTATTTACTGATTTTCGTGTAAAAGTTAAGAAAATACAGTCAAAAGAAAAAAAACCTCTTTGAACGTTTGTAAATATAATTACTTGCGATCGAATCAATCACTTATGCGCATTGCTTCTATTGAAAATCCATGCAATAAAAACTTAAGAATTCCTTAGAACTTTAATATCAAGTGTTAAACTTTACGGTATATCAGATAAATTGAACGAAATGATGAACAAGATATACATGTACTTATTCACTAAGTTTAGGTATTTTATTCCTACTAAATCAACGTAAATCGATAAGGTCAAAGATATCGTTTGTGTACTTTTGTGCAACGAAGAAAATAATAATTAAATTAAATTTTTCGCTTCTAAAGTCCATACAATGTCTAGGAAGTTTACATAAAATCCCTCGGCTTATGCATCTTACGAAGATCATGTAATATAAGGAAAATTGTCAATAAAACCGAACAAAACACAAGTTGATGACACATACATTCGTAAACGAAATATCTGAGCGCATTGATAGGTACTTAGGAACCAGAAGCGCGCGGATGAATATCGGGCGTAATTAGCGGAGATTGGAGATTTAGGGATTAATCCGCCGTGGCGTAAAATCTGACACCCAGAGGTGACGGGGCTCAGCCCTGACCGGGATCTGTGGACAGCCATCGGAATCTGGGTCACAGGGGCAGGGGAAACAACAGAACTCTGCTTTTGATTTTAAAAAAAAATACAACATTTGATCAAAATTGAATTTGAATGTTTTAGAAAAAATTATGCATTCTTGATATAATTTTTAAAGAAAAATTGGTTTGATAATATCTAAATAAATAAATTTAATATGATACAAGTCACACACATAAAGTCAATTCCAAATATAAAAGCAAACTAAATATAATTCTAAAACAGAAAAAATAGAACCTTGAAGACGGCAAATTGAAATTCTCTAAAATCGTTGAACTCATTTTATGCTGAGATAAAAAGCGAAAACGGGGTGGAAGGTGCCGTAAATTTTTGCTATTCCAAGTGTCGACTCGACTTCTCCGCAGTGGCAGTGTCAGTGTTAAAATATCGGGCTTTATTCACCGCCTTTGATAACAAAATCGGTTTTAGGTGTACTAAATCTCAGCTTTCTCTCCTTAATATACCAACCTTTGAAGAGCAACATTTACTCCCGTGTCTGATGCCTAACAAAATTTTTGGTTTTGTGTCGTGGATTAAACTCTGTCCACTCAGAGCAAGGTCATTGTGATCCACTGATCGACTGTAATTTTGAAGATTTATTTGAAGTTTTAACGCAACAGATCACAGTGAATTTGTCTAAACCCATCCAGTATTGCGCTTGTATTCGGAAAAACGGACAGTGTTTTTCTGTCAAAATCCCAACTTATTATTTTATTACATTATTTGGCGCCATATTTGAAAGGTCGCGTGTCAACGGTTATAAAAATGTCATAAAGCTCATAACTGGGGTAAAAATTAATTGCTTCCGACATTTTTACATAAATGGATATATATACTTCATAAAATATTTAGATATACTGCTTAAAGTGCTTACCTTCCAAGTGCGCCCTGAAATGGACGAGACTCAAAAACAATAAGAAGTGCAAGTTAAAAATATTTATCTTTTTCAATAGCCAAAGTGTTTGCTGTAAATAATCTGATATTAATCTCTGTTGACATCACTTAACTCGAGACAAGGTCAGTGATCGGGGGACATTCTTTGGATGACAATGTGTTTTCAAAAGACCAAGGTTCAAGCATGGCTGTCAATTAATTAACTTGCAATGCTGGGTTAAAACACTTTCACACCCGTATGGTACATAATATCTCTAAGTTACCTAGAAATTGTGCGAATTTAAAAACAAGGTAACCTGCCTGTGCGCCGACGTTTCACAATTACATTAAGTCAGATTTCTTTTCTTTTCTTGAACATCCAAATAACGAGAGATCTTGCTCACGAATGTTGAGAAATGATACAGTGAAGTGCACGCACGACTAACTAGGTGGTTTTCATTTTGGACCTGGTGTTCCCCCGGATTTCTTAAACTGACTCGAAAAATGGAGATATCTCAGTTCTCAAATGTATGTGGTTTTTCTGTGGTTCGATGATGTTTTCACGAGGGACCGAAACTTCTGGACTATGTTTCAACCGAGGATTCTTTTGGGATGAACGCCAATATCAAATAATCGGGATCGGGGTTCGATGACACGCAAATTCGGACACGCACAGGTGTGCAAATTACCGGGGAGTACATGTAGGACCCCCGACTTTTTAAGTTATGTCACGAATCAAACCCGACCGCTGCCCAGTGTTTTCGGTCCCTTTGTTAAAAAGAATGTGGGAAAAGTTGAATTAATCGGTTGTTTACCTCGGGTACTCACAAGACGGCCCGTGACATTAAGGTGTTCAAAATCACATCAAGTGAAAACTATCCAATTAAACACATATCGGGGAAATAAAGGATATTTATAGGATCATTTCATGAAAAATACTGCTTGAAATTCAGAGAAAAGAATTCCCCCTCTAATCAAATTGGAGTCGAGTTCAATTGTCCTTGTACCTTAGTTTCTTGTAGCAACTATCAAATCTTGAAATTTTGTTATCGCAAGTCGTAAATTATATTAGTAAATAATCTTTGAAATAAATATCGAATAAAACAGAAGAAAAATATTCACAAACAAGAAAATAAATAAATGATAACAAAAATAAAACGCGATATTGAATACACTTATGAACCTTACGCACCGTGATTTAACGCCTTGCCATTTTGCAAGCAATTTTTCTTAAATTAAATCTTTTAAGTAGTCATACAGTTGTGTGGCCTCCAGCTTCCAATTTGTCTTAAACGTCAAAAGCATTAGGACCGAGATATGTTTTCATTTATTACATAGACAGACCACACTTCACCTCTATAGGGGCAGCAGTTTTTTGTTAATCTTGCTATTATTAACACTGGCTAATGCACAATATTCTAAAAGTATGTCTGATCGTAGTTATACATTTCCCTGGGTGTTTCTGTGTATACATGAATGTTACGGGTTTATACACCTTGATAATTTCTTTAATGTAAATGCAAGTCCGTAACTAGAAATGATAAAGTTAGATCAATAAATAGGCAAAAAAGCAGATCTAGTTCATTAAAAATACAGCGATACAAGATAAGTGGGCTCTGTCCTACAGACTTTCGTTCGAGATAAAGATCTCCGAGAAGATACTCGATTTATTATAACCACTCCTAAATCTTCGGCGATGACAGAATACAAGTGAATTTTATCAAGAAAGGTGTTGGCAACACAACATAACCATGCCTCCATATAGAAGGCGGCGTGTTTATAAATAAAGAAAAGGCAATGGGGTACATCTGTTTTGAAAAAAAAAAAACGGGGGAAAGTTGTTCAGCGTGCATACAAATTGTGCTGCATTTACAAACTATTGCAGATACTGATCGATGTTATTCTGTCTGCATAAAATTTGATGATGGCTGCTGGGTGCACACAGCTAGTCATCATAAAAACCGACGGCGTTTTTTACTCCGAAACTCCATTTCTTTATACTGTAACTAATTCTACGGAGCAAGATATTATACCTACCAAGTTGCAACTGTAAATGGTTAATCCTGGAGGTTAATTCCGGTCTATTAAATAATACACGGGTAGTCCAGGCAATAATGACGCAAAACACTGTACATGGCTACACTTTTTTTCAGGGTTTTTCCTTGTTTCAGAATTCGGCTCCCTCTTCTCACCAGTTTCAGTCGCTCAGTATGAACTAAGTAGAATCACATGCAACAAGCCCCGTGTCTTATAACAAATGAAATAAACACCATGTGACAGTATTGATTTCTCTAAATTAGCATTTTAATTCTAGCTTTAAATCCAACCTGAAACTCAATTTATAAAAACTTATACATGTCCATTAATTACGTTTGGCAAATGATGCACACACTTGTTCAGCCTGCCTCGCTGTCTAATGAAATAGCTAATGTCCGATGCTTGGATAGTCCTCAAGAATTTCTTTTTAAACTTACAATTTATATTTTTCTATAATTCGAATTCCGCACAATTACAAGTATTGTGTTCTGCAGGTGATAAGAAATATTCCTCTCCTTTGTCCCTCCCGCTTAGATTGTTACACCTAGGTCACGTGGTCTGAGTAGAGGACCAATATATTCAACGTTTATATCACTAGCAAGCACTTAGGGGGCAAAGCGAACAAGTGTCTTACAGGAAAATAAATCGGTGATATGCAACTTATGCACAATTAAAACTCCATATCTTAGGTGAGGACGAAAGTTATATATGCATAAGCTTACACCTTCCCCGCGGCTAAAGAAGACCAGTGTGTAGGGAAAAGAGAGACCGGGTAAAATGCTGCATGAAACTTTCCTCTTTCTATCTCTACAGCACAGTGAGTTATTGTGGATTAAAGGTATTAATCCGCCACTAACTTAATTTGCATTTGAAATCCCATTAAAGTATCACATTCGTGGTTTAACATCCGACTGCGACTCCAGCTAGGCGTTATCTCATGGCCGACCCTGCTCCGTTGTCATACTTTTTCCCGTATTAAAGGGGTGTTCTTCCGAAGTTCAGAAACGATACACGAAAAATTAATTCTATTTCAATTGACGATATAGGGGGCGTAACGATACTTTGATAACAATTAATCCTAAATTACTACTCCCGGTATTTACATTGGCCGAGCACACATATTCCACCTGCTAACAGTGTGAAGTCAAGAATCCCGTATAAAAGTAATATTCTCTCCATTTCATTTGATAATTACAAGGCACTTCTACTTCAGCCACAAAATAAGTTACAGAGTTCAAGCAAATATCAAAATATTAACGTTTACGACTTCATTGAAACAATATTTACCCAATATATACTTTAAACATTATGTAATTATTATTTTCATTACCCAAAATTGTATCCTATGAATGTTAAAGTTTGCACGTGGGGCAGGTATAACTTTTTAACTGCCATGCAGTGTCGGTTTCCATTTCTCGAAAAAATGCATTTGTTTTGGGGACGGAATTAGGTGGTATTTTCATGTACTCTAATCTAATTGTGCGCGAAAAAAAAGTTAAATGGTGTATGGCTTGATAAAATATTCCGGGCGATACAGTAGAATGTATCAAATGGCACGCTGGGAAAGATTCGTGCATGTGCATTATTATTTGAGCATGTTTATTGTGTAGTTTATATGTTTTGAGAGAGCTAGATGTTATAGAGATACATTCCTGTGGTAAGGGTGGTTTGTTTGTAGTAAACGTTTGTTTGACCACATTGATACTGATACTATCTAGATGATTTGAAATAGATTCATTGTCATTAACAATAAAATCACTGAATCATATTCCACGAATGGATGGAAACTAGCCTCAAAATACTGATAAAAAAATTCTTAAAAAAAAATGATTTCCGGAATTCTTTCAAAAATTGTTTTAAAAATATCTTAAAACTCAATTTTCTAAATAACTAGATTAAGGGCATGCATTTTTTGCACTTATCTTGTAGTCAAATTTGAAATACATAAAAAGTAAAGAAAAAAAGTTAGATATGAGATTCTTCTCTAACATAACCTTTCCTTTATTAATAAGAAATTCTATATCCGTAATGGATAAAAATATGTTAAAGAGAGTAAGACACATTTCGCCTGTTTTTAATATGCACACGAGATGAAAAGCTTCAGAATGTCACCTTTGGAATACTTTCTTCAGCCTCATGTCTTCATTACAAAGAAATACGTTTGGTCTTCAAATATTATGAATATTATGGCATGTTGAAAATGGGGTATCAATTTCAGAAACCGAAAAATAGACTTTAGATAGTTTCAAGCAGAATAAAGTATACAGTTTAAGCTTTTCACAGCCAGCCCCCAAATCATATCAGAAACGTCTTAATGTGGTGTCTTGGTCAAAGTTGAAAGGAATATTTGAAACGGAATAGCTAGGGGAGAAGTCAATAATGTATTTAGGGTCTGCTTGTGTCGTAAGAAATGTTTTAATCACGGTCATGTTACATTGTGCGTCAATACTTAGATTACGGGAGGGCGGATTGGGACTGAATGATAACTACCCCCGCCACAGTTTGGAGGGTTCGACTTGTCCACCGAGATTAAGGGCTGGCATGTGATAATCATCGCCTACACGTGTCTTCAAAAACCAACTTACTGGATTGCAAAGATGATTAATGGACTTAATAACTGGAAGAAAAAAATGTGAAGAGAACACGACTTTCGATGTCCTAATTACTATACTTGTCTACATCGTGTATACAATTTACAACTAAAGTGTAACGTTAAGGATATATCTGATTCAGATTCTTCGTCTACATGCACTCTTATAATGCAATTTGCAATTAATGGATGTCCGAATATCCTCTGCATTTCGAGTCATAAAAGCATGATCAACATTTTAATACAATAGCCATCAACAAAAGAATTCCATCCCAATAACACCCTGCTGTACTGACGAGAGAGCCGCTGGGCGGTTGGTATGACTTCAATAATCTTGTTTTGTGTCGAGTTCCTCCGCGCGTGTGGGCCCCAGGCTTTAGAAAGTGAAGCTGAATCCTCGCGATGACAGAGCCGTCTTGTTCCGGTATTGTCTTCATCTGAAGGCGTAATGTTTTCCAAATGTAGATAAAGATAAGATTATAAAACAAAGTGTCAGAGCCCGTTAATCCAGCTGCTTTTACTTTGATATGCATGTTTTGGTGTTTCTCAAACTTTAGTCAATATTTGCCATATGCACAGGAAAAAAAAACTTCAAATGATTGGTTATACTGACAAAGACATCCTAATTTATTTTAAAAACTTTCTCAACCTTTAAAAAACTGAAACCAAAGGACAATCACGTCGATTCGGTATTTTTCAGCATTACTCACCAAATTGCCAGACACATGTAATAAACTTAACTTATGATTTATGTAAACTGGCATAACATTGAATAATTTTGTATTTTATTTTTACTGCAGAAACAGAAAACAAATTTCTTTGAAAGTATTCTTTAACCTTGCTGTTGTTTTTAACATAAATTTTAGATATTTTAATCCTCTTACGGGGGTCAAAAACCTGCCAGACACGTGACTTCCGATAGGATGTAAGATAATTAACAACAAAGGAATAAATTAAACGGTACTGGGGATTTTGTTTTTATAATACCTGGATGAATCTCAAGTGATATCGATATTTTATTTTCCCATATGTAGAAAATTGAAAAAGTATTTCAAGAAATACCGTCCCTAAATTAATTTACGTAGACTATTTATTTCAAAGACAACATATTGTGAATAAGATTGCGTGTATAAATTCGAGGAACTGTTTACTGTTATAACGTGAAAGGGCAATAGAAAGCATGGAAGAGAGAAAGTTTTTTAAAAACATGTATCTAATCAAATCTATCTCAAATAAAAATGAAGTGAAAAAAAAATCTTTAAATGATTAACCTCAGAAAAATTTCACTCAGATCTAACTAGCAGTAGAGCTTGGCACGGGCTCATCAAGCAATGCGCCTCGAACAACCAACATGGCGATACAAAGTGCGCACCTCCGCATGTAAATCAGGACCTTCGACTGTGTTACCCGTGGCCAGACGACCTTTCCTTTGCACCGAGGGGTCACCGACTGGTGGGGGAGTTTCCGCTCGAGATTTATTAGAAGATTTCCAGTTAACTTGAAGAAAAATATGTAAAGAGGGGATCAGGCTAGTAATTCGGTTCTCTTTGAAGTTCATTAGTGCTTTCTGACTACAACTAGCGGTGTGTTACTTCGCATCCAATTTGAATCTCCTTTTTTAAAAGTTATGAATTGACGGAAGGGAGAAATCGGTCTTGGGGAGAATGCATGTTGGCATGATAAACATGTCCTTTGTATAACTAGTTCTGTATCACTTTCAAAAGACATTAACACTTCTGACCGAATTTCGTTCACATATAGTCATACTGCAACAGAAAAGTGGATTAATTAATTCATTAACTATATTAAGAACGAACTGAGTCGGTCGGGAAGATTCCTTACAATTGCAAATTCTTTTTAAAGCACATTTGTTTTATGAATCATGTCTAGCAAACTGTATTTTGCTATATCCTTTTCATTCCTGCATTTGTTCCAAAACTAACCGAATGCTTGAAAATGACACATGCCTCTACTTCTTCACTGAAGAATGATCACTCACTTTCATTTTATAGTTATATTCTTTTTCAAGTATTTTTTTCGGTTATTGAAAAGAACTACCGGTATATCTCAGTTATGAGAGAAATTAGTAGTTATCACATGCCTTCCATCGTATAACGTGTTACGAAGACACATCAACAAAACCGCAAATAGTTGCTCGGAGCTAAGAATGGTTCACTAAAGAAATCTGAAGACGTTCCCTGCTGAAGGGAGGCAACTCTTCCGGTGCAAGAGGCCGATCATCCTTTGTTTGCTTGTTGCCCCTAACGCATATTTTTCGTGTTATAAAAAAATTATAGTAATTAACTTGAAACTGAATGCTTTTTGCTTTCCCGTGGGTGGGCCCAAAAGAACACGAACATTTCTTTAAAATATCTTATTTATCTTCGATTGGCAGTTGTAATTCATCTCTTTTCGATGTGCTGTATATGTGAAAGATTGACTGTCGAGTCATTAGAATGGATATAACTACGGCCCTAGGTTTCCGCCAAAGAATACATTGTTATTTGAAGTGCACGGCGAAACAAAATGAAGATACAATCTACTTTCACAAATGAAGTTGGGCGTCCGAACGTGCAATATATCTGGAAGGGTGGATAGATTCTAGAGACCCTCTATTGTGACCGGGGACGATATCTTGTCATAGGATAGAGATCTGTAACGATAACGACTCGATATATGAATGAAATTTATGGATCGCTGCTCCATCTTTTCAAACCAATATGTTAAAATATTGAAATGAAGTTAACGTTTTTATATTAGCTTTCAAAAGATGTCATTTCATGTAATATATAGATGATGAATTCTCATAACGATGAATATTTCGATTGCACATTTATAGATGTCTCGCCTTAATATAACATTTTATGTCTGATCGTTCAACAAAAGTAACGTAAGCATAGGAAAAAAATTTCAAATTTTAAACACTCTTTTATACATGTTCACTCTCATCATCATTAACTTATCTAGGCTAGGTGTCTGTACGTTAGATTAATGTCTCTATAGCAATGAATGTCTCTATAGCAATTAATGTCTCTAAAGCAAGTTCATCTATACTACTATATTAAAATAATAGACTCGAATTTTTAGTCTTTTATACCGAGAAATCGGAAGAATACTGTCTTTTGTTTTATATATATTAAACATCTTTGGTACTTGAAGATTACCAATTTGTTTCTATTTTTTCTCAGTTAAGCTTCGCTAATTAATAATCAACGAAAATTCCTCAAAAAATCCCGGAAATCACCTGGATTTTTTGGATTTTACAATCTTGCGCTTGCGCAATACATTCACGCTAACGGGATCTTTAGTTTATATTTGTTTCCACAATATCACCTCTCCCTGAATAAACTCAGAAATGATAATACAAATACGGGTAAATTTTCATTGGACTTTTGCTATATATTCTGTTCATATAAATTAATGATTTCTTACGAGAGAAAGTATAAAATAACAAATATACATTTCAACTAAGCACTTACTTTCATCTTCGTGATGACAAAAAATATTGATTACATGCAAAAACGTTACATTATATTTGTTAGGAGAGTGAAGATCGAATATGTTTTATCGTAAAAATAAATAATGTCCTACAGACCCAGTTTTACAAAGAATATACGTGTACGTTGGTGAAAAGGTGTTGAGTTCTTCCATTCTATGGATTAAATTTTTTAGTTGAAAGAGATTTGCAGTCTCATAAAGGTTTGTTGTGATGTATTTGAATGTTATTTACAAGGCAACATCATTCATTAACTTTCTCCAAAATCGTTCCGGAGCTATTCTGCAATTTTCTGCTACTTTACGGGTATAAGTAAGGGATGGGCCTTTCTCGAGACACAGTTAGGTTATTAAAACTAAGGAAAGTGTAGTGAAATTAATAGCATTATTGTAGGCTTATAGCTTTGTTATGTAAATGTCAATAATAAGGTGTATCGATGTACCTATTTCTAAATGTCCGATATGCAATGTCAACCCGTGCACACACGGGTCAAAGTCTAGTTTTTAGTAACGGATAAAGGACTATTGTGTCTATGGAAAACACATGGTGAATTATAGTTTAAAATTATCGCCAAAGGTGATGATCATATTTTACATTATTCCTTCTGAATGTCCCATTATTTATTCCAAATCAGTGTCTTTTATATTACAAATACAAACAAAAGAACAATATCCACACTACAAAATTATATTTAGATAACGGTAGCCTTATCTTAAAAAAAATTGTATAACTATTAATATTTTCGACTAATCACAAGTTTTCGCTAAGGAAATGATGGTTTATTTACAATAGATCGACATTAACTCCAAGACAGGATTAACTTATACGTATACATCTTCCCAATAATCCCTACTGCTCTCCATGTCGTACTTCTTGACTCGTACTTTGACGTAATTTTTATTTTCAGGCTCAGTCAATGGGGTTTTTTCATATTGTACATGTAATTTACTGGGTTAGTGTAAAAACAAAATTTACAATTATTATGATACACTACTGTAATTTTTGTTTAAACACCCAACCAGTAAGTTCAAAATTGCAATATAACAGTTTTAACATTTCAACTTACACCTCCACCACTGCAAAGTCGCTCCGTATACTCAAGGCTGTCGTTCGAACCCGAAACCTCGAGTCCCAACTCACGGAACAAATGCTCAACCGAATGAGCTTAATGGCGCCAAAGGAGAAAGAAGTCGACATTTGTTGCACCAGAAAACATTTTGAAATGGAAACGGCACAAGTTTCTTCACATGTTTATTGTTTTATTTGGTTGCAAAAATATAAACTTTCACCATCGTGCCTAAACTTACAACTTTTGTTTAGCAATCCAAACAAACCATATCGATAAAAGTGAAGGTTCAGAGAAAAGCCTTCTCCAGACAGTGATGGAGTTCCCTGTGTCGCCCAAGGTTTCACACACATGGTGTGAAGTGTAAATAATATTTAAGCCAAATTACACAAGGTCATTTCTCTTCAGCACAAGGTCATCTGAGATTATCAAAGTCATTACACAGTGAAAACAATGAAAAACACAACTTTCATCTAACTTGCAAGGTACAAGTAGCATTATCCTGAATAGATTCGACAAGGTAGAGTTAATTAATTGCTGCAATGTGAAGTAAGCAAACATTGATTTGGTTTATTTTTCCACAGGTTGCAATTTTTACTACAGGTAACAAAATCTAACATTATACATGCAGCAGAACTTAAACTTTTCAATGTAGAGACCTTTTGGACAGCACCAGGAGCGATTTAAAAAAAATAGTTTATACAGTTCTTAGGAGCCAGTTATCCTCGAATATCTTCTCCCTTCACAATACCCGTATGTCCTAGGTAGTGTGTTTGGCAAGATATGTTCATATGTTTTCCACAAAAGGTGCAAAGAGCTGATTTGAAACTTTTTATCTCTAAAATATTGATAAACACGGGTCTTAGGAAAGTGTCTTTGAAATTGATTTTGAAGATTATCTTTCGCTCTCGGAGATAGGAACAAAGCAAAACACGAAAGTTGAGTCTTAGGGGATTTATCAAACACTGACGAGATAAAACGACTGTTTGAGACAAGATTCTGGAGTAATCTTACAGGTAATCCTTTCGGTTTGTCGATTCTTCCAAAACCCTGGCAAAGCTTTACCACCTGAAAAGACAGTGAGAAATTTGATGTCAGAGAAATACCCTTGAACCAAAGATTATCCAAACCCTGTGATATGTACATATAAAAATTATTCACCATACAAGTAGCAAAAATAGTATGTCATGTTGTTTGAAGAAACACGAATGTCATCTTTTGCAAAGTATTGCCTTTAAATCAAATATAAAAACAACATACATTGGTTATTGTTTTAGGCACCGTAATGTACATAGGTATAAAGTCAGTAAACATCTGGTCACATGCTGATTAATATTTCTTGTTACACTCTTTGCTAAAAATCAATTAAATTTGGCAAAAAAAAAACCATATAAAGAACCCAACAGACAAACCAAAACAAATTAAAAGAAAAAAAAACCCTGAGATTATTTAATGGGCGTATTTGATTCATTCTATAGTAAGGATATAAAAATGAAAAAAATGCAATGGAAAAATAGAAAGAATGTCTATAGAGGTCATTTTTGTACCAACCAACCGAACCAAATGTTTTTTCCCGTGACTAATAGATACAATTTCCTGTACTGTATTAATGTTGTTTAAGAGGTAATATGCTACCAATGTGCCAGATTTGGAACATTTGATCCGGTAGGATTTTTATATGACATTTTTACTAATAAATTTATGGAGCAAGATAATTTTTTCTCAGTGAAGGACCCAATGTTTTTTTCTAAATGCGAAGAAAAATAACCCAAGCAACAAACAGAAAATATCAACAACAGAAAAACGTGATTGTCGTTCTTTATCCGAACATCTACGCTTCCGGAATTAATATGACACTGTAGATCTCGATCAAAAATTGCTTTAAAACGATATAGCGAAAACATAGCCTTGGTATAATGAGGATGAATATTTTATCTTGGTTAGTAGTTGATTTGCTTTAGTACTGATAATACTATATAGATGGTTTTTGCCAATGACAATGAACTTTATTCTCAGTTGCCAGTTACTTTATTGTCGGGTGTGAAAATTACGTGTAATATAACAATTTTAGTACGACAATTACGATATATTTGATTATCTCCTGTAATAATTACATTTGGGTAGTATTTTTTTTTTTTTTTTTTTTTTTTTTTAATCTGTTATTACATTTGATAATATAAAGACGATAAAAATTACAGTTATACCTTTTCTTGGACAGGTGAGTTATGATGAATATGGCACCTCTGATTTTGTACAATAATTATGATACACCTGATGTTCATTGCATAGTTGTCTTATTATTGGGAAACTGTGGATCTTGTTATTGTAATGTTATTAAACATGCTCTTACGACACAACTGTATGCTCTTCACCAATCATTTCAATGATAGTGTTATCATTATAACTTTTACAGATCATGGAAAATATGCCAGCAGAGCAGTTGCTATTCATAACGCCATGTTCACTAAATAATCGTTGTTTATTACTTATATTTGCATTTTACCACTCGCAAATACCCTGTATTAGCCTAGATCTTGCCATTTAGCTATTGCATCAAAAATAAACATTCAGACAGTAATGTATCTTTTTAATTCACATAGATTTGTTAACAGAATCAATGATATGTTATAACAGTGTTCCTTTAAAATATTATTATAAGACATGTTTTAATTAAATACATCAATTTTATTGAGTTATGATTTAATTCTGGTTGTAACAAGCTTCCTGATTGGCCAAAATAATTATTTTATATCGTATAAAGAATGTTGCCTACGTCATAGTAAGACTAACGTCTAAAATGTATCAACACGCCTGACGTTACGTTTGAATTTTGTACAATTTTACGTCATTTTAAAGGTTAAAATGACCGTTTTTATCTACAATGAAGAACAAAAAAATTAAATTATAAGCAATGAATTCAAAATTTATTAGTTTTATACGATATAAAATGGTTTGTAACAGTTTACGCTTTTTTATAAACCGCTTCGCGGTTTATAAAGCGTAAACTGCCCCAAACCATTTTATATCGTATAAAACAAATAAATTTTGAATTCATTCCTTAAGGAGAAAAACACATGATGTATCGTATAGTGGTTTTTAAAATCTATAACGTCATGGAAAAGTATATGACGTCACGCCTTTATGACGTCATAGTATACAGACAGAGCAATTGCGATTATAGAAAAATAATTAAATTCTGGTTGTAACGCGGCATTTGATTGGATAGAAAAATTTAGTTAAATTTGTATAACCTGGTTTGCACGTCACAAGACACGTCACAATGCACCAACGTACTAATTCACTTGACGTTACGTTTGAATTTTGAACAGATTTATATCATTTTTAAAAGTAAAACGGACTCAATTTGTACAGCAAATTCCAGAAAATTAAATTATAAGGAATGAACTCAATGTCTACCCAAGTTATACTCGTATAACCTGGGTTGGAGCAATTTACGCTTTTTTATAATCCGCTTCGCGGATTATAAAGCGTAAATTGCCCCAACCCAGGTTATACGAGTATAACTTGGGTAGACATTGAGTTCATTTCTTAAATAATTAAATTCTGATTGTAACGCCTCATTTGATTGGCTAAACAAATTCAAATATATCGTATAACATAACTTGCCTACGTCACAATACGACGCGCGTGCGAAACGTATTAATCCGCTTGACGTTACGTTTAAATTTTGTACAAATTAACATATTTTAACTAATTAATGGGCCTTATTATCTAATTTAAATAGTAGAAAATTAAATTACAAGGAATAAATTTAATTTCTACCTGTGTTATACGAGTATAACATAACTTGGAACAGTTTACGCTTTTTTATAAACCGCTTCGCGGTTTATAAAGCGTAAACTGTCCCAAGTTATGTTATATCGTATAACATAGGTAGAAATTATATTCATTCCTTAAATAATTGCAGTTCCTCCGTATGGACTTACAGTGGGGAAAAACAATGGATATGCAAATATGACACTGTAACACACACACAGAGTACTGAAAGGTTTAAATGACGTTTTATTATGACGTCACAAACGTTGAACGCTGTAAAATACAACGTCAATAGCGAAAATCAAATTCACGCTTGTGGTTGTTACATTTGCTCTTCTATTTATGTTAATTTACCCTTACAATAAAAAGGAATTTAAGATATAAATCACATTTGCCGACAAGACGAGAAGTTAAAAAATGTAAATATAAGCATTAAATGATTACTTTTTGAAAGATACAGTCTCATAACTGCAGCGCTGTGTGCATACAAATTTCATAACCCGCATTGTACAGTTTCATACATGTAACTGCAGAGATGTGTGCATAAAAATTTTCATAACGCGCTAATGTTGAACGCTGTAACATCACAAGCGAAAATCCAATTCACGCTTATGGCTGTTACAGTGGCCCTTTCGTTGATACGAACTTACCCTAAGGATAAAATAAGTTTTTCAGGTGTAAATCACATTTGCAGGCAGGGCAAGCAGTTTTAAAAATGTAAATATAAGCATTCATTAAATCATTATTTTTTTTAAAGATACAGTCTGATAACTGCAGCAATGTGTGTATATAAATTTCCATATACGCTAACGAGCGTTATTCAATTTGTTTGCACATACCATTGCAGTTATGAAACTATATCTTAAAAAAATAATGATTTAATGCTTACAGATATATTTTGTTAACTTCTTGCCTTGTCTGCAAATGCGATTTATACGTAGAAATTCCTGTTTTATCCTAAGGGTAAGTTCATATAAATGGAAGAGCCATTGTAACAGTAACAAGCGTGAACTATGATTTTCGTTTGTGACGTTGCACTTTACAGCGTTTAACGTTTGTGACATCATAAAAAAACTCGTCATTTTAACTATTCAGTACCCTTTGTGTATTATAGTGTTATAACTTCAGTAGCTTTCCACACACTTTATGGGCAAAAAATATGTTGAATGTAAATATCTCAATTCGTATGCACACATCGCTGCAGTTATGAAACTGTTTCTTTTAAAATAAATGTACTCTTCTTTTCTTTTGCAATGAGTAAAAAATATATAATGCAAGAGTTTCTTCTTATTTCAGTAGCAGAAATACTTAGGAAAGATAACATGAAACTGATCCACGTTCTTTTCACCAATTACATAAGATTTTTAATATTTAAATATGAAAAGATAAAAATCAACAATAAAAACTTTATTTCAGAAACCTTTTTTTATTTCCACAGATTGCTTTGCAATTTATTTAACATACAGATATATATTGCCATTAATATATTTTTATTTATTTATTTTTTATTTATTTATTTTTTTTTTTTATTTTTTTTTTTTTTTACAAATTTTCGATCTTAGAAAACATCGGCAACAAAAATTGCAATCAATGTTTTTCGTTTTCTGTATCAACATTGGTTTTAAATTACTATGTGTAATAAAATTAAATGATTTATTTGTTTGGCATATATTTTTTTTTTTTTTTTTTTTTTTTGATGTTGGATTTAATCTGGTAATGCTCATGTCTAATAAAAACTGCTGCAGCGATGAGAAAACTCTCTTTTATATAAAAGGGATATGGAAATGTCAGAATTGTATTGATCTTAACTCTGGAATATATACTACAATGTAAAAGAAACTGGTCTACTTATTCTTTAAAAATACACATGTAAATTTCTTAATTTTCTTAACATGTAAAGATTAATACCACTACCTTCTTATTTTGGTTTTGAAAAGTAAAATGATTTGGAATTTTAATTCTACCAGCATCTTAGTAAGTTTCAAGCAAGATAATGAGAGATCTAATTGAACAGTTCAAGATAATAATGAATTCCTTCTCCTTGTTGTACCTGGGACTAATGAATTTAAGTAAAGCTGAGCTCTAAAATTGATATGTTGTTCTTGTGTTGTATTTTTGACCTAGATTTGTTCGTAACTGGATGATACTGGTAATTGGGAGTCATATTAATACTTACGGAGTATGTTACAGTACGTTCTACACGTCAGATAACTTAGGGTTTTAACCAAGAAGCTGCAAGCTGCGTTACCTGTACAAAATACAGCTGATCTTGATATCATGTTGTTTCGCGTCGACTTCTGTTTTGACAAAACGACTAACATCAACTGAATTGTGTGGTTTATCATAAGTTGCCGTAAAATTTTTAAACCATCTATTTTGAACTGAGAAAAGATTTCAGTTGTAACTATTATTGATTTCTTTTTTCTTAAATTCGAATCACAAGCATATGGCAATATGAATATATTATGTGATTTTAAAAAATGCATATCAAATCAGAGAGGTTTAGATGTCGTTGAATAAGGACAATAAAATATCCTATAAATAAGAGTGACCTTTCGAAAATAATTACGCCAAAACCTGCCAAGCAATCAGCATAAACTTGATAAAGGGGAATAATTAACTGATGAAGCAACCACAATAATAGGGAAAAACAATGCAGATACTTTCGTGTTACAATTTTTTTTTATTTTAGTCTTAAACAAACAATCTTTGTTAAATAAATTAAGATCCAGATATATTGTTAACAATCTAATAAGCATAAATTTAAAGATATAAATGCATCTGAAATTTATAAATCATATTCAATTGCGATTAAAAATTTCCCAGGAAATGCATGACGTTTCTGTAGATAAAATTTTAATTGTTGATTTAATTATAACAGTGACAAGCATGAGCATAACAAAGACAAAGGTTGTCATGTTTAAAAGTTATACATGTAAATTTTATTTGGAATTCTCATTGGAAAAACATCCTCATCCTCTTACTGTTTTCAAATTTAAGTGAATTTAACATGACCACAAATCTAAAAGTGCGCCAGCAGTCTGCGAATCGAAAGACATTCATTAGTTTGGCATTGCTGTAAAAGAAGAGATACCGAAATAAATGTCAACGAACTGACAAATCGTCAAAAAGGCAAGACTCAAGGCAGTCAGCCAGGAATACAAATAAGGAGTGATAGACTTAGATTTTATTTCAGTTCAGATTAATTTCAAATATTAAACGTTCATTTCAAAACATATGCTCTCGATATACATATGAAATTACTTTTAAGAGGGTTAAATATTCAAAATCGTTATTGCTCGGATTATTAAAATGTCAAAATTTCAGAGTAATGTAGGTGAAATTATCGGTAATTTGTACATCGACGTAAATTATACATCATTAATTGTCTTAGTTGTCCATAATGATAAGAAGTTTTAAAGGTGTGAAAAAAATTAGCATTGAACATTGCAAACTGAGCTACCCGGGTTTGTGCATTTATTGTTGTATTTCCAAAAGGCAATGCATTATAAAAAACAATGCAGATTACTTACTGACCACTTTTGCTCTTTAAATTGCATCTTAATATTAGTGAAAAGTTAGAATAATAAGATATTGTTCTCATTGCATAATACTTTGTGGTTTATGTACGTTACAACTTCACCATTGCTCGACTTTTTCTTATCATTGAGTTGTATTACAATAAAACAATTGCTTGTAATCTTGTGGTGCACTGTATGTTTTTGCAATTGAACCTAACCGTCAGATGCACTGATTCATAAGTAAGGCTTTTGTTTTATTTTATTTTTTTTTTGTTTCTTTTTTTTAATGGTAGACCATTATCTGTTCAACGACGTAATTTCCAAAACCTTCATTTTTTCTTGCTGCAAAAACACAAGTATAGAGGTAGTGCCTAATTTAAAATGAGAATGACGTTGTTACGCTAAATAAAAAAAATGAAAGGCAAATGCAACTCTATTGTTAAAACAATTTCCAGATCCAAATTTGTACTCCTCTAGATATTTTTGTAAGGGTTATTAAATGGCGCCACTTCACCATTGTTTTGAGAATGATTAGCCAATCAAACAATTTTTGTAGTTATGAAAAAAAATAGCAATAAAAATATATATATATCCTTGAATATCAGACAAACACGGTCTTCATAAAACTTGCTGAAGTATTTTATTGTTTACGCACAGATTTTACCTCTTTTGTTCAGGGACAACTTCCGAAAAACAATTACATGACATCGTATTCATAGCGCATTCTACGATCACGGAATCCAGTTTTTGTCTTGAATACATTTGCTTGTCAATCATCTTATCAAAGATTTACCTATTTTTTATCGAGAGAATTGTTAAGTCATGAAGATAATAAATGATAGCTACAATAAATCAGGGTCTTAGACCTGGACAGCTGATATGTCCATGCTTCACCTAACATTATGATATATGTCAGTTCTTTTTCGTTGTAGCAAGTTAATTGATTTCCGTTAGCTTTGTAAAACGTACCACGTGGTTTGCCTGACAGCTGATTATTAGTGAGTGACGCCCAGCTCTTTATTAAAACTTGTTTTCACGATAAACAATTAGTATTTTGAATTTTGTCTTCATAATGGTAAGTTGGCAGAACTTAGAATTGATTCCTTTATTAAATTCAGATAAAATATCGCTTCTTTAGAGATTTTGTTTAGTCTTGACTTTTGTTTTAATAAATCATTTCTTTCTTCCAGGCGTTTTTTCTGCTACTTGCCTCTTTGAATTCAGTCGTCACTGCAGAACATTTATTAGGTAAAAAAAATGATATATATAATTTAGAAAATTAAGGTTTAAAAAATTTGTAGTAGGACTTGCGCACTAATTTTGCAAATTTATGACACGGATTTTTATATAAGCAACTGTCTTATTTTTTTATTTTTAACTCTCTTTAAGAATTTGACTTTTTACGCTTATGTAATATGCTTTCATGCTTAATTTTAAAGTTTTTGATTATTCTTTTTCAGACTTCGCCTCTTTGAAGTTATGTGGTGACAATAGGGGCCTGTTTCCAGACCCTTCGGACTGTGGATACTTTTTTGACTGCACTACATATTACGCTGTTCGACTGAGATGCGCTCCGGGGACATTCTTTAATGGTGATACCAGAGAATGCGATTTTCCAGAAAATGTTCCAAGATGTGAAAAGCAGTTATACGGAGAGTCAAAAAATAACTATAACTTAGATGGCGTCATTGATCCAAACGAGATTATCATTGTGAATCCTGGAAAAGAAGAAGGAACACTGAAATCTGATATTCCAAATGAGACAATATCAACACAAAAGGAAACTCAAACGAATGCAGAAGGAATTGTCATTACAAACAGGGCGAAAGGCGTGCATGATCCCTTTTGTTATGGTAAAACGATCGGAAATTATCCTGATCCAGAATTCTGTGAATACTTTTTTCAATGCAGCGTCACATTGAGTCGAAGACAAAAGTGTGCCCCAGGAACGGTGTTTAATCCAAATTCAAAAATGTGTGACTTTCCATCACAAGTAGCAGGTTGCGCAAATAAATCCAAGAAAAACCTTTTTGTGGGCAAATTAAAGAAATATGGTGGCTTGCGGACTGTGATATTACAGCCTCCCCCACCCCCACTCCCTTCAACGACGCCTTCTTATTCCAGCAAAGAAGTTACCACATCTGAAGACTCTCCAATGGAACAATTCAGTTCCACAACACCTAAAGTAGAAACAGAAACCAAGAAACCACTTGAACAAAATTTAAGCCCAAATAAAGTAGAACCAGCAAAAATAGTAGCAACGGATTTACAGAAAGAAAAGAAAAAGCCAGAAAAGAAGAATACAATCTTTCAAGAGAGGACCATCAGTCTTTTTAGGACAGGTCTAAGAAATTTTCTTCTTAGAGATGTGATCCGTAATAATGGAGGACATAGAGCTGTTGTAAAGGAAACAACAACAACAACAACAACAACGACAACAACAACAACTCAGCCGACTTCCACAAGAAAGGTTCGATCCACAGAAAGCTTGCCTACTGTAAACCCCACAAAATTGCCTGCAAGAATTCAACAAACAAAGTCAAAAGATTCGAAACCACAACCTTATGTTCTGACGGAAAGAAATGTTGTTGTTTCTGACTACATGAACATGGACTTATCTAACCCAAAACAGATGGGTGTTACTGTATTTCCAATGTCTACATCTCTGAACTTAGAAAGCACAAATGTTCGAGACATACAGACGTCTAAACCAAACACTGTGGACGATGCTCTAGAAGAAGCTGGGAATATTGTCAGCAAGGCATCCATAGAGAAAATACTGGCATCGGCCCCTGCTCCACCATTGGACACCTACTCCGTACACGTGGACGGCAACGGCCAGGCTAGAAAAATCCCACTGATAGAAACGGGCGATATCAATGGGGACTTTGGGTCTGACAAGGGTATTCTGAGCAGTGTCGGAGATACGTACAACGGCCTCACGAAAGACCAGTCCTTGAGCGCGTCCATTGCGGCCAAACTTAAAGCGTTAAAGTATCTATCGTCTTTCATTAAATCTGAAAGATTGAACCAAATTTTTCGAGATACTTTGCGAAAAAGTCAGTTGATGAGTAAAATCTCAAAGAAATCTAGAAACATTTTCAGAAACTCTTCAAGAACGGAGAAGACCGTTCATTATCCTCGGCTGATTGTAGTGACCAGCATGGGATCTGGAGACGCAAATCGCAAACTCCTGGAGAAGTTTGAGGTTGGACTGACGTCAAAACACCAGAACTCAATTATGTAATCCACGTGTCGATTTAGCTGTATAGACTAGGTGCATAGACTAGATGAGTAGTGCGTTTAGATTTATAGCAATTAGTTTTTAGTAAAGTTGTGTAATGTTGACATATGAAGAACATTTACATAGCTGTAGTGTTATTTTTCGTATTTGAATCATAGTAAGAAATCCGCAATTATGTATTACAGGGTAACTGTTTGATGCTTGTTTCATTCATCAAGTTAATATATATGCAAATAAATTATCAAATAAATTCAACTTTTGTTGCAACTTGTTATGATTTTAATTCATTTGAATTCATTTTTTTTGCAAGATAAATGAAAGCATTATCTGCACCTGTTTTACAATTTGATATACTTGCCCTCCAATTTCCAGGTGTGTTTATATTTAATTAATTTATATTAATTCACATATCATATAGTTAACTTACGTACAATTGTCTTTTCTTGGATTGTAAGTTTTTAACTTAGGAGATCAAAATGAATTGACAAAAAAGAGGAAAAAACTAAGTAAACACTTCACAATTTTTTTTATCCTCGTATTAAATTAGATTACCATTAAGAATTCCATACGAACCGAGAAGATATATATTCGTTTGAGCTTGATCTGAACTAACAGTGTTCAACTGTACAATGGATATAAAATTTCACGCATTTTAATTTCGTTTATAATTTCAGACATTTTAATTAATAGGGATTACCTATAATAAATGACGTTATTCACCAAAAATTGATTTTTTTATGGTGTACTTCTTTCCACCACCTCTCATATATGATTAATCTCATTCATTAATCGTTTGTTGATTGACTTTATATGAGCGTATCGTGCGCCATCAAGTGCAATTGAAGTTTTTTACCCCGACTCTTATGGCTCTTGCTTGAATTCAATCTTTAATACGATCATTAACTCTTTGTTTTTTCTTGTTCGACTTCTGTTTGACTTGTACGAATTTTTCCGACTTTAAGGTAGCACGGGACAGTTTTTTTTTACACAATGCACTGTAGCCAGAGGATATGTGTCTTCGGAACTCAGTAACTAGAAATTCCTCAGTTCCCATTCAGCAAAAATACCTTTCATTCACTCCTTATAAGATCAATCACCAATTTCGGAGGAAAACTATTAGTCAGAACATGTAAAATAGTTTTTCTGAGATTTCGACTCTTCATATCTCGCCGATTTTCATAATTTTTTCAGTTTTTAGACCCCACCCCCTGCTCATTCCCTGCAAAGGGCTGACGTTCCGTACCGTGTGCATGTTGCACCATCACTTGTCATAAACTTACCAATGTATAGTTTATTGTGTCCCATCCACCTTCTTTTCGTGCTAATTTACTTTCCGTCTGTAACTTGCTATTTCACTGTGTAAAGTCAACACAAGACTCATAGCAGCAAGTTTCGCATTTTACTTCTGCTTCTAATGTACTTTATCCGAAATTGTCCTTTGCTACCTTAGTGCTTTTGTTAATGTAGCCAGCACCGACTGTGACAGACATATAGGGTTAGCTTGACTAATTTATTTGAGCATTAAGTATGAAAACTACACGTTAGACTGATTTCCGACGCAATTATTGAGTAATTTTCGGCTTATTCACTTTTCTTGGGTCTTTCCGGCAAAGCTTGAAAAAATACATCGAATGTCAAACGATGTTAAAATTTTGAACAAGAGATTACAAGCTTTTCCAAAACTTCATAAATATATTTTAGATATATCAATGTACTTAGTGATTTTGATTGTGTTGATGCTTTATAACTGTTTGTTGACTGGATTAATAGATTTGTGATGTAAACGGATGGAAATAAATTTATAATTAAAAAAAATTGAACAACTATAATTTTGAAGCCTTGAATATCTCTTCTGATGTATATTATAGATTATAATCAATGGATGCAATAAGAACTAGCTCACATTTCTACAGACGATAAATTACTCTATTTATTTCAATGTATATGAAACGAATGGTTGTTAAGTCACTACGTAAATAAATACATTTGATTTTTTCCGCTTGTTGGAGAGGCCTGAGCGGTTGTGATCATACTTTCATACGATAAACAACTCCTAGATACCGCCTTAACAGAAGGTAAGATAATTGTGATAATTTATACAATATGTTTAATATAAGCTTTTCCCGATTGTCTAATGCAATTATATGTCGATTGTAAAGTTATATATCCAAATAGTTCTTTTACATCCCCCCCCCCCAGTTTTATCACCCTCTTGCAGCTTTGTAAGCGTGATTTAATAATAGTTCCTAGTAACTTGTTTAATGTATTCTTTTTTCACTCAAGTTATTGCAACGGAAATAAATAATGGAAATCTGTTATTTGAATACATCTTTGCGTGGTTTTTTTCCAGATATGAACATTTTGTTTTATATTTATGACTTCAAAATTGATGCATTAATTTCAAAATAAAATTTATTAAAGATTTATATCCCACCTCATTTCCTCTGCGTTTCAAGTTGTCTATATATAATATTTAGAATGCTTTCTGATATGCAAATTATATTTGTGATGTTTTCTTTGTCCATTGTTGTAAAATTCTGTTCAGTAATTAAAATTCAGTATCAACTACATCCTATCTTACGATAACGTTTGACACAGGTTGATGTAAATAAACAGGAAACCACAACAAAATATTCAAGAACCAGTGACCATCATTTTCGGCGCTTTCGGGGAATTTCGAATATCTGTATGAAAACGCTTATAGATGTGTAATGTATACCATATGTAGTACAAAAATAGTTATGTGGCATTACACAATTAAAAAAATATTAACAGAACTATCAAAGTATTGAAAAAAGAATATATGCTGTCTCAAATGATAGTGACTTTTAAAAAAACACCCCATTACAAGCAAAGATGGTTCAGGGAGTGATATTCGTCCTAAAAAAAAGCTCTGTTTAAATCATACTTTTTTGTTCAACTGAAAATTAATAGTTTTGTACCTTTTAATAACTTTTTTCTAACCAAGGGCACTCTATCGGGTTCACAAATTATAAAGCATCTCAGATTCCTTTGTTCTGGGTTTAATTTTTATATTTAAGATTGTTAGAAATTTTTTTTCTATTATCATAATTATACAAGTATACAAATTATACGAATATAAAATCTTATTACAATCAAAGTTTTAAAAAAATAGTGTACGACACATGGTATCTTCATTTAAACCAATTTTGCTTTTTTGTAAGCTTCATTGAAATACAGACCAGTATGGAATGGAATCCTTTTAAAGTTGACAATTAACAATCTAAATAACTGGGTGATGATCTAAATATCACTCACACTCATGTAATATCAACCCATGCATATTTTATACATCTGCAATTATAATTACCAATGAATGCACAGGATGACGTCATAGAAAAATAAAGGAAATCTCACAATTATTTTGCAATATGGATTTAATAAGGAGTTAATTTAAGCCGCAATTAAACATTCGTGTTAATCAGTGACTCCCTTTTGATGTATGTCCAGGAAGACGAAATCATGTTGTGCACGAAAAGGTGGCATCGAGCGTACCTGTTGAAGGGTGCTCTACCACTGGTGTTAAGCCCAGCACGTGAAGGTCAGAGTGTACAGTGACTGATTTCTAATTATCCTGCTGCTGTAAAACTCCATGAAACCATCACCCTATTGTACGAAAGCCGAGAAGGATCATTCGAGATTCGAGATTCGAAATACGAGATTCGAAATACGAGATTCGAGATTCGAAATTCGAGATTCAATATCTAAATTAACCAATCAAATCAAGGATCTGAAAATATGTATCCTAGCGACATCAAACTGTTCTAAATAAAAATCATACGTACATGCTCTTATGTACAAATAAATGCTATGTTCACTTCTCCCTACCTAACTAAATAATTATTTGTATTTACTTTTACACAGAATATCTTAGTAGACTAGTAATAATGCAGTGTGCTTCGCGGATCTAATTGATTTTGTTTGCCCCGGTGCATTTCCACCTGATGCGTTTGAACCCTAAGGTATTTCACCACCAGTAATAGTTTAAAACCCGGGTTTATTCACCCCTTTTGTGTAAAAATGCGGTTATGGTAGAGAACTTCATAAGCGTAGCTAATTTTTTCTGTAGGGGGTCCTAGGCCAATTTTAAAAAATTTTACTATGTAAATTTAATAAGCTCCAATTTTCCCGAGGAGGGGGTCCAGATCCCCTGACCCCCTCCTTTCTAGATCCCCGCATGAAGATTAGTACATGTATCTAAATAATCTAAATATAAATAATCTGTTTCGTTTCACTAATAAATATAAGCATTACTTATCGTTTTTATGTATGCATACAGTGATACACTAGTACTATGATTATGAACAAATCATTGAGATATTATCACATCATACGGAATTATTAATAAATACATTTTTTTTCCTTTTCCTCAGTAAACAACTTATTATGAGTCTTACTTTTGGAATTGTTTTCAATATAGAAGGATACCTACTCTCTACAATTAAAGGTAGGGATGATAGGGTGCCAATTTGTTCACATTGCCGATTTCTTGTGCAGAGAACAGTAAAACCTTTTATTTGATTGTGCATGAATATTTCAAAATTAATTGTTGTACATATATTTTGTTATAATTCATTCATTGATATATCAACAAGAAAGAATAAAAGCATATGTTTCACAGCCAAGTTAAGTTTCTCTGTAGTTTCCTACCCCCCTACCCCCCACCGCACCAAAATTGACAATAATTACATATAAGTCATACAAATGTTTACTTTTTTTGTAAGTAAATCTCTAAAGATGTAAATAAGCACTGCAAACAAAGATGTGTGTATTTAATATACTACTACATTACACTTAGCCAGATAAAATGTAATCAGGATGAAGCTACAAGGGGTGAGTGGTGCAAATTTACCAATTTGTCGCTATACACACAGAACACCAAATAAAGAAACGGTGAGTGGTGTGTAGAATGCATAAACGATGGCGGCAAATTATCTCAAATAATCAGTGCAAAAAACCCACAAATAGGCTGTTATTTGTTACATATCCTGCAAAAACATTGATAAAAAATGTTATCGTCCCATAACATAGCCGATTAAGTTTATGTCTACATATGGTCAACGTACATGTAATTCTAATATACAAGAAGGCGGACGTATCAGGCGGGGATCCAGAAAATTAAATTTCAAAAATGATCGGTTGAATTACATTAAATGCTTTGAAAATTGTTTTAAACTATCGCACGGGTCAAAATGCGTGATAGAAGCTATGTACAGTGTAATTGGAAACTTTCATTTTTTATCAATATGTAGTATTACCTATTATAACAAATGAGAGTATAGCACAACTGCCACAAGCAATACATGTCCTTTACCGGCACCACCTCCCTCCCCTTAAAAAAATGAAACAATTGCCGTTTTATTTGCTAAAATGTGTGTGGTTCAAGATTTTTCTAAAGGACATACCCGATTAGAATTGAAAAAGAGTCGTACGTTTAAAACTAATTTTGTCAAAAATTTTAGATTCATTTGGTTATATTTTGGTCCATTTGGGTAGCGCAGCTCTAATTTATATATAATCAGGCCATAAATTCAAAATATTTTCAAAAATTAAAAGCTTTAAATCCAGTGGATGTAAGAAAAGGAAAGCAAGTCGAACTCGATGAGTGCTAATACCTGTGTTGAATGAATGGTACAGCAGGATATGCGCAAAAAAGTCCCGTCTACTCTTTCCTACCCTATAATTATTGGAATATTAAATCCGATTAAAAGAGTCAAATTAAAATTCAAGTACGGATATGTACCTGTTTATCAAAAGTAAAACTACTCATAATTTATCTACAGTGCATCGTTATTGAGCTACACAGAAAGTTTTATATTAATTTGCCGAGCCAAATAAAAAAAACCTGGAAAACGAAGAGAAAACAAAGTGGGGACAGAATAACTGACAAATTAATTAGGACTATATAGCCCCCCCCCCCCCCCCTCTTGAAATGTATATACTGAAAACAGATTATTGGCGTACAACATCCGCACACAATTTAAAGAAATTTCATGTTTTTTTATCATTTTCGCTAGCTAATGTAAGACATCACAAATACCCCAAACCCCTTACGGAAAAGGAAATGCTAGGTGATGAGAGAGAGAGAGAGAGAGAGAGGGAGAGAGAGAGAGAGAGAGAGAGAGAGAGAGAGAGAGAGAGAGAGAGAGAGAGAGAGAGAGAGAGAGAGAGAGAGAGTCGATGTGAATCACAGGTGCGCTAACACCGTTAAAATTAAAGCTTGCTAGTTGGTCTGCCCTACCCTAGCTACCTCCTCTCTTTTCTCGTTTTAGAGGCTTAATTATTGTCTATATATGCTTGTAACAAATCAAATCAATTGCAAATTCTAAATTAAACTGAATTTGACACTACAAAACTCTCTCTGTGTCTGTCTGTCTGTCTGTCTGTCTGTCTCTCTCTCTCTCTCTCTCTCTCTCTCTCTCTCTCTCATATCGACAATGGCATTGCCATACCCTACAATACACTATTCTTATCTGGATTTTTGTCTTTGAGGTTGTAAATCATTATATCTTCTATGGTTTAAAACTTTATCATAACCTATATTTTGACATGTCGATTATTTCATTGAGTTTCGTTTCATAGCTAAAACATTTAGATTAAACAGATCTTTCTTCGCGAGCCGATTTTTACACAGTTGGGGCGAATACACTTCGGGTTAAAATTGTTCGGGGGGAAATACATACAGGGCAAACAAAACCACTTAGATTTGCAAAGCCAACAGTGTTATTTCTAATTTAATTGTTTATACTGTGTGGGGTTAATTCATCAATGTTAATTTAACCATTTTATAACCACTATATAAGAGCTATTAAGACATTTATTTGAAGGAAAGAGCATGTACGAATGATCTTTTTTTTAGAACAGTTTGATGTTGCTAGGATACAGGTTTCAGATCCATGATTTGATTGGTTAATTTAGATATTGAATCTCGAATTTCGAATCTCGAATCTCGTATTTCGAATCTCGTATTTCGAATCTCGAATCTCGAATGATCCTTCTCGGCTTTCGTACTATTGCCTATACAGGTGTGCAGAGGCTGTGGTTTGCAATACATGTATTTTAAAACAATGTTCCACAATCATCACCAATTTAGGTCATGCCTGAATCACTGGGGCAGCCGACCATAAAACCACGAGAGCATCACCATTATTTAAATAAGCTTGCAGAAGATTTGGTTTGCAATACATGTGTTTTAGAACAATGTTCGACAATCATCGCCCATTTGCTTATGCTTGAGTTTCTCAACTGCGCCAATTGAAAGCCTTGTGTGTCTGACTTTATGCATGTACATGTTAACTTTCTTCAAAGTTTTGCAGAAACTATATGGAAATTTAATAAACAGGTCTGGCTTGAAAAGAAAACTTTTAAATTCAAGACACAAAAACCATAGAACCTAAGATCTAAGGACAAAGCCAAAAAATGCATTCGCATTTCATATAAAGGAGGTGTCTGGCTTACTTTTGGAAAACATATTTTACAATCCAGGAAATAATCTGTAGGCCATTGATTGATATTTTATTTAATCGTCCTATATCAATACATGTACAGTATTACTGAATTTTTTTTGCGTTTGACAATTTTGTTAAATGTGCTGTCAACTTATAAGCAAAGTAGGCACTAGCAGTCAAGGTTTTCATTAGTTCAGCAGCAAATAATAAATCGAAACATAAGGTCTGTTTTTTCAGAATGAAAGCGCAAAAATTTGTACCTGCAGAAAAAAGCCAAGTTAGATGGTACAAAATAATTGGCCTTTTAAGATGTTCTTGTTACAAAGCTTAAAAAGCTAGTTTTGCATGTATTTTTTCTACGAGAAGAATTGACGGCTTCTGTAAAGTTCATGTAGATATTTATTCAGATACTTATAGTACTAGATGTCATCAATTAGCTAGTATTTTGCAAAAAGTATCACCGTCTTTAAGATTTGTTCATTGGCTACAAAGCTTGAATCGTGGTCTCTTTGTATTTTTGCAAAAAATGCGTTTTCTCAAGATATGATATTGACAAAATCGTCTCTAAAATGTATCGTGTATTAGATTAGCGTGCAGCTATGTTGCAATGGCGTTCATTGTTGTATAAATTTGGCTACTAGTATTCTGCAACACGTTTACAACAGAATTAACTCGGTGACATTTTCCCTAGAAAACAAAAGACCTACTATTCACTTGTATGAATGCCATTGATATTTTTATGAAGAATATTGTGAAATTAAAAGCTGACTCATCTCTGCTGCTCTTTCATTCAAATAACTTTATGAATGAGGGAATACTAGGTAACAGTTTGCGGCCAGAGCATCGTCTCTGACCAACTCCGAGAGCATAAAGTAAAAGCCATATCTCAAAAATATGTTTTTCTTTAATTTTTTCAATTCACGTGGGTTTGAGAAAAAAGAGTATAAAATTATTTAAATGCTTAACCGCATGTGTGCGGGAGAACCTTGAAATATCGTGAAATAATCTATACACGTAAATAATCAATTAAAGGCCTGACATGACATAACCAATTACCTGCCGATCTGTGATGTTAAGTGTCAGAGAAAGGGCGGCACCTCGCTCCTACTTTGTGACTTTTTGTTTTTATTGTCAAATGTCACACACTTTGTGTAGTGGTTGCACTGAATTTTTGAAAATGGATGAACATTTAGAAACAAATAGGATTCAAATTTACTTTTAAACTTGTTAAAGTACGTGTACTTTTTTTAAATGATCTATGATGCATATGATAATTATTTTTGTAAATGTAACATCAAATAGCACACAGTAAGATATTAATGTCTAATCAATATTTTCAATACAAAGGATTTTACACTTTTAGTTATGAGTTGATTTTGATTCGCATTAAAGTCCACATCATCAATGCATTTTTTAAAAGTATTTGCAGCAGAGATTTAGTATTATCGCAACAACTCTGATAGCTCGCTCTTTGCGTACACCCAGCAATCAAATAAATGTTTGTACCAGAAGTTTTGTAATGAGAGAAAATGTAAAATATATAGAAAATCGTCTAGGCATAATAAGTTAAAATGTTTTCACACGATACTTTTTTCAAAACGTTTGTTTATTTTTAACGTATACAACTAGTTACCTACAACAAATAGAAGACAGTCACAAATAAGAGTAATACCTTATCAATCATTCATTGCTTAAGTTGTACCAATATATGTACAAAAGGCTGCATTTAAATATTTTTTTTAAATCCGTGATGGTTTCGTCAACATGGCTTAAATGAAAATATCCTTAAATATGTTTTCAAGACAAGTTTCTGACTTAAAAACCGCGAGAACACCCAAATTGTTGATATGATTAGTGTTCTATGTTGCTTCCTTCAAATGAAGACCATTGCTTACGGATTAAAAACTTTTTTGAGTATTTATTAATTTTTTATTCATATCGGATACGTGTCAAGATAGGGTTAAAGAATAAAATAATATTAGTTCGTTGAAGTCCTCCTTCATGATGTGGTTTCAATAAATCAATTCCAACTTGTATTTTTATCCCATCCATAATTTACAGATGCTTTGAACTTTTCAATTCCTTTTTTTTGCAATTTCTCTAAAAATGTTGCGAGACAAAGAATTTGCAAAGACATAACTTTCTAAATATATAATTCAATATTTCTTCAGTTTGGCATAATGTGACTGCTGCAAAACCAATTTAGCGCTTGTAAAGGAAAACACTGTCAGTCGAAGATTTACATTATTGAAGAATGAGGAAGGCCAGTTCTTTTCTGTATAAAAAAGTTTGCTGCCGATACATAACTTGCTTAAAAGGGTGTTCTCCCTAACATGTTCTCAAATGACGGAAACTGGCATTTGAAGTGTATTTAGCTGACCACGTGATGTATCATATTTTTTATCCACAACTGTACGGGGGTTGCCCGTATATACTTCTTGAACCTAAGACACGAACAGGCCATGAATCAGTAGTGTACTCCAATTTGAATTTGTAACTTGTAGTTGATTGGTTCATAACACTTCCAAGACATTGATTGGATGATTTTTATAAAATTCCAATTTTAAATCATAACGATTGATTTAACCACTGACATGTTAATTAACCTTTGATAAAGGTGATTATTATTGCCATTAAAGGTAGTAGGCAGAATTTTATTAATTTTACTTGGTTAGAATACCAACAAAGCACGGAGTCTAGTGGTATATTTCATAAATGTCTTTAGCATTTATTCGTATGGACGGGAAAATCTACAAAAGCAAATTCACCCAAATTATTTTGTGAATGCATAAGAAAAGTTATTTATATTTCAAAAGCTAGAACATTGACATTCTTAATTTTATTATGAAAGGATTAATATTTGAAAATAGGCTGTGCATGTCACAGATATTAAAACATTTTTTTTTGATTTATGATCCCACGCTAAATATAATCTAATGAAGATTTTTTGATTGATTAAGCTGACAGGTTCTGCAAGGAGAATTTGAACATTCATTTCAATTATGCTCATAAATATAGAACCCGCAACCATTATAGATTATGCATCGACAAAAGAGGACTCACAAAAATATGCTTTCTTTAATAGATCAGATTGACCTCTTCCTAGGTAATTAACTGTTTGCAAATTGCATTGTTTAAGAAAAGTATCTACATCCTCTCAATTTCCTTTTTCCGTTTCTTGTGCAGACTTTGCAGAGAATGCTTGTTCGATCTATTGTTTGACGCCAGAATTGGATGGGGGGTCTACATTGATATTTCTGTAATGATATTGCGGTGAGGACAGTGACAACTTCCAGGCAGCGACTGACGGCTCTCTCCCCAACAAATGGCGGAGTTTTGGTTTGATTTAGAAAGCTTGAATTATTTGGCGTATGGAAGAACAAATCAAATTGTAGAGAGCGGTAATTACTAGATATGTCTGAAGTACATAGAAGCCTTAGGGTTCGATATTTCAAAATTCACGAGGGGTGGTGTTTGAAAAACAACAATCTCAAAAACGTCATCATTTTCCAAAAAATCAGCTTTCGAATAAAAATCTACGCAAAATATCAGAAATGGGTATTGAAATATCTAAAGAACAATGAAGTTGGATATTCACAACCTTGTGATTTTTCTAGTCGCTACATGGACATGTAGAATGCAACTGGTTTTAAACTATGCCTGAGGTTACGCATTGGTGTTAGATAAACAAGTTCGAATTATTTTATAATTTATGTTTTACGGACTACATAATTGTGAATATTTTAACCGTGGTAAACTTGCGTCTTGATTTCACTCAAGTTCTGTTAATAAGGATTGAATTGGAACAGCAAATTTCACATTATTTAGAAAGCATGTTGTCTTCATTTTTAAGATATGATATACTTTAACGGCTTTAATATCAAAAAATTACAACATTAGCAATGATTTTTTTTATACAATAATTCAAAATATAGGTATTAAAATACTTTCTGTATCGCTAAATTTTGCCTGTAGAAAACTTTAAAAAAGCTTTTCAAAAAGCATATAACTAAATTCATAATTCTTCCCCTCCAGATCAGGATTTTAGTGTTGATCGGGAGCATGTATTAACTTGTGCCTGACACCATTATAGACACGTTTACTTCTGATGAATAGCTCAGTAAAAATAGTACACCGTGGATCTCAATGAGCTTAAAGCAGACGTTTTTGTAAAGTCTATCATCTTTTGTAAAGTCTGGCATTTTTGAAGTATCATCTCCTTTGTTCTTAACTAATAAGTTGTCTAACAAGCGATGCTTGTGGAAGTAACGCTAGGTTGTTTTTTGTAATATCAGTTCTATCTCATGCGTTAGTTGTGGTTGCTAGTACCCTCCCGAGCAAGGACTGGGTCGTGCTATATAAAGATCGATTTCTGGAAATATTGGATATCTATTCTCAAAAATACTTTCAATTTAAAAACTATTCATATTATTGCACTGTTTAGAACAAACTATCATAAAAAGCATAACATATCTATCGCAAGTATTCACTACATGTTCTCCTAACAGAACTCATTTGCAAGTATATGTTATTGATATTCATCTTTTTACATCCGACTGTCATTTTTACCACAAGTTTTAAGAAAATACCATTGAATACCAGATTTTTGCATCACATTCAACCTTTCTTTAGCTTAAAGAGATTTGCTTTAAACCTTTTTTAAAAGATCAGCAAAGTGATAACATATTTATGGTAATGTTAATCAATTATATTTGGTAGCATGTATTTTTAAGAAATGGGTACAAAAAACCGCACGTAAGCAGCAGTGTTTATGAGAATACTATTCTACATTACTTTCTTATATTTCTGAGTCACTTAGACTGAACGATAAGAGTAGAAAAAAGGTTTGAAAAACCTTACATTTTGTGATGACGATGTCCAGTTTTGGCTCAATTTAAGTTCAGTTTATTCATTATAAACTAACAGGGAGCTACACAGAAGCATATGTAAACAATTCTCAGAAACCTATCGCCAGAGGGACATGCATACATGCATGATATAACATCGTTACAAAAGCGTAATTGAATATTATGCCAGAATAATAGAAATAGAAGCCTTTCCAATATACGAATAGCAATTTGATATTAAGAAGCATATCAGACGAACAAATAAAATTTCAATGTTAAATTTTATTTGTATAGAGCACAATTAGGGAATTTGTTTACAAAGCTTGGATTATAACCATTTTATTGCAGACTAAGGTACATATTTACAGCAAATAATGGACCTCCTCCAAAGATGTTCAAGTCATATTTGCTGTCTAGCTGTCTTTTGCCTTATCATTTAAATTAATTCTTTGCTTTAACTCTGCAACCATAATAGGCGAACTCTTAAATTTTGGCTCTGCATTTGAACAAAATATGGTTTTATGAATCTGAACTACGTTCATATTTTTGTAACAAAAATGATATTTAACGAAATGGACTTTTATAACCTGTTCCAAGATGTTATTTAAAGTAAATACTTGTTTAATAAATCTAGTAATATATTCTTTACCACCTTGTCTCTTTCTTTTACGATTGCCTGTTGAAAAAGACGTCATATTAGCATTAACTTTGCCATACAGTCTGGGTCAAGTTGAACTGATACAGGAAATGAAATCAAATAAACGGTGATTATACCATGAACAGGAAGAAATTTTCAAAACCAAATAGAGTACGATAATTTTCTTACTCGAGTGCATATTAATCATAATATGGGTTTTGCCCTTTTTGATTATTTTATTACTAATGGCAATCAAGTGACTTTATATATATTAACTTTTAACCTTAGTGATCGTAGAATGCGATAATGATCGCCATTTACTTCGCTTATTTCTGAATTGTTAAAATTTCTAAAATATTTTTTCTAAATGATCAACATTATTAATAATTACAGTCTGACCCATTGTATTCTGAATGTCTGTTGCTTGTGTCAAAATAAGCGAGTCTAGGATCGTAGAAATCGGTTATTTTTGCATATCATTTTTATCAAAGTTTTTAAGAATATATTTTGGTACATAACTTAAAGCAATGTGGCATTAATGATGAAGAATGGTTAACAAAGAATACAACTAATCAAAGAAATATTTTCAATTATTCTGAATAGCGCAAGCTTCAATATTTGTTTTATTAAGTATGATTGTAAACAGAGTGGGAATCTTGCCCAATATACCTGGTATAATGTACAATTATCATTTTGCCGAAGAACCGGAGTACATATTTGCAAGAACTACAAAATTATTCCATATTGTGTTGAGAAATAAACGAACGAGTCTTTCTAGTAGATTTTATTAAGTAATGAATATATCGCCCCCCCCCCCCCTCCCCCAACAACAACAATTTAGTGAAATGTTCAAGTCTCAATATTTAGTAATAAATATACATAAATACCATGAAATATTGAACAAGTTAATAAAAACTTAATAAAGGTAATAATTAGATTTTAAAACTAGCAAACAACTACAATTCTTTTACTTAGTAAAAGTAATGCTCTTTGACCTGTTCGCACATAGAGATGGTTTAAATTGACAATGAATGTTATTGATTTTATTCAAAAGTAAATTCTAAAATATTTAAAAAGAAATTTTCTTATGTTAGTAAAAAGAACTTTTAAAATTAAAATTCGGATCCACTCTAAACATGTTAGATCAAGATTCCATGCGAAAATAAAATATTGTTAAAGATGGGTACAATAATTAATAGGCCTATACATAAATAATCAACAAATGTAACGGACAATTATAATGTAACGGACGATACCACTGAAATTATTCAGGAATTTGTCGGAAATATAGATACTATTTCAGAAATGTTAAAAATCAGTAAATAATTCAAACATAAAAATCATTAACGCATTCTACGGCCACGAAAGTTATGTCAACAAGTACTCAGTCACTTGGATAAAAAAAATATGGAAATCAAAAAAGGGCACATCCTTTATATTGATTACAAAGTATATGAGTAAGAAATATTATTGTACTTTAAAGAAGTTCTTCCTGTTCTTTGAGTTATTCTTTATTCCTTCATCAATGCAACTTTACTCATTTCCAAATTTCTAATATTTGTGCATAGCAAAAAAAACGGCAGTCTTTTACTATGCAATCGTTAGTTTTAAGAGGCTGGATAGTAAACAATTAATTCGTACAATTAAACAAGAAAACATTAAAGGGACGTGGGCACGATTTGGCTTAACATTTTATTTTTCCATTTTCATTGTTTATACTGATAAATATAAAAGTTTATCATGCTATGTCAAAATTTGAATTCTTTGTTTTGTAAACAAAGCTCAATATTGTCATTTTTTTTTTACATATGTGTTGTATTGGTGTAAGTTTCAATCTAATCTATCTTTCTTTTGTTGATAATAGTATTTATAAAGATATTGAATTAGTTTAAATTGTATTTACATGTCATTGCTTTTAATTTAAGCAACAACGACAACAATATTTTACAAGGATTTCTCATATTATAAGAATGCTTATATTTTGCAGTTGGCAGTATCGTCGAGTTATGAAGTGGTTATTTCAATTCTTTTTGCAATGTATAGTGTTGTTTATTTATAAGACAAAAACAGAAGTTAAAAAATCATTTGATCAAATCGTCTGTTTCAAAGGAATACGCATACACTCAATTCACAAAGAAGAGGACATGTTAGTGCAAAAAGTGCATCAGTGGGTCAAGGAAATCAAATGCTTTACAAAATCAAGGACAAAACACATCAAACTAATTTATTCGAAGACTTTTGGCAATAACTTCATAGATGTCCTTATGATTTTGAAATGAAAAGTTAGCAAGGTTGATTATTTGATCTGTAATGAATCATATCTAAGATATTTTCAATAAAATCATGTTGGTACCAGTCTAGTCTTTCAGCTGGTTCACACAAATCTTGTAATATTCATATTTATGTGGAATTAATAAGATAAAACTGTTGATATATCCCCATGACTAATGAATGGTTCAGCATGCAATAAAAAATGCAATAAATAATGCAATTAATGATTCCTGATTAAAAACTAAAACCAGTTTCCGTCTGTAAACTAGGGAACTGTCTGTTTATAATATGTCTATATTGGCTCATGTTGTTTTGCAAATGAAAAACACAGATTTTTTTAACCTTAACCTTGTGTTTAAATCAAGATAGAAACGGCTCGACTACAATGAAAACTTTTGTTATCACTTATAGTGATTTTATTACCAATATTATAAACTTCAAAATCCATGATTAAGCGTATTGGTAAAGTCATAAAATTGATAGATTGGCACTGCATAAAAAGTACAAATGTTGAAACAATAAACATGCAAGATTACACTTGAAAGAAATTATCAATCAAAGATATAGAACAACCTTCAAATAATGCAGATTCTTTAGACTAAGTATTGATAAAAATAGATGCATTGAAAACCTTGAAACTTTGCTTAAAATTTGAAAACAAGTTTTCGTCGCGTCTGACAGTCACAGTATATCACACAAGGTTACACGTGAATGATAGAACAGGAACAAAATAGAATGGAATAGTACACCATATCGTCATGCTAACTATTCATTAAGAATTCCGTGTTGACTAGTATTGTTAATTATTTTCCTTACGACTAATTAACGCAGTATGTAGAGCAGCATCCCTAGAGTAGGGTCTACAATGAATGTGTTTTATTTAGTTTTGGTAAGGGGTTCTATTATTTGATCAATGTGGTCTTGTCTTTTGTGAAGGAAATACACAGAATGCAAATGACCGTGCGTCAATTGAAATACCTGTTTACCACAAAACCAACATTTATATTAATTTGATTTCGGTAAGTTTGTGATTTACAAACGGAGAATACTATTGGTTGGTGTGTATACATGAACTTAATATGTTTATTTATCCGTGAGTTAAAATTCATTAGATTCTCTGAGATCTTAACATTCCATTCCACACTCAAAAAATTGAATATGAAAAAATACAGATATTTTTTAGTTGTTTTAGATGGTTTGTATATGAACACATCTTATAGACAAATGTTTTTTTTTTTTTAAACTTGAACACTGAAATTAATTTCTTGAATAACCATATGTGTACATGCACATTACAATACATTCACATAATAGTAAATGATAGACAACCACACCAACTTTAGTCTGCAGAAATAAAATGTATTTCATATGCATAACTGTTTTATTGAACAGTCATACATGCACTTGTACATTAAGCTTAAGAAGACATTTACAGATGATTTCACAAATTCAGTCTGCAAAGAATCGTTTTATAAACATAAATACTTTCCATATTTTTTAAGGATTTACCATCATATTAACGAGGCCGGGTCTAATTTGTTCTGCCCTAGATTTTTGGATGAAACTTTTTACATGAATTTCTACTGATATAATTATTATTTTAAGATTAAAAAATAAGACATTTACCACACCGTTTGTTTACGGGGTCATCTCAAAATTTGTTCATCTTTAACATAGGACCCTATGGGATTTTGCTTGAAATGTATCAATTTTGCATATTTTTTACATTTTTTCAAAACTTCTGCCCTAGGGATTTCTTTTTCTGTTCTACATATTAAAGTTATTGCTAAAAGGCATCAAATTGTCAAATAAAAAAAACCTTTTACCTCCTGGTTTGTTCCAGGGGTCTTATCAAAGTTGATTTTTGTATGCCCAATTTCCCAGATTCGTCAGATAATGGCTATTTTTTATTTGACAAAGGCGGAAAAGGTGATCTTCTTAGTATTATTAAAACATTCAGACATATTTAAGTAATAAAAAAATATATAACATTATATATTAAGGGTCATTAATATAAGATACATGGTTACTGTCTTGAAATATATGAATTAAGCTATATTTAGGCGGGTTAAGAAAACGTGACAGAGGGCTAGGCTTGCTGAACCCTCTTCACGTTTTCGACCCGAGCCCAAATATAGCTTATACTTCGAGATATTTATGTTTATTCCACAATATAACATTATTTTTACGCATCGAACGAGATATTTTCAACAATTTTCGCTGAATATCTGCAGTTGAAACTATCACGCCATGGCGTCAACCAAGCAAAAAGATGACGTCACAATACAAATGAAACGCTGCGCGAAAGCGTGCGTACTCGTTCTGTACTCGGCCTCGTTAAAACAAATCAAAATGACTTTTGATATTTTTATTGATTGCAAAGTACATGATTTTTTTTTTTTTTTTACATTTTTTGTTATAAATTTATAAATTCACTAACTAGTAAGCAACAGAGGTAAATCGTTCTCTGTCCGTCGTAATTATCATTTACTATGAATAGACAATAAAGTCCAATGTTCTAAGAAGAAGAGAGACAACTTTGTTTTGGAATTGTGAGCATTTTAAAGTGTTTTGTAGATCGGAATATATAGAACCATTTTAACAAGGCTTTGGACTTTCAGTAGGACGTACATGTAGCTATCTATTTCTTGCGTCAAAACAAGTTGAAATGACGCTGGTTTCAAGCGAAATATACACTGATTGTGTAGTTCTGGCTCAAAAGACAGACAAATTTTGTTGATTTCAAAGAGCCGTGACTGAGTGCCTTCATTGATATAGACAGGCTTACGCCACATAGATGTTTGACACAACTACCCAAAGTCCAAGCTCTTGTTAAAATTGTTCTAAAATGTAAGTTTTGGAATAAACACTGAGGCAATTTATCACTTGAATTCTCATTTTCTGATTATCATAAATGAATACAAAAAGCCCATTACTTACTTTCTATACACAACCAATAATGATATAATATTTCCCTTCATTACAAATGTTTGAAAATTATTATTGACCAGACTTAATGCACATTATATATAACTATAAAAGAGAATTTAAAGGGACCTAGACACGATTTCAGATAAAAGAAATTATTTTTGATTTTAATGTATAAAATAGTTTACTTGAATGATTTACCAAAATTTGAATGTTAGAAGTCATGTTACAAGCGAGATACAGAGGAAAGAATTCGTTGTTATTTAAACAAAGCTCGAGTCTTATATTTGTTTACAAATAATGTAAAGTAAAGAAATAACCATTTCTTTCACAAAATACCGGTAACTTGTGGAAACAAGATAAACTCATTCAATGTGTTCGCAAATAATTTTATCATTAACAAAAAGCAACATTAGATTAAAACTTATATTAATCCAACACATTTGTATATAATAACAGGACTTGAGTTTTGTTTACAAAGCAAAGAATTCTCACCACTGTAACTCGCTTGTAACCCGATATTTCACTTTCAAATTTTGACAAAGCATTAGAATTATCCATAATGACAATTCTCAACAGTAAATGTTGAAAAATTTGAGCTCCCTTTATGGGGGGACGTATATACGTCCCTGCTTTAAGACAATAAAACAAGAAAGAAAAGACATTTTAAAATAAGATGAACTTTTGATATAAGGTTAAGGTGGCTCGACACACCAATGCATTATTTGATGGATCGATGAAGAATTCTCTTTGAGAAATGATTATTCAAAAATGACACCTATATCGGCCTCTGATTATTTTATATGAATTTTTTTGTATTTTTTTATAGAAACCGGAAACATCGTTTTAGCTGCGAACAAGATATATTAGAGCTAAAAATTTGTTATCAATTAATGCACAATATAATTATCTTTCAATACCTATCAAAAAAAGGCCAGATAATCTTTGAAATATTTTTTTTAAAAAAATATTTATGAAAATGAAAATAGAGGATTGTAGATATTTTTTAAATCTATGGATAAAAACTGCAGATAAACTGTTACTCGCATTTAACAATTGCTGTACAATCATATTTCAACAAGAAATTGAAACCAAATAGTGAAATTAAAGTATAAATGGAAAATTTTAAAATCGAACCGATCCCGATTGTAATTAAACTGATCCCGAACGAAATCACATAAAGTTAGAATGAATCAGAATTTTGCAAAAATTTCAGGTTGTTTAGCTGTAAAATGGTTTCGTCATTTACTAACTTTATAATTTATATCAATTATTTAGATAAAAAACTGCAGTTTATTTGTAAAATTTCAATTTTAAAATAATTCTGATCGGGATCAGGTTTTTTTCAATCGGGATCGGTTCAAATCTGATAAAAGGCAATTTTTCCAAAATTTCGCATTTTCATTTCAATTTCTTTGTAAAATATCATTGTTTAGTAAATAGTTTATGTGACTATATGTTATTTTTAAAATTTTATCCATAGATTAAAAAGATAATAAAGAATTACAATTTTGATTTTCAGAAATATTTTTTTAATTAAAAAATTAAACACTTGACCAAACGATCTTTGGCATGAATTTATTTATAATTATATTACACATTAATTGACAACAAGTTTTAAGCTCTAATATATTCTGTTTGTCTGCAAAACAGTTTTTCCTATTTCACTGAGAAAATGCAAAAAAATTCGTATAAAATAACTGAAAGCCGATATTGATCTCTGTTTTGTGGAATCATGTTTCAAAAAAGATTCTCTATCGATCCATAAAATAAAATTTTGGTGTGTCGAGGAACCTTAATTTTAAGGCATTTATCAAAGAATATCCGTTAAGGTTTGGGGTGGTTGATAATTTATATGAAACAATGATATCCCTCTAAAAATTATTTTCTTGCTCAAATAAAGATTTCAAAAAGTGTAGTTTTTGGCAAAGCTGTAAAAAAAAAACCTCAGACGTTTTTTTGCCTCATTCACATCCTATGGTTTTAGCTGGTGTATGTGACAACCTTTAAAAATATAAGATATGAGAAATAAATACTAGTAACAGATTTAAATAACATATTGATATACAATGAACGATAATCGCTACTGTTTCTTAAAGCTCTTGTTGTCTCTCTTATGTCACCCAAAAGGTCAACTATTTATCATCCTCTACATTACTTAATCACTAATAATGTAAATGATTTAAACTTAAATCTAAATACACCTGTATTGAACAACAGTAATGTTGAAATACCTTGAATTTACTTTTTCATCATCAGAGAGATAATTGTTGGTTATGAATACGCTGAATTTTCTCTGTATTTATTCGGGAAATCTGATATTTTTTTCTTTATATGTGTTGCTAATTATAAACCGCCTGTTGTGATTAACATATTTGTACTTCACTGTTGAACCTCCTCTTTTGGACTTAACATATAGATATCTTCTGGGTGCTGTTTGAATCCAGTATATCTCTTTTACTTTCATTCACAGTTGATAAAAGGCCTTTCTCTGAGTATCATCAAAGTATACTCATTGTTACATGTATCATCTATTTTGTTATCTAGTTTGTTTGAAGATTTCAACATATAAAGTGCGTGTTGCATATTTGATCACAACAGAACCAGTTTCATTAAATTAATATTAATCTTTAGAGGTCTCTTTTTAAAATTTATTCGTATGGTCAAACTCATTGGCCTCCTTACTTAAATTTTCTCAGCTTCATGAGTGATGCATGCCAATTTCTGATTGTTCCTTTCATACAGCTTTTGTATCGCAACAAACGATTGCTACAGTGACGTGTTCCATTCGAGTATTTTTTTGTTTTTTATTCAAATTTATAGGTTACGAAAATACCCAGAAATAATTAAATTTGGTGACCTTTTTTATGTTAAGGGGTATTATCACAGTTCTAGTGAAATTTCATTTTTCTATTTTTATTGTTTATATTATGCTTTTTTATGCATTTCTAATGATCAATTAAAATTTTATGCTCATTGTAGAGTAAAAGCAAGACACATAATTCACAATTCTTTGTTATATAAACAAGGCTCGTGTCATGTTTTTGTTTACATCGTTCAAAATACCGGTAAATGTTCTATTTCAAGCTGATTTTTCAATCTGCAATCCTTTTGAACACAGAAACAGTTTCTAGTTTTTGTCACATTCAATTTAAATTTAAACCTGGAATTTTTTTAAAACAAAAACATTATCTATAACAAAGAATGGTGAGCTCTGTATCTCCCTTATATTGACTATTAGAAATACCTTATTGAAGCACTTAAATCATTAAAAACGGAAGAATAAGTTTTGACAATGTCTCTTTAAAAGTTAATTTCTGTTTCTATTACATTTGATTTCTATATTGATGTAAAAGCATACAACTTTGAAAAATTGAAAAAAAAAGTTATTGGAATATTTGAAAGTTTTGAAATTTATATTCAAAGACAAAACAAAAGTGTTATACTTTGGGGTTTTACCTTTGGATCCTATTGAAAAAGTATGTACATGTAACAAAAACTACTTAGAGCTTGTAGGTGTTAAGGATAACTTTCACAGCATATTGAAATATTGAATCGTAATAAATGAGTTATCGAACTTCTTCCTTGAGAAAATATTAGTAGTTATTAAATAATTCTTTCTTTAGAGTTCATGCAGGTATAAAGGTAATAATACAGCATTGCAGAATTATATATAACCAACGTCAAAATGTTATTTTAAAGGACCTTTATTTCAATATTTTGCGATGACCAAAGAACTATTAAAGAAGGCTTTTTTTTCTATTTACATTGACATGTCTCAACGAAACTACATCAAATATGTTTATTTATTTAACAATTATTTCAAAATCATTTTTAAAAATTGTGAATTTAGTAAAATGCCATGTTGTAAATTTTGAATTTACATCCACCCAGTAAATTCAAATTTACAACATGACAGAAATATTGCTTATGTCCCATATGTGGGAAAGCCATCCTCTTTGCATCCATTGCTCCACATCAATCATCTTTTAATACTTTTATATGTTATTCTCAGATAGCTTGAGGGATGTACCTTCAAAGCAAAAGTTGTCCTTTGTATTGCAGGAAACTTGATCATCAATCAGATCTAATAGTATTATAATGTATTTAAAAAAGATAAAGTAAATGAATGTACATTAACAAAATAATAAAATTCTCAACATATGGTTTTCGAACAGGATTACAGAAAATTCTTATACGTATACTATAATTATCATAAGTATACAGTTTGTTTTTGTTTGTTTTTGTACCCAATTTAGTTGATTTTTTCGTCACAGGTAAATTTCCCCTGGGACAATTGTGTTTTAAATTTAAGATGGAATGTCTTTATAATAACCTCCTTTCTAATGAACCTGTAATGCCTCTTTAACGATGACAAAAAGATCTTGTCATATTATCATCCTGAACACTGCCTGCATCAATTAATTCGTCAAGTATGATAAAGTGATTTCAGCAAAACACGGATTGTCTTAAATAGTATTCATTAACAGTGAGAATATGAATTGATTCTCAGGTGAATTCATTTACATAAATATGAAGTTCTATACATCATATCCTGTGTAATTTAATGGCGACTTAATTCTAACATCAACGGAGAACATACTCTAAAGGTAAGTCATCTTCAAACCGTTAAAACAGATTTTTAAATTTTAGTTTAAAAATTAAATAACGATGTTACTTCTTCAGCACATTAAAGAATTATCAGTCATATAAATCATTTTCATACAGTTGTAATTACAATAGAGGAATCGATCCTATATTTCGTGTTCTCATTTACCTATTACAACAATTTAATGCTTTTGGGACAAATGTAAGAGTTCTTGAAATTTATGACAAATTCACAAACAGCATTTATTCCATGGCTCAAAAAATGAGATTGGTCTTGTTTTGTTTACTTTTAGATGAATGTGTATACAACTGTTTCTGTGTTTGTCACTGTGATTTCCCTTACTTTTGTTCAAGGTAAGATTTTCTCAGTTTTATTTTTTATTTTCAAACCTTTTTAATTCGGCTGCTCAATGCACACGATTAATTTACAATCATTTCATTAACCTTTACCTTTAAAATCATTTTTAGTTGAGCTCTAGTTTTTATTAAATCATGTCTTAAGGAAATTAGAAAATGTAAATGAAGAACGAAGGCGCTGACACAAGATATAGCAGAAATTAAGATGATTCATTAATCACGGGCCATGAAATTATTTCATAGTAGGAAAATGTCAGGAAAATTAAAAACTTCTAAATATGTCTCATGTCTGTTCTAAATATATAACTTCCATCTGTTTACATGCATGTTTTAATTTTTAAGATTTCTTCGTCATACTCTTGAATTCAAATAGACTAAGTATTTAAATTCTCAAATCCATTATAATATATTTTTTTAACCGGTGTTCAATATTTCATCTCCATTAATTTATAATTGCTAAGGAGTAACATTAAAAATTACATTAAAGAAGAAAGCACAATTTTTGTTCATGTTACTATTTTCCCCCTTAAAACAAAAACAAAACAAAAAAATTACTATCAAATTAAATAACCTTATCCATAAAGACATAAAGAACGAAATATCACCTCATTGCATTTTTTGCAAGATCGACCCCCTAGTTCAATAGCCGTAACAATGTCGCTCACTTCGCTGGCTTATTGCAGGACAGCACTTTCAGAGGTTCTGTGTATACAATGGTTTTGCGATAGCACGTGACGGTGAGCATGCACTCCAGCCGGAAGACATCGACCCCTTCCTATGTACCCACATCGTCTTCTCCTTCGCCGAGGTCGACGAAACAGGAACGAGGCTAAAGGACCCCGATCACTTCGAGGCCAATTATTTGTATGACGTTATTTTATGACGTAATCATATCAAGATCAAATACAAGATAAAGCATTAAGATTTCAAACATAAATGAATGAAATGAAAAATGTGTATGATTTCAAAATATTCTTCGCGTAATATTTGAGTTATTATTTTTATCCGGTTTTTGCAGATATCAAAGAATTATTCGCCTTAGAAAATTAAACCACCGCCTCAACATGATTCTGTCGGTTGGAGGATGGGATAAGGGCAGCGAGGGGTTTTCAAAACTTGTATCATCGCGTGAAAATATGTTGAAGTTTACTAAATGGGTGATCATTTATCTCCGCCGCTTCGACTTTGATGGACTTGATTTTGACTGGCAGTTCCCTGCACTGAGAGACAGCAGTCTGCAGGACAAGAAGCGATTCGCCGACCTTTGTGACGTCAGTAATATGTCATCAAATAGATCGTAAGAAATCTTTTACTTGCATCATCATTTTGTTGTTTCATATTCATTTATTTTATTCCATAACACAGGTGATCGCCCTTGAGTTTGATATCGAAGAAATCCCTGACATCAAATGGAAGTTGACCTTTACCCTCACCTTTCACCCTCTGCTTCCAGTTATGCACTTTGGTTATGATATTCCCCGTCTTTCAAGGTAACGTGTTGAAAACTGCCTTGTCATACTATGTATTCAGTATAAGCTATACTGACTTGTTGCATTACAACTTGAGATTAAGAGTGTATCAGACATATGCATCCCCAATAAGAACATACATCCATCCCTTGCTTTTGCAGTAAGGCCCATTATATCAACCTGAAGATGTACGATCTGTACGGCCACTGGGACGATCCTCTGCTGGCGCGACATCACAGTGCTCTGACGGGTCCCAAGGGATTCAACAACATCGTAAGTACAGAAATAATGTTCCAAGGGATTCAACAAAATCATAAGTGCAGAAATAATGTTCCAATGGATTCAACAACATCATAAGTACAGACATACTGTCCCTAGGGATTCAACAACATCGTTAGTACAGAAATACTATTTCAAGATATTCTTCAACATCATAAGTACAGAGATAATGCCCCATAAGATTCAACAACATCGTAAGCATACAGATATTGTTCCAAACAATTCAACTACATTGTAAGGTATACTGGTATATAGATATTGCTTCAAAAACTTCAACAACATCGCAAATACATATCTACTGTTCCATGTGAATACCGGTTTTACCAATGCTTTACTTACCTCCTATAGGTTCATTCCTATTATTACATTGTTTTGTTATACGCATCCCTGAATTAACTATTGTGAATCTTTATATGTCAGATCGTATTGTGCGTTGAATCGTTATTTTGCATTTACTTCAGAATGATTTGGTGGAGATGTGGGAAGAGAAGGGAGTTCCCGGTCACAAGATGGTCCTGGGAATGCCGTTCTTTGGAAGATCCTACCGCCTGGAGGATCCCGCCATTTCAATGCCTGGGGCACCTGCCATCGGACCCGGCACAGATAATGGAGACGGAATTCCTCTCAAGCATGTAATTATTTTACTGTGTTAATCATGAAGTTTTGTTTTAATATTTTTTTTATTCGGATGTGATCACTTTTTTCGTCTGTTTGTGAAGCTATGCCACCTGATACGAAGTGGGTTGAATGAGAGCTTCATTCCATCACAACAAGTGCCTTACCTGGTGCAGGGGGATGAATGGATCGGCTACGACAATCAGAGAAGTATCATGAACAAGGTACGCGTCATATAGGTTTAAATAAACAATATTAATGGCATTTACGTGTGTGTACCATATATCTCTTATATATGATGGCATTTTTGGTTTTCTCGACTTCAGGCCACCTTTGTTTTCAACAAACCTTTGGCCGGGGTATTGCTCTACTCCCTCGACATGGACGATCACAAGGGAGCCTGTGGGGCGGGAAAATTCCCCATGTCCATGTCAGTGATCCACGGTCTCCAGGCGTACATGCTGTACATGCAGCGGAAACACATGGCCATTGGCGAGATCTACAGGACAAAGATTAACAGCGCACGCGTGTCCAGGAGAGCTTACTTTATGGCGGGAAAAAAAGACATGGTCGCAAAGGAGGATAAAAAAATCGCTGGATTGCAAAAAGAACAAGACATTGCAATGGGCAAGATGACTGCAGAGGTACAATCTGCACAAGCCATGATGAACAAACCTTTTGAACTGCCATCCCCCAATCAACGATCATTTAATTGGTAGACATTGTCAGGAATCTTAAATTAATTCTGAAGTTAACATATTTTGTATTGAAACGTGATTCAATAAAAAATGATTTATTTTTCCACCCCTTTAATGATTATGCATGTTCAATTTTGATTTTAGTTTACAGACATAAATGATAATGTTTGTTCAAGTTATTTCAAAATATTAATGTATTCGTTTCAAAATTGTTTTTTTTTTCTTGAGAAAAGGTGTTTGAAAAGTGTGTTTTCGATTAATCAGATAGTATATGCACTGTGAGTAAATAAACAACAATGCCTTCATGTAACTATAAAGTTAAACTGATTTTTTTTATATATTTACTGAAACTTCCTCTTTCTGTATTGTTTAACAAATAAAGGATTTATTATAATGCCGCTGTTTTGAATTGTATAATTTGTGGATTTCTAGTAAAAGAACTGTCGTTTGCAAAACAAAAACAAATAATATTTAAGTAAATGTATGTCTTCTAATTTTTTTTTCAGTCATGTAGCTATGTTTATCAGAAAAAGAATCGACAATGAGATACAAAGAAATATAAGATATGTACTGTTATAAAAGTGTAAAAATAAGTCACGAGTGAGATTTATTTTCAATAAGTATACTTCATGGCCTTCCTGGTTTCTGTTTGCTGCAGACCTTTAGTGTAACTCCACGGGAAATTCGGGTTGACGGATCATGGTTTTTCAACCTAAATTTCTCAAGGAGCTTCAGTTCTGTTTCTGTAGGATTATCAGACGAAGATGGTGGCCTGCTTACAAAAAATTTGTGTCTTAAACCAAAAACCATGGTTACAATCACTACAGGATAAGTTTGACGGGGATGTCAAAATATATCAAATATTTACCCTGATACAATCTCAATATTTTGTTAGTTATTTCAGGACAAAACTAAACTTGTAGGTCGAACAGCGTATAACATGTGAATGCATCAGTTGTCATGAATGAATCAAAGTACTGAGAAGTCCTTTGGCTTAAACTATACTACATTCTGTATTTGAAAAAAGAATGGTATGAGGAATCATTCTCTAACTTTTATGGAGATATATTTACATTTCCCAGTTTTTCTAACCGTACTAAAAATAAAGATACAAATCAAATGTGGTTTTATGGTTCAATAACATCGATATTTATATTCCTTTTAAAGGAACGTTCCTTAAAGTATTTCCCTTCCAAAAGCTTAATACGGAAAGTGATACATACGAAATGTAAGCTCCTTGAGAATTAAACGTATCCGTGTCATGCAGTCGTTCTCAGAATAGTCGTAATTTATACCTAATTATCATCTCTTCGTGAAGTTAAATAACCTCAAACATACCATTCCGAATTTATATTACGCAAAACGTAGCAACTATCCACTTATTACAGGAGTCTCATTATGCTTCATTTTTGCTTTTTAGAGATAAAAAGTAATTATATAAAGGTGAATAATCTGTAGTCGCTTGATTACCGTGAACTTTTCCGGATTTTCAAAAAATTAGCTTTTCAAACACAAGTAAAAAAAAACCCACTGGAGATTTGGTTCATGAATGTACATTTTCCAAAGAGAACTTAATAAAATTATGAACACGGAGTTTTTGGCTTCCTAGCAATTTAGAGTTTTTGATACAGAGACGGTCGACAATTTTAATAAATAGAAGCTAGTCCTTTTGCTATTCTGGGCTTTTATATGTATTCAATTTTTACCAGAATATTTATTTTGTGCGTTCAAGACCAAACGTATTATTTTTGACATACACATTTGTAAATCCACTTCTATAGAAAGGCAAGCGAATGAAAATTTAAAAATCTATCTAATTTTATAAAAGTGGATGTTTCAAAATAAATTTAAAGAAATTTTGACAGTATCTGCAGCTCATTAACATTTAGATTCGAAGAAATTGTGGTGACGCCGTCCGTGTTGAAGAGGAAAGAATTAGCATATCTATCCCAGCTCGGATCATTAAAATCCTCTCGTAATGCACTGTCCCTCGCTGTATCACACCATTGTTTAAATTTAATTTTCATGTAAATGCGAAATGGAAAAAAGTGATTAATTACAGCAAACCGTAGTTCATACTTCCAAATAAAGTATATCTGAAAAGAGGTGGAAGAATCAAGATGGTGGCCCTCTGAAAAGGCTATTCACAGGAAAACAAAACTGTTGATGGTTCAGAGGCTTTGATTTTGACAATAATCTTTTGCAAAAGAGATTAGTTGTAGAAAATGAAGGGCCAAGCGTGTATGGTTTTGATTTCCGTGTGGTTGTCTTGCGTTGATGGGGGTAAGTCTAATTACATTTGCAGATCTAAACCTTATTTCTTTTTTATTTTGGTTCAAATCGATTTTGATAAGATATGCCAGATAAAAATCAGGAATATTGAGATTAGGGTAATTGATCGCTGTATTACACACTCCTAATTATCCTTACCAGAAATGATTGATGACGACAGTAACGTGGGGATCAACCTTAAGAAACTTTTATTGCTTACTCGCTTTGTTTAAACAAGAACAATAAGGATATTTTTCTCACACTCAGGAAAAATTTGTATTTAATTGCTGATAAAGGGCTTATTTGTCTGACAAAATGTGTACTTTGTTTTGATAAATAATGTACATACAGAAAATACTCATTTAAAGAATCAGCTAAATATCAGAGTCAATGTTTGTTAGCCTTGATAAAAATTACCAGTTTTAGCTGTCGTGTTTATGATTTTTTAAACAACTGCATGGTATACATATAATATTAAGATGCAGATCTTATTCAATAGCTGTCAGATATCCCCCTCGTCACTGACAAGTTCCACTCGTAAGCTTACTGTCAGCGAAATATGACGCGTTCATTTCGTACATAAGAATAATTAATACTTAAAACGTGACTTTTCTTAATACGATTTATTTAATGTAGAAAGAATACCTGACTTTAATTTATAGTATCCAAATTTAACTTTTCCAAAGTCTTATTTTCAGTCCAATATTCAACAAATGCAAGAATACTTTTTATAATTGACTTAAACTGTTTTAGAAATGAAACCTAGGCATAAAAATCAGTCAGTTACGCAACTTCTTTTCGTATGATACAAAAAAGGACAAAAATTGAAACCATCTTCTGTACAGTACACAATGCCTAAAAAATGAAAACAAAAAGTTTAGAGTGTTATCACCTTTAATGCTTGTATGTGTCTATAACTGCCAACAATTGTAGAATTCCTATTGATTTCTGTTTTAAGAATTTATCAAGATGTGTTACTACAGCGCCTGGGCGATCTATCGGGACGGCTCCCAGGCCCTTACCCCCGAGGACATTGACGCCCATCATTGCTCCCACCTGGTCCTGGCTTACGCCACCATAGACGACACGGGAAAAAACCTCAAATTCCCGGACACCTACGAAAACATGCATCTGTAAGAAATTAGGCCGGACCAAGTTGTTTCCGTGTTTAGCATTCGCGGACGGATTGGTTTTGAAGCATGAAAATTGAAAACAAATACAAACATGTACCCAAAACAAAATGTACATTTACTTTTCATGTTAAAAAAACGGATGCACAAAGATTTTGAATTTTAAATTTGCTTTGTTTTTTCGTTTGAACAAAAGTTTGGGATATATATGTGTTAATTTTCGTAACAGTGTAAAGAAATATTAAAATATTAATCATAGATTTTATTAATGGATTATGTAAGAATGTGTAATTTTTCTGTTGATTTGTGTGTGTTTTATTGGTAAAAATGTTTTTGACTTTTGAAGGGATGCTAAACGTAGGAAAAACTTGGAATGGTCTTACAGAAAGGAAAAATAGCAATTGTTATAAATCATAAATTAGATATTCTTATACATGTAATCTACAAATCGAACCTACATGGATACTGTCACTATTCGCAATTCATATTCTATATCTTTATTTATCTTGAAATGAATGATTTTTGGGTAGGCCCGAGAGGCTGAATGATATGAGGGACCACAAGGACGACCTGAACATGGTCCTGTCGGTGGGAGGGTGGATGATGGACAGCGAGGCGTGGTCAAACGTGGTCAGGGACAAGGAATCAATGGATACCTTCACCGCAAACGCCATAACATTCCTCCGCTTCCACGACTTTGACGGGATAGATCTGGACTGGCAGTACCCGGCATTTAGAGGAAGCTCCCACGAGGATCAGGCGAGACTAGTGGAGTTATGTGAGGTGATCTAAAAATAAATGTTCATATCACTTCAAATACTTGATAATACCCCCTCGGCGAAAAGTAGACAACGTCAATCAGTTAATGCCACACAATATGCATTAGGCGTATTAACGTTCGACATAGATACTATAATATCCTCTGAAATTTGACTTTACTTGTATTTTATCTCTGCACACAATATGTCTAGGGCATAATAAAGTTCGGCGTAGGTACTATCCTTTAAACATTTAATTTTAGCAATAAAAATGTGTATTAAGACTACTTTCTAAAAATATGCATTATATGACTACTTTGAAAGTATTCAGAATAATGTGCATTTTAATTTGTAAAATTAAAACATACCAGTAGAACAGTACCAAAATATCTTCTGAAATTTGACTTGTTTTATCTAGCGTTTTCGACATGGAATCGAGACTGAGTCGGAACCTGATAGTAAGTGGCACCTGTCGTTTTCGTTGTCTGTCGACCCCTCGGCCCATCGAGTGATGTACTCCTACGACCTCAAAAGATTAGCCAAGTAAGTTGGACAGCACTCCCCATTTATCAGCGGGGGTCAATCACTTGACATGTTACTAGGGACAATCTTGAATCGAATATCGTCAAAATATTGGCCAGAATACAAAATATAGTACAATGCGCGACCTTCAAAATTGTTTCCTTGTCTCTCGGCGCACACGTGTTAGAAATTTAATAATGGACTGGTCTTAAGTATTTGACAATAAAAAAAGTTCTCGTGAGAGAATCTTTGGTCAAATATATAAAACACATAAAGAATATATTTACTTTAATATTTTATTTGTAAAAACACCACGGAATGGTGCATATCTCTTTGGTTAGAAATACGGAATAAATATTTGAAGCATATATTCACATTAATTTGTACATTCGGCAAGAAATTTTGCATAGCAATATCGCTGGAATACAATTAATTAGACGAAATACAATTAATTAGACGAACACTGCTTTAACAAATATCCTGGTACCATTTGACAGTTACTGTAACATCATTGTCATTGCTTGACCTATCATGATTTGGCTATATTCGTACTTTTACATTAAATTCTGAGAGCTTGTTATTGTGTGTAATTATTTATTCTCTCCCCTAACAAGACTCGTGCCTATAAGTCCTTGTCATTACACCATTTAGTATATACTCACCGATCTTTCGTAGGGAGGTCGACTTTTTCAACCTGAAGACTTATGACCTTCACGGTCACTGGAGCGAGCCCCTAACTGCTGACCATCACAGTCCACTGGTAGGCGGGGACGAGCTTAGCCCTGAGCCCAAGGACAGCGTGGTAGGAATATAAAACTAAATCACTCATGAAAACACTCTCCATACTGAAAATTGGGCCACCGAGCATTTAATACAAACAGTTGTTTCTTTAATGTATTCATTGCTTTTGTGCTCTAATACCTAATTCTATTCTAAACGACCATTCACAATGTCATCTCTTTTAAAAGTTGATAGTTTTAATGCACACGTCATAGGCGTCGGAACCGGGAGGGCTAGCTGGGCTTTGCCACCCATCTTTTTTGCAAAGTTAGACAAAACCATAACCATAATCCTATTTTTTTTTTGGGCTTGTACAGATTTCTGATAGGTCCAGCCCCCCCCCCCCCCACTTTCAATTTGCTTCCGACGCCACTGCACGAAACATAACTATACGCATGCCACTTGTGATGAATATCGTGTCTTACAGTATCTCTCTCTTTAGAACGAGCTGGCAAAGGAATGGGTAATGTCCGGAGTTCCGGCGAGCCAGATTGTCATAGGTCTGGCTTTCTACGGCCGTTCCTTCAAACTGAAGAGCGCTAACTACTCCTTCCCTGGCGCCCCTGCCGTAGGTCCGGGCTCAGACGGAGGAGAAGGGATACCTGTTAACAAAGTATGCAAAGTGTTCAAATGATTTAAAGTTTTCGTTATACAGATTTGATTTTCTATGGTTAAGTTGACTTTGTTTGGTTTTAGATTTGTCACTTGATACGTGGTGGTGTGGAAGAAAAGTACATTCCAGAAAAACGAGTGCCTTATTACGTCATTGATGACGAATGGGTCGGGTTCGACAATCCAAGAAGCATTAGGGAAAAAGTAAATTTAAATGTTCTACTAATGCATATCTGTAATTCATGTGACAAAGATGAGGGTTTTTTTGTAGAGAGTTATAAAACACTGTTAATCTATAATGGTTTATCAAAATAACATCTTGATGTTTGATTATAGGCTCAATTAGTTGCCAAAAACCACTTGGGTGGCATAGCGATGTGGACGATGGATCAGGATGACCACCGCGGGGTGTGTGGGGAAAAATGGCCGCTTATGTTTGCGATTATTCACGGTCTCGGTCCTCTGGAATACGTGAGCTATGTGTCTGCAAAACACGAATCTCTCAGGGAATTGGTGAATAAGAAAATCATACACGCTAACGCACAGTTTGCCTATTATTCTGAAGCGTTTGACAGTAGAAATGCCAGGAAATGGGAACAGAAGTTAGCGGTTCTAACGACGAAACTTGCGGACATGCAGGCCCAGCAGTCCGTGTTCTGGTCCAAAGTACAAGGGGCGGCAACTCGTGGGGGTAGTCCCATGCCACCCATTGACAAACCGTCCTGGACTATGTGATTGGTTATCAGTCTATTATTGTTCAAAGTTGTCTTTCACTGGATTTAATACGCATATTGTCTCTGCTTTGTGTGAATGTGTTTGTTGATATATTATAAAAAACAATAAAAATGAAAAAAGACTATACAAACATTTTCTATGCCAGAGTCATAGAAGCATATATTCAAGCGTTAAAATCATTATAAGTAGTCAACTTAATGCATAATTCAAGTTATGTGGTATAATCAAGGCATCCAGATTTCTTTTTTTCCTGACTTATACACATGCACATCACATAATTATTTACAATGTTCAGAAAAACATTTCATGTACTTGTTACGATTTTGTTTCAGTTATTTAATAAATTGTTAAATCTGTTCATCTACTAACTTACTAATATTAAAATTTAATTTAATTTAATACTTACTGAAAAAAGTTTCATACTTCAAAGAACAAAATCCAATAATATAAAAAAATATATATATTCCAGTAACGGCATGATAAGTTTAATTAGGGGGTTATAATGCCTATGATAAATTTAAGGAAATATTTACTACGTTATTATACTATCATCCTATGACGTGCGTTATGCAAATTTCATTTAGTTTAATGAATTTCGAGTGATGTTGCGCTAATTTTATCCTGAAAGTAACAACAGGAATATAGCTTTGACAAGGCGTATTAATTATCAAATATAATAATAAGTGACACATAACAGGATATTAATGCTTCATTTAAGCAGCATTCAGGGGTTGTCGTCAGAGACATTCTAGTCTGTGGCAGTGTTCATCAGTAATGTCAAGATTTCACAGTTCACTTGTTTTTGTATCATTATGACTTATTAATTCAATTCAGATCAGGTATATGCAATGAATTATACAGTTCGTGTTCGACGAGTTGAGAAAATGGCGTCCAGATTTTTGTAATCAACTTTCTTAGATTTCTACGGATTTGAAGAAAAATATTAATACAAAAATTTCCCTGTAAGTATCTTAGTTACTTTCTTGAATATTCATAACTTTTTAAAACAGAAAACGGAGATTTATCACTTTAAATAATTTACGGGAAAATCGGATTTTGCTTATTGATTTGTACGTTGTATTGAATGATGAAGTACAGCGTTCAATTTGTCTTTCAAGTTCACCGACGGTAACGGTACGGCGTTATATTTGTTTACAGACCATGAATACAATAATCCTAGCCAGTCTTCTCGTTCTTTTGGTCAGCTTGACAGAAATCCATGGAGGTTTGTTAAATTCATTACATTGAGTATCAAGACCAAACCCACATTGTAAAAGGCAGAACACTATTTGTACTTAACGAGGGGGTGGTGGGGGGGGGGGGGGGGGGCTATTTCATGTCTCCATATACCGTTGTCACATCAATAATACGAACGTACGGAAAGACAGTCGAATAGAGTGTTCGTAATGACATCACTTTCAATGAATACCTCAAAAGATCTTCATTAATTCTTTGACTTTATGACAAAAACAAACAAAAGACACTTATTTATTCAGCTGTTAAATAGTTGATAAACAGTTTTTTAGCTTGAAGTCTTGTAATGGTTAATTGAGGAAATGATAATACGAAGAATTACAGGTCATAATTCAAACATGTTTTAAATTATGTTTTTGAAAATGTCCAAGGACTGGTGAAAGCGAAATTTACAAAATGTACCTGTATAAATAGTTCTTTGTTCTTGATATCAATACATAAACAAAAACTGAGTATTACAGATATTCTAAAACTTAAAAAAAAACGATAAAAGACAAGCAAAAAAGCAAACAAGGTGATAGAATTGGTACTTCAAATAAATACTTGGTAGTTCAAACATTACATTCAAAGGGCACAATAGTAAGCTTTGTTGATACATAGATTCTACATTGTAAATAAAGACTTATAAGACTCCCAGAATGCAAAATCAAACTCTCGTGTTTTGATATTTTTCTACATTTTCTTCGATTTCATCATTGTCTTGAATGTTTTTATTATGACAGAATTCATCAAGATGTGTTACTACAGCGCCTGGGCCGCCTATAGAGACGGCCACCAGGCTCTGAAGCCTGAGGATGTGGACGCCCATCACTGCACGCACCTTGCCCTCGCCTACGGCACGATCGACGCCAGTGGCAAACGAGTCAAGTTCCCGGATGTATTCGAAGACATGCACCTGTATGTCATATTTCTGGGTTCTATATTAATCTTCCCATGCTCTCTGATACAGCAAAACATGCATAAAATGTTTTGTCAAGGGTTGCTTAATGTATTAAACGCTTTCGGTAAATAATGATTTTCTGTGGACATCATTTTTATTTTATATATTGTGCGATTTGTTTTAAAGGCCAGAGCGAATGAACTCACTTCGTGACCACAACGAGGACTTGAACATGGTCCTCTCGGTGGGCGGGTGGATGATGGACAGTGAGGCCTGGTCCAACATGCTGAGGTCCAAGGAGAACATGGAGGAGTTCGCCAAGGAGGCCGTCATCTTCCTCCGCTTCCATGACTTTGACGGGATAGATCTGGACTGGCAGTACCCCGCCTTCAGAAAGAGCACGGCAGAGGATAGGGAAAGATTCGCGGACTTCATGGAGGTAATGAGAGAGAGAGAGAGAGAGAGAGAGAGAGAGAGAGAGAGAGAGAGAGAGAGAGAGAGAGAGAGAGAGAGAGAGAGAGAGAGAGAGAGAGAGAGTTTTCAATATATGCATGCCATAACCGATTCATGAAAAAGATCTAGTACAAAGCAGTCATTATTTTTGTCGATATGAATGTCATAAATCATGTGAATCAAGTGCATTATCTCTTCATTATAAACATACATAACAGACAATGTACAGATTGCAAATAAGGATAGATCGATCATAAACAACCACCAATATGAGGGATCGATTCACATTTAGATTAATACAAAGAATGACTGAATTCCCTTAGTAAAAAAAAGCCATGTTGCCCTAAAACGGCGTGACCCGCCGAATAGTGTGTTTATTAACATTTCGAGTTGTTACATAATCATATCGTATTGTAAAAAGGAAACGTTATTTCCGTAGACAGAGTTACATGTCTTAAAAATCTTATTACATTCTTTGTGATCAATGTATTTGTTAATTTTTCTTCAAATTAAACATATGACATGAAACTCAGAGAGTGACCCGAAATTGGCGACTAATTTATTACTTCACTGTACATTTATGTTTAAATATAATTATGAGAGCATATATCCTGAAAAAAGATTTGTTCACCCTTTTCTTACTGTAGGTTCGTCAAACTCATGCAAAATAAATATAAGTACCCAGTAGGGACACTGACGAACATTTATTTTAACTTTTCTCTCTCCCTACAGATAATGAGGCACGCTATAGAGACGGAACACGAGCCCGACAGTAAATGGTCGCTGTCCCTCTCTCTGTCCGTGGACCCCAGCGCTTACAGGGTCATTAATTCCTACAACCTGAAGAGACTGGCCAGGTAAGGCAGGGGACAATACGACTCATGCTATGTACGTCAGAAAGGTGACCTTGACAACAGGCTAGTGTCATTACCCTAATATAATGTCAAGGTCGTGAAAGTTAATTTAAAGTGTTAACCTTTAACAATTGTTTACAAAGAGATAAGGATCAAAGTTTTTATTAATATTTCTTTAGAAGGGAGGACTTTTATTTTTATTTGTTTACATTCTTCTCACACATATTGAACCTACCGATTTTTATATTTGATAAAACTGGGAGATTTGCGCACACAGTTGAATTTTTTGGGTATCAACAGACAGGTTATGTTTATCAGCAAAGATATCTCTTGCGACCTTTCAAGAGTTGAAAAAGCGGTCAATAAAGTTGTTCAAATCTTTGTCGGCACGGTAAAAAGGACGCAATAGAGATTTTCTGAGTACAAAACAAACTTGTTCAATTGTTTCATGAGCATAGGATTTTATAAGTGTATTTTCCAACTTAAAAAGATGTTTGGCAAACAAATGCTTATATAAAAACCTTTACCATATTGTTAAAGCAGCAGAAACTAATTATGCCGGAAAAGAAAACGCAAATTAAGCAATATAAAAAATAAGTCTTAAATTGTGTTAAGGAAATCGTTATCTAAGCTTGAATACAATCACAAATTTCAAATGGTTCTTTATAGCACCGTAAACTGTTTACTGAAACTGAATTCATGTAAATGCCTTGTAAACTTTGAAATACTTATATTTTAGAGAGGTGGACTTCTTTAACCTGAAGACGTACGACCTTCACGGACACTGGGACGAACCAATGGCTGCCGTACATCACAGTCCGCTCACCCACGCAGACAGCCCGATAAACATCGTAAGACCCAGACATCTCTCCTTGTTTATAAACATGCACGTAAACATGCATAATTATATATATAATAGACGTATAACCGTATCGTACCTTATCAAAAGTGACATGATCAAAAGAAACGCAAAAAGTCAAGTGGGAAAACAATACACTTTAAAATTTCGAACTGCATTAAAATGGGCAATGTGCGGCTATTTGGAATATCCAAAAACGGTGACTTAATACAACATCTTGTCGACAAATGTATAACATCAAATCATATATTAACTTCTTTTGGAAAAAAATAAAACGTGCATGAAATATATACACTAAAAAAATCACCATGATCACAAAAATAACATGATGTGCATCATTTTGGACATCGTGTCGTGTTGACTCAACACGTATTTAGATTCTCATAATTCACATTCACTGATATTTAAATATAACCACACACCTTTTTATAAAGAATACCTTGGCCAGGAGCTGGGCTGAAGCAGGTGTCCCCAAGAACATGCTGGTGCTGGGAATCCCATACTATGGCCGCTCCTTCAGACTCCAAAACCCCAACATGACCATGCCCGGAGCCCCCGCTCTAGGGCCGGGGTCTGATGGGGGCGAGGGAATCCCTGTCAACAAAGTAGGTCAACTATAAAGTATGTGTCCTTAAATATGATATATATTTTCATTCATAATCAAATTATATATATATTATGTGCATATTAGCGAGTAATGGCGACAGTCGACTGCTGATAAAGTTGGGGGTTTTTTTTAATACAAATTTTGTAACTTATTGATTGAATGACTGTTATTTCATTGCCAGATATGTCATTTAATCCGAGGTGGGGTTCAGGAGCAATATATTCCTGAACAAAAAGTTCCATACTTTGTGATGGGAGATGAATGGGTCGGGTTCGACAATCTGAGAAGTGTGCGAGAAAAGGTAAGAATAAAAAGAGTAGATTTAAAAAAAAAATGAATGCTTACATGGTATAAATGACAAGTATGATATTAATCAAAAATTATTCTAGGCCATGTTGGTGGCTTCCAATCATCTGGGAGGAGTGGCTCTATGGACACTGGATCAGGACGACCATCGGGGTGTGTGTGGTGAGAAATGGTCGATTACTTTTGAAGTAATTCACGGACTAGGACGTGCTGAATACGTTGACTATGTCGCCGCAAAACAAGAGTCACTCCGTACACTAATAAACCACAAAATAGTACACACCTCTAAAGAAATAGGGTACTACTCGGACGTGCAAAATTCTACAATGGCCGCCCGCAAAGAAGCAGAGCTGGAGCAGCTACAGAATGACTTGGCTACACTTCAAGATCAGCAGCAAAAACAATGGATGCAGGTCCAGCGATCTGCTACACTGGGCGGAAAAGCTATTCCTCCGCTGGACCAACCGTCATGGAAATTATAATCCATTTATTATATATAGAATGAACAAAATGTTGAGCGTTGTTTAGAACTATTATACTTCTATAAGTTATTGATATATTACGTTTTTGATAGAAATGAATGCTTGTTTTTTTAAATAGGACAATACGTTGAATATGCAATGCGAATGGAAAATTTGAATTGCTATTTATTATCATAAAAAAAGATTTTAATGTTTTATTGTAAAATCTTGCTAACAAACTTTATGCTTAAGGTTATAGTATGGTTTCAACATTCAGTATCTTTGTTATTACAACTTCATTTTTCGTTTGTGTGATTTCTCACTTAATTTAATAAACCATTTTTTTCTCAAGAACTTAGTATTTGCTTTCCTGTTTGAAAAATTAAATCAGAGATGTGAAAGAAAAACGTTCCCTCGTGTAAAGTACCAATCAGTAGAATGCATTATTACTTCGTTTGATAATGTTAAACAGAATTGTAACTTTGACGTAATCGTTTGGAAAAAAATAAAGGTACATTTATTTGTCAAGTGTATATCACATAACTATTACCAACCCCTCTTTTATTTTCTAATAAATAAAAATTGTTAATGTAATTCTAAAGGAGAATGCAGTATATGTTAGATAAAAAACACGCAAAACTCTTTGTTTGGTTTATAAAACAGAAGGTAAAAATTGGTTATGTAATTTCAAAAGATAATACAATATATGTAGAGTAAATTGCATTCAAAACTCAGTTTGGTTTATGAAATACGAGGGGTACTTTACCTCTGACTATTCCACAACCCTCACAGACGGAGAAAGTCTGAAAATGACTGAAAACCTGTAGTACTATACAGTGCAACTAAGTACTAAAGCTCTATCTAATGATAAAATAATATGCTTAAAGTACTAAAGAAAGGTTTCTCCAAAGATTTTATCTGTAAGTTTGCAGCAGAACAACCGTTATCAGGTGAAACACCGGAGCTACATGTGAGAACCGCGCCATTCCTGTTCATATATTATAAGAGGTAATCCAGAATATTTTATTTTCATTATGAATTAATGAATTAATAAAAGAGAGTAGTTTGTGTTAATTTAACCATCACCATGTCTTAACAGATGCTCAGCCTAATAGTCTCGGTGGTTATCCTATCAGGAGTCTTTGAGAATGGTAAGAATTAAAGATTCACTTTGAAAACAATTTCTGAGACAGTAATCAATGTTTTATGTATCTGATATTGCCTGTACCGTGCTGGATATATGGGTTAAACGCAATAGTTTTCCTTGTGTTGCCTAATGGCCATGGAACAATATGGCCGTTATCTTTGGTAAATGTATCAGAAGACCTTGTAAATGTGGTATGGATTAGAGACTTGTCTTAGTTTTGAGTACATTAATAACCGGAAGTACTGGATGACAAAACAACCAACATGTATGTGTTACAGCTTTTGCATATCGGAGGGTATGTTACTATACAAACTGGTCACAATACAGAAATAGTCTTGGCAAATTCTATCCCGAAAACGTGGACCCCAACCTCTGTACCCATGTTATCTACGCCTTTGCTAAAATGAATGGCAACCGTTTGGCGCCTTTTGAGTGGAATGATAAGAGTACTCCATGGATGAAGGGAATGTAAGTACAATATGCTGTTAACAAGGTTAGATATCGCCAGATATCGGTAAAGTACTCATACAAGTTGAATTTTCAATATATTGAAATTGAAGTAGAGAATCAATTGATAAGGTAAATGGCAAGAATTTTCTTTGGAAAACATTTTGAATAAAATGTGAAAAAAAACCAAACAAACAAAACTTTGGGGCGACGGGAACGGTAAACGTTTTGTTTTGCGTCACAATCATTCATTGGTAACAAACGTCTGCTGGAAATCGGACGGATAAAACGACGGATACATAAACAGACTATATCAAAGCAACATGCAAGATTGATTTTCTTTCCTATGATTTATTTTAGGTACGAACGATTTCAGTCTCTCAAGCAACAGAATCCTTCCCTAAAAACCCTTCTTGCCGTCGGTGGATGGAACATGGGATCCGCTCCATTCACCAGGATGGTAGCCACCGACGCTAGCAGGCGGGAGTTTGCTACCACATCTGTCCAGTTCCTGCAGAAACATGGTTTCGACGGTCTAGATATGGACTGGGAATATCCCGCCAACAGAGGAAGTCCCCCACAGGACAAACAAAACTTTGTGGAACTTCTAAAGGTTGATTTGCTTCACATCGATTTACAAAGTTAGATACTTGTGATGAAAACTTTTCCCTCATTCCTCATTGTGTATATTTTCATTGGTTTTAGGTCCTGCGAAGCACTTTGGCTGGCCAAGGTCTGATGCTCTCAGCTGCAGTCCCCGCCGGCAAAACAAACATCGACACGGGATACGACGTCCCTACTATGATGCAGTATGCATAGTGGCAACACGCTTTTAAAAAAAATTGCACACTTGAAAAAAATTGTTTTCAATGTGCATTTAATTTGGACCAATTCAATCCACTTTGAAAACAAATTTCAAAGTGCGAAAATTTAAAATTTCGTTACATTTGGTACCAAAAAAAAGTGAAAAAAGTTCAAGTGCGTTATGAATATTCATCATAATTTTTTATTTTCAAGACACTTATATCATTTGGAGAAAAACATGACTGTTTAAATCACAAATTCTGGAATTCGATTTTTAATTAGTCGATGATATGATTATTTGTAAACACTAACTGATTTGATATACCGCCTTTAAGTAGGAGGAAGGGACAACGAAAGATAAAATGTAACTACCAGTTTATCATTCAAATTGATTACATGTACAGGGAGAATAGCCTACCCCTAATCGTTCCTTCCTATACATGATATTCAACAAACTAGAGTTTAGCGTAAAAAATCGGAAAAAGATATAAGCTTTGCTGTAAATTGAGTTTTATTGAAAAAAAAACGAGCTAACCAAACAATAGTTTCTCTCATGGTTTGTTAAAAAATCTCTGTTTAAACATGACCTTTTTTTTTCAAATTCAAACCAAATAAATCACTTTATTATAAAAATATGAGAGTAAATTGAATAAACATTAAAACATTGTCAACCAAAAATAAGCATTGGGGTACGGGGGTTTTTTTTGTCACTCGTCTAATGTTTTTAAAAATCTTATTGTGTTTGGTATACATATTTGATAACTAACGTGTATGTTTCAACTGTTTCAAGATATTACCATAGACTGACATATAAAAAATATTGATTCCATGCAATAAATTCTTAAATGTCTCTATATCTTTTTACGAGGTATGTTGATATGATCAATTTGATGACATACGATTTCCATGGAGGGAGTTTCGACAGCAAAACTGGACACAATAGCCCATTAAAAGGACATCCACAGGAAACCGGAAGTGATGCATACTTTAATGTGGTTCGTATTTTTCGCCAATATAACAAAAAGTCCAAAACGTTTATATCTAGCTCACCTGAGCCAAACGTAAGCTATTCTGTCCTCTGGCTGTCGTTGGCTTCTGTCGTTGGGGTCGCCATGTTCGAAGATAATAAAAAAAATGCAAAAATTCAGTGGCATTTAAAAAAATCTTCCCCAGTACCACTGTACCAGAAAACTAATGTAACAAATAAATCTCTATATAACCTCGATAGAGATTCGGCTGATAAACAATCAGAAATCAGAAACAATTTGATATTTTTACTACAGCAGTCGCCGAATCACGGGACAGTCTTTCATAATTCATGTCTGGAATTCTTCCCCAGTTTTGGTGGCATGTCTTGTTTAAAATAAAAATAATCGTTTGTCTCGCATTTCATTTTGTAAACTCAGGAGGAAAATTCTTTAATAGTATTATTCTAACAATTTATCAGCAGTGGTACTTGTCAGTTTACATTCCTTCTTATCAAATTTAACAGATACTAATATGATCTACATGTGCATCATGGTAATACAACTTTACATTTATTTTACAGACAATAATGATTCCTTGCGCTTTCAGCTTTGATGAACTATATGGCCTCTGGGCCATTTGTTAAGATATAAAGTCAATTATATATTTTTCGAATTTCTTATTTCTTTTAGGAATGGGCAGTAAACTATTGGCTTCAAAAGGGGGCACCTGCTGCCAAAATAAATCTTGGGATGCCTTTGTATGGGCGTTCGTTTACGCTGGCCAGTACCAGCAACGCCGGACTGTTTGCTCCAGATAGAGGGGCCGGGGGCCAGAAGGGGACTTATACCATGGAGGCGGGATTCCTCTCTTATACCGAGGTCAGCATACATTACACATTGTACCACTTTAATGGAATGATTATTTTAATATAATGGTAGCTTTTAATTGATGTTTTGTTCTTTCGATTGGTACTTAAATAGGTCTTCACTTTGCATTCGATTTATTTTATTTGTAGCAGTAAAATGTGAGATTTAACGTTGTGTTTTAAAGATGTAATGACTCTAAGATATAACCACATTTATTTATTAATGACTAGTATGTGATTTATTTCATAAATGATAGATTTTGTGACTGTAATATGTAGAGATTTCAATCACGTATATAGATATATGAACACATAAATGAAAAATTATAACTATTTTCATTTTGAAAAGTATGCTCTTTGTCGGATAGGTTTGTGATATGCTAAAGAGCGGCGGGACTCGCCACTGGATTCCGGAAATGGAGGTTCCATACGCGGTGAGGGGAGATCAGTGGGTGGGGTATGACGACGAACAGAGCCTCCGACTCAAGGTAAGGCCTGCTCCCATCATGCATTGTGTGCATACAAGATGTGGTAAAACAAGGCCTAAAAAACAAGGTATATTGATTACACGCGGTTTGATTCCCCCTTTCCCATTCAGGGAGTAGTTTGAACATTGTTCAATTTTGTTATTTTTCAGATTTTAATAAAATGGGCTCTGTTGTATGTACATAAATTATAACGTTGATGAAATGTCCATCAAGAGGAGACTTCCTCAGGTATCTTAATAGGTGGGGAGGGAAGGGACTCTGTACTCAAACACCTATGCATAATCTAAAGACTTACGTTTGGTATTGCTGCGTTTGATTTTAGAATTTTAATACAGGTGGACTTTGCCAAATCTAAAGGTTTGGGAGGTATAATGGTATGGGCGCTAGATCTTGATGACTTCATCGGTAAAGGTTGTGGTAAGGGACCATACCCGCTACTCCACGCAATCAATGATGAACTCAACTCGAACACTCCTCAAACGTAATATTGTATAAATATTACTACAAACAAAGTGTTGTATACACATTTTAACATAAACGCTATCTCTAATTTCATCATAGAGAGTTTTGCAACAATCTAAAAACTAAGCATATCCGTTGTAATGTATTCGATGTAGGCCAGTGTTATAACCCTTTAAGTAAATTCCCAAAGTAATAATTTCAGACTTATGTTGTAACGTAAAGCTACTTCTAATCACCAAAAATAATATAAACAAACTCAATTTATGTAAATGACACTAGGTGAATCATTGCATGTACATATATTTTGTTTATCTAGGACTACGCAAGCTCCCATAACAACAGCTTATCGGACCACTCAGAGACCTTACCACCCCACTACTCACGTTAATCCCTTTAATCCGTTTAATCCAAGCACAGGTACGGATCCAGAATTTTATTCAAAAACCTTTCATATTTAAATACTAAGCAGTACAACCTATTAATAGGATGTGATGGAATAGATTTTTTCTCTAACAAAATGTTCTTTTTATATCTTCGAGTCATGGACAGTTCTTTTCTTCACTTGATTTTACTAATTTGTGAAGAATCGGCTTTTTAAGGGAAATATTAAAAATGTAATAGTTTGCTGACATTGCTAAGAACGTGCTAACTGCACTTAGAACAAAAAATATCAATCGTGATTAATGGTATGCACGTCTTTGCTAATGATCTTATTATAAAAAACGTATAATCAAATTATCTTAAAGTTTCTCAAATACTCTAATTCATAATAAAAAAATTTCTTCCGAAGCATCCCCAACCCACCACATCTCTACTGGTCAGTCCTTCAGCTGTACCGGCAGAGTAAGCGGATTCTACGCCGACCCCTCGTCCTGCATCCACTACTTCATCTGTGTTGGTGGCAGGAGCTTTGGAGTAGACTGTGCCACGGGTCTACACTTCAATGCTGCCTCTAAGTACTGCGATTGGCCGCAAAATGCACGTTGCCAGGTCCATCAGCAGTCTGTGGTGACCCCTGCCAGAACGACCCACGCTCCGATCACCCGTCCCCCCATATACACCACTCGCCCTTACTTCTACTTTACCACGCAGCGACCGGTACCCACAACGCAAGCTCATCAGATTCCCAATATGGGTATTTTCCTTTTGTTATGTTCGGTCTAATGATAAAAATCACAGAGCGACTATTCATACCATTATTTAATTATTTATTTTTTTCTCTTTTTTTAATGTATATCTATGTTTTATTTAAATGCCATTATTTATTTGATTTAAGATATTTCTAATTTGAATACAATTAATAGTGTTTAAGACTTTATATTATTGTAAATGATAAGAATTCTAAATATGTTTCCAAGTTATACTTCATGCAAGTGTTAATTTTACTTAAGGTGAAAATTCATCAAACAAAGACTAATTCATTTCTCTGTTATTTTTCAATTAAAATTTGGATAGGATTTTTGTCAGTGCGCTTACTCTTTACAAATACGCAAGTATTATATGATGTTTTGATACTTACAGGTGCGGGCGCCAATGCCTTTTGCCAACACAAGGCGGACGGTCTGTACAGCGACCCTAAAGACTGCGGCATGTTTTACCAGTGTGACATGAATCTGGGTTTCCATGAGCCCTGTCCACCGGGCCTAGCGTTCAACGAGCCCATGGCGGAGTGCGACTACCCCTACAAAGTCCCACAATGCACTCACTACCACCACCCATAGAATCTCTACTGATGTCCACATACCCACAATGTTAACTGTTTCGTTTCAAGTTTGTTATCAATAAAACTATTTTAAGGTGTGGTGGTTTTGTTAATACAACACTGATCACACTTGCGGTGAGGTGTGATGGTTGTAATGATATAACAGATAACACATGCAGATACATGTACATGACAGATTTAAAAAAGTAAAGAGGAAATGACCCTTTGTTCTATGTTCTTTGAACCATAGCTTTAAATCAGAAACAAAAGACAAGCAGTTACCTTACTTTCAATCAAAATGTTATCAAATTTGCTTACACCCTATGTTTATTGACAGGCTAAAGATTTTCACAACCTGATTATGTTTTGTTTCAAGTGTGCGCAAATTTATTCCGATCACGAAATAAATTGTTATACGCGATCTGTGATAGAAAATTTTGAAACTTTAAATGGTCATAAGTTTCTTTTCCCTTTTCAGTAATTCATTTAATTTATGGTTATACTATGAAATATTAGACACAACAAAAGGTCTGAATATTAAAAATAACAGTATTTTTTTTATTAAAGCTCGTACATGTAAATAGTGAGTCATCTAAAATTACATATATTTTACTTTTTTATTCCTTTACGACTATAGTAGGATGTGTTGTGAATCATGGGTATTTTTGGTAGGGTCAGTAAGGGCTTTTTTCGTATTAGATAAAAATTTCGTGTTTGTCTGTCGTCATGGCTTCCAACACGAAGCACCAGACTACTTGTTTCTATCAAATTAGTTGTTGTATTGGTAAGTAATGGCCTTGTACGGGTATGTCAACGCGTCCCGTCCGAAAACTGGCGCTCGCCAACTGCATGGAACATGGTCGTGAAGAGGTCCCGTTATATCAATGAGTCTCCTTAATGATAGCCTGATTAAAGCAACGCCATTGAACTATTTCCTTGATAAGACAAAACTTATTCAAATATTAGTCCCGTTGAGTGGTGCTATATAAAGTTGATTTTTGAATTTTTATCAGCGAGATCGCTACATGTGTCGTCACAATGGAGATTAATCAAGAGCTATGGGGTGTCAGCTGGACGCACAGGAAATTTGATCACGTTACTCTGGATGCCAACAAGAAACAAGAACAACAACCAAACTGTCTTTCTGGAATTTTATGTAAAGAAGCAATCAATATGTGTAAAATTTTGATAAATTCACATGTATTTATCAAATGGAAATAAGTATTGGGTTATTAAAAGTGTTTCTTGTAAAACTCTATAGAAGTTCATACAGTGGTTTATTTATCTAGAGTGTTTCATTCTATTGCAAGCATTTCAGTGAAGATTAATGTGTAAATATTCTGTCATCGAAATATAAATCTGTTTGTCTAGTTTTATAGCAGACATTTCGGATTTTTTTTTACAAGAAATGAAGTAGATTAGTACATTTATTAATGTTGTCCGATACTTTGTATGCTTAATGAGGCGAAAAAATATAATTAAGGACGTTGTTTACTCGGGGTTTGAGTTTTCAAATTTGGATTGTTCAATGTCATGAGCAAAATTTGTTCTAAACACAAAAAGTATTTATGAAATGAATTATTATTGGCGTAACATTCGATATTTTTACCGTGTTATGGAATTAGGCTCAAACAAAGTTGAACCTTTAACAAAACAGAGGAAATCTTGACTTAAGATTTTATTTGTTACACAACATAATTTTGCATATATTCTGTTGGTTTTATCTCACTTTTTAGCTCACCTGAGCTGAAAGCTCAAGTGAGCTATTCTGATCACATTTTGTCCGTCGTCCGTCTGTCCGTCTGTCCGTCTGTCTGTCTGTCCGTCTGTAAACTTTTTACATTTTGAACTTCTTCTCTAAAACCGCTTATCTAATTTCAACCAAATTTGGCACAAAGCATCCTTATGGGAGGGCGAATATAAATTGCAAAAATAAAAGTCCGATCTGTATTCAAAGCGGAGAAAACCTTGAAACTGTAGAAAAAGGGGGGTGCATTTTTAAAAATCTTCTTCTCAAGAACTGCTGATTCCAATTCAACGTAGTTTAGCATAAGTTATCCTTATGGGAAGGAAAATATAAATTGCAAAAATTAAGTGCTAATTCTGTTTCAAATCTGAGTTATTACGAAAATAATAATAAAGGAAAGGCGTGTTTCAATCAGTTTAATAGCTTCGGGTTCGGCATCCGGTAATCCGGCATCCGGTAAAATGGGTAGGCAAGACTTGGACGGGCAAAACAAAGATTGGCAGTTATTAATCTGCCAATCTCATTAAAATTTCAGGATATTTGATGGACCAGTATATTTGTATTTGCTGTAAATATTGCTGCAAAATAATGCGTATTTGGAATTGACGATTGTCGATCTGCCTTGGCTTTTATTTTGCCACGGCCCGGGTTTGCATACCCATTTTACCAAGACTCGTATTCCATCTTTAAAACGAGGTTCTTTGTTTAAAGCAGCCATGACATTATACGAAAAAGGGTCGATCTGACTATGATGAATTTGCTTGTTGTGCAACAGTTCGCGTATGAAGGGAAATTTTTGAAACATGCAAAATATATTGTTGCCGATTTTGTGAAGTAAATTGAGGCTAAATATTTCAATGCGTTGACAGTTTTCACACATGACGTTGGTGTTAGCTTGGTCCGATTTTCGTTTCGTTTTCATTATTTCTGCTTGTAACCTGGGAACTATCGTCTGTATTTCGTGATTTTTACGTATCAAATCAAACAGAGACTTCGGTAAATCAAACAGTTAACTGTTAACCTGCGCACATTAAGCAAAATCTGATGTATAAAAAAATAATGAAATACAATTCATTCTATCGGTAATTCGATCGGCATTATCTTTTGCGTAATGGTAGATTAACGCAATAGGTTTTGTTGCGATGCTCGGCATTTTCTCGAGTTTATTCAGTTTAAATAAAGTTTGATATTGCTGACGGAAATATGTAGGTATATACATGTATATATATGATTCATTTCGAAAAAATAAATTGTGTTCTTTATTTGTTATAGTGAATGTTTCTTGTGTTTAATTGTTTTCAATTTCTATTTACTAACCATATTTGAGTGTTAAGCTTCAAATTATAAGCAAGATACAGAGATTTGCTCCCAATTCTATGTATGTACACAGATCTTAAAAACTAAAGATTTAAAAAGTAAAAATTTGTCAATTTTTATTAAGAACATTTTCAAAGTCTGTTCTTCCAGAAACCAACTTTAACATCTTATTGTATTGTAAACTTAACATTTATTCGTCATTATTACTCCTACTGTACATGTGATCCTTCACTGTGTTTGTGTACATTTGTATAAACTGATTTTGAACCTCAAATACCAGTGAACTGGTCTTGAGTGAATAAAAGAATATAAAATCTTAGGCCATTCTTTTTTTCCATTTTAACTGCTGAAATACCAAGTTAAAACTCATAAGCTGAATGTAATAAACTCATGTGAACAAAATATGAATCAAATTAGGCGAACTGTGAGCTCTGTATCTTGCTTATAATTCTACAATTGACGCTGAAATTTTGGTTGAACATTAGAAAATCTCTATGAATTAGAGTATATGTTAAATGCTTGTACAAACAAAATAAAAGAATGATATTCTGTATATATCTACTCTCTGGGGCCCTCTCTTTATACAATAAATAATGTGAAATCTACATCAATTTTGATAGTTTTTCAGACACGAGTAAATAAAAACGACATCTTTAAAACAGTGTACATATTTCTGACACATTTCTGTTGCGGGGATAAAGTAATTATCGCTATTCCTAAGAATATCACAGCGGAAAATTATCCTGGTTTGTACGCGAAGTAGATAACAGTCATTTAATCATAATTGAGAAGACGAATACAATTTTTGAATGTTTTTTAATTTGAGGAATTGAGCACATTGAGGTACAATTTTCTTCTTCACATCTATACATGTAGGGTTTTTAAAATAAAAAACAATAACTATTTTTTTTTTAATACAATAACTAGTAAGTAGTTGATGAAAATAGTGTACCTATATGCTCTCATATATTTTGATCGCTTTACAAAGTGGGGGGGGGGGGGCAGAACTAAAATATAGGGATTTGGAAGTTAACAACTTAACAGTAAACCTCTACCAAATGTTTAGTTTTATATCTTGCGTAGGATTTTCTTATTCTGGTAAAAAATAGTATTTCATGAAGGTACAATGTCAAAGATTACATGTATACAAAAATAAGTGTAAAATTCGAATACTTTACAATATTTATTTTTTGTTTTTCTACCGAGGGACCATATGGCACAATATCTTTTGAACGCCCATTGTTGCTCAGGTGAGCGATGTGGCCCCATGGGCCTCTTGTTCATTCAGATAATCGTATGGCACACACTAAAAAAATGTTTGAAAAAAGACACCATATCTCAAAATTTTTATCATTGTCCTAATATAATTTGTCTGATGCAAAATGAATCACATACTATAGAAGTTATTTTGATGCAGTTTTACTTGTAGGCCAAATTGAAAAGTTAAGGCAACTCCGAGTTTAATAGAGCTCTCTAATCGTCTTATTTCGGCATTGCTTACAGTGCATTCCTCCAATAATCTATTGAATCGTTATTTTTTGAAAGATATTAGAGAGGTTTAGCAGACCAACGGGTACATGTACTTGTACGTATAGGTTACAAGTTAGAACTACGCGTACCAGCTCACATTCATTACTTTCATTGCATCAAGAAAAGGAAAATTTACCGAGGCAAATTAAAATAGATACATGTACAAGAGTTTTTCTTTAAGTTCAAATCCTAAAGAATCACAACTCTTACGGTTGTTACATAAAGAAATAAACAACAGCATAAAAAATGCATGATGATTTTGTCCTACACTATTCAGTCAACCTGCATTCTTGGTTACTCCGTTTTGAAACGTTCTATTTCATTCTCTCACCAGAAAGCAAATGAGTTCTATCCATCAAAACTAAAATCGCGCATTCAAGAAACGAAATGGCTCATTTTATTTATTAAACATTTGTTAAATGTTAACTTATATGTATACTAGAACTCTAAATAAGTTCCCATTTAATATATTTATTCATTACTTAGTCATTCAATATTATTTCATCGCAAGTACATGTATATATTTTGATGCAATCTATTCCTGATTTGGATTCACTAAAGCGTGTCCACCACTTTACTCTCATTTTTGCTATTTCGGGCTTGTTTACTGGAAATGAAAGTAGGTTTTTAATTAATTTTACAATAATTATTTATCAATTAAAATTCAATTATAGCTTACGGACATCATCTCACTCGTGTTGACATACCAGAGGTGTAAGCAGTTACTCTGGTGCAGTCATTTTGTAGTTTATTTGCAAAATGAATAAATTCATAAACTTGTTTCGAACAAAACCAACTTTTTCATCCAATCAGCAGTCGCTAAATTTTTCTATTCAGTGATGTTTTTAATCGTTAAGAAATTCTCTAAGTTCACAGCGACGTCACATTTCAATTGACAGCTAAGAGAGCCTAATCAAATAATCCAAGAGAAATAATATCTGATTGGTGCAGAACTTTTGATCAGCCAGTGAAATAGTGGGTTATGTTCTAATTGAGTTAAATCATATTACGTAAAATTTATGCGATACGGTCGCTTCGCTCCTTCCGTCCCCTTCTTAATCGCGTAAATTTTACTAAAGATGATCTAACTATTACTTTAAAATATAAACATTGAGCTGCTTAATGAAATCATAGCCATGTTTGATACTTTTGGTATGAAATATCATGCTTTTTAAAAAATTAATGGATGTCTGAGTTCTGTAAAAACTTACTATATCGTGCTAATTTCAAGGAACATTCTGTATAAAATAGTATAATCTGTTTAACTATTAAGGCTGTTACTAGGTCTGGCGCGGATCCGAAATTAATTCTTAGAGGAATCGTTAAAAACTCTCTCTCTCTCTCTCTCTCTCTCTCTCTCTCTCTCTCTCTCTCTCTCTCTCTCTCTCTCTCTGTATATCTTTTGATTAATAATGCAACCGTTTAAATCAATGTCAATGTACCAGTAAATCCTTATACATGCATCTATTATAATTTTTCCTAGGTAAATTTTCCTTTTCTTGATGCAAAATGAATCGCATACTGTAGAAGTTTACTTAATTAATATTTTGATGCATTTTTACTTGTAGGCCTATTTGAAAAGTTAAGGCAACTCCGTGTTTGAATCGTCTTATTTCGGCATTGTTTACAGTGCATTCCTTCGATGATCCATTGAATCATTATTTTTGAAAGATATAGTCTCATAACTGCAGCGGTGTGAGCATACACATTTTGATTAACGCGGGTCAGCTTTATCGTTATGTGGAATGTAAATATTGTCAATCAAAAATGTGTGTGGCGTCATCGATTATAATGATACGTAATATACAGAGAAATCGAAAATATATTCAGTTAGTTTTTTAAATTTGTTTTTTGTTGTTGTTTTTCTTTTTACAGATTATGACAACAAAGATAACATAACTGTGTCAAAATGCTACCAAAAACAAAATGCTGATTATGACGATATGCATTTAAAGCAATAAATGTACTTTTGGTGCAAAACATGTTATCATGACACAATAACACAATTCTGCGAGTAACTTAAACCATTCTGAGAGATAAGACAAAGTAACGCTTTGAATTCATGCAGTAGAATTTCTCTACTATGGAATTATGACTACCGCGTAATTTTTCTCCAAGTAAATCCTCTAGATAGCTTTTCACATAAAATCATTAATTGCAAAAGTTTCTACCCTTAGATTGTTTCGTTGTTGTTGTTGTTGTTGCTGTTGTTGTTGTTGTTGTTTGGTTTTTGTGCTTGTTTGTTTGGTTTGTTTTGTTTATATATAAAATTGCATCCCAAATTACTAAAGATATTATCCAGTCAGAATGAAAATAAGAACAGATATTATTATAAATCAAATAAAGAAACGGTCGTCGCCAATTTGTGGCCACCAATATAAAGAATAAATTGACATGTAGTTTGATTTTGTTGAAAACCAGGTTTTTTTATGTCTACCTGCAACTGGATTACGTTGATTTTAGGAAAAATATAAAGAAAATCAAGATCTAACGTATGGGAATATCTTGATATACATTTATATGAAAAGCGAGCTATGATTAATCGAAGGATGATCGCAGTCCTCGTTAAGTAGATATTATTAAACCTTTATCCATTTAGTAACAAAACTTTTATTAAATTTACATAGTTATTGAACTTAATTTGTTTATGCAGTGACTAATTGTGTTGTAATTAAATTGCATAAAACATTTTTTCTCCAAAAATCAATGATAAGTAGCATGTCATATCTCCCCAGTTCCCTTCAGAAGTAGTTAACCATTTCCTTAAGTTTCCTACATCTTATTTTATATCAACAAATAGGTCAATTCTGATATGTACCTTGTGACCTTTTTCTACATTTTCCCTATTTCAAGGCAAAATTTAAGATAAATAATAACATAATCACACTTCAAAAAACTGAATATTTACCTAACAAAACAATCGACTTCGTGTTGATTGGCAGGTTTATCTAAGAATACAAAATATTTCAATCACCTGCTAGACCCAAGAACTCCAACGAATTCAAATATCATCTATATACCCAAGAAACATTAGAATTATTTCCCCACTTAATCTTTATGTAAATACTGTAAATAGAGTGGTCACATAATTAATTCATGGACAAATAGCAGAGATGGCATTTTAGCGTGGATTGGCGATAGGAGGGCGTGTTATCAGAACAACTGGAGACTTTTGAGTCGTTTGACAGTTTATAGATTAACCCTATAAGACTTTATATTACAACGCAATCCTGCACAAGTACACAAACCATCCCACTAGCTAGACGTAAGTTAAAGATCAGGGTATTTGGACTACTCTAAAATTAGCTTGAATAACAATGACTAAAAAAACGGAGAACGATAATGTTATTATTTATTTGGTGCATTGTTGATAAAAATGTTTACTTGTTGATCTAACGTTGCATAACAGTTCTGGTTTTCAGTCTTCTGCGTTCTGAAGGTGATATACACTTTATTTATTACAGATGTTAAAACTTTTGCTCCCGTTGCTTGCCTTGGCGTTTCAAAGTGGTAAGTTTTATCGTATCAAATATCTTTAATCGTTTGTCTTGTTTTTGTTATTTGTTATTTGTTTTGCCTTCTTTTTTTTTTATGGTAACAAGTTTAAACTTTTTATACACAGCCCAAGGATATCGACGGGTATGTTACTACACTAACTGGGCTCAGTATAGAAACGGACCCGCCAAGTTCTACCCAGAAAATGTCGATCCGACTCTGTGTACACACATCATTTATGCCTTTGCTAAAATGAATGGCAACCATTTGGCACCTTTCGAGTGGAACGACGAGAGTACTCCATGGATGAAGGGGATGTAAGTAATTTCTACAATTTGTTCTATATTTGCTTGTTTCACACCCTTTTGAAAATCTCTAGTTTAGGCTATGCTGTTACAAGAAGATTCATTTTGTTGTAAGAATTCTACTTTGGTCTTACAACATCTGATTCATCATTCAGGAATTTTAAAATGGGACTATCGAAATTCAACTTGCAAGCTATTGGACATTGAATTGTAATTTTCTAAAGTTGCAATAACATAATTCTAGATAACTTGCTTTTTACTTACAGGTACGAACGTTTTACCAAACTGAAGCAACAGAATCCTTCCCTGAAAACCCTTCTGGCCGTCGGTGGATGGAACATGGGATCCGCTCCTTTCACCAGAATGGTGGCCACCGACGCTGGCAGGCGGGATTTTGCCACCACATCTTTACAATTTCTGAAGAAGCACGGCTTCGATGGTCTAGACATCGACTGGGAATACCCAGCCAACAGAGGGAGTCCAGCGGGGGACAGAGACCGCTTTACACAGCTTGTCAAGGTATTTTAAAAAAAAGCAATTTTCTAATTCATGAGCTCTGTTTACGTTCACAATAATGTATATTCAATGAATCTTTAAAAATCAGATCACCAGATTCGACGTCTAAAATACTTAGATCTATGGTCATGTTTACACATATATTAAATTGCTATTTCTCTCGGTGGAAGGTCACGGTTTTGACCCATAGCCATGACAAAAAGGAAGACATTATGACATGCGGCAACAATTGTTTTGTCAAAAGCTCTGAATAAGAACCGAAATTTAAGGGGTGGGGTGGGTAGGTGGGGTAAGGTAATGCGTTAACAATATGCTTTGTCATAATAAAGAAACCCATATACTGTTAAATGGCCATATAGTCCTTCATAATTATATAATTCTATTTCAGATTCTCCATGAGACATTGTCACCGGAAGGTCTTATGTTGACAGCTGCTGTTCCCGCTGGAAAAACAAACATTGACACAGGATATGACGTCCCTGCAATGTCACAGTAAGCACACTTACTCTCTCAATTATACGTATATGAATTCATGGGATCTTTTACAATTCTTTGATTTCCAACTTTAAAAATTAAACACAAAAGTATATATGTTTATAAATGATAGATTAAAAGACTCTTTTGATTTTATTTGCAAATAATCATGCAGGTATCTAGATGAAATTAACTTAATGACGTACGACTTGCACGGTGGTGGCTGGGAGGATAAAACCGGACACAACTCTCCCCTGAAATCTCACCCTTCAGAGACCGGAAATGAGACCTATCTCAATGTTGTAAGTTTCCAAGATAACCATGCAGAGAAATATACCAGCATTGTACATATAGTCCAATTTCTTTTTTATCTTCAGATTTTGAATTTCCAAAACCAAGAAAACAAGTTTTATATTCATAAAAAGTTGCAGTTTTCATACAAATTGTTGACCTAAATACAAATTCTATAGGAAACCTGTTGTATAAATGTGTCATTTAGTCCTTTTTACAACGTTATAAATCTTTGAAAAGAAAATTATATGACGGAGTTTAATGAAAATTTCACTAGCGCATGAATGTAACTTTGCATGTAATCATAATAATAATTAAATAACATTTCTAACATTTGTACTACTTCATTATCTTTATATGTTTAAAGGAATGGGCGGTGAACTACTGGCTTCAGAAGGGGGCACCTGCTGAAAAGCTGAACGTAGGAATGCCTCTGTATGGACGTAGCTTTACCCTTGCTAGCTCTAGCAACAATGGGCTGTCTGCCCCTGACAGAGGGAATGGTGGACAAGCTGGCAGATACACCAGAGAGGCCGGGTTCCTCGCTTACTACGAGGTCAGACACATGTCTTAAAAATATTCACTTTCTATATGAATTTCTTTCTAAAACAATATTCCACCAATCATATCATTCCAACAGAGAGTGCTTTTATTTTCTATGTAGATTTGTGATATGTTGAAAACTGGAGGAACTCGCCACTGGATTCCTGAGATGGAGGTTCCTTATGTGGTGAAAGGCGACCAGTGGGTCGGCTACGATGACCCACAAAGCTTGAAATTCAAGGTGACCTTATTTTCTTACGAAAAATTATTAATCCATGAACAATGTTTATATTAATACCATTTGTTATTACATGTTTAATAGTAATGAGCATTTGGATATGTGTAAAGTCAGCAACAAAATAGATGAAATGAAACTTGGTGTTTAACAAATATTGATGAAAGCCACAGGTTGAATTTGAGGTTTTTCACAACATCTGTTGACTAAATGTAATTTCGTTCATAAGGTGGATTTTGTCAAAAGTAAGGGTGTCGGTGGAGTCATGGTCTGGGCCCTGGATCTTGATGACTTTAGTGGAAGTTGTGGAGAAGGAAAATATCCTCTTCTACGTGCGATCAATGATGAGCTGGCATCGGGCCAAGTTCAGCAGTAAGTTTTATAAGCAAGTGGTAAAAGAGTCGAGGATAAAAGACGGAACAAGTACTTCCTTAATTGACTTTTATTTTTATTTTTTAGATAGGAAAAAAATTAATAACAAATATACAGACTATCAGAATAACTATCAATCTCATAAACACATTGAAATACAAATCAATTATTAATATTTCAGACCTTGCTATTTTCTGAATTCCAATTCATTGTATAACGAGTGCCCCAATAGTTTTCCCCATTTCATATCAAATATAGGAACACGTATTTGTAAACAATGCCATTTGTATCATCTTACCTTTAGGATGACAAATGCCCCCACCACTGCTGCTCCAACTACCACAACCACCCAGAGACCCAACCATCAGACCAACCACCCCAATAACCACCCAACGGGGGCACCTACCACCAGTAAGTATTCATTTATCATGATGATTTTAGACCATTTTTGGTATTGTCTTCCTTAGTTATAAACAGTCATGATCAGATGGAAACTAGACCCGACAACAGGTATAGTTGTAAGTCAACATAGATGTACTAAAAGGTAAAACGACATAATCAATAGACGTAGTGTGCTAGTTCCTTTGATAATGCTCAGTAGACTACTTATGCTCCACAAGAAGGTACTGTTTCTCTAATTATATACCCTACAAATCGCATATTGCATATTGAACAAGTGCGTGTAAAAAGAACTTGAACATTTTTATTCTGTTTTCAAAAGAGAATAATGACGTCATCGATTTGTCCTATTCTTTAGTTCTAAGTTAAATTTTTAACAGGAAAATGTGCCCACAGTCGGAACCACAACAAAATTTATTTATCTACGGTGTATCGCAAAAGATAATAATAATATAAATACCATTGTGGGCGATGGCTGCGGACACAGTTTCCTATTTCAAAAAAAAAACTACTAAAATTGATATTACCTAAGCTACTTTTTAAAAAAATATATACGGGAAAATGCCTTTCTGGTTTTCTGACAATTACTCTTGTGAATGTTTAATGGGTAAAATATTTATAAATTATTAACATATAGGAATTCTTAAAGCTGCATTTTGTTTTTAAAACGCAGTTCAAAACGGGAAAATGTGTCAGTAACTGTACCTTCTTGTTATAATATCATCTTAACCCATTAAGTAATCATGCACCCCCCTCATATTATATCTTCTCTGAAAAAAAAATTCTTGGCTTTAAATGTAAGCTTTTGTTCATGTGTGTCACTGATATTTTTTAATAAAGCTACGACTTCATCATCCATAAAAACTACTCATCACATCGGATCGACCCACCGATTTAATTGTATCGGCAAAACTAGTGGTTTCTATGCTGATCCTAACTCCTGCACACAGTACTTTATCTGTGCTGGTACCCAAAGTTTCGAGGTCTCTTGCGCCTCCGGACTCTTGTTCAATGACGCAACCAAATTCTGTGACTGGCCATACAACGTCCGATGCAATGCGCAGCAAATTGCGCATCAGACAACAACACGTGCTCCAGTGCCGACCAATCCTCCACAAACGACGCATGCGCATGGAACACAGCACGTGACAACAACAACTACACAGGCCCCATACATTCCAAACCTTGGTAAGATAAACTACAAAAAGGTGATACATTCAAAGTCTTACTATTAATTAGATCAAGTCTTCATCACTGGATATACCTAAGTGTATATGCATTTCATTACAAATGTTTAAAATAAGAGTTAAAATGGAAGACTTATGTTTTACATGTATATTGTACTTGCTGTTTTACAGGGGGAGATGCTAACAGCTTCTGTAGGAACCGAGCTGATGGTCACTACAGGGACCCTGCAAACTGTGGCATGTTCTACCAGTGCGCCATGAACCTTGGCTTCCACGAGCCCTGTCCCCCGGGCACTGTCTTCAATGAGGCCATCATAGCCTGTGATTTCCCCTTCCGTGTCGCTGCTTGCCAAAACTATTCACCATAATGGTGGAATAAAATGAAACAATGACTCTTTTCTTGTGATTTTCTTCGAATTACTTATCGTTTTTTTAATGATCATTTATTTTGACTTTCTGTGATTCGATCACACATATTTAACGCATGTAACTATATTTTGTATGACAATTTTTGAAATAAAATTATTCTATTAATCTGTTTGAAGAAAGTTTTATTAACATGAGGATAAATCATAAAAGTGGAAGGATAATATTGATTTTAAGAATCCAAAAAAAGAGATAGAGATGGTTGACAATGATTTCAAATGAAACTGGGAGACAGCAGTTGTTCCATATATCCATTTATAGGGAATTTCAAACAGCTATTATTACGTTTATCTTTTATAATCATTTCATCTTACTCTTTTGTAGTAAATCATATGTCATTGATAATCGCATCACGATGTTCGTACTCAAAGCATTTGTCAAGTAGACGCTAATAACCATATATTTCAACCTTCATTGTAGAAACAAAATTCCTATGTTTTAACATTGTTTACAAATTTTACATCAACTTGGACTTTCAAATACAGACACATTTGTAGCATGACTTTTGTAGTTAACCAATGGTAACATGGGGAAAAATATAAAAATTAAGGTTATCTTATCATACCTAATAGCACTTATAAGTATCTGAGACAAACTTCTTATTCTAGGCAATAACTATCGACGAGTGTGTTATTACACAAACTGGTCACAGTACAGAAATGGACCCGCCAAGTTCTTCCCCGAAAACGTGGACCCCACCCTGTGTACCCACCTGATCTACGCCTTTGCCAAACTGAACGGTAACAAGCTGGCAGCGTTCGAGTGGAACGACGAGAGTACTCCATGGATGAAGGGGATGTAAGACACAATGTATTTATGTTTTACCGTTTCTTGTTTATATAGATACCTACACATTTAGAATTTGTATTAAAAAAAAACCCTTAAAGGTAATTTAGAATTTTTTCAAAAGTTACCAAACATAAAAAAAAAATTGCTTGAAATGATTACACACCTAATTGGAATTCTTATCGGCTTCATTCGACCCCCATTCTTTTAAGTGTGATTCCTCTTTAACATATGGAATTCATGTCGCAGGTATGAACGTTTCAACAAGCTAAAACAAACGAATCCTTCTCTGAAGACCCTTCTAGCTGTGGGAGGCTGGAATCTAGGATCCGCCCCATTCACCAGGATGGTAGCCACCGACGCTAGCAGGCGGGAGTTTGCTACCACCACTGTCCAGTTCCTGAAAAAGAACGGATTTGACGGTCTGGATGTGGACTGGGAATACCCCGCCAACAGAGGGAGTCCCCCAGAGGATAGGGACCGCTACACTCAGCTTTTGAAGGTATGGCATTTTTACTAATTTTTGACTTATTGAAATCCAGGATATTGTTTTCATACCTTCTTGATTTTCGGCCTTTTTTTCTTTAGTTATTTTAATGGTTTTCTTTTGTCGTAACATTATAACTTGGTGTCATTCTAGGTTCTACACGAGGCATTTGCGCCGGAAGGACTAATGCTAACAACTGCTGTTTCAGCCGGAAAATTCACCATTGATTCCGCTTATGACATTCCTGCTATTTCTCAGTAAATATTGCGATGGTTGCCAAAACATTTATTAAGAAAGACAAAAAATGGGTTTTAGCTAAATTTCTATTTCACATGAATACTACATGTATGTGAGTTTCGGTAAAATAAAATACTGAGTTAATTAACAGATATGTAGATGAAATCAACCTGATGACGTATGATATGCACGGCGGAAGTTTCGATGACAAAACCGGACATAATGCTCCGTTGAAGGCCAGTCCAACAGCCACCGGAAATGATACCTATTTGAATGACGTAAAGTAGTACTACGTGTATTTCTTTTTGAAAGATAAATCCAAGGCCAATTTAATAAATTGCATTGATAAAAGATTTATTAGGTGACCTATGCTAAATCATTTTGTGTGTATTTTCTTGTTTCGGGATTCTTTACAAACAATACATTTAATCTTTTGGGAAGATTTTTAGTCTTCAAATAGTTAACTTCAAATAGTTAACGTCAACTGCATTTCCTTTTATGGAATTTTTTTTTACAATGAGTGGATTTTATAAATTCTTCTGATTAAAAATCCATCAGTTTCAATTACACGAAGAATATAATTCGTGTTAATCAGGAATGGGCGGTGAACTACTGGCTACAGAAGGGGGCACCTGCTGAAAAGCTGAACGTAGGAATGCCTCTCTATGGACGTAGCTTTACCCTTGCTAGCCCTAGTGACAATGGGTTGTCTGCCCCTGACAGAGGGAATGGTGGACAAGCTGGAAGATACACCAATGAAGCTGGGTTCCTTGCTTACTACGAGGTCAGCAACATACTACCGTACAAGTATACTTTCATTCTTAAAGTGGAGAATTGGATTTGCAATAATTAAGTTGTCCTTTTATTTATTTACTTTATTTATCGTAGATTTGTGATATGTTAAAAACTGGAGGAACTCGCCACTGGATTCCTGAGATGGAGGTTCCTTATGTGGTTAAACGTGACCAGTGGGTCGGATACGACGATCCGGAAAGTCTGAAACGCAAGGTAACATAATTAGCTTACAGAAACAGACATGTAGTTTAACTTATCAACAACAAAGTATTTTTAATGTATTGATCTGATTCAGGTGAACTTTGCCAAAAGTAAGGGTGTCGGTGGAGTCATGGTCTGGGCCCTGGATCTTGATGACTTCAGTGGAAGTTGTGGAGATGGAAAATATCCTCTTCTACGTGCCATCAACCAGGAGCTAGAGTCTCCAACTATCCAACAGTAAGAATAATATCACACTCGCTACTGAATTAAGAAATATGGTTCTTTGCGGATACAGGATTAGTTTTTGTTTTTATACTGATAGCTACCACAATCAAGATTTGCAGCGCCATTTGAATCATAACCTTTATTGCAGAAAAATGAAAACAACAGATTTTAAGGTTAATGACAGCAATTATGTTGGTTATAGGAAAAAAATATGTGTCCAATTTTTTATAATATATGTCCAATTTTTTATACGATCAACACGATTGATTTTCGTTTGTTGTCCTTGTATGAGGTTGCATTGCGTCATTGCTGAGAGCAACGCGTCGCATTTGCATTTGTGTCCCCAAATCGAAATGATTGGAGTGAATCTTAAACAAAATGCACACTCCGCTGCATTTTGTTGCGTTGTCTTAAACCCGTTGACGTGTCTGTGTTCATATGGCCTAGCACTTATTGTTTACGATATGATACGGTATGACACAAACAGTTAAGAGAGAACGCAAGATACGGGATTTCACGCTTTTTCATTGACGCTTGCGATCTATTCTGAGTCATTCTAAAACCTGCATAGACTTCCTTTGATGCTTGCAATCTGCTAAAGTTGAGTTGCAAGGTTTATAGGTTGATTCACATCTGACCAGTACAGTTAATCCACCATGATCCTGGAATGACGTGATGGTTCAGGTCCTCATGATCCACCTCTTGCACTGCAATCTGTAGACCTCATCCTCAGCCGTTTCTTGTTATCTCAACCTCAGAAGGTTATGCAGAACCACTGTCGTCCCTTAAATATATTTCACAGTGTTGATCTTTGGATGCTTCAAAGACACCAGAATCTAGAAGCCGTGGTTTCGAATCCTTTTTCCACATCACATTTCCCTTTGAAATTATATTGTTGTAAGTCCTCACTTTCCTGGGCTATGTCTTCTGCTGTATGGCTTCTTGAGTTCGTTTCTGAGTGCAAAGGTGCCATTAAATAGGTTAAAGATAGGCATGTCTTGGTGCTCACATAGGCTTTGAATCAAAGGCAGTCAATGGGTATGATAGTCCTAAAGTTTTCTCTCCAAGACCACTGAACAACTCTGAGTCTCATTACTTGACATCTGATATATGTTCTTTGCAACCAACTTCGATCCAGGCAAATTCTGCTGCTTCTACTAGAGTAAGGAGTTGTATGGCAAAGAACTGTTTACATTAAGTACACACAGCCAAGGTTTGGTGGCATTTTGATGGCAATGTTTCTTCCATTTAGGTCGCTACCAGATTGGGGATGTTCATTCTCTGTTTAAAAAGGCCAGCTAAAGTTATTCAGGCGTCATGGGTTACAATTACAAATACACTTGCATTATTAATTAATGGAACCTTTCTAAGATACGTAAAGGAACGAAAGTTGTTATTTGTGGCAAGATTTCTTAGGTCACTGTCAGTTCAGTGCATTTGAGCGAGGTTGTCTTAAGCTCGTGACTCTCTTCTCAATTTCTTGGGATATACCCTGCAAGACCACGTACATCTTTAACAGCAATGGCATTATATAAGTGTAGTTCAGTATGATGTAAATGTTTGATTCACTACCCTTAAATCAGTGTCTAGAAGACTAAGCTTCACTACCTGTTGTCCCATTTCCTTTGGGAGCCAAGGTTGCACCAAGAAATGTCTGATTGCAGCCCACATAACTCCTTTGTGATTGGAGGTTAACCTGGTCTGCTCTCCTTCTTTTCCACGGCGTCACGTTGTTGTCAAACTAATCTCCTGCCATCCTCAATGCTTTAGAGTTGTAGTATTACCTCTCTAGAAGTTAAAGAACAACTGCCGTCTATATAATGAATGCGAATGTTGTGCATAAAGTGTATCTCAAGTCGTGCTCACCCTGGTATTTATCGTGAAAGACACCGTGTCATATTGCAACATAACACGTTAGTATGTTATCTACTTTTCCCTTTTCCTTAACGTTGTATTGTAGTTTCCAAAATTTTAAAATTCCTTAAGAAAGGTTGATTCAACACATTTTATTATATGGTCTATGTCAGTAATTAAGTCAATTTTCTAAACTAAGGCATATTTAAACATTGATTTGCAACTTCGCAGCTATTTATATTCTATTTTTAAATCACATTGTGTCCAGAACGTAAAGGTCATGATATTTAATAAAGATCTTCTCAAAGCTTTATAAACAACATCCAAATATTAATAGTATGCAAGTACCTTATTGGACCTTCTTAAAAGATTCTGGTAGGCTTTATTTAAAACCACTTATAAGCAAACATTGTGTCGGTAAATTTCTTTCATTATACAAAAAGATTGAATTCCTTCGAATAAAAAATCAGAGTTTGAAAAGTTTGAGTAAATGATATATGATAAAATAAACGTTGGGGGTACTGATTTTAGTTCCCATCTGATTTCATTTATATTGATTTTTTTTTAGATTAACTACGGCATCCCCAGCTAATCCCCCCAGCGCTCCTGGCAACAATCCTCAACAACAAACCTCGCCTCCAGCCAGTAGCAACGCAGTTGCACCACTTAACTCTGGTATAACTTGCCGCTATAATTTGTTTAGCACTTTAGCATATTGACTGTTAAAGTTACCAGAAAATTTTAAGAGTTTGGTTTTGCCTACTGAAATGAAAAGTAGACGCTAAAGTTAAATTGTTTGTAGAAATATCAAAGGACTATATATGGTTTGAGCCTAAAATGGCCCCCTTAAATGAACATTGTCATTTTACAGTAATTCTTTGTTTTATTTGTACAAATATACATTTGAAGTTTTTTCATAATTTTCATTTTGATATTAGTGCCCACAATATAAAAATATGACATCATAAAGTTGACCTTTTCCCGACATTTTCGCATTTTTATCATAAAACGGCTTGTTTTGAAGCAGTTTTTCTCTAAGGAAACAATGAGCGACTGCTTGAACAAACAAAATATTTTCACCAAAGATATATCTCTCCAGTACTTATAAATGACAAAAAGTTTGTTCTTGTTCATAGAGTCGCTCTATATTTCCCATTCGAAAAAAGATAAGAAAAATGGCAATTTTTGACCGATTTTGATTAAATTATAAAAATAGCGTCACTTCTGAAGTCATATACTGCCAGTGAGTGCATATAAATCAAATAAATAGGTAAAAAACATATTTTATGTCAACTTTTTTATAAAATAACACAACAAATTATTTTACCTGAATTTTTTGACTAATATCATGTATTATTTTATGTGGATAAGATAAAAAAAAGTTAAATATCAACTAAATATAATTAAGTTGCTTCGATGCAAAAATACCTTTATTGATAAAATCTAAAATAGGTTGTTTAGTTTACTTAATGTAAATATTCTGTATTGAGGTACATGTAAATGTATAAAAAGACAATTGATAGAAGATTCGATCATTGTCTCATTTTTTATCACAGGCAGTAACTATCGACGAGTGTGTTATTACACAAACTGGTCACAGTACAGAAATGGACCCGCCAAGTTCTTCCCCGAAAACGTGGACCCCACCCTTTGTACCCACCTGATCTACGCCTTTGCCAAACTGAACGGTAACAAGCTGGCAGCGTTCGAGTGGAACGACGAGAGTACACCATGGATGAAGGGAATGTAAGAAACCCATGTATTTATGTTTTACAGTTTTTTGTTATCCATCGGTTATACTATGATATTGTGTACACATAAAAAACCTTAGAAGAAATTTTAGAATTTTTCTGAGAGATAAGTACTAAAAATCTAATTAAAAATATTTTGCTTCCTTTGGCCAAACACGTTGTTATTGTGTCTCTCCCTTATTAAATGGAGTTTTTGCTGTTGCAGGTATGAACGTTTCAACAAGCTAAAACAAACGAATCCTTCTCTGAAGACCCTTCTAGCTGTGGGAGGCTGGAATCTAGGATCCGCCCCATTCACCAGGATGGTAGCCACCGACGCTAGCAGGCGGGAGTTTGCTACCACCACTGTCCAGTTCCTGAAAAAGAACGGTTTTGATGGTCTGGACGTAGACTGGGAATACCCCGCCAACAGAGGGAGTCCCCCAGAGGATAGGGACCGCTTTACCCAGCTTTTGAAGGTATGACACTTATACTTATTTTTGACTTTTTAAAATCCAGGATGTTGTTTTTATACTTTCTAGATTTTCGGCCTTTTTCTCTTTAGTTGTTTTTATGGTTTTCTTTTGTCGTAACATCATAACTTGGTGTCATTCTAGGTTCTGCACGAGGCATTTGCACCGGAAGGACTAATGCTAACAACTGCTGTTTCAGCCGGAAAATTCACCATTGATTCCGCTTATGACATCCCTGCTATTTCTCAGTAAATATTGCGATAGTTGCCAAAACATTTAAGGAAGACAGAAAATGGTTTAAGCTAAATTTCTAGTTCACATTTGTATTATGTGTGCTTTGGTAAAATATAATACTGTGTTAATTCACAGATATGTGGATGAAATCAACCTGATGACGTATGATATGCACGGCGGAAGTTTCGATGACAAAACCGGACATAATGCTCCGTTGAAGGCCAGTCCAACAGCCACCGGAAATGATACCTATTTGAATGACGTAAGTAGTCTTACATGAATTTGTTTTAATAAAGCAAAGGCCAATTGAATAAAATCTATTTGTATACGATTTATTAGGTGAACTATCTTTAGTGTAATATATTTTCTTGCTTCGAGATTCTTTATATAATTGTTGTTAGATAATTTTTGACGGATGTAAAAAAAATACATGTATTCTTTTGTAACGATTTTTGGTCTGCAACTTTTGCTGCATTTCCTTTTATTGAAAAACAATATTTCAATAAGGATTTTACAAATTCTTCTGACAAAAAAACTCATCAGTTTACATAACATGAAGAATATAATTCATTTTTTTTTAGGAATGGGCGGTGAATTACTGGCTACAGAAGGGGGCACCTGCTGAAAAACTGAACGTAGGAATGCCTCTGTATGGACGTAGCTTTACCCTTGCTAGCCCTAGCAACAATGGACTGTCTGCCCCTGACAGAGGCAATGGTGGACAAGCTGGGAGATACACAAATGAAGCTGGGTTCCTTGCTTACTACGAGGTCAGCAACATACTTTCATAGAACTCTAAAAGTGGGGAGTTGGATTTTGGGGTTCGGATTTTGATTTGTCGTTCTATGTTTTGAATTTATTTATTGTAGATTTGTGATATGTTAAAAACTGGAGGAACTCGCCACTGGATTCCCGATATGGAGGTTCCTTATGTGGTTAAACGTGACCAGTGGGTCGGATACGATGATCCGGAAAGTCTGAAACGCAAGGTTACTCAGTTAACTTAGTTTTAAAAAATCTAATATACTGATGATAACGAAATACCAAGAATAACCTAATATTGATCCGACTGATTCAGGTGGACTTTGTCAAAAGTAAGGGTGTCGGTGGAGTCATGGTCTGGGCCCTGGATCTTGATGACTTCAGTGGAAGTTGTGGAGATGGAAAATATCCTCTTCTACGTGCGATTAACCAGGAGTTAGCGGCTCCAACTACCCTACAGTAAGAATAGATTACACTGTCTACAGAACAGAAAAAAACGTTTGTTTTTATTGAATCTTGATTAATATTAAGAATTAAATATGATTACACGTCAGTTAAATAGCTGTAACTAAATGTCAACTACTATGCAATCAATGTTGGTATTATTGTAGATTTTAAATCAGCTATAAAAAAAACACCAAATTTTAAAATAATTCACGATTACTACTGGATAATGCTTATATTATACAACAAAGACCTAATATATATTCTCTGGATTTTTTCAGTTTTTTCTTACCTTTTCTACTTTAACTGCTACGTGTACAACGTCGACTTTCTACACGTGTAGTTATAAAAAAAAACATCTAATTACATCAAGTTACAATCAATCCCACTAAATACCCAATAACAACGACCGGCTATAACTTCTAATTACATCAAGTTACAAACAATCCCACTAAATACCCAATAACAACGACCGGCTATAACTTCATTTAGCTGATTGACTAGTCCAACTGCTTCTAAATGTGAAATCTGAGAGGTCATTATTAACCGTAATCTTTAACCGCGTGTAATCTGGTCTTTTACATCGTGAAATACTGTATCCGTTAAAATAAATCTTCCGCTAAGATTCATATTTATTTTTGAGCATACAAAATGTTTAAAACACTACATCGCTAAATTCCGCTGTAAGGTACCCTTTGAAATCGGTTATCTTTTTTAAATAATGTCGATCACATTTTTAATATCTCAAATAGTAACTTTTTTTCATCTTCTTAAATGATAAAGACAGGCTCTATTTCAAACAATTTTGGTAAAGATGTTTCAAGGAGTTTTGTTAATGAAAAAAGGATTTTAAAATGTAGAAAAAATAATCATCTTCAAAAAACAAGTTATTGAAAGGATAAGGTAAATGTTTTTTGTTTTTTGTTTTGCTTAATTTTTACATTTTAGACTGAGTACGGGATCCCCAGCTAATTCCCCCAGCGCACCTGGCAACAATCCTCAACAACAGACCTCGCCGCCTGCCAGTAGCAACGCAGTTGCACCACTAAACTCTGGTAGAGTTTGCTGTGTTAATTTTACATCAACTGTATATGGAATTCTGAATTTCATAGAAAACTTAATTTTCTACACTAATGACATGAAAATTAAGATAATTCACAACTAGGAAAAAAAAAAAATTGAAGAATATTTGTAAAAGTTTATGCTCACAATAGATTGACGATTCATTATGTCTTATTTTTTTACAGGCAATAACTATCGACGAGTGTGTTATTACACAAACTGGTCACAGTACAGAAATGGACCCGCCAAGTTCTTCCCCGAAAACGTGGACCCCAACCTCTGTACCCACCTGATCTACGCCTTTGCCAAACTGAACGGTAACAAGCTCGCAGCGTTCGAGTGGAACGACGAGAGTACACCATGGATGAAGGGAATGTAAGAAACCTATGTGTTTTATCTTTTTTCTCTTAATTCCATTTTTGAAATTAAGCTTCATATGGTATAAACAATACACATTTTTAATCAAATTTAAATGTTTACTTCAAGTATATTAGTGGACAAATATTCAAATTGAAATGATTTAGTACGAAATAGTGGATTTTTTCTTTAATTTTCAGTATACTTCCTCTCACTGGTTATAATATATCTCTTTCATATGATTTAAAACGCCTCACAGTGTAAAACTATTAACAGGTATGAACGTTTCAACAATCTGAAACAACAGAATCCTGCTCTGAAGACCCTTCTAGCTGTGGGAGGCTGGAATCTAGGATCCGCCCCATTCACCAGGATGGTAGCCACCGACGCTAGCAGGCGGGAGTTTGCTACCACCACTGTCCAGTTCCTGAAAAAGAACGGATTTGACGGTCTGGACGTAGACTGGGAGTACCCCGCCAACAGAGGCAGTCCCCCAGAGGATAGGGACCGCTTCACTCAGCTTTTGAAGGTAGGACACGCTTGCAAGTTGCAATATTTGATATGACTTACACACGTGTGAATAAAGATTATGACTGCAATTAATATTATATTTAGTGATAGAATATGATACATGTACATTGTTTGGTATTTTCAATGTTTTATTTTCTACATCACTGAATGTATTAAACGTTTTTTGTTTAACTATTGAATCTGTTGTTTTGGTTCCATTCCAGGTTCTACACGAAGCTTTCGCACCGGAAGGACTTATTTTAACAACTGCTGTGTCAGCCGGAAAATTCACCATCGATTCTGCCTATGACGTTCCTGCTATTTCTCAGTAAATGTCGTGAGAATTTAATATAACATTTTTAAAAAAGTACACCAAGGCTTTAAACACAAATTTCTTTTTCACCTTTAAAATTTTGGTGCCACAATATAACTTAAACCTGCATTCGTGTACAGATATGTGGATGAAATCAACTTGATGGCGTATGATATGCACGGCGGAAGTTTCGATGACAAAACCGGACATAATGCTCCTTTGAAGGCCAGTTCAACGGCCACCGGAAATGATACCTATCTGAATGACGTAATGTATTAATCTATTATCTTTTAAAATTTCTTGCATTTGAGATTATCTTTATTTCTCTTTTCTGCCCTATGATTGATGGCCGCTTTGAGGTTGCATTCATAACTATGTTAATATATTTCAAAAAAGCAAAAAATATTGTTACTGTATTCCTATTGATATATTGTGATATAATATCACACATATCATTTGATCAATTTTGTTGCCAATCTGTCTATTTAAATAAAAGAAGGGTTTTTTCGTAATTCAGGAATGGGCTGTGAACTACTGGCTTCAGAAGGGGGCACCTGCTGAAAAGCTGAACGTAGGAATGCCTCTGTATGGACGTAGCTTCACGCTAGCTAGCCCAAGTAACAATGGATTGTCTGCCCCTGACAGAGGGAATGGTGGACAAGCTGGCAGATACACCAATGAAGCCGGGTTCCTCGCTTACTACGAGGTCAGACATGTGCTGTATATGCAGTTATAGATCATCGTATGATTAAGATCCATTCACAGAATTCGTCAATCTATTTTTTTTCCTTACCATCTGTGAATATGTTTATTTTATCTAACGTAGATCTGTGAAATGTTAAAAACTGGAGGAACTCGCCACTGGATTCCCGATATGGAGGTTCCTTATGTGGTTAAACGTGACCAGTGGGTCGGATATGATGATCCTGAAAGCCTGAAACGCAAGGTAAAATAATTAACTTAGTTAAAAATAAAGTCAAATTTACGAATGGTATTAACGAAATACCAAGTATAACTGTATATTGATCCTACTGATTCAGGTGGACTTTGCCAAAAGTAAGGGTGTCGGTGGAGTCATGGTCTGGGCCCTGGATCTTGATGATTTCAGTGGAAGTTGTGGAGATGGAAAATATCCTCTTCTACGTGCCATCAACCAGGAGCTAGCGGCTCCAACCATCCAACAGTAAGAATAATATCGCAGTGTATATTTAAGCGAAGAATTTTTTTATCGAACTTTTATTCAGTTAAAAATGGAATACAAGCTCAAGATTGAAGAAAGTTTTTTATGACAATAAGGAAGTGACTGTAGTTAAGTTTGATGTAGTATGGGATTAGTTTTGGAATTTTTTGACATTAATGAAAACACATTTATTAGTTGATGAATAATGTTGATTTTATACCAACAACACCTTAAAGTGTTTCTGTACGTTCAATTATTGAAATTTTTGCTTACTTTTGCTATTCAAAGTAAAATGTTTACAATTTAAACAATGTAAAAAAGAAAAACAAATCACTTAATTAAGCTAAAAAGTAAAATGTAAAGTCCAAACACATACAGGTACTAAAAGCAGTTAACTAACGAATGTCAAGCACGGACTATCACTAAAGTTATTTGACTGGTCCAATTACCTTGATGTTTGAAATCTGAAATTTTTTTTAATGGAATTTGAAAACCATATTGATTTTTTTCAAAATGCAACCGTTTGTATTCTGGTTTATAACATTGTGCATTCAAAATGCACACACTTTCGCCGCTTAAATCATCTACACTGTATAACGAACGTTGTATAACTAGTTACCTTTATAAACATTATCAAACACATCATTTGTAATATCTCAAATACATGTAGTAGCGATTTTCGTTGGCTGAAATGGGTTTGAATGGTCAATGTTGGCAAAAAAATATGTCGGTGAATATCTTTCATGAAAGAAGGATATTATAAGAAAAAGAAAAAATAAATTCTAAAAATAAGGTATGCAATGAAAAGGTTGAAAGTTTTGAATTGCAATAAGTTGTCATTTTAATGCTTATTTTGGTCATTTTTAGACCGACAAATGCCCAAATTACGGGATCTCCCGGTAATTCCCCAAGCACTTCTGGCAACAATCCTCAACAACAGACCTCAACGCCTGCTAGTAGCAACTCGATTGCACAACAAAGCTGTGGTAAAACTTATTGAACTAATTCTTTAATCAGCGGTAAATGGAATTATGAATTCTATAGACATTTACACAATGCCTAGATTTAAAATCAATTACTTATTTTAAAAAAAAATAATGATATGATTTGATATAGAAAGACGTATTTTACACATAATTGTGTCGCATTCTTAAATGGTTGATTATAAAAATCTAGACAACTTCTACATTTGACGTATATTTGTAAAAGATAGTAAATGCTCATAATTGAATGGAAATTCATTATCTTTTATTTATTTTTTAAACTTAAGGCGGTAATACTAGTAAACGACGAGTGTGTTATTACACAAACTGGGCACAATACAGAACTGCCCCCGCCAAGTTCTTCCCCGAAAACGTGGACCCCACCCTGTGTACCCACATTATCTTTGCTTTTGCCAAACTGAACGGTAACAGGTTGGCAGCTTACGAGTGGAACGACGAAACAACAGGGTCAACTAAGGGAATGTAAGTCAAATTACTATAGTGTATTTTAATCATTCCTCCATAGTTTTCTTAAATGTCCATTATAAGCAATGTTCTGTTTAATTTTTAAAAATCAGTACAATTACATTTAAATGATTTGTGATGTCCTGAGGTTCTCGTATAACCGTAGTGACTTCTTAAAAAATGAAAGTCTAGCTCTCCGGTCAAAAAAAAAATCTTTTGACAGGAAAGCTACAGTTGTGCAGATATTTCTATCGATACACAGTTTTTAAGTGACTAAAATTAACGATGAATTTTCTTTCGAGTTTAAGTTTACTCTTTCATTCCTTTATGAAATATTACTCTGCAATTCTCTCGGAGTTATCGTTCTTGAAACTTTAAACCATTGTGTTTTTCTTGTCTGTTTTATTTTTCAAGAAAATATTTGAATTAGAATAATAAGTTGTTTATTTTATAATATCTTCATGTGGCCCCTGGTATGCCATCTCTCTCTCTCTCTCTCTCTCTCTCTCGTATAAAATCTGATATCTTTACACGTGATACAAATTCTTTTTTAGGTATGAACGTATTAATGATTTAAAACAACAGAATCCTTCTCTGAAGACCCTTCTAGCCGTGGGAGGCTGGAAATTGGGGACCTCTCCATTTTCTAACATGGTAGCCACCGACGCTAGCAGGCGGGAGTTTGCTACCACCACTGTCCAGTTCCTGAAAAAGAACGGTTTTGACGGTCTGGACGTGGACTGGGAATACCCAGCCAACAGAGGGAGTCCAGCAGTGGACAAAGACCGCTTCACACAGCTTCTGAAGGTCTTAATATTTTTCAGCACAATGTTTAAACTTAATTGAGTTGACTTTTGATCTCAGTCTTGCTTCCTTTTTTTGTAAAATTGAGGCTTATTTGTCTTTTCTTCTTTATTCAAGTATGTGTCCGTTTATGTAGATGCTCGGATTCAAAAGTTTTTAACGTCTTTTACCTTTTGGCTCTTTTCTTTATATAGGTTTTACACGAAACATTTGCACCTGAGGGTCTGCTATTGACAGTTGCAGTTGCGGCTGGAAAATCCACCATCGACTCCGCTTATGATATACCTGGCATTTCTAAGTAAATATTGCGACCGTTACCATATTTTTGTTCTTATAGCCAAATATATAGATTGGAAAAAGTCCTTCAAACCATTTTGTGTAGAGTTGTGTAGCCTGTTTAAATCTCATTTACAATTGGCGCATGAGCAGAAGGGACAAAATATTCGTGCGAGTGAAAAATTTAGATTTGGATCGAAATAATCTCAAATAAAAAAAAGTATTCGTACGAAATTCGCACGATCTTAAGCCACCGTTGTGCGAATCATTAAATCTTGCGATATATCTTGCGTCTTAAGCGACTTGTACTATGAAAGAGAGTGCTGTAAGATCGCGCGAGTGATCAGGTGATCGGACAATTGAAAGTGTTGTAAAGTGCTCGTGCGCCAATTGTGAAAGCCTCGGTACTAAATCAGTGATCACTGTAACAGGTATGTCGATGGAATCAACATGATGGCGTATGATTTGCATGGTGCTTATGAGACCAAAACCGGCCCAAATGCTCCGCTGAAAGGCCATCCCTCTGAGACCGGAGCTGACCGGTACATGAATGACGTAAGACTTTTGTTCGTTTATGAATCTAGAGATAACCAATGGTAATTTTCATCATTTAAGTCTTGTCTTTTAACTTTTTACCTCTGTATGAAGTACAAGGGCATCTGGTGTTTTTTTTTTTAGCGTAGATCACGTCACTGGTTTGAGATCCCGTTTCATTTATGGTTTACGCGTACATATAACGTAGTTTACAAGGATCATTCTTTTAATTAGCATATATCTTTCTCATTAAAATAAATTCTCAGTTCAGTTTCGGAAACTAGTCAATGTCTAGCTGAATGTGCAAAGTTTTAAGTTCTAAACGATACAATTAATTGCAGGAGTGGGCAGTGAACTACTGGATACAAAAGGGGGCACCTCCTGAAAAAATAAACTTAGGCATGCCTCTATATGGACGCACCTTTACCCTTGCTAACCCAAGCAACAATGGATTGTTCGCCCCTGACAGCGGTAATGGTGGAGTAGCTGGCAGATACACAGGGGAATCAGGGATCCTTGCTTACTACGAGGTCATATTGCCCCTTTCAACCATATTTCCGTTCAAAATTGCAATTTTGATAGGGATCTTTTAATTTTGTTTCTATTTCGGTATATAGGTTTGTGATATGTTGAAAAATGGGGGTGTTCGCCATTGGATTCCTGAGATGGAGGTCCCTTACCTTGTCAAAGGTAACCAGTGGGTCAGTTACGACGATATAGAAAGCCTGAAACGCAAGGTGAACCTTTTTTCCTATCAGGAGTTCGTATTCTCTTAGGGTAGCAGATTATATTGTTAACGTTATTGCTTGTCTTAATCAGGTTGACTTCGTCAATAGTAAAGGTCTCGGTGGCACCATGGTATGGACACTGGACCTTGATGATTTCACTGGGAGTTGTGGAGATGGAAAATATCCTCTTCTACGTGCCATCAACCAGGAGCTAGGGCCTTGTAGTACACCAAAGTAAGCACAAAACCACACCATGTTCATAGGTAAATGTATCGTTGATTTTGAAACCAAGGCGTCTCCTAAGCAATCCAATCAAATTCTAAAGAGTTCTTTACAACCTTACCTATAATAAAGTGACATATTTGTGAAAACTTCCCGTTACGTTTGATCATACTTTTTGTTTTGTAAGTTTGTTAGATGTTTTGAACCTTTATTTCTAAATATCACGATAATGCTTGATTTTGTTTTTGTAAAGAAAAGGCTTGAAGGAACAAATTATAATTTAAATTCTACTTTTAGGACAACAAATGTACCCACCACTACTGCTCCAACCATGGCACCATCAACTCCACCCACCCAGACACCTACCATGGCACCATCAACAACAACCACCAAGGGACCACAACAACAGACCACTCAACCCAATAACCCCCCTACCATGGCACCATCTACCACAACCACCAAGGGACCACAACAACAGACCACTCAACCCAATAACCCTCCTACCATGGCACCATCTACCACAACCACCCAGGGACCCCCAAAACAAACCACTCACCCCAATAACCCTCCTACCATGGCACCATCTACCACAACCACCCAGGGACCCCCAAAACCAACCACTCATCCCACTAACCCCCCTACCATGGCACCTTCCACCGGTAAGTATCCATATATCATTGAATGGATGATTGCTTGTGATGAATTTTCCAATTCATTGTAACATTATTATTCATAAGAAGTGGTGTAATTTGTATTATTATACTTTTATGTTTAATACTGAAATCTGATTGGTTTAGACGCAGTTGATAATCCGTTCTATTACCCTCAGCGTTAGCAACACACTTAGCAACGGGTAACACAACGAATTGTTACATGCGCGTAAATTATGCGCGTACGGTTCGCAGTAGAATTCACGTCATTTCTATATAAAAGCAGTAAAGTTTTCTCTAAGATTAAGACATTCAGTATAATAAAGTAAATAGTGCCTGTTTGGGAGGGTAACAGATGAAATTGACACCCCTCGAAAACCATTGTCAAACCTCCGCTTCGCGTCGGTTGACAATGGTTTTCTCGGGGTGTCAATTTCAACTGTTACCCTCCCAAACAGGCACTATTTATATAATAGTATTCACTATAATTATAATTTTACTGATGTTGTAAGCAATCATTCTTCATGCTTTCATCGTGCGCTTTCCTTTTATGTAATACCGGTATTATCCACTTTCTGAAGCTTTATTATTTATCTACATCAAGACAGTTGTTGATTTGTGATACATTTTTGTTTGATAAAGCTACAAGTTCATCACCAATAAAAACCACTCACCATATTGGATCGACGAGCCGATTTGACTGTACTGGCAAAACTAGTGGTTTCTATGCTGACCCAAACTCTTGCACTGACTACTTTATTTGTGCTGGTACCCAAAGTTTCGAAGTTTCTTGCGCCAATGGCCTTTTGTTCAATAAAGCAACCAGTTTCTGTGATTATGCTAGCAACGTGCAGTGCAATGTTCAGCCACAAATACAACAAACAACCAATGGACCACCCCTAACCAAACCACCTCAGACGACGCATGCTCATGGAACACAGCACGTGACTACAACAACCACACTAGCCCCATCTTCGACTCAATCTTCAACGACTACAAAAATCCCTATGACAACAACAACCCAGCCAACTACAACAACAACAACCCAGCCAACTACAACAACAACCCAGCCAACTACAACAACAACAACCCAGCCAACTACAACAACAACCCAGCCAACTACAACTACTACTAAACTGACGACAACAACCAAGGCAACAACTACCACCACCAAAGCGAGTCACTCACATATAAGTATGATTTTATGATCTTTACTTCAAATTAAATTGTTAATGATATAAGTATCTATTAAACAGTTGCTTCATGTTTATGCAATGTTTAAAATGCAGAGTCGTTAGACAATTTAACTAAGGGATGCCGACTTTTATACAGGTCAGGATCCAAATGTCTTCTGTCAGACGCATTCAGACGGCCATCACAGAGATCCAGACGACTGCGGAAAGTTCTACCTGTGTGCCAACAAGGGTGGCTTCATGGAAAGCTGCAACTTTGGCACGGTGTTTAACCCTACCATCCTCAACTGTGACTATCCATACAACGTGGATGGCTGCCATAATTATACACCTTAGACATCACATTTCTTTGTTTTTAGAAATGATATTAGTTTTGAACTGGGTTAATTCTGCTTTATATAGCTAGCTTCTCCATCCAATTTTTCCGTCCAGTAAGACTAAACCTGAAATCATTTCCTTACTTTTGTTGTAGAAAACTAAGTACTAGTAATAGTACTATAGGGAGATGCTTTAGCGACCATATAGAATTTAGTGATGCAATTTGTTTTGAAATAAAACTTAACTGCAAAATATGTGTGCCTGGCTTTTTTTTCAGTATCTGAGTGACGCGTAGGATAATTAGATAAAATTAAAATCCAGAAAACAAATGCAAATATGAATTGCTGCATTTAGAATGTATTCATACAGGACCAAGTACCCAAATAAAGTTATTTTTAGCTTACCTGTCTGTCGTCCGTCTGTCTGTCCGCCCCCGTCTGTGCGTCTTTCTGAATACTTTTCTCATTTTTTAAAATCATTTTCTACAATTACGGGGCCAATTTCAACTAAACTTGGCACAAGGCACCTTTAGGCAAAGGGGATTCAAAGTTCTAAAAAATGAAGGACCGTGCCTTTTATCAATGGGAGATTTTTCAAAATTTTTGACACATTTTCAAAAGTCTTCTTCTCAAGAACCATTTTGCCAGGAAAGCTGAAACTTATGTGAAAGCATCCTTAGGTAGTGTAGATCCAAATTTGTGAAAATAATGACCCCCGAAGTAGGGTTGGGCCACAATGGGGGTCGAATTTTTACATAGGAATAAAAAGAATAAATTTTAAAAATCTCTTTCTCAGAACCAATCAGCCAGGAAAGCTGAAACTTGTGAATAAGCATCCTCAGGTAGTGTAGACTTGAAGTTTTGAAAATCATGACCTCCAGGGGTAGGGTGGGGCCACAATGGAGGGGGGGGGGTGTCGAATTTTTACAAAGGAACATATAGAGTAAATCTTCTTCTTTTTTAAACTTCTTCTCAGAAACTAATCAGCTGGGAAAGCTGTAACTTGGAAACAAAGTCGATTTTTTAGATATGGATATTTATTGTAATAACTATCAGTCAAAAACGTGCTTAGTTTCAATGAATTGGGACTAGATCTGAAATCAGGTTAAGAATAAGCGACTATAACACATTGTTCCGTTATGGTGGAATAACACATCATCACAAAATGGCTGACCTCTGATCGAAACGACATTTCGTTATATTAAAAGAATTTTATCAACGATAATATGTCACTTACTCCATAGACGAGTGAATAAAGTGTCGGGCTTGTGATTCGTACATCCCGAGTTCGAATGTATTATATATATGTTCCTCTTGTACCAAATTATTTGGTTTGAGCGAATAAACTGAACTTCATTGACAACCTAGCTATGTCAAGGTCATTAACACTGTATTAAATGCTATGACGTATTATCATAATCCAATTACGCAATTGCTAATTTTTTTAACCATATCAAATACCACGAAACAAACGGCCGGGGCGTGTAATCCAAATTCAATAAAGAAAGAACATATTTATTTCATCTGAATTTTGACAGTTAGATAATACAGCGACATCTGGCAATTAGCGGTTACAGGGATTTGGACTGATAATAAATCACCTGCCGACCTTAGTTTTCTGTGGTTTCTACGATTTGTTTCTGTGAGAAATTAAAATGCTTCAACATGAATGCGGGTTTTCAATGAACAGTAGGTCCACGACACCACAAAACTAAGCCATTGTAATCGTTACTTTTTGTGAAATTTATTACTTCATATTGCTATAAAGACAAGTAAAAGTTATCAATCATAAAGTTTTAAAACCAAAGCCCGAGCGGCTCGGTTCATATTGGTCAGAGGGGATATAATAAGTTTATGGTGAGATTGAGAGATATATGTTCACGTGAATCTTTAAAAGATATGCCCTTAATTATGTATATACAACGAAAATAAAAAAAAATACACCTTATCAAGTTGTTCCGAGACCGCCTTGGTAAATGCTCAGTAATACTACTTGATTTAGGCCAACTATTAAATAAGAAACAGTGAATCAGCCAAGCTCGTTCATACAACTTCTGTGTTGGTGATTAATCAATTTTGTTGTGTTATAAACAGTTTGGGTTTAATCTTTGTCCAAAGATACCTTCAACTGATGACTTTCTATCAAAATATCGATAATATATTCATTCTGAGTGCAAGTTCATGAAGAATACAGCGCAAGAACTAATGCATTTTCACGTGAAAAGATTTTAGTCGAAGCATAAGTAGGACTGTCGGATTTAAGAATTAACAGGACAGGATAGTCGCGGCCGTTTGTAGACTATATTAATCTTCTTTATAAAGAAAACGATGTTTAAAGATGTAAAATAAAACTCTATAACTTAAAAGTCATATTTTGAACCTGACGGTAGATCTGTTGGATATATATGTTTAATCATTTAGTCTCCTTAATACGACTCGTAGGCAAATACGATATACTTCATTGTTTATTCACATTTCATACAATGGATTTGAAGAAAAACCCAATGCAGTGGGTTCTAACTTAAAACATCTCTCTCTCTCTCTCTCTCTCTCTCTCTCTCTCTCTCTCTCTCTCTCTCTCTCTCTCTCTCTCTGATTCGATTAATAAAGAAACCATCAAAAGATCAATGAAGATTTTGCAAAATCATGCATACTCTCACCTAATGATTATATGATTGATGTATTTATGCATTGAATCAACAGATTTCACTACAAGGCAATTTGGAGGGCTGCATAAAATTGTGATCTTAAAAATTAACATCAAGATGAAAAGATAAAGGCAGTAAATGTCGTGGGGAAAGACCTATAGGTGAATGTCAAAACCAGAAACTCCAAACGAAAAATATCGACAAATACTCACAAAATACAAAGTGGAGTATTGGAAAAATTAATTCTGAAATGCGCCAAAGGAAACGTATATTTAATTTTATATAAGTTTGTACCAGCCTGAGGGAATGAGCCAACATTTGGCGTATTTAAGTAAATTTACATTATGCATACAACATAATTGGAGGTGTATTCATTTGCATAATGTTTTCAATTAGCTAAAATAACATGTTGAAATGTATTTTTTAAAGATTTAGAACATTTTGTAAAGTAAAAACCGAAGAAGAAAATTAATTCATTATAAATTGCAGCAAGAGACAATCCAAAAATATCACGGCCTAATTGCACATTTCCATTTTTAAGGACAGGATCCGAATTCTTGTGTTTATCTCGAGGTTTTTGTCTCTTTTTTTTTTAACCGAACAAACTCGACGTTATAACAAACTGAATTCCGGTTTCATAGATGATTCTGGGGACTTGTTTCTCACTGTAAAGATTCTACAAACAATTTTCACTGGTCAACAAAGAAAAGTAAGAATTTTTGTTATTGTCCTCATCCTGTATGCAGCGTAGTCATCTGATAAAGAACGTAATTTCTGAATCTGAATAAACTGGGAAATGAATAATTTACAAGGAATATCACACAGGGAAATCATCCATATACATGTACTTCAGCCTAATTTAAGCGTCTTGGTGACAAATAAACCTCTGTTAAATGGAATGCATTGTTATCCAATCACTTCATTAGACAATCCTATAGACAATACTTCGATTACTTTGATTTGATAATAAGGTTGTCATTTCGCTCATCGGAAATCATTAATCATAAAAATTATTTCTTCCATAGCAGAAGAAACAACAACAATGGATGAGTCAACACACTAGTGTAAAGAAAGTTATCCTTAAATTGTGTCAAGATTCAGCTGAGAGAGAGAGAGAGAGAGAGAGAGAGAGAGAGAGAGAGAGAGAGAGAGAGAGAGAGAGAGAGATTAAACCTGACTAATACATGTTCCAGAAAGTGTGATTTTTAACTGCCGTTAACAGAGGTTAATGAAATGACATAATTTTATTAATGTTTGATAGGGTTCGTATTTTTTTTATCCCGTATCAGTTCAGACATATTTACAAAACCAAAGTCATAGTTTCGAATAGCTACAGAACATTGATTGATCACCTCTTGCTTTGTTGTTTAAACTCTTTCATCATCATTGTCTATCCCACTGTATAATGAAACAAACAGATTTTGAATATTTAGTTGAGAAATAACTACTGTACGTATGGGTTTTTTTTCTTATAGTGGTGAGACGGCGCCTACACTTTTATATTTGATATCTATTCATTCCATTCTTAAATGTTAAAATTAAAGCTTCTACACTACTGCACACGGTTTTTCAAGCCATACTTCATATACACAGACAGGTGGTTAGAGATTAAAAATCATTTCTCTAAATTGTAGAGAATATATTGTTGAGTAAATGGCTATAAATGGAAGTGTTTGAGGACTGTAAAGTAGAATCATAACACCATTCAATTAATCATAATTATCAACATGAATATTAACTGGTTCTTTAGTGTATGTATGATGATAAAGTAAGAAAAAAATTAACGCAGTTAATTAATTATCGTGCTAAACATTGACAGCCTCAATGACACACGGCTTGATTGGTCACGTGTTTGTTCCGCTTGGCTGCGCATAATAACAAACTAGGTGAATGGGGAAAGTTGGCTGTCATACATTGAATCAATCTCTTTACCTGTGCACATTGGATTTATAAACTTTTATTCGGGACTTTTCTTTAATCAATCAAAAAACGTATGCGAGGAATAACTAAAAGGTATGTTCCACCTAAAAACTTTGTTTTATGGACTGGATTGATATACGATTTATAAATATAAAATGTTCTCTGTTTTTTGTTCATTAAACACTATTCTATAAGGTAAGCAAATTGATTTAAAACGAATTTCATCTCCTGAACTTAGCTATTATAGCGATAAGGATTATGGTTTTAACATTATTTTATTGTTTTGTTAATATACATATTCTGTCCATGAATGTGTCATTCTCCGACAAGAAATTACACGTGTTATTTATGATTAATGAGACAAACACTGTGATATAACACCTTAAACACACAAACGCGAGTTCACCTGGAGGAACGGTCACCGTTACGTCACGCAATATGTCCCCCTACCTTCTCAGTCCTAGCCATTTCTTTCTTCAGAGTTTATTTTATTCCTATTCAGATTAGCATAATACTAATTTGGTGGGGACACAGCACTGCACCTTGCGGTACCTTCTTTATTCGGAACAGCCACAAGTTATGGCGGACACGGTCATAAAGTAGACACAAACTTCACTGCTGTCAGTAGAGCTGACCCAGGGAGAGTTCCCACCGTCGCTCGACTCCCCACAGTAGCCTGATGGTAGTTTATTCATGGGTCTCAGGGACAATATTTTATGAATTCTAGTGAGCCTCGGAAATAGAATGCTAATATAGATATAACTGTATTAATAGGGCCTCTTATGTATACTTTTTGAGGGAGTTGCAACGGCCGTTAAAACTTAATTGGGATATGAATTATGGATGAAAATATGAAACCGTTCTATGGTTATAAATGATACGCGAGGTATTTGCGTTTGACTACAATATTGCCCATCAGTGGATATGTTATGACACAAGAAAACATTCAAAAATAGCAATGCAAAGACTTTCTGTAAAATAGTATACCTAATATAGTAGTATATTCAGTTTTCCTTTAGAAATTATACAAAAATATACGTCATTTTTTTCTCATGGTCTATTTGTTCCTTTGTTTTTTGACGAGTACATTAAATCGTACACGGACTCAATGTGGTTTTTTTCAGGGGTGAGGAGGGTTTCATTGCCTATTTTTTAAAGCTTGTTTTTATTAAATGATGCAGGATGTTTTTTTAATAATTACACCCAGGAGATCGAAAACAAGCATAAATAAATTGAATTCAACTTGATTATTAAGTAGCTTAATTTTAATTTTGGTTTGTCGTATGGAAAATGCTTCATGTTTGTATTTCACAAACTAGACATGTCGTTGGGCTGGGAATTCATAATTTATGGTGTAATCCTATACGAGTTCCAGACAAATCTTCGCAGTATTTTTGGGGGATAACAAAGAACCCTACTTTATCATTCTTAAGGTGACAAAAATCACCTCTCTCCTTCCGTGTATTTGCTTGTTAATGGTACAAATGCGGTTGTATAGGTTATGTAGACCAATCAGGTCTTTTCTATTCCACATTTAAGTCTAAATCTCTAAAACAGAGAATATGATAAGTATAAAGTTAATTCATATTTAAGTACATATACTCACTTCTGTCCTCACTGCCTCTTTATAAGATCCTTCTGCGCTCTAGGCAAAGTAAAAATAACTGTCTTGGCATAGTACTCCCAATTTGCTGTTGGACGAAAGTTTCTCCTAATTCATTAATTTCTTTTACAAACTTTGTATTGCAGTGCTAAGCCATCCCGTTATTAGTCAGGGGAAATGATACATCAAAACCAAGATAAATGATGCTTATTTCGCATCCTATGGTTAACTTCATTAAAATTATTACAAACAAACAAAGGTTACACCGGTACGTCATTTTGATGTACTTTAGGTCCACAGACCGCACTATTGTTTCTAATAGGCCAACCTAATAATTTTTTGGGTGCCCAGAACAGGATACTATCTACCTTTATCTTTGATCCACCGCCTTGCATGGCATTAGGTCAGCGTTTTGATTTTTAGTTACGCAGTGAACTAATTTCTTGCAATTTAATGAATGATTTATGTGCGTTTTGATACCATGGTTAAAACCAAGTCATCTAGTTTGTGTGCAAAATTTCCGGTAAACAAACACTTGTTCATACAATAATGGTAAAATATCCAAGGTGAAACAGCGTAAATCTGAAGGACCCATGTGTATGACTGATTAAATTTGATATGGTTGTCAATTGGACATAAACAAATGTTTAGATTTATAATGAGGTGCATCAATTAAGGTATACCGTCAGAAATACCTAGGACAGTGCGAACATCAGGTAATCATGTGCATACTAACCATCAATATAGTCATCCATCCTGCCCTTCGAAATAACATGGGTGACACCAAAAGAGCTAAAATAAGTAATTCAAACAAAAACTTTCGTACATTCAAATGTAAGATTTTGATAAGCATCATTTGACTCTTTCAATTTGTTTCTTTCCTGGCAGTGGTGGATTCGGTTTATGCCTCGTTTTTATTTATCTATGTGTGTTTTTGTTGTTTCTGTTCATTCGCTTTTGGACACATCCAAAATGACAAACGTCAAATTCATTGTGAAATATCAATGTTTTTCGGATTTTTAAACTTCCCACATCAAGATATGTAAAAAAAAAAATACACCTGAACTCCACGTACCTGATTCATGACAATAAAACTACATGAAACAAACAAAAACAAACTTCACAGACAAAACATTAAGTATTGCGTCATCAGGAACCCTCTGTTGGCCATGTTAAATGACGAAATACTAGTAAAGGAAATCATATTCTACACACTTTATAACCTAGATTTGATATATCATTAATACCGATTGATGTAATATAAAGATTTAATTAGACACCGCGCGCATTTGTGAAGTATATAAGAGTCCGGGGTTGATGTACGATCACAAATTGTTCGTTGACACAATCTGCAGGTTGGTATGACGTAATCAGCTCACTTCCCGGTTTTGTTAGATTTTATTTTATTTTATTTTTTGTTTCTTTTATTCTTATTTATTTTCTTATATTCATATATTTACAGCATTTTTTTGTTTGTAAATGTCTGTCTTTGAAGAAAAAAAAGAAAAACAAACAAAGAAAAAATGGTACCTATTACATAATGTTTAAAATGGAATATTCTATGTAAAATATAACTGAAATATATTCAGTGAGACAGTTTAGCTCATTTAAACGAAAACACAAATCGTTTAAGTATGAAGCAGATTTAACAGCGCTGAAAACCCCCAGACAAACCAAATTATCGTGCATACAAGGTTCAGAGGTCAGGTATATAAAATCATAAAACGTGCATGCCATTTAATTTTTCTCCGAAATGTTCTCCGTTAAGATATTGTCACAGTCCCTTTTTTAATATTTACAGATGTCCAGACTTAACCTTCCATCTTTACTAGTTTTTCTGGTAATTCTTAAAGGTAGGTATTTTGAAAGCTTGAATTTTCATTACCTTTTATTCAAAGTTAAGAATGTTCGTTTCTCACAGAGATATGTGTATACTTGTAATTTATTTTGATTGCATAGTAAGTCTAGGAGAAGTGATTATTGTTTAAATTTTTTAATTATCGATTTCAGTTAGTCACAGTTATATGAGAGTATGCTACTACACGAACTGGGCACAATACCGACCCAATAATGGCAAATATGTACCGGAGAATCTGGACCCCTACCTCTGTAGTCACTTGATTTTCGCGTTTGCTAAAATGAACGGAAACAGACTGGTGGCGTTCGAATGGAATGACGAATCAACGGACTGGATGCGAGGAATGTAAGTTCTTACGGAAAAGTAGAGTAACTCCAAAATGATTCGATTTCGGTGTTAAAAAGTTAAAAAGGTAACAGTCATTCATTGCTGTCCAGGTTAATTACACCAAGTATTCTAAGAAACCGTATGCATTAAGATTCTTCGTTTGACTGATTCTAGTGTCTTAACACAAACATGAAATGCAGACTTTCTTGATTAAAATATGAAAAAATTTAAACATTGCCCCCGATTTTCATAAACAAACTGACGTTTTATCAGAAAAAATAGTTTTAAAATAGTGTTGTACTTCTGTATCCTTATACCTGTCTGGCTGTCTAAGACTTCATTAGACGTCAACAATACAATGCACGCCGCATCGCTGTCTCTTCTAGTATTTCCTAACATGTGTATAACAAATTTTTCAGAAAGTGCAAACTTAACAATAGGGTATACTAGACAAACTAATTGTGACACATACTAATAACAGGTACGCCAAATTCAATGACATAAAACTGAAGAACCCGACGGTGAAGACTCTATTGGCTGTGGGTGGGTGGAACATGGGATCCAAGCCCTTCACACAGATGGTGAAGACCCCCGAAAGCAGAGCAGAGTTCACCAAATCTACCATAAAGTTCTTAAGAGAGAGAAACTTTGATGGCCTCGATTTGGATTGGGAATATCCGGCTAACAGAGGAAGCCCCAAAGAAGACAAAGACAGATTTACCAAGCTTGTTATTGTACGTGTTTTTCTTATATTAAGCTTGTCAAAAATTATATTAATAATATTTGTCATCATATATAATGATTATATTCAGTCGTAGTACAGTTCATAGATTAAAATTTGAATATTTCAGCAACTCAGATCTGCATTTAATCAAGAAGCAGCAATGACTGGAAAGCCCCCCTTGTTGTTAACTGCCGCGGTGGCTGCTGGAAAGGACAAAGTTGACACAGGCTACGATGTGGCCACTATAGCAAAGTAAGAAGTTAAACTGTACCTTTCGAATTCTTCAGATCATTTTATATTCAACTGATTTGTTTAACTCTTAATCAAAATACATGTATTTAAAATTGATATTTTTTTCCAGACATATGGATTTCATCAATGTAATGACGTACGACTTGCACGGACCATGGGAGAAGGTCACCGGACACAACAGTCCTCTACATTCCAGGAGAGAAGAAATGGGGCCTGATACTCAGCTAAACATCGTAAGTGATGCCAGCTTCTTACTGCTTCATCACACACATTCACTGTAATAATAAGTTCTTCATGTCAACCATGTATCAATACACAGGCATGGGCCGCAGAATACTGGTACAAACTCGGATTACCCAAACAAAAGCTGAATGTGGGTCTGGCCCTCTACGGACGGTCATTTACGCTATCTGATCCCTACAACAACGGAGTCGGTGCCCCCGCCAAAGGAAAAGGAAACGCAGGGAACTACACCAGAGAAGCTGGCTTCCTGTCCTACTTTGAGGTATATATCTGTTCTTTCTCATTTCTATTCAACGAAGTCTCGAATAGTAAGGTTTTGTTTAAACATCAAAGGGAAGCAATGGATGCCACGTTCAAATGAATATTCAAAAGGAAGTCTACATTATCTGTATTAGGTTTGCCAGAAGATCTCCGAGGGAGCCCAAAAACACTACATTCCTGAGCAGGAGTCGCCCTACATTACGTACGCTGACCAGTGGGTGGGGTACGATGATGCAGACAGCCTGGCAGTAAAGGTAAGTGACTGCAGAGCAGAGGTAACACAATCAGAAATTATAAAAGCAGCAGTAAATGCCTAACGAACGCTGCATACTGCTGTGCAAACTTTGTCATTTATAAAAGCTTTAAATTTACAGAATTTACAAATAAACAGTTGTCAATTACACCCAGCCAATAAATTCAAAATAAAAATATAACAAAAACTAACAATGGTCTTTTCGAAGATCAAAGCCGCCTCCTCTCCAGGTCATCTGCTTTGCTGAACATCTTTTGTTGGTTGTAGGTTGAGTACATCAAGAAGCAGAACTACGGCGGGATCATGGTATGGGCCCTGGACCTGGACGACTTTAACCTGATCTGTAACGCCACCACGGAGACCTACCCCCTCTTGAGGCGGATCAATCAACAACTCGGCGTCGTTATCCCACAGTAAGTACTACGTGTTTGTACCAAGTACTTGTACCACTGCACTGTCATCGATATAATGAAATATATTCGATTGAAGCTCTTAGCTTATTAATGTTGCTGTACTTTGGTTTCAAGCAAGCATAGACCAATCACGATTTCACCGGGGGCGAAGTTTGAAGCATTTTATCTTATTATTTGGTTGTGTTTTTGTTTGGAATCCTATCTGTTGTTGTTGTCGTATTTTAAAATTTCACATGAGAATTATCTTTTCATAATTAAAGATGTGAATTTGATTTTAATCTAGAGAAATAAACATAGAATATAAATGTTTATTTCAAGAAAGAAACCGAGACGTTATTTACAATAGAATGTACTTCGCCATAGTGGTCAGTTTGAAATCGACGACATTCCAAATGATTAAAACGTTCTAGTAATTTCAATGTATCATTTTTAAAAGATGTGTATTTTAAAAATTGTCTTTCAACAGCGGAAGTAGTTCTATTAGCCGAGCTCCTGTATTCAAGACGCAACCGGAAGTAGTTAAGATTCAAACTAGTCAGCGAGCTAGTCAATCTGATTTACTGCGAACAAATAAACCTAAAATGTCGCAGACTAGTAAACCAATATGGTTTAAACGTAATCAAGAAACAGTGAGGTATCTTTAGTTTGAGAAAAATGATTTCTTGTGTAGCTGAATGGACACTGACTATTCTATAGCCCTGTAGTCATTAACATGTTTAGCAGAATGTCTTAGCGTGGATTTCGTTCGTGGTTTTTTCATCTCCCTCTCTTTTCTTTCTCAAATTATTGTTCAAATGCATGAAATAAATCGTTACTTTTTATACTTTGCTAACCCAAACTAATGATATTTTAATCAAAAGATTAACATTAACATTGTATTTATTTCGTATTTTTGCGACCGTACGGTAACTCACAATCATTGCATGACTGATGGATTGGATTTTATCTTAACTAAACTTGACCAATGATAGTCATTAATTAAAGATGTTAGTTAGTTGTTCATTATCCACAAACTGGAATTATATCACATTTCTTTTTCCGAAGCTTAAACAATAAAGTACAAGCTATAGTCGTTCTCCATGTATTACATTTGGTTTGAATATTTACATTTCTATGTTCTAATTGTTCTCAATATTTTTATTTTAAATTGGAATTTTTACATTTTCATTTTTCTGACATTGTTGAAGATAATTAAGACATTTTATGTTGTTACAGAACAGCCACTGTTACCCGCCCACCCTCGGGTCATAGTTCTGGGTCAAATTCCGGGTCCCATTCTACACGTAAGTAATCATAGAATACAAGATTACAGCTCTCAGTAGCGCTGCACCAGCACGACCTTTGACACACGTGATAAAATTGTAAACTATTTTTGCAGAGAATTCAAACAAACCCTCAGGAGGAAAAGAATTCAAATGCGAGGTTGGCGGTGATGGGTACTATCCAAGTCCTTATTCCTGCGAGGAATACTACATGTGTAACGATGGCCACGCCCATCACTTTAAATGCGCCGCCGGACTACTTTTCAACAGCCAGTTTAACTACTGTGGATGGCCAAAGGATGTGGTTTGTGATTTAGATGCTGCGCGTAAAAAGGCAAAAGAAGCCTTGAAAAAGCCTGAATCGCAACAACAAATTCCACAACAACCCGTCCAGCAGAATCCCCCGCCCGTGTACAAGACCCCTGCTGAGAACCAAAATGCATTCCAGTTCAAACCACAAAAGCCACAGCAACCCGTACAACAGACACAACAAGTACAACCACAGCAAGTTCAACAACAGCCACAGACTCGTAAACAGCCGAATACAGCGCCACAACCACCACAAAACAATGTAAGACCGCCACAGCAAGCTAGCCAACCAAACAATGCCATGGGCTCCGCGGCTTCTAATGACCCATGGAACTGGTCACCTTTCCAGCAGCAACAACAAAATCCAGTGGGCCTACCGTTTTATTGGAGCTGTGAGTACTTAAAGGGTGTACATATTGGGATATCTTATATAATGCGAGATTATTTAGACTACGTATTCATTGCTTATAGCATAAACATATTTGGCATGCATTTGTGTTTGAAATGGCATACCGTTTTAACATTACCAATAATATTAAAGACAGAAAATTCAATTTTAAATTGCTACAAAATGAATTGAATAAACATTTTATATCCTCGCACCGAACAAGAAAACTTACCGGAAGTCTTTTTTAAGTTCAGATTAGCCACATGTGTTATCATATTTCGAAGGCTTCGGCGAAGCATTGCAATTTTAAGGTCAGACAACACGTTCCTCGAGCATCTTTTATGTATCTCCTCGTAATAAAGAGTTCCAATACTTTTTATTTGTAATCATTTTTAAAATAATTAGAATTTAAATTTTTGGCATTTATACACCTAGATAGCCGTGTGGTTAGAGCGGTGGCTGCTCACTGTTAGGAATGTAGGTTTCATAGGTCGTGAGTTCTTATCCCGGCCCCGGTCGAGGTGGAGCTCTAGCGAATTTCCCTGAGCTGTATATAAAAGTATAAGATAAGATAAATGGCAGAAATGCCTGGTCAGGTATCCTAATTTTTTGCAAGGAAGCTTGTCAAAGTAGTTGTAAATCAATAACAAATTTCTGGAAAAAGTTATATAAAATTGAGGAACGTGTCGTCTGACCTTAAACAAAATTTAAAAGCCCGCTTTATTAAGCTACCAGAAAGAGGAATATGCGTATTTCAGTTTTGTAGATGACCTAACTACTAGTAAGTAGGTTGGATAATAGTATAAGTAACTTGTACTGGTATTTTTCTTACAGTTTTCAATACGGATCTTTCCCAGGATTTCTGTACAGGAAGAGCCAACGGTTTGTATCCCGATCCCGACAACTGCCAGGGATTCATTGACTGTGTGCGCGAAATCTCCTTCAAGGGCCTGTGCAGTCCAGGAATGGCCTTTGACACCGCTAGACACATGTGTGACTACATCCAGAATGTGCCAGGATGTAATGATGCAAGTCCTATGTAATAACGAAACAAATCATAGCGTCGGCTAAACACTGCATAATTCTGTATCTATTGTCTTGTTTACTGTGTTCCTGTTTTGTGCCAACCAGGTGTGTACGTCAGGCTCCACACAGCCCTAATAACGTAAACGTACGTGTGGACTATAAATGCATTATAGTCCGTTCAAAGTCATGAATTTAAACAAGTAATATTTATACTGCCATGTTAGTTTCGTTTTTCGTTGTATTAAACCAGGGGAAACTGATGAACTTGTCTCCTGTATTCATTTAGTACAATTACTCAGCTTGTCGTTATTCGGGTTATCTCGTATTGTTATGATAATATTAACATTATGCTTTAAAATGTGACTTGCTCTTGTGTGTTTTACAAAACAAGCACCTGTTGTATCTGGACCCCAGACTTCAGTATCGATATAATAAAACTAAACCAAGTTTTGCAAGCTTGTTTTTATCACTACATTAAGGACCGGGGAAAATACAAATCAAAAGTCTCCCTGCCAAATAATTCAAAGCACATCACGTGTAGAGATTGCTTACGAGGCATGTCAAAGTCCGAAACTCACGTGGCATGTCTCGCATACATTTACTGTGGGCCAACTCATTGCACTTTACTCATTTTTAATGAAATATTTATAATTTTTAATCTATCTTGAGAAGCTTTTCAGTTTTTAGGGTGAAAACAGGATCATTTAGTGAAAACGTACTGTTGTTTTCAGAAGCAGGTGTAAACATTAACGCGGATTGTGAGATTTCCGTTACAAAATTGTAAAGGAGGCAATCGGAATAAGGCATAAATTGTTTACGAGAGCGAGAAAGATTTCGCGAGTTTCCCACGTACGGTCATTTAGCGCCCTGTATGTGCGATGAGAACATCAAAAAAAAAATGTGTGCATTCCTCTAATATTTTACAACTGCTTTTTACATACTATTTAGCAGTGTTCGGTGCACTTTAATTTTAGTGATAGCATATATCTTCAAGTACCTGTAATGAATTATGTTTAATCTGTTAAGTGGTGTCTTATTTTGTACTTTTGAGATAAATATGTGCAAATGTTTGGGTACATTGAATATTGTATATTGAAAACACTGAATACACAGACTTAAGTCTAGAATAAACTTCGATTATTGGAAGAACCTTCTATGTAACGTACTGATTGACAGTAACTATAGTTTACGTAATTTATTAACTTTATACAAATGAGGTCCTAAGAGAGATGTCAAAACAAAAGGATAGTGGGCATTGCAGAAAAAAATCAAAAACAAGATGACGCGTATTTTTTGTCAGTACCTTCATACCGGCATGAACCACCAAAGGAATTGTTTTAGAACCATTTTAACAAGGCCTTGGACTTTTGGTAGGACGTAGCTATATGTAAATTTCTTGCGTCAAAACAAGTTAAAAATGACGCCGGATTCAAGTGAAATATGCACCGATTGCGTAGTCTTGGCTCAAAAGCCAGACAAATCTCGTTGATTTCAAAGATTCACGGCTGAGTGACCAGAAATGAAATAGACACGCCTACGTCACATTGCTGTTTGACACAATTACCTAAAGTCCAAGCTCTTTTTAAAATGATTCTATTTGTAAGTTATAATGTTTGTGACTTAATTATACACATAAGAGATTTATCGGTAAAACAGATTGGAAACTCTAACATCTTAATCATATTTATGATTTCAAAAAGCTGATTACAAGTGGATTGATAGCAACCTTAATTTAAAGGAGCATCTAACAAATTCACTTTAACCATTTTACATATGGGTTTAATATCTTTGGACTGATAATCTTTCAAATGAATTGCACATGAATATGTTTTTCAACACGAATTTCACATGAATATGTTTTATCACACGAATTTCACATGAATATGTTTTTTCACACGAAATTCACGTGGACAGAACACTCGTTGAGGAAAACCACATAAAAATTCAAACAAGTTGGATTTCATTTTAATATTCACGTGAGTTACACCTGATGCGTATTACCAAATTGAGCAGAAAGTTGAAAATTAATTCTTTTAAAATACGTCAATCTAGCAGTCAATACAGAATAATCGAAATCCTTTGTTTTAAAATCTTAATTTAATTTTGTTCTTCTTCTTCAAAAATTAAACCCTTGCCATTACTCACTTGTAATTTCCTTTAAATACTTGTATAGACAATCTGTGAACTTGTAACGTAATGATGCAAAAGGAATAGAGACAAGTTATTGTCCTGAAAACCTTCTTTTGATACGAAAAACTACATGTAGTTGTGGAGCATCGTATATACATATGTAGATCTCCGAATGGCTTTCGATAATTTTTTGATACGATTTTAGGCCTTTTTTTTTTTTAAATACGTCTCACAAACATTGTCAGGTACTGAATGTTATCCTCATGATTGAGTCTATTACTACATCACTGCTATCAGAGATTTTTAAACTAGAGAATTATAACGGCTAATTAATGATTTATTCAGAATTAATATGATGATTTATAAAATTAATGAAGATATTTTTGTTTTATTTTAGAATTATTTCAACGATCAATTTAATTGCATTATACCAAACAAATTTGAAGTAGAAAAATATTTGAAACAGAAAGACTTTGATTATCAATTAATTTATTTGGAGCATGAATCTCTCATATAAAAACTGCCAAATGGATATTATTCGACAAAACAACATTGATTTTTTCATTAATATCATAATTCTATTCATACTGTATAATACTCGGTAAAATAATTACAGTAAAAAAAATAAAAAAATTATTTGTTTGGTGTAAATATGAATAACACTTTTGAATAGATAAAGTGAATATAATACCCCTTTCAAAAATTGTATTTTTAGAAAAAAAATGTACATTAATAGCTTAAATACATCACACGAATTGACAATTTACAAGGTATAAGTTTGTACGCAAAGGGCATGAACTCTGATATAAAAGATAAGCTCCAAGATACGTGCGATTTTATCGTCACGATGAAAAGTTAAAACTTAATTGTTTGTACAAAAGTTCAATTAAATAAAATAACCAGTAAAATAAGACAAAAATGTTGAAGAAAGGTTTAGACCCTGCACAGACATCATCATCATCATCATCATTTATTTATTATAGTGACATGTGTTACATCTTTTACAACTAAGTAGTATAAAATTACATATATCAAACACCCGGCCCATTGGACCTATAAGTCACTGTAAACACTAAGTAATAATTTTAATACATGCGCGAGAATTTACTTTGTCTTAATTTAAATGCAGAATGTATAAAATTAGCAGTTTGTCTTGGAAAATTGCAAATGAGAGTTTGAAATAAATTGTCTTGAGATAAATATGAATTATTCGAAAAATTAACACTTTTGTAAAGTTCACTTCTGAGATTGTTATATAGATCACATTTTAGGAGAAAGTGGAATTCGTCCTCTATTTCGTCCAAGATACAGAATTTACACGTGCGCTCAGTGGCAGGTTCCCCCCGAAATCGTCCGGTCTCTATCCTCAGCGGTAATACCCCACACCGAAACTGTGCCATTGCTGACCTAATATGTTTAGGAATATTCATTGAAATATAATTTTCTAGGCAGAAATGTTCCTTTAAAAGTTTGTATGTTCTTAATTTAGGAGTGTTATGGATATCTATTTGCCATTTGAGTTCCTGATCTGACTGCTGTTTGCCGATAAAATAGGTTATGTTACATGGGTGCATATTTTCATAGGCTGTTAGTAAATCTGCATCGTCTAGAATGGACTTTATGCGCCGGCTCCAACTTCGTTCACCACATTGTGATCGGTCCCACAGAAAAACCTTTTTGGTAATTCGGTCGTTGTCCATTGCCATAAGACGGTTCCAAAGTCGAACCATATTTGTTTTGTGTCTTGCGCTTGAAGTTGTCCATCCACATTCGCCTCGGACTGCCAGGAGGGGGGTCATTCGATGGACTCCTAGAAAGTATCGAACTGCGCGGTCCTGTACCATGTCGATCTTGTGCGATGTTTGGTGTCCCCATACTCCGCTACAGTAATCGATTATTGGAATGACACAATTGTGGAATAAAATTTCGTACGTATTAAAACCGTTATCTTTTAAATGATGTATTTTTTAGATAATTGAACCCAAAGCTCTTCCTCCAGATTTAGCCAGATTTTCCGTGTTGGTTTTAAAATCCCTATTTTCGTCAAAGATGACTCCCAAGTATTTGTAAGAAGGTACATAATCGAGAGCATTATTTCCTAATTGAAAGATAACCGGGCTTTGTTTCATTTTACGCTTTCTGAAGTGCATGACTTTTGATTTGTTAATGTTTATTTGGAGGTTCCAGTTGTTGCACTATTCTGTCACCAAATCTAGAATTGCTTGCATATCAGATTCTGTTTCCGCGATGAGTGCAATGTCATCTGCGTATAGTAGTAGGCTTATGTCCGTTACGTGTCTATGATCTGTGTCACTACCGTGTTGTATCTGGATACCCTTGCGTAATGATTTGATTTGTATAGCCAAGTCGTTAATAAATAACGCAAATAATGTAGGTGAAAGATTGTCTCCTTGCCGGACTCCTGAATTACAAGGGAACCACTCTGTCATGTTGTTTCCTATCCTTACACATGACTCAGTGTTTTGATATATTGTTTTAATTATGTTATAAAAATTTCCGTCTGCGCCATTTTGTAATAGACAATACTCCAAGAGGTCGCGATCGACCGTGTCAAACGCCTTATGTAAATCAATAAATGTTACAAACGTTGAGTCCCTATTTTAAATAACGTTATTTAAAGCAAGAACATGGTCTTCACAAGATCTGTTTTTTCTGAATCCATTTTGTTCGTCGACAAGAATATCGTTGTCTTCAAGATAGTCCATTAGTCTGTTATTCAAAATAGAACTAAAAACCTTGGCCACAACGGATAGAAGACTTATACCTCTATAGTTCATCGGGATTCGTGGATCAGAATTTTGGTCTTTTAATATTGGGAATATAATTGCTTTCCTCCACACAGAGGGTATGTTAATGTTATCAAAACAGAGTGAAAACAATTTATGAAGAGTGTTAATTACTGCGTCGTTCTTCAACACTTCATATGGCAACTCGTCTACGCCGCTTGATTTCCCATTTTTAGCTTTTGAAACAACTTCTTTAACCTCGTCTACGTCAAGTGCGCGATTAAGGAAAGTGTTGGTGATGTAGCGTATTTTGGACATATTCTTTTCTATTTCAGCTTTTTGTGCCATCGCATATGTCTTGAAGTCTTTGTTACTGCCACTATTTTGATTTTTATCATACAGGTTTGAGAAGTCCTCTTTCCATTTCTCTTTAATCAAATTAATGTCTGATGTAATAGTACCATCTTCTTTGTAACATTCGTTAGGGTGGCGGGTTTTACACTTCGGACCAAGCTTTCGTAGTTTCTCCCAAAATTTTCTCGGATCTTCCGTGGAAAAGGTTTCAACTTCTATTGCGATGTTTTTGCGGTATTGCCGTTCATAGAATCGGATCTTTCGATCAAGTGTATTGAGTGATTTTTTGTACTGTTGTCTTAGACGATTCCTTTCATGCCTTGACGCCGCTTTAATTTTAAGAAATTCTCGTTCGTGTTTTCTCATAGTTTTCCACAAATTAGTTAATTCGTCGTTCCAGTATGGTTTTTGCACGCGCATTCTCTTCTTTGTTTTGGCAGACCAATCATATTGCGGTATGAGTTCTTCCATTTCATTTATAATAGTTTTGCAAAACTCATCGTATAATGAATCGATTTGTTCTTGTGTCGTTATTCGAGTTTCCGTTATTCTTATTATGTCAAGCAATGCTTGTTTTGTAATTTCTGACTTCATAAATGTGTTTGGAATGCGGCGCAGGTTGAACCTTTTCTTATTATGGTTTTCGATATCAGAGTCCGTTTGCGGAGGTGCCGTATTTTCTGACCCGATATCACAAGATATTTTAAGATCGAATAATAACACTGCGTGGTCAGGGGGTCTGGACTTTTCTCCCAGCAGTTGGAATAAACTATGTTGTTCTATGATATCTTTACAGTTAATAATACGAAAGTTTTCACATTGATTAAATATAAACACAGACAAGAGGGCTGATATTTCTAAAAGGGGTGGATTGGGGGGGGGGGGGGGTGGAGGAGTCCGAGGAATAATATTAATCGTTGGGGTTGGGGGTCGAGGCTTAAATTTGGTAATTTACTATGTGAGTTTTCCAGGGGTCCGGATTATCCTGACCCGCTCCATCCAGATCCAGCCCGCTCTGCCGCTTGTTAAGGCGTTGATTTTGAACAATGTTTGTTGTAGACGTGTATAACATAGCATATAAAAAATTTTTTAGCATAGAGAGGAGACTGGTGAATTATTGATTACTTGCTTTAAAAAAATAGTTAAATGAATTGATAATAACAAATTAAATGTTTGCCAATCAAGCCAATGGGTTTTTCTAACAAAAAAAAATCCAAAACAAAACAAACAAACAAAAAACAAAAACAACCTCTTCAATAAACAAAAGGAAAAATTTATCTATTTTTTCTTCTCAATTTTTTTTTCATAATACATGTATATGCAAATAATTGGTTTGATATGATTATTTTTGTAAGGAGTTACGCTGTAAATAAAATATGTCATTTACTCTTTGATTTCAATGTATTCGACTAGTAACCATGTTCCGTTGACCTTGCTGTATGATAATCAGATTCAGGCATCTTCCCCATAAACTAAAGCAGCATATTTTGAGCTTCCAATGATATTTCAAAACCGGCCGTAATGTTTGTAAATTCAAATGAAAATATTACTAAATAATATCCTTCCGTCTTATCAATATATTCTTGTAATTAGAACACACTTAAAATATGCTTGAATCGAAAAAATATATATATTTATATATTCACATGTTCTTATTTTAAAAATATATGAATACCATATAAAACGGATATAAACATATTTTTTAAATTCTACGTTTATTTCAATGACAATAAAAGTTTGCAGGTTTTTGTGTGCGGTTTTTTTCTGTTCATCTACCATTATTGTCTGTTCTTATACATTTATTGCATATAAATAAATTGTTCCTGAATTGTACACATCAAAAAACTGAAACAAAATGAAATAATATGTATAGAAACAATCTTTATAACACATAGAATGTAAATCTTTGCAGTCAAATAAACATGATTATTCATTTCTTTGTTTTATATATTTAATTTTGTACGGTACGTTTATTTCTATTAATATATATTTCGTAAGTTTTTGAAAACCATATTTTCAATCATAAAACTTTCTAGTATAATCTATGTATTCATTCTATTGTGTCATAGTGTTTTTACAGAGAAAATCACTTTAACCATTATTTTCCATAAATATATAATATAACATATAATTTATCACAATTATTTATTTATTTTTTTCATTCAAAGGATTTTACAATTGAATGAGAGAAAAATGGATAATTCAGATTATAAATTAATAAAATAAAGATAAATTTATATCTCTAAAAATATAATCAATGAATTGACAATATGAATTTGATAAGTTTAAAGCTTGAAATTTATATATATTTTTCTTATTAAATTTAAAATGTCAATGAAACATCATTTATATGCAAGTGTTCCGCCTTTAAACACATGATTTTTATACATAATTAGAGCAAAAAAATTATTTGTGTTTTGCTTTTATTTTTAATCTCAGCATATACGATATTTTAGCACCCCCGTGAAATATTTCACATCTTGACCTAGCGCCCGTTTAAAATGCTAATGATGTGTGACGTCACACACCGATGTATTATGGGATATCAAACAACAATATCCGCGTTTCAAGGGCCAGGGAATAATTAGAAATGTGCTTACATTTTACGTCGATAGTATGGATGTAAAAGAAATGGGAGAACGTGTATTTGCTGCAGAACGTTTGCTCAAGAAAAGGATTCGAAAGGTAGGCGAATAGTGCCAAAATTTCCTCTTGCATGCCCTTGCTATTGTTGTGCATTTGCCGATGATCTGCGCCCCGACCGTATCGAATATTTTTGTTCATTGTAGGCGCGTGTTGAATATTTTGTAAAGTGGAAGGGGTGGTCACACAAGTAAGTCGACTGTTTGGTAATCCCGTGCTGTATATTTTCCCAGTGTATTTCGGTTTATAGCTGACATTATGTCATCTGCGTGAAATCTGTACATTTCAGGTTCAATACATGGGAACCAGAGGAAAACATTCTCGACCATCGCCTCACCGAGGCGTTCAATTCTGGGTAGGTGGCGAAACCCTCACAATCTACGCCACTCTGTAAATTAAACAGAAACATTATGTATAGTTTGGATTTCTAGAAACCTTCAATCATTTACTAGTTCTAGAATTCTTAATTTTAACAGTTGATGTGCAATTTCTTTTAAATTTTTTAGAAAGGTATCGGATGACAATATTTAGATCTATAAATATGAGAATATTTATTTATTCCTTGTTTGTGTAATTTAGGCTAGATAAGGAAACTCTGCCTAAAAAACGGGGACCAAAACCGAAGAAGCGGAAACCAGAGGTGAATATCGACCTATGAACTATTAATGAAAATGCTGTAATAAAAATAAATAATTTACTATTGTCAATAAATAATTGGCCCATTTTTATAAAAGAAAATAATATTTAAAAAATGAAAGCATTTATCATAACAAGATTTATCTTTCTCTCTGAGTCACTGATGGTTCTTGTAAACTCAGATACCCAATGATTTATGACTGCATGTTCGAGATAATTCCACAAACCCCAGCTGTTCTTGGAATCACTAATTTCAAATTTAGCCCTCTTGGTCAACTAACGCGCTATTTGTATTGTGTTATAAAATTTTGCTGCAAAATTTTCTTGCCGATTAAAAAAAAATCAATATCTGAAATATGATACAAGTTTTGAAATTTAAATTGGAATATAAAATTTCAAAAATAATATTTTAGTATTATAGATTATGCGAATTTTACCAACACAAAATTTTATTTTTATCGATAAAATTTATCTTTTAGTGTTACCAAACTTCATTGTTTGCAACATGGATGTTGAATATGATTAATAATAACTTAAATTAAATCTTATAAAATTTATTATGTAGACATGTATAAATTCCTGTTGTATGGTTGTTGTTTTTTTTAATATAAAAACTTTAATTTATTTTGCAGTAACATCAGTAATAACGGAATAATCATTGTAAAATACCGCTTAAGTAATTTGATATGTACCTGGCGATTTAAGTATTCGTGTGTTATAATACCATCATAATTTTTTATTGTAAAATACTACTAAGGTACTCAGAAATTTAAAATAACTAAATATTAAACAGTTTGACTGTTTATTAAATCATTACAAATAGACCCAGACTATAAAGAAGCAAAAAGAAAAGTTATCATATTCATATAAAACGGGCCTTATAAAACTGATATAAATATGTTGATTTATTTATTTGATTTAACTAAAACTCTGTATCCTGCATTGTTTATTATATTTATATATATTCTCTCTCTCTCTCTCTCTCTCTCTCTCTCTCTCTCTCTCTCTCTCTCTCTCTGCAAAATACAGTAAAATATATTTAAGGTCGAATTTGATATTGAAAGAATAAGTTATTTACATTTTACGCTTCTGCATTTATTTACAAGGAAACCCAAAAAGACTCTTCAGAGATGGACACAACGACAGATGAGGAGGAAGACGACGAGACGACCAGTACGGAAAATTCCGACTCCGAGACGGAGGACGAACTGTTTCATTCCCAGAAAGACGAACATTCCAAGAGTATTCTCTCAAAAGACTCGATTGGTGAGGATAAGTCCAGATCGAGAGGTGGAGAACGCTCTGACAAAAATCACGACATGGATGACGATGAATCGAACAATATTTTTGACACCCCTGGATTGAAACGATCCGACTCGCCGTCACCCCCCGTGTTGACCCCCATTCGACGATCGTACCGACGAAGACCAAGTGGGAGAGGCCCGGGTCGGCCGCCCCTCAACCGGCCCTCTGTATCATCAAATGATGGCAGTGGTCCCCCGTCTCTTCGCGTGGTGATCAGAGGTAGGGGTCGAGGAAGAGGACGTGGCAGGGGGCATGCAGAGCCTCGACTTCGGGGTCGTGGGAGAGGAAGAGGTACTGGAAAAGTAGGCCGTCCCCGGGGAAGTGGAAAGGTGGGCCGCCCCAGGGGTCGCGCATCAATACACTCATTTCGGCGCAGGCCCCGACTAAACATTTTGACCGGGCTTCCAGACGATCGTTTCCTTCAGGACAGACTGAAGAAGATCAAACTGAAAGCGCTCGGAATGAGCGCCAAACAAAGTGTGGCCACCAAAAATAAACAGAAAGACAAAAAGAAAACCCTGATGGGAGTGAATGTGGTTGAAAATCACAAAAGAGATAATATAAAAATGTGTGTGCCAAAGATGGAAGACGACAAGGAATACTGGTGTCCGTCTCCCGCGGTTACCAAGAACTTAGATCACGTGATGATCACTGACGTGGCTGCAGACGACAGCATGATAACCATCAGAGAATCAACTTCGGAGGTTGGATTTTTCAAAAATCGGGAGGAAAATACAGAGATGCCGGGAACATAACTGATTTTAAGCATTATGTGCTTTTTACTTTTTAATTAAGTCCAACGCGAAGTTGGATGCAAAAATCTGGCATAGAGTATTAATAAGAGGTGCTATATTTTTAAAGTAATGGACATGCGTTTAAAATCGATTCCGAAGGATGTAGAAATTTGGACGAACTGTATTGTATACTTACCATGCATCCAATTTGTAAATCTTTGTTGAACAATAAATTGTTAATTGTTTTTATTCAAAATATTTGTAAAGAATATTTCATTGAAACGCGTTTTTATTTTACAAATGTCTCCAGTTACATGTAATAACGTAATGATGTTGAAAAAATTATTTGGAATTTCTGTTTTGGGCTGAACGCCTTTATTTAATTAGCTCATAAAATGTTTCTAAAATCAGCAAATTGACAATGTATCGAGCCGTAATATCAGCTGCTGTGTGTGAAGAGAAATTGAAATACATTCGGAATTGTAATGTCAGAGTTAATATACTTAATTTGCAGTATTTTCTCCGCCAGTTGATACAACTTCACGCGAAAACAAGACGCATCACAGCTAATTTATTATCACATGCACGTTTTGAATTCTAGTTTTGAAAAAGGAGAACAATTTTATGGTAATTTCCGTCTGTTGGACTATACATGTAGTTAAAAGTTTACTGAAGGAACTATTATTGGGGTTTTTAATTAAAGTCGAAAATTGCATTTTTAAAAATATTTTAAAAATCAAAGACGCGGGCGTGTCTCATCTTGTCTATAAAATATAATACTAAAGCAGATGATTATCATTAAGAGTTTCCTAATAACGTTTTAAAGCGTCGAAATTCGCCCATGTTTATATATAAGAGGTTTATACAATTTTGTTAGTTGAAATGCATGGTGCGAGTTTCCAGAAACCCTCTGTATAACTATATTTTTCGTTCACGGTTTTGTTGTCCAACAGTGTAACAATTTTTGATTACACTAATAGGAGAAATTTTAAAATGCATTTTTTGGAGAGGAAAAAAAATTTTACAATTTGAAATTTTAGAATTGTGATTATATTTTGAGTTATGTAATCTTACCGTATTTAAACTCATAAACGCATAATAATAACTAGTTGGAAACAGGAATAATAGTGTTAAAACACGTTATTTTAATAACAGAATGTTAGCGGGTTATGTAATTTTTTTCTGCAGTGATTGCTACCTTCATAACCCACATGAATCATTAAAGAAAGCATATTATTATTTATATTTACATCTTTCTTTTAACAAATTAATAAATTAATCGTATAAAAAGAAAGTAAAATTAACTAAATTATTGTTAATGTACATCTATACGTCAGATGAAAGTAACAGCAAAATCGTCTTTTTTAAGGAATTAGGAATCATTCTTTGAGTAATATGAGGTGATAATTTTCACCTCATAATATTCAAAGAATGATTCCTGATTACATGTACTTATATTTATATAAATTTAAGCTATCGTACGATTAAATATTTAAAGCAATATGAGCTGCAATTTTCATGGTGAATTTGTTTTTTACAAAAACATTATTTTCTTCTAAAATGACAAAAATATCATGGTTTTTTAATATCTGGAAGCCATATTTTTGTGGAAAAAGCCGCCAAGAAGCCTTAATTGGAGCAAAATGGAATTATTGTCGTCCTGTACAAAAATTTATCTGCTATATTCCTTTGAAGAGAAATTTTTCTCTTGACAACAATTATTGATGTTTTCAAATCTTATTTATCATAAAAGTCTAAGTTACATGCAGACTTATCGTACTCGCAGGTTTTTGCAGCAAAATAAAATTCTAAAAAATAAAGCTCATATTGCTTTAAATATAAATGCATAAGCAATCCACGCTGGGGCCTCAATTTGGCGTCATTTGAAGTTATGGGTTATATACATGTATTACAAAATCAATACGTTGTGTTATCACAGGCAAGGACACTGGGAAATGTAAATATTTGGGAATATGAGTCTGACATCATCATGCTTATTTTGTACAGTCCGTGATTTTTCTTAGGTTGCCGAAATCGATAAACTGGTTAAAACTGGGTCTTGTAGATTTATAGTCCTGTCAGTTTCTTTATAGTACTGAATAATAATTAATTTCATTAAGAAATAGAGGGAATCACATTAAGTGGATGTAAATATATTGATATATCTGTTTTAGTTTGTCGTCCGTCGATCGTAAATTTTGAATATTTTCGGCTTCAGAAACACGTGACCAAACTGTACCTGTAGCATCTGTAGAGGAAGGTGAAATTTTAGTGAGATTCTTGATCCACACATTTTTGCAATCCTTAAAGACATTTTTTTTCCTGAGCATATTAATACGATACATTAGATTTTTTTTCTAGATTAATTTTCTGAACTTATTTTTATAAAAATTCAAATCATAAAGCAACTAACTAGATATTTAGAAGAGCGGTCGGGAATGAAAATCTAAATAAACTGAAATAAGTATAAGTTAGAAAAATACGTATTTTAAACTGGATGAAACTTTTATCATCTAAAAATTGTATTTTGAATTCATGTTATGTTAATATGTATAATGAAACTTTATGTAAAAACAAATTAATGTAAAAACTGGGCTGCAGATATTAAGAACATGTTATCAAGTATTGGACTAATGAACTTATGGGCAAGCCAATTTTTTGAAAAGCCAGAAATTATTTGAACAGTCGCCAAGCAACGTATTTTTTATAATAATAAACAGTCTCTACTAGCTGATATAAATGCATCTTCTAAATGTACAATCTATAAATATTTAATTGATCAATGTACTTTGTAGTCGTGTCAGATTAAAGGAATCTCTTTACAACATCTCTTATTCTTACCGTCAAAACTGGTAGATACAACAATATTCCATGAGAAATATGTCGATGTCCCTTATGTACTTTAGAGATAGAAAATGGATATTATTTCATATTGAAATGTCTATTGTCAACACAAAATGTAAAAAAAAAATGCACATTCGGGAAACGGAATAGCTCATTTTTTTTTTCTAAGTTGGTAAAATATTGAATATTCTATGTCTGCCCTAAATAAAATCCCGCTAAGTATATTGACTCTGTACATAATTTATCGGACTGATTTGGATGCGCCAAAGCGTGTTCATAACCTTACTCTCATTTTTGCTATTTTGGGCTAATTTATCGAAAATGAAGGCTTTTTTTTTTTTTATTAATTTCACAATAATTACTGATCAGGTATACTAAGTAATTCAACTGTAGTTTACGGACATCATCTCACACGTGTTGAAATACCAAATTTGTAAGCAGATACTCTGGTGAAGGCATTTCGTAGTTTATTAGCAAAATGTCTTCATTTAAAAGTATAGATGTACTATCTGCCATAAGATTATGACGGAAACGAGCCTCTACGAAAATTATTAATTTTATAAATCCAGGGTCAGGGGTCGTTCTGGTGCTTGGGGGGGGGGGGGGGGGGGAGGGCTTTTATGGTCATATTTTAATAACAATTCCGCAAAGAGCTTCTCCTCTACTTCTTAGATATAGTGGATCATTATAGAAAGTATTATAACGTAGTGAAAAGGAAGTCGCTGCCAAAATTGTGAAATTCACGGCCCAGGATAATAGGTTCGATGTAGAGCATCTATTGAAAATTGATAATTATTTAAACTATTTACGATCGCCGAAATTCGTACATGAATCGCCACAACTCGTTCTGTTATCGCACAAACATCACACATTGTCGATCAGACATCGTAGTCGAGTCGTACTAGATAAAAAAAAAAGCACCGTCTTTAGAATTATCGCCAGACTGCCATTAATGAGATGTTACCACAAATGTACAATGTAATATTTACATAAAAAAATATAAAAAATGGATACATATTTATTTTTTAATACTTAAATTATTACATTCCGACGCCACTGTTAATACATCGTAAATGACTGTTCTTTGGACATTCTAGAATGAAGTTATATTCATCCTCAATCCTGTTAAGAGTACAAAATCTACAAATGCGACGTATTGATTATACCGATCTTCTGCTATTGCTAGTCTATGTGCATACAATCTAAATTTTGTCAGATAGTGAACAATATTTTCTGATATACATTTTTAAAGATAATACTGGAGACCAAAAGGGTCGTACAAATATTTGTATACGTAACATTTAGAAGAACATGCAAAGAAAGCGTCTCTTTCCTGGATAGAGATATCACATATAGTCTTCGCTTAATATCTAAAAACAGTTTTCTTTGGTTTGGAACATTTTGTGCATACCAAACATTGCTAAAACCAGCAGAGCACAATAAATGTTGACTAAATGATTGAAGCTATTTACAAGCTCAACTGGTTGCTTATTATAAAACCATCTACAACTTTTAGGTAGTTTTGATCCTTTTCGGAATACAGCAACTTTTTACATTTACATCAATATTGAATGACGATTTTTAACATTTTGTTATTCATGGGCAATCGTAGTGTACTAGTACATCGTGACAGTGTAAGAGGGGCTTTAATTCATTAAGCTTTTTTATGCTAGTCTAAGACACAACTGATGGTCTGCAAATTTGTTCACGGAAACTTCACTCACTACAAAGGAATTCAAATATACAAAGATGTTACAGAGCATGCTTTATATAATGTTATGCATAAACATCGATCAGTTTAAAGGGGCATGGTCACGATTTTGGTCAAAAATTATTTTTCCGATTTTAATATTTACAATGCTTCAGAAAGGCATTTTAAATAGGCAACCGAACTTTGAGTGTCATTTGTTGAGTTATAAGCGAGTTACAGAGCTTGAAATTCTTCGTTATGTAAACAAAGCGTTTGTTTACATTTTGAACGTTGAAGTAAAAATTTCAGTTTTAAACCTATAACGAATGTATTAAACGTTTGGAACTGTTTATCTATGCTTAAAATGAATAAAAAGATAGACAAATACGGTGGGAAAAGATTTTTTAGTGGTATATTGAACCTGTGTAAACAAAAACAGGGCACGAGCCTTGTTTACATGACAAAGAAATGTGAGCCCATTATCTTGCTTATAACTCTACAAGTGACTTTCAAATTTTATTTGATCATGAGAAATGCATTTCTAAAGCATTGTAAATAGTAAAAACATAAAAATAGAATTTGACCAAAATCGTGACCATGCCCCTTTAATAATCCCTAACACTTGTGTGTCCAAATTTTAGGTCTTTGCTTTGAAAAAAAAATCCAAAATTACTCATTTTTAAATAATATAAGGCTATATTGCACGATTATCAAATGAATACCACTCAAATGTAGGTTTCGAAATGGTTACCTCGACTCAGTGATTTTTTTTTCTGCTTCGAGTAAATGATGGATAACATTATGATTTATAATTTTTCTTAAGATAATGGATTAAAATTAACTTTTACAAAATAATAAGAATTATTTGTTGCATAAAAAATATTTTAAATAATCAATTTCACGGCTGACTGTTAATGTAGTAAGTTAACCGTTAAAAGATATAGTATATGTATATCAATGAAAGATACAGTATATGTATATCAATGAAATCATGGAAAAAAACCCAACCATGATTGTATGTTAAATGTTATTTATGTGTCACTGGTATATACGTCCCTTTCAGAATATAAATATAGACGTTATTTACTAATTACAATCGGGTTCGATGTACAACATATACCAAATCATCATGCTGTTTGCAAAACATCAACATGTGTTTATCATGTTTATCGTGTAATGTTACTGTATCAGTAGGCCTATGACATGAATGAACGACAGTGACGATAATGTTTCGCGTTTTGAAAATATGTAGTAGTAGAATTTGGACAAAATTCCACCGGACGAACTCTTACCAGGCTCGCAAAATGCAGTTTGGAAATGATGTGAACTCATCATTTCGAGTTACAGTGATTGGCAGTGGTGGAAGAGGAACTTCCAAAAGTCTTCTCATTATCCCTGAACAACCAACACCACTCTACTCAATGTAAGTGAGGTAAATCTAAACACACTCGACAAATGGGTCCCTGGTGACTTCGTAACCGTTGAAAACCATATCAAGGACAAACATTTTAAGCACAGACCAGCTGCAGACACCTGGCGTTATTTATTTAATTATTTTCTTTTGTAATGAAAAAAAATATAATGCCACATACTTGGAAATACACGTAGGGGTATATATTTTTTTAATTACAAGAAATATAATGTTTTGTGCCTCTGATTTTGTAATAATTGTCACTTATACTGTTAAAATGGTACAAACGACATTGTAGCATCCTTGGTTATCACATGTTTAGTTCACTATGTGGTGGATATCCCGTGACATCATAATTAAACATTACGTAGCTTTAGGCAGATGATTGATGTAGAATGAAAAAGTAGCAAAATGATTCAGTTGATTTATAAATGTGAAGCATTTAATGCTGTTTCATTTTTTGTTCACAAATTGATAAAGATATGTTAGAAATTCAAAATGATAAGATTGTTAATCTTCAAGGAACTTTTTTCAATGTGTAAAGTTGTTGACGTCTTGTAGTGAATGTGTTGTGCGACTCACAATTATAATGTTTACAGAAAAGATTGAGGTTTTGCAAAAAACGTGGCAAAAGGTAAAAAATAAAAATATCTGGTATAAGATTTTTATCTAACGAGTTGTGTGTTTTCTATCCCAAGGCTCAGGGATAGAAAACACACAACTCGTTAGATAAAAATCATATACCATTGCAAGTCATGAGAAATCCTATATACCCGGTATATAATTATATATGATCCTGTGTATTACCTTATTGTATAAGATCATCTAGAAAATATATTGCTTAATTTTTTTCACAAGTGAAAGTGTTATGTGACACCCAACACATCATTGTCAATTTGTCACATGATTGAAATATTAATCATTTATCAGTGATTGATTTAACCGAGTAAATGATAGTGTTGTACTTCCTTTCAGTCTGTTACCAGGTCTGTTCAGTCAGTTCTGTAACATATGTGGTAATATTGCTATAAACCTTACTGGGTAATAATAGGCATCCAGGTTCACAGCTACTTTTAAATTATTTCTATTTCTATGCATATAACACCTCTAAATGACTTAAATCAAATTTGTATATATGTTGTACATGCATTCTACATTGTTATGATTTACATTTTTAGGAAACCTGAAAGATTCATAATCAATTGTGGTGATACAGCATTAGAGAAGTGGTATCTCGCCAGATCAGGGTAAATATCAGTTTTAATCATTTTTATGGCTTTTAATATGGAAAATTTCAGGGATATAATTGTGATGGTCAGACCTGGGTGATAGTCAGCGCCAGATAGCTTGAAAGGTATAACACATGCTTAGAGATTCAGAGGGGCCAGGTTCTAATCCTGGTCGGGTCCATCTCCCCTTTCCATTTGTTTCTTATTCTGTCCTTTCATTTTGAAAGCTTTTCAGATTACCTGGTAATTTTTTGCTATGCTTTCAGACATTGAGCTTTCTTACAGATGAAGCTGCACATAAATTGACATACTTCTGTGGACCATTACCTACAATTGTACTTTATTATTTATTCATAATGCTAGAGATCGCATGCTTAGTCTAGACATTGTGACACTACATTAGTAGAGCAAACATTACTTGGCAATTTCCATCAAAATAAAAATGCTCCAAACAGTTTTTCAAGAAAATAGCTTAAAACAACTAAGAACAAACCAATTTTTAGATTCCGCAGAATGTTTTACTCATCTTTTATTTATAAGTTTTTTGATTTACTAAATGCTAAATAAAAGGATATATTCTTGTGATTTCATTGTACTGTAGATTCCTAATTAAACGCGAGGAATTAATTTCTGCATAAAATCGCGAGAAGCAATCCTTGCAGATTTTAAAATCTCGCTTTTATTTTGCAGACAGTTTTGAACTATAAGAAATTATAACAGTCAATTAGTGATCGCGATTTTATATTCTCATGATTTGATACATAACAGGGGAATCGCGGAAATATATACTCGCATAAAATAAGGAATTTACAGTAAATTATCTGGTACTTGGTATATAAACATGCCTTGGGCTTGAACATGTATTGAAGACCCTGGCATTTTGGGTGTATTGTGCTTATTATCTGACAACAGATACATTTACATAGTTTGAATCCATTTGTACCAGTCTTAATTGAAATTGCTTACCTTTGTAGGGGTTTTCTAGCTAAACGGCACAAAGTTCACATCCTGACAACCAGCAATGCTGTGGAAAATACAGAAGGAATAAGTGGTGAGTAGGGACTGATGGAACTTTTTTCAGCAAGTGTTAGAAATATTCGAGGTAAACAGAAAATCATTTGAATGCCATCAATGGTTGCTTTAAAAATTGAGTTTAGTTCCACTTTTGAAGGCCTGTACTCAGCTGATTGTTCAGAAAAGTGAATATTTGTCGGTAGCTTAACTATGATTCTTTTGATAAATTTTTTCAAGAATATTTGTAAATGAACCAAATTCTTTATTTACTCCAAAATCTAGAAGAAAGATTGCTACTTTTATTTGAAAATTGATGTTTTTGGGTTTTTTTCCCACAGCATTTTCAACATCAGTAATGAGGTTAGATGAATTTTCTGCAATAACCGTTTATTCACCTCCAGGATTGGTAAGTAAATAAGTAATATAAACATACATTTCTTGATGCTCATTGACAGTACATGTATCCCCTCCCAATGTTAAATTAACAATACAGACAGAAAAGTGACCCTGCTCCTTCTCAATATCAAACATTGATGGAATCCTGTAACTGATCTCTTTCTGAGTTCATATCATATCTTCTCTCATTTCTTATAATATGACATATTTTATTACTTTTATAGCATTACAAAATTATGTTAATGTTGGAGCAGATTTTGTAGATTTCAGTAAATGAAAACAAAAAATTTATTTTTCAGTGCCCACATCCAAATATTTTTGCAGATTCTAGTAACATCATTGATGTGTGCAAATAAATTGGCAATCTACGATGTATGATGTAATATACAATTAATTCAGGATTATCTATAACAAAAAGTAATCAAAAACTTAATTTGCATGTCTTTTCTTTTTCATCATTTACTTGGTATGTACACATTTATACACTATACCAGCATTTTTTTTTAAATTAAAAAAAAGATGTTGTTAGTGTATAAATTGTCTGTAATATCTTTTGATTTCACTTGCACAAATCAATAATGTTACAATCTGCAAAAATATTTTATTAATATCTAGATCAAGAATAATGGAGTACACATACTATATTGTAGTTGCCAACTTTTCAGATCACCAGCTATAAATTGGAAATGTATAGTGTATACGTTAAACCATTGACATTGCAGGTGAACTCTTTTAAGAGTAGGCCAGAAATTATGAAAGCTATGTTAAAAGGATACATACGTGAGTAATTTCAACTTCTTGTTGTATTTCTGAAATTTTGAATGCCGTTTTTCCATACTTATGGAAGTGCTGCAATTGAAACATTGTATAACATTGTATAACATCATCATGTGTACACAATCAACCAACATTATTTATTTGATCCCTAATGAAAAATACCACTACCACTGCCCAACCCTCACCTTACAATTTACTTCTATTTTTATGACTTTAGGAATGCAATAATTTTCATAAATCCTCCTTTTAGCTGTCTTTTGAATTTTCTACACAGTAGATCAAAAAGGAGAGATTGAATGTGGTTATTAATTTGAAGTGTAATCTGAGATGTTGAACAATCTACAGCATTAAGATGACGAGGATCTCAAAAATACTTTTACATTTGAGTATTGCAAATATTTAAGTGGATGTGACCATATTAGAAAATTTCAAGATGGCAGCAATGAGTTTTTTGTGTATTATCGATAATAAGAAAGGGTATATTATTCTTATATAAGGGAAAAAAAAGTCAGATGCTTAAAAGTCAGGTGCTTTTGCATGTTTCAAGACACAATTTATTAATAAAGATTCTTTTAAAAAAATTTGGTGAGAACTTGTGGGTTTAATCCATCTATATTTCATTTGATTTGTGAAATAAGACAGTTTTGTTTGCATGCATTAAAGATTAAACTTTAATAATAAAAATGAATGATAGAAAATTAAAACATATTGTTTTTTGCTATGTTGAAACACAAAAAAGGACAACATTTTTCAGTATATTCAATGACAAAAGACATTTCCTATCTTGTTTTGGTAATTTATGCGAGCCTCAAATTTTTTAGAATTTACTAGCTCAGTGAAAATAAGATGTTCCATGTTCAATGTTCACAACATAGTGCTGAACAAGAAAGGAGGTATGTTTTATGTACATATACTTTTACTAAATGTAAATTACTTTTCATACACTAAAACCTCATTTATTAATTTTGATCGATTTGAACTTGCCATTATTAAATTCTCAATAAAAATCATTTATAAGTTCAGATTTATAATTATGATTGTTCCAAGAATAAATTATGTGATTCAAGAAAAATATGTCTTACATATACATATGAATTGTAACATATTTAAATTTATACAGTCATATGAATACAGTGGGGCCTCAGATATCCGGACGCCAGATAACCGGACGCTTCAGTTTACGGACGATTTTATTTGGGAACAGATTTTTTATACGTTATTTTGTCTCATTTATCCGGAATTTCGTGTTCCGGATCCGGACGGCCTGTTTTTACCACAAAACACTGATTTACTACTAATCTTGCTTCATTTAACCGGACGGTAAAATTTGATGATACCCTACTCAGTACAAAAAATTACCCCTGTCAATTAAGTTTCAAACCTTTTTTATGTGGTAGACCCTCATGAGTAGCTTGTATAAACACACTGGCTTCCCAAATCACTTTCAAAAATTGGAAAATTGCGAACAACAGTGTATCACACACATATCACACTTGGACACAAAAAATTAAGCTAGATTCGGTTATCATTTATGTCCGGTTAATATTTCATGACAAAATAATAAAATAAAGCAGAGTTCTTTATCTCTTAAAAATGTTCATATCAACAGACAACTCTAGCATGTTTTCTAATTGGTATGAAAGGTAAAAAAACCTAGTATCAACACTGGGAGCCATTGTATACAAATACATTATCATTCATGTCAAAAATAGACACATTTCAGATATCCGGACGCTTCACCTATCCGGACGATTGAACTTGGGAACGAAAGCGTCCGGATAACTGAGGCTCCACTGTAGTCATATTCCTGCAAAAATAAGATCTACTGAAATAAAAGAAATCCATAGTATATTTGAATACTGTAAACCAACTTCTATATGCAACAACTTTATTTCGTGAGTTACCGGAGATAATCTGGTTTGCGACAACTAATTTTCACGTTCACCAAACCCGTATTGTTATGTACATCTGTCTGACAACGACTGGTTCCTGTCAAGAAATATTCGCGACAACGAGGCTCCTGCAAACCTTTCAAAAAAATTTCGCTCAAGATTAAAAGTTGGTGTACAATATGCATGAAAAATCTATCTCATGAATATGTAGATGCTCCAGTGAGTACATTGTGTATGATTGGTGGTATTGCATTGTATCCAGTAGGAGGTTTATCCCTGTTTTGTTTTGCAGTGGAAGGACAAAGCTCCACCAGTGATGTATATTGTTATGCATTTGAGGTATGCTTGCTCTCCTTGCAGATGTTTATCGAGAGATTTTTATAAATATCACTGAAAATTGTCTCTCTGATATTAAAATATATTGGTATATTTTTTTGGGTTTAAATATACACAAAGAAAGCAAAAGAAATTGCGTACAAAAGCCATACATTTTATACCTGTATATTGTTTAATAGATTCCAAGAAAAGGAAATCTTACAGGCCCCCAAAATGTAAGTGAACAAGGCTTATATTACTGATTATCTTCTTTTTTTTGCATTACACAAAATTTTGCGAAAATAAGAAAATGTGTAACTTTTTTTTTTGGCATCAATTATTTCACTAATAACCTTTCTAAGTAAAAGTTTCTTCTAGCAAAAAATACCAGATATTATTTCTATATATTTACATTTTCCAGTGTCTTTGCCTGTGATAACACTACGTATCGATTTTGTACTATATAACTCATAACTTCAAATGACGCCAAATTGAGGCGCCAGCGGGGTTTGCTTATTTGTATTTAAATATTTAATCGTGCGATGGCTTAAAATTATATAAATATAAGTAATAAGGAATCATTCTTTGAATATTATGAGATGATAATTTCGGTCGGGCGTGATCAAATCTATCATAAAGCCCTTTGGGCTTTATTGGATTTGATCACGCCCTGACCAAAATTATCACCTCATAATACTCAAAGAATGATTCCTTATTCCTTAAATATTGAATATTTCGGATGTAAATGTGATCGCAAAAAAAATAAGATCATCGGAAAAATTACCGAATATACAGTATCTATTTGGATATTTATAAGTGGCATTGTCATTGACCTCTTCACAATTATCTTCTTCATAAATTCGTTTCAGGTTGAAGAGAAAGATGCCATTCTAGGTATGTAAAAGCAAGTGTCACTTACATACTATTGTATGTGCATGTACCAGTATTTTTAAAACATAATGGATAATAGATTATTATACTTCCTTTGATGAACATTTTAAGGAACCAATGGTGAAGTTTTAGTGCATTAGCACAAAATGAATCCAATAGTCTTGGGAAAGTCGTTGTCTGGAGGAAAAAGTGTTACACGTGTTATTTACTTTATCTGTTCTAGTTAAAGTTTTCTTATCATGTCGAAGATATTGCTTGTATACCGGTACTCTACTGGCATTTTCAGAATAACAGTTTGTGCTGTGTTTAGATTGATATAGCCACTTTCGATGGACAGTTTTGAAAAAAGAATTTTAGTGGATAGTGCATATTTTTACTGACTTGCATTTCCTGAAAGTACTGATTATATCACAATCTGCAGGGTCTTTTAGTGGTCATATTGTCTGCAAGGTCATTTACTGATCAGGTTGTCTGCAAGGTCATTCAGTGGTCATATTGACTGCAAGGTCATATAAAGGTAAGATTTTCTGCAAGGTCACTAAATGACCGGATTGTTGATTATACATACTATATACAGGGTTATTTTCGCTCCGTGTAATTTTCGCCTTCTACACTTACAAACAGTTTTGCCCCATCTTGAATTCTCTCAGACACAGTTTTGTTTAAAGAAAATTAATTAAAGACATTGGAATTCACCCAGTCTTAAATTTGAGGGTGAAAGGGGCGAAAATAAAATGGGGGCGAATATTTCCTTGTATACAGTAGTCTGTCACTATAGTAGGTATGTTGTAGTAATTGGTTTGTTATTTACGTGAGGAAGGTTGTGCACAAACTCCCTTGCTTAGAAGTGATTTCATATGAATACATCAATAAAAGACTGCATTGACTTTATATATATTATAATGAGTGCAGTATACTGAATATATATTCAAATAATCGATTATGATAAATAAATTGAGAATGTATTTGTTCTTAGTGATTTTTTTAGTTTCAAAATTATTTTGATGTATTGTTGAGTAGTCAGCATTTTCTGTCTGTTGCTTCTAAACAGTATTTATAACATACTGACTGCATTCTGTTTAAAGAAAGATCAATTACTAGTGTATGAGTTAAATTTTTGTGTTTCAGTAATTGATTGTCCTGATGAAGGGTACCTGGATTGTTTGTTAAATCACCCAGGATTTTTAAAATACCAGGATGATGACAGTTACCGGACCTGCTTGGTGGTTCATATGTCTTCCAGTAGCATTCTCTTCAGCCCAGAGTACCGTGCCTTCATAAAGAGGTTAAGGTTTTTTTTTAAAAGGGGGGGGGGGGAGGGGGAGAGATGGAAGGCAGTTACTTTCTAAGGGACTGTACACAAAAAATACTATAAGGTCAGATTATTTAAGAGTTAAGTTTCATAAGATTGGAATGATTATTTGATTTATCAGACCAGCATAGTTTGGTTGAGATCAAAAGTACAAAGTATGTTTTCATGCTCATTTTTCCAATTATGCCCCACTGCATTTAAGGTACTTAATATATGTACTGGTACATAAAGATAAATCTTTTCTGAAAATTACAAATGTGAAGTTAATAGTGTTTCTTGACTTGATTGCTGAATAATGTTTGACAGTGCATCTCTTTGGAAAATGCTGAATGAAAATCTTCAGTAAATAAGGACATAATGAAATTTTAGATGTAAATACCGGTATTGTATAAATAAACAGCATATTTACAGAAAAAAGGAATGCCTATACATGTATTAATATGCAGACAAATTAGTCAAAACTAGTTAGATCTTGATATGGGTTTTTGGCAACCATATATGAAACACAATCTAAATTCTTAAGAAATAGAGGGAAAATAAATAGCTTAATAGATTTATACCCGTATTTCTTATTGTGTTTGATTGATTTTACCCAGATTTGGTAAAGAGACACAGCATCTGCTTTTACACGAGAACTGTTTAGCGAATGTGAACAGAGTGATGGTCAACTGTAATAAAGTCCTAAACCACTTTAGTAAGGATATTTTTCCTCTCCTGGAAGGGAACCAGACAGAAGATATAGATTTGTCTCGGAAAGTGTTGAATGCTGTAAACTACATGGAGTGCCTTTATTATCATACTACTAATAATCTTGTTTTAAGGTAAATCTTTATTATCACTCCTAAATTGAATTGTTTTACTATGCCAATTAATTTTGAAGCACAGTGAAAGAAACAAAATTTATTGATAAGAACTGTCTTAACCTGTTAATTTTACATAAATTTTCATCAGAAATTTTAAATTTAGGTTCTTTGTGAGACAAACAAGTCTGAAATGAATTCTATAAAAATGGTTTCATTGAACTCATTATAAAGCACAAGTTTATGATGTGATTTTCCTTCCTGTGTTTTAGGATTAATGAAGGAGACGACAAGTTTGAGTTTGCAGATGAGCTTTTGAACTCTATAACACATCTTGAGGACAAATTAAGGCATATTAATGTACTATCTAAAGAGGCCGATGTTGGTATGAAATATTGTAATTCTCAATTTGTTCAGCTATGGCTTCAAACAAAAATCTTGGCTTGATAACACCCAATGTAACATATCATTCTGTAATTGTTGCTGAATCATAATAATAAAAAAAAATTTCAATCAATACGATGATTTAGCTACCCTCGTTGTACAAATTTTGAAATCCCTGGCCCCTTGAAAAAAAAAGGAATTCCTTAGTAATTTTTGAATTGCCTTTCTGTTGATTCTTCTGAATATTTTGTTGTATTAATTAACCATTTAGGCACATTTTTAAAACATGAATTATAGATGGCACATGTGTAATGAATTTATATTTGTAAACATCTTTTAAGAGACTTATTTCTTTTGACATAGAAGTGAATGTCAGAGAGATCATCTCAATAATTTTTTCAAGATCTATGTAACACAGATGTCAGAAATATAGTGTCCCTGTAAAATTGGTTCAAGGACAGGAGCAAGGTTAAATTTTGGATCTGTGTTAACTGTATGCTTTGAGCGTTTGACTGACTACTGTTAATATTTTTGCTTATAGATCCCAAGGCTTATCCTCAATTTGTCTTTCTTGGAACTGGTGGTGCCCTTCCATCTCATACCAGGAGTCACTCATGTATCCTAGTCAAAGTAGAGTAAGTAATCTGTGTTTAATACTGGCCCATCTTACCTATAGGGAGGGATCATAGAGTGCTGTAAATAACTGGGCAGACCCATCTTACCTACAGAGAGGGGTCATTGAGTGCTATAATAACTGGCCCATCCTACCTACAGAGAGGATTCATAGAGTGCTGTAAATTACTAGCCCATCTTACCTACAGGTAGAGGTCATAGAGTGTCATAATTTAATGGCCCAATGTACCTACAGAAAGGGGTCTAAGAGTGCTGTAAATCACTGGCCCATATTACCTACAGGGAGGGGTCATAGAGTGCTGTAAATTCCAACAAGGAGGGGTCATAGGGCATTTTAAATAACTGTCCCATCTTATCCACCGGGGGGGGGGGGGTGTTGTCATAGAGCACTGTAAATTACTGGCCCATTCTACTTTCAGGGAGGGGCTATAGAGTCCTGTAAATTATGGGCCAATTGCACCTACAGGGAGGGGCATAATAGAGCACCCAAGTTTGAATTTTAAAAAAAGTTGAAAAACATACTATAGGTAGTATCCATTCATAAATAGTCTCATTTTCCAATTTTATTTACAGCATCATTTTTGTCCTTTGTTAATATGGTTTCTTATGAAACCAAAGCAAGATCTGAGAAAATGTGGTTTTGAATGCCTTTAATGTTTTAGTGCGGAGACTTCGTTTATGATGGACTGTGGATGTGGATCTTATGAGCAGATGGTTCGCTTTTTCCATGATAAAGTAGAGACAGAACTTGCCAAAATAAAGATGATATTCATCTCTCATATTCACCTAGATCATACATTAGTGAGTGACTTATTGATTATTAACATGCAATGTATATATATCTGGTCTTGTGTTTACCTCAACTGATCCAGCTTCAAAAAGAAATTTTAAAATATACATAACAAAGAGATACAAGCATTAATATTAGAACTGTTACAAAGTTGAGTGACGTGGCCCATGTTATGTATATTTTATACTACTACGCTTGTCACAAAGCCAGCTTGAGTGAATTGTTGAAATGAATAATGCACTCGTCTAAGAGGATATTATTAGGTCATTAATATCAAGAGGCTAAAATTGTTAAAAATATTGTATCAGAGAGGGGCCACAACAGGTGGCAGGATTTACGGTATATGCAGATATATTTTGTTAGCATAAGCTAGTATAGTGTAGTTTGAGGTCTGTTCATACCATTGATCCCACAAGATCTCAAAGAGGCTACAAAAGGGGTACACATTTTGTTATTGAAAGCATGCAATTATTCAGATGATCATTGACACAAGGACCATTTGTTGTTTTTTTGAAACTGTAATTAAAATTGAAAATTTTCACATCATGTGTGATTATAAATTCAAGAGAGTGTGCAAGTAGGTTTTACAGACTCTGCAATATTGGGGAAGGGGTGGCAATATTATAGAATTTCAACTTGTGATTGAATGGGAAACTTGCCAGGGAGATGTTTCGTAGTGTACACAATAATAAAATTCTCGGAGAGGATAAGAATTTGCCCTTTTACATAATAGTTTGAAAATAATGAAATAAAGGTAAATCCTGTGTTTATTTGAATTTGCGTCAGCTATATTGAGTTGATAGTATGTTTGAATAAGACTGCTAAATTATCACTAATAGTAGAACAACTGTCATACTGTTTATCTGTAGTTGCTGCCATCATTTTGTGATAATATTCCATTAATGGGGAATGATAGAGGTTTGTAACACTGATATGCTTAAAAGAGGATCTTCTTTTGTAGGGTCTTTCACTCATATTAAAGAAGCGTTATGAGGCAAGGAAATCTCTGGGATTAGAATCAAAGCCAGTGTATTTGTTATCGTTTAAGAGGTTACCATGGTTCTACCTCACTTCCATACCCGGACTCTTCAACCTGCGTAAAACTTACATGTAGGTACTGATACAAGTATATATGTGTTAATTTCAACCATTTTCAGGTAAAATGAATATTTGAATTTGGGGCCTATTCTGTATCATTTTTTCTTTGAAAACCAACACACTGCTCTCTTATTGCCACTTACTATGGTAGTCAAACTCCTAAAACACTGTGCTACTGTGGTTTCATCAATATTTGTTGAATACCAATTTTCGTGGATTTCGTTGTTAAGTAGATCCAAGAAAATTAATGTTCATTGAAGTTCAATTTCAACTAACATTTTGTATTGATAGGATCATTGGCCATGAAATTACGTATCCTTGAAACAGTGGTTTTCACTTTAACCACGAAAATTGATGAAACCACAGTACAATGGTTATTTCTTTTATCTTAGATACTTAAAGAACATGAACGTGTATTAGAACTGTTTTTTTTTCTTCATAATATTATATGTAATATTATATCTGATTGCTATTAAAGCCCTGTTGACTTCTTCCGACCAGAAAACTTCACACCAATAAAGAGAGCTCTGGGGCTAAGAAGGGTATGTATACTCGGTAATATTGAAGTTTATGTGATACAAGATTGAACTGATTGCTAGCACCAGATAGCATAATTTAAAAAGCACCTGACTAAAGATTAGATGTCATTTCTCCTCCCAGAACAAGTAGAAACCAATCTTAAAATATATCGTACAATAGAAACAATATTACTATTTAGTGCAGTATGGGACCCAAATATGTTAAATAAAATGCTTGCACATCATAAACAATTCTTTAATGAAATATATCAGGGCACTTGGATTTAAGATAAAGAGTGTTTAAGATAACTTGTTTAATGCATACAATTTTATTTTCGAACTGCAGATGAATGTGGATGATGTGGTACATTGTCCATACTCCTGCGGCTTGTCCCTCAGCCATACCAGTGGATGGAGCTTGGCCTACACAGGGGATGCGTATGAGCTGTCCCACTCCTTTATCAAGAATGGTAGGGAGTTTCCATTTAGTCCAGTGGCGGTGTTAAATTTAAGTTTGATCTTAATCCTTTATCAAGAACAGTAGAACAAGTCTCCATTCATTCCTATGAAGGTGTAAGAGTTAAGTTACGGGAAATGTTTCTAGGTTTTCAAAATTTCTGTCATCATGTTTCAGTAATTCCTGTTTTTTTTATTGCAGCTAAGAACTGTGATATCCTGATTCATGAGGCATCATACGAAGATATATATGCCAATAGACGATCTAATAACATGCACAGGTATGCTATCTTATTCATGTATTGTACAGGATGTTATGCCATGTTTACATAGAGTATTGATGAATAGATCTACATGTAGCTTACTGTACATTCAATTTGCATGGGACCCGAATAAGTTTATTGATGAATTTCATGCATATCATATTACTTTATCATTTATTTTGTGTAAATACTCAATGAATGAAAACACCACAAACTATGACATCATAGAATAATATTTGGCTATTATAACTGAGCATATTTAGCAGAAAGCCGTTTCCACTTAATCAAGTACATTGCAAAATGCACTGCATATATGTATAGGAATAGGTACTTTCAAAACGCTAACTCAAATATAAGGTAACTTATTGAACTCACCAAATTTCATACACGCTAAATGTACCATAAATACACTTACAGTACCGTATGCCATGTGACGTATACAATTAACATTCTTGGCATTTTACTGTCATGTGTATGCATTTTTATTCACATCAATTAAACTTGTATTGACTTTGCACTAATTAAAGGCAAAGCAAAATTTTATGTTAGTAGCATTAAATGATAGATAAATCTTTTATGCCTTCTGAGCCAAAAATTTGACTTTGATTCACATACATAATTATTATACTCACTTGTTTTTGACTTTTACAGCTGCCAGAAGGATGCTATTCGAAATGGGAAACTAATACAGGCTAGCCTCACTGTCCTTACCCACATTGCTTACAATAAGCAACCCTTGGATGTCTTACCTGTTTTATCGGAGGCTTTCACTAACAAGAATTTTATGGCCCATGATTTCACAAAGGTGATTAGATTTTTAGCTTACCTGCATACTTTTCTATATGTACTGCAATTGCAGTGTCACCGATTTTGATCATTAGAGCCTTGGTTGACCAAATACTTGTTGACCAAATACTCATATTTGCAATATTGAATACTAAAACTGTATATTATATGTTTTTTACATGCATCCAATTTGCACCTAACATGTATTTACTAGCCTCTTAAAATTTATATAACAGATAAGGGTAGATTTGATAAGTTTTAAAATAAAAGAGTCGTATCTGATTTTAATGATTCAGATTAAAATATGTGATAGATTCATAGAAACTTGAAATATTTTTAAAATCAATCCTTACATGGATGAGAAGATGAAATTAGCAGATCTTATGATAATTTGGTAGGAAAATAATGAAGCTTTCCATTTGATTTGAATTGATAGTTATTGTAATTGTTTTCAATATTTAACAGTATTATAAATCCAATTATTTAATAATTATATATTAATATGTCCCCCTTTAAAGAAGGGAGGGCATATTGCTTTGCTGCTGTCTGTCTGTCGGTTGATCCGCCAACAGTTTTCAGTAAATTTATTTCGCAGGGGTTACACATATTGGAATGAAATTTGGTATACAGATTTATCATAGTAATATCTAGGTCATATTTGATGTTGGGTATGATCGAGCCATTTTTGAAAGAGTTATGTCCCATGGACTTAGAAAAATTTCAATTATATGCAGTTTCCTCTGGTTTACTACAATACCTAGAATGAATGCAGCTTTACAGATTGTACTTTTAATTAACTGAGACCCAATAACAAATATTTATGCTGACAAAAAAATCATTTTTCTCTTCTTTTTTTGTTGTCTTTAATCAGATGCTTTTCCATTTCCAGATAAATTTAACTCAACGCCCTGTGCTGCATCTATACAATGACTTGATCAACGAAGCCTTTCAGAATGTAAAAGGTGGTAGTAGAATTAATATAGAAAAAGAATTGGAACGTTATAGCAAATATAGTCGGAGTAAAACAATGTTTGATTATTGACCCAAAGACTGTTGATATACCGGTATATACTGTTATATGCAATGAATTGTACATCAGTGGCTACAGTGGGCTATCAGAACTCTCCTGTATAGACAGTTACCATCAATTTGGTCGGAGTTACCTGTGATATTTCTCAGTACTTATCCTTATATACATGTACATGTACTGGATGGAATGAAGAGCTGTTATGTTAACATGATATTAATGTTATGTAAATATATGTTCACATGCCTTTTCTTGAGGTATCATTTATCACTGGGTCCTACCAATATTGTACTTATGTACAATTTAACATTTATAGTAGTTTATGATGTTTGTGACCAATATATAGTGTTATGAAAGTATAATGGAAAGTTCATTTGATACAGTGTAAAGGTTAAAGCATGTTGACGTTATAAATACGGTACACAATTTTCCTGTCTCTTCAAGGTTCTTTTTTTGTGGTACATGTACCAGTACAATGTATATTGTAATATTCTTTAGGCCAGAATTAAGTTACCTTTCTACACAGTGTGATTCATGAATTCTGTTGTTTATATTCCAAGTGACATGGAAGGAATAAGTGTCAATTATTATGTTTCCCTTTTATGAAATTGTTTGGAATATGACTGTGAGTCTGTGATATATTTTAATATGTAAATACTGTGAAATCTTTTAAATTTGAGGTAATGCTGTAAACCAACTTTTATTCGCGTGCAATAAATATTTGTGAGAATTGTGAAGCCTCTTCGTTGCAAATATCTCGCGCCGCGAACTAGGCTTTGTTATATGGCTCAGGTAAATTGCGAAATAAAGTAATTGCAAATAAAAGTTGGTTTACAATAATTTGTGAATTGTAATATTTTTGCTAATCTGTTAGAATGTAATTTGCTTGTAGGAATTATGAATCAAGATACCGTTAAACGGTATTCCGGGGGAATCATTTACATTATTTCTGCTAAATGCACAAACAAATAAATGAACTGAATAAACTTGCATAACTTTGTTAAGAAGTGGTTGATGGCTTGTAAACAGCCGAAATAAGTAGATTGACACTGTGCGCTGAGATTCCATTGTAAATGCTGCCGCTATCTGATTGGAGTCCTAGCTACATTATGTACCTATGTTACTCAAGTGAGCAATGTGGAGTATTTAAAAGCTTGAAATTTAATGAGATAATAATTGAAATTTTTAGCTCAAATTAGAACATCATAATTAGTTTAATTTACCTTGACTTTGAATGACAATGCATTACATACAGAAGAGGCCCATTGGCCTTAATAGTCACCGGAGTATGATGCAAATTATATGATAATGCAATAAACTGATAGAGAAAAATGTGTTGCTAAAAATATTAATAGGGGATGAAGAATCAAGAAAATAAATTTGACTGTTATTCTTTAAAAAATTTTGATTGAATTCAAAGTAATGACAAATCTATGATGTTAGTACCTTTCAAGGGTATATTATGAATTCATTAAAAATCGTATTCATGAACTAAAAATTATTGTGGATTTCCGGTTTTGTGGGCACATGGATTCATCTTTTAGCATTATTAATCAAGATACTGTAATTATTTTCCACGAGTACTTATTTTCGAGACACCACTGTTTGTATCAAACAGTATCAAGTTTCTTAAATCAAGGAGGGGGATAACAATAATATCCACGAAGATAAAAATCCACGAAAATGTAACTCCTATGAATATTATAGCTATATATTTACATTATTCAGTGTCTTTGCCTGTGATAACACTACGTAACGATTTTGTACTATATATCCCATAATACAAATGACGCCAAATTGAGGCTCCAGCGGGGTTTGCTTATTTATATTCAATTATTTAATCGTACGATGGCCTAAAATTATATAAATATAATTAATAAGGAATCATTCTTTGAATATTATGAAGTGATAATTTCGGTCGGGGCGTGATCAAATCTATCATAAAGCCCTTCGGGCTTTATTGGATTTGATCACGCCCCGACAAAAATTATCACCTCATAATACTCAAAAAGAATGATTCCTTATATATGTGTATTAAATGAAGAACCCGCATTATTCAATGTATAGGAGGAGGATGAACGAATATTATCCCATGCACATATATATTTCAGGCGCGTGGTTAGGTCTGGCGTACGCTAGTACGCAACTGCTTCCGCGTCATTTTAACAACAACAACAACAACAAATAATAAAACTTGAATAATGTTGAATAATATAAACTTTGTTTTATGAATAAAAATAAACTACACCGTATAAATAATTCCGGAATTTGATCATGTCACCAATTAGTCTATGTTGAAGCTGATATCCCAGAATTTGCTGAAAAAAGCAAGAGCGACTTGCCTTTTTTTTCAATAAATAGAAAATAATAAATTGCTCTTCTGATATTTTCTACTATTGTTTGCTTACAATTCTAGTACCTGAAGGACAAGGTGACAATGCGTATTAATTGATTGTCGAGAATTAACGGAATCTTAAAGTTTAAAAATATAGTAATGTTTTGTATAATGGGTAATTTTGTAGACAAAAATGTTATAGACCAGTAGGAGAGAAAACACAAGACTTATTATGATTAAATTAATCTCATCATAAACAAGACTTTATTTTTCTTCTTTATCATTTATTTTTGGATGATGATGTAGTAAGCATTGTACACATTAAATGATGATGTAGTAAGCATTGTACACATTAAAACTGGTGGTTTTTTTGACGAGTTCTTTTCCTGGATACTCAAAACTAAGTGTCTGAACTGCTGAAAACTCGCCAGATAGCTTCCGGGGGCTTTGCCCTCTGGGCCACACCAGGGCCTAAGCTTGTGCACCCTTGTGCAAAGCGAACTTAAATCGGTAGTTGTCGATGATAATTAAAAATTTTAGAGCCAAATGAGAACTGGCAACATCGTTGTGTGGTAAGAAAAATATTTCAGAATTTTCATGTCCGTTTGTTTAAGATTTATTCTTCGAACTCAAACATTCTAATAATATTTAATATTACCCATAAAATAATATTCATACAGCCTTGCAGAGCTGTTTTAACGATAGTAAACAGTGCTTACTTAAAGAAAAAGAGGCCTATGGGACACATCACTCACCTAAACAGCATTATCCATTTCAAAATCAGCTTTATAGAGTCATATACAAATTCTGTGGACAAAGAAGTAGATTATAGCCCAATATGTTTCATCAATGACACAAGGTTGGGGTGCAAGCGGGGTTTGCATAATTATACAAATTGAAAATTACGTAATATGTCAAGATATTAATTATTAATCATATAATAGCTAAAAATTAGATAAATAAAAATATTATTCTTTGATACTATGAGGTCATAATTTTGGTTTGGTGGGATAAAATCGATCATAAAGCCGTTTGGGCTTTTTGTGGATTTGATCACACCCAAACTTATCACCTAATACTCCACGAATGATTTCTTATTTCTTAAATTAACCTACATCAAACGTTGAATCCCTTAATGGGGCAAAGAATTGTTAATGAAACAAATAAGAAACCAGACAACAGTCTAAACTTTTGAGAAACAAAAAATATGTTCAGGAGCTTGCATATTATTTTTAACACATACTATAACATATGAATTTTGGAGAGTAATATTTGACCCCCCCCCCCCCCCAACATCATTGCTACATACAAATGTAAAAATTCGACACTCCTCCCCCAAATCGTGGTCTCACCCATCCCGGGGATCATAATTTGAACTAACTTTAATGTACACTACCTGAGGATGCTTCCACACAAGTTTCAGCTTTTCTGACCAAATGCCCCCTTTAAAATAGGGTTTTCAGCTCAGTTGAGACAAGAACCAATAAAAAGTTGCAATTTTGTTTATTTTGATATCCGATAAACCAGTTAATTTGTCGAAACGTATTTCGACTAAACGATTGTTGGTTCTTCAATAGTTTGCTATCCCAAATATATTTTTGGGGGCACTCACCGTTCACAGCTGTGTTCTGTTTCAGGGTTATAATAATTCTATGAAAATTCTATATTATATTTTCAGGAGATTGCTTCTTGTGTTAATTAAAATCAAAGCCTCCATTTTCCCGTATTTATTCTTTAACATATTAAAAATGAGATCCTTCTCAAATTACACCCCCTCTGACCCCCACGACTGAACGTGAACATTTTGTGAAAAAGCTTGCTTTTCTATAAATTTAACAAGTCATAGCCTTCAATTTTTTTCAGATGGATTCATATCTAAATTAAAATTTGACTCCATTCCCCCAGGTTATGGTGACCCCATGTTACCTTCCTTTCACTTAAGTAACACTGATTCAAATGTTAAATTTATATTTGCTTCTTTACAACTTTTCTCCATATATTCCAACGTAAAATTGGAATTAATTCTCCCCCCCCCCCCCGCCCCACTGTAGGATTAAGATATGACAGAGATCAGCGGGTCTGTAGCTCATCCATCCGATTTTTTTTCAGACCGGGGGCTCAGACCTTGCTTTTTTGAAAACCCTGTATACCTTACATGTAATTCATGCTTAAATATTACTGTCATATACATGTATCATACCATTTACATATTCTCCAAAAGAATATTCCTGTATTTTTTACGCAAAATTTGAACACCCCCACCTGGAATTAGGCAGCACTCTATGACTTCCAGTTATTGTAGGATAAAATTGGAGACATCATC